>NC_045604.1:41856731-42481731 GCF_009762305.2 Zalophus californianus
TGCGGTTCTGGACCTCCCCGGGAGGCCACACATCTGGTAGGTGGGGAGGGCTGGTAGAGGACCCTTATTTTTACGAAAATCGAGCCATTGGCTGACTTGGTGTGGGTCCAGCTTAATTTCTCTGAGCCCTGAGCCGATGCCTGACGGGTTTGGATTGGGCCTGAGGCAGGCAAGAAAGCACCAGGATTTATAGAAATGTCATTCCCCCCAAGGAGCAGAATGTGACGGGCTGAGGCCTGACTCCTCATGTCTGCGGTGGGGGCTTGCATGGGTACGTGTGGGTGCAAAGAGAGGCAGAAGGAGAGAGGGAGGTGATGTGTGTAAAGACCATCTGGCTGGGCACAGGCCCAGTCCAACAATGCCAGGCCCTTCCCCCGTCCTCCCAGATAACTCCCATTGCCTGCCCAGGGAAGGAACAATAGAATAATCTGGAGATTCCCCTGCCCTTCTTAGATCCTCCTGGGATCTCTGCCTCTAGTCCCTGAGCGGATGTCCGAGGTGGGCCATCTCCCTTCCCACGCAGGGCCATTGCCCAGACTCCAGGCCCCAGAGCCCCGTCCCCGGGCTGGAGCCCTCTGTGTAGGAGCTGGACAAGGAAGGCTGCACATGCAGAGCCTTTTCTGGCACAGCCAAGTTCAGTGCTGTTAAAGCCCTTCTAATCCATGTTATTTTCTTCTAATCCCTCCCCCCCGCCCCCCGCCCTGCCGCCTGCTCCGGCCTGTGGGCCACCCTGCAGGACCTTTGGTCCCAAGCCGGAGTCTGTGCTGAGCCCCAGGCATGAGGAAGCCAAGCATCTGCTGCAGCGTGCCCGCATGAAGGCCAGGACCAGGCCCCTCCGTGCCAGCCATGAGATCATGCCTGCCGTTGCTCAGGGCAGCCGGTGAGTGGGGCCCTGGCCAGGCTGGGCTAGGAGGGCTGTGGCAGGGAGAAGAGGTAGGATCTAGCCAAACTGCCGCTGCTCGCTCCTCCCTCTGTCTATGTGTGTGGTTCCCATGCCAGACACTTGATTTAACTCATTTAGTCGCTCAACACACCTTGACCGAGTGTCAAGTGTCAAACATTGAGTCGTCAAAGATGAACGACACATAATCCGAGCTCCCTGGAGGGACAGATGTCACGGTCTCCAGGGAGAAAGACAGGCACGCAGATCAATACAATTCTGTGGACTGTGGTGTAGGAGAGGTGAGACAGGCATGCAGGGCAGGAAACCCAAACCTCCACCTGGAGAGGATAGCAGAGGCTCGAGAGGCCGTGGCTGCTACGTCGGGGCTTGAAGGGGGTGTAGATCTTCACTGGGCACATGCTGGAGGCTGGGGTGAGCATCCCAGGGCAGAAACCCTGAGCAGAAACACTGTGCTCGTTGGGGAGGGAGGGAGTGGCTCGAAGGCCAGAGAGCTCAGTGGAGGCCCGTCAGGGAGGCCTCCAGGCCTACTGAAAAATTGGGATGTCTCCAGGAATAGGTAGGAGGCACTGAAGGATTTTAAGTGGGTACATAGCATGATCACACATCCATCTCAGTAGAGCTGTTCTGGCCACCGGGTAGTGTTGGATCTGGGGGCCTGGGGAAGTCAGGGGGCTGAACTGTGGTCCTGGTGAGATGTGACAGGGACGAGGCTGTGGAGACAAGGGATTACCAAGAGCCAGAAGCAGGCAGGTTTACTGAGGCAGCACAGAAGTTAGACTGGTTAAGACTCCGGAACCAGACCACTGGGTTTGAATTTGGGCTCTGCCACTTACTGGCTATATACCTTTAGGGAAGCCTCTGTGCCTCAGTTTCACACACCAGAGCCGGTGCACCTGGGTGGGCCTGACTCGGAGCTGCCAGCCCATGCCACATTGGGCCCGCCCCAAAGCAGGGTATCTGTGCTGTTGAGAAAGCCTCTGCTTTGGTCACATGATGGGTACGCTGGCTCTGCTGGTTTCCATTACCATGTGATACTAGAGGGGGTGAGGATTCTCAGTGGAACTGGACCTTATGCTCTTTGATGGGGAACGCTGAGCCCGCTCACTGAGGGCCGAGAACTGTCATGGCACCACTGAGGTGACTCCAGCATGCGCAAAGGGCTGAGGCCTGCCTCTGGGTTCAGGGTCATTGTGACCCCTTAGGAGAGGGGCACAGGAAATCCTAAATCCTGGCAAGCAGTGCCGAACAGGCTACCCTTTTATTTCTACATCTGTGCCTTGTCTCCCTCTGCTTGGAGGGCACTAGTTAGGAATGGGCATGGCTTCTTTGGAGCATCCGAACTATTATTCTCTGCATGTATATGGCCCCCAGAGCCTTAGAGTTACACAGAGCCCTCCGTTCCACTTTCTATAATCCTTAGGCTGGGTTTCATAGCCACAAAATAGTCAAGAGGACAATTTGCGAAAGAGACGTGACTGCGTAAAGGTCCTCCCGGACACCTCCTGTGCCCCAGATTCCACGAGCAGCTCATAACAACCCCGGTCACTGACCTTAAAGTACGTTCCCTTTTGTCAGGCTGTCCCCTGGCCATCGAAATGCTATAGAAATGCAAGGTGACCCACTTTAGCAGCTGCTGTGTCCAGAAAGAATTACTTCGACTTGGCAGCACTGGTGAATCCTCAGAGGGTGTAGCTGAAAAATCAACACCAGATGGCTTGCTGCAGATGCTTCTAAAGGTTATGCTTGTCAGAGCACCCTGGAGAGCCATGCTGAGTTCACAGGGAGATGCCGCACGGGCCCCAGGCCTGAGTCGGATGCAGGAGCAGCCCCGCACCCTCCCCTGCCCTCAGCCCAGAGGCATCCCTCCTTCCAAAGAGCAGCTCGGTAGAAGATGGATGGAAGAGTGGGGGCAGGCAGAGCAGTCTCCAGAAGGCCTTCTCTAGCCTCAGCCTGGCTGGAGGTGGCTGGGGCAGGCCAGGACAGACAGACTTTTCTAGGAGGGAAAGAGGTAGCCGTAGCTGCATTTTCTGGCAGCAAACCAATGTAGAAATCCAGCAGCTCCTGGAAACATAGGCTCTTGCCATTTGGGGGACAGGCACACCGAGGTTGGTGTTCCTAATACCGGGAGGGCAGAACATGTCAGCAAGATGCAGAGCCCGGGAGGGGGGCACCACGAGTGCTCTTGTCCTGTGTCAGGTAGTGGCTGCAATAAGACTACGGAGCGTGTGTGGGTTGCACTGATTGTGTGGTTACGACAGCACTGTTATAGGAAGTGGGCCTCCAGAAAGGGCTTCTGCCCGTTGGGGTGCCTCTTGTTCCTGGGGGAGGGGAGGTGATGCGGTTTCTCTGGCCAGAGCCTTCCCTTCCTGGGCAAGAATGGTCTGGAGAGCTGACCCAGGAACCCCGCATGGACAGCGACCCCTCAGATCCTGAGCTGCAGAAGAGACATAGGTGCAGGTGGGGTCCTCAGGGGCCAGAGCTTGGGGCTCCAGGGGCTCCACAGGCACCAACAGAAAACTGTCACCAGCTCAGGGATCACAGGGACCTCCCTGGCCATGTTGAGACAAGCAGGGAGACCCTGAACCATTCTCACCAGGGGGCGATCCTAGCGAAGAGCTTCACGTCTCTGCCGCGAACCCCTCTCTGAATGCAGACCCACATTATGACTTCGAGGGGTCCAAGGCACTCTGGCCTTCTCTGCCGTCCTCCATAAAAAAAAGCTAAAAGTTATAGTTTACCACCGTGCTGGTTTAAAGGTATTATATATTAGAATGTTTTCTTAGACTTAAAAGTTTGTTTCCTTCTTACCTGAAGAGAAATTAAAACATTTTCATGGGTCCCTGGAAGTATCATGGCCCATAGATGCTGTGGCTGTTGGGCCTAATGGGGAAACTGGCCCTGTGTGAATGTGAGCTCCAGAAAACAGGATGACTGACGACCCTGCAGTATTCCTCAAAGCAGCCATTTTAAGCACAGGCTCTGCTCAGGTTTCAAAGCAGGCAGATCCACTTGCTTAGCAGTAGTTCTGTAAAAAAAAAAAAAAAAAAAAATTCCTCCTGGAGCAGTGCTTATTAAGAGAAAATACTGGAGTCAGGATTAGCAGCAGGTGTGCAGGCCCCCATAGCCCGTCGCATCCTAGGGCAGGTAATTATTTAGCCAACACCTAGCCTCAGCCTCCAGGGAGGCCCCCCCGTGCTTGCCCTGTGGCACTTTAAGCTGCATGATTTAGGAAGTGTTCACCCTTCCTTAGTATGGCATGGCAGGACCTTGGCGGTCGCTTGATTCCACCTGCTCAGCATTCAGTTAGGTGACCAGCAGGCCTGTGCGATCAGAGGCCTGGGGTCCAAGGTTTGAGCTGGTGGTCTGTCTGATGTGGCATGAGTGAGGGAGTGCCTTAAGCTATCAGCCATAGCTGGTTCCCATGGAGCTTTGCAGAGAATCATTCTTGAAGAATTTCTCTCTGACCTCTCAGACCACCCCCTGATTCCAAAGACTAGCTTTATACATCATATTCCACACCCTCAGCAATCCAGACCATTCCGATCCATCAGGACCGTGAGGCTAGTCAGTGGCTTTGCTGTCAAAGCACAGAGGCAGGGGATGGTTAGGGATGGCCAGTGACACCCCCAGGGCACAGGTCATGTTCACCTGAGCCAGATAGGCAATGCCTTTTATTTATACAGAAAGTACAGCTGGGAAGGACAGCCTGCGCAGTCCAGTAAATGCTATGTCTCTGTATAGGCCGCTCTCCCCACTGGCTGGCATGCTTTAATAGTAATTGTGAAGCATGTATGGTTTCTTCCCACTGTTATCTGAACTCCTTTCCTTTTAACTGTATACCATATCTGCCCTTCGGCTGGGTAGCTGTAAACTTGGTGAAGGAGGAACTCGCATGAGGGCAGCCTTTTTGAAAGCACTGGCATCCTTCTTCCGGAATCACTGAAGCATCCAGTTAGAGAAAGGATTAGTAAACCCACTAATCACCAACATGCATTTCATTATAATAAGTTGATGTGTCTAGGCACCTGAGCAAACTGTGCTATGTACAGTATGCTATCAGAGAAGTGTACTTCTCTGTTTGGGGAGATGGGGGGTGGTGGGGAGGAAGAAGGTAAGGTTAGGGAAGGCTTCGAAGACACTTTGAGGACTAAAACCAGTAACGTAACCCATGACGTATACCGATATAGATACTTGCGTATATGGGCGCACTTCTGGGCAATCGGAAAGAAGCCGCAAGTCTCCAAAATCCGGGCTCCTGTCTCCAGGTAGGACTAGACCACCAGCATGGTCAGTGTCTAGTTCTATTTTTGTGGTTCCACCTGAGGGAGAAAAAACATCCACAGCTTGCCTTTGCGGCTGCTCAGGTACTGGTCAGCCTGGGAGCTGGGCTTGTGTGGCCTCTCCTTTCTAGGAATGAGGAGGGACCACGTGGTCATGGCCCTGCCTTCCAGCACTAACATCCTGTGAGTCTGTAATGACAAATGAGTGGTACAGGTTCAGAGGAGGAGATATTGTCACGGTGCATTAGTCAGGTTTCTTCAAAGGAAGAACCAACAGGGGGTGTGTGTGTGTGTGTGTGTGTGTGTGTGTGTGTGTGTGTGTGTGCGCGCGCGCGCGCGCGCACATACATATGTATGGAGAGAGAGAGAGAGAGAGAGATTTATTTTAAGGACTTGACTCATGTGATCATGGCATGGTAAGCCCAAAATCTGCAGGGTAGGCTGGCAGGCTTCAGACTCAGGAAAGAGGAGCAACTCAAATCTAAAGGCAGTCTATTGGCAGAATTCCTTCTTGCTCAGGGAAGATCTGTATTTGTGCTGTTAAGGCCTTCACGGATTGAATGAAGTCAACCACATCGTGGAGGGTAATCAGCCTTATTCAAAGTCCACCCATCTAAATGTTAACCTTACCCAAAAAATGTCTTCACAAAAACATCCAGAAGAATGTTTCACCAAGTAGCTGGGCACCGTGGTACCAGTCGAGCTGACACACAAAATCAGCCATCACACATGGGATGTCTATACAACGGTAACATTTTAACAGATAGGATTCAAATGCAGGCAGGTTAAGAAAAAAGATTCCAGGAAATGGGGCAAGAGTGCTGCATGAGGTGGATGAGATAGGAAGCCTGGGGGCCCTATAAAGTGGGTGGTGGGGGTGCAGAGCTGGGGAGGAAAACAGTGAGGAAGGTGGAGGGCCTGTGTTTTTACCACAAAGACTGTGAGCTGGGTCCTGTGCCCCCTTGGGGGACAGTGTGACAAGGCTGTGCTCCAGGAGGACCAGCAGACAGGAGGCAGGGAGGCTGGGTAAGAAGCAGGAGTCCAGTGTGAGTGATAAAGAAGCTATAAATGAGAAGAATGGTGTGAATGCCAAACACTGAGCAGTAGATTGATGGGGACGCTGCTGCAGGGAAAAGGAAGGGAACATACAGTCCTTCCTTGGGTAGCCTGTGATGGGAAATGCCTCAGGTTCCTGGCTCCAGGGGGCCCTCGTGTGAGATTTATGTAGGTGTTTTCTTGAGCTGAGCAGGACTTGACCACCAGCAGTGTCTCCCAGAGCGAAGGCCAGTGACAGGACGACTCTTCCTAGCGCAGTCCCTGTCCTCACAGCTTTTCAGAGTGCGAGTGAGGGGCTGAGGAGGGCAGGTGGGGGGGTGCTGGCACAGACAAGATGCAGAGTCCAAGAAGAAACGTGGGTGGCATTCTGTCTAAATTTTGTCTGAGCAAGAGGATTAGGAACCCTGAGTGGACACTTTTGGGAGCAAGAATGCTTAGAAACCCTGACTTTGGGTCCCGCGCAGTCTCTGTAGAGACTTATAATTCATTCTTCCCATTAAACCTGCATAGCAAATACATCATTGGAACAATTCATCCCTACCAGATGCCCATGAATGCCAGGCTCACTTCCTCTTAAGTGCGTGCACACATACATACAACACACACACACGCACACACCCCACTATGAGGATTTTGCTCTTATCCATCGGTACATCCTCTGTTCAATATAATGTTTCATCTTGAATCAGGCAACAGAAGGAAAGCCAAAGTAGGAAGCTCCTACTGATTTTGTCTAGAGCTGGGTCTCAGGATCAAGATGGTCTTGGAAGCTACTCGGGTTTGCTGCCTGACTCCCCAGGAAGCTGCTATCGGGTAACTTTGAAGTTGTCATCACGGAGCTGTACTCCATGGTACCCTCCTCCCCATCTTCTGTCTGTGACCTGTCTCCCCCCCCAACCCCCCGTCTGCCCCTCAGAGACGGCCGGAGAAGCCCAGCCCCGGACTCGAGGATGCCCTTTGCCTGCAGAGACACCCCGCAGAACGGGAACACAAGTGACTCGTCCAGCGGGGAGTCCAGCAGCGGGCAGTGGCCGAAGCGGGGCGCCTCCCCATCCCGCGTGCGCTTCGAGGACGAGTCGGCCCGCGACGCCGAGTCCCGCTACCTGGAGCGGCTGCAGCAGCGCCAGCGCCAGGCGCGGAGCTGCGCGCTGCCCACGGCGGCACAGGGCCCGCTGCGCTCCAAGCCCGACCTGGCCCACTACATCAACGCGGGCTTCGCGCGCACCGACGCCGGCCAAGGGCAACTCTACTGCCTGGTGGGCCGGCTGGAGCGGAGGGGCGGACCGGCGCCGCCGCCCGCGCGGGGCAGCGCCAGGAAGTGCCAAGCCTGCGGCAGCTGCATCCACGACCAGCGCCCCGCCCCAGGGAAGGCCGGCCCGGACCCCAGGGCCCTCCCGGAGCGCGAAGCTGCCTGCGGGGTGCCGGCGGAGCCCCTCAGCTCTCGGGGCCCGAGCCCCGCCTTCCAGCTCCTCCCTGCGGAGCAGGGGTGCCACACGGAATGGATCCGGGAAACGCACATCGGAGACTCGGCGCGCCCGGAGGAGGCGGATTCCGCACTGGACAGCACGGACACCTCGGACAGCTGCAGGACCGACAGTGAGGAAGCTGGGACCTCGCAGCCCAGCAGGGCTCGGGGCCCGGCCCGAGGCAACAGCCCCCGTCCACGTCCACAGGGCTCCAGGCCTCGAGGAGGCCCCAGATGGTTCCGGAAGGCCGAATCGGAGCTGCCCCGGAGCCCTCAGGCCCCGCACTACCTGCTGGGGGTTGATCACGTGGAGGGTGCAGCCGAGGTGAAAGAAGGCAGGGGACACCTGCCTGAGGGGACTCTGTTTCCCAGAGAAGATGCTTTCCCTAAGCCTCCAGTCCTGGAATGTAAAAGGGCTTCCCTGGGCTCCCAGTGGCAGCCTGGCCCGGGGCTGGGAAATCACTGGGTCCACCCGGTGGATTCCCAGGCTCTGAGCAGGACAGCCTATCCCCTGGCCTCTTCCATGAAGCTGGGGTCCTCAGTGCCAGGCAGACAAGCCCAGGATGGAGGAAGCCATGAGTCTCTGGAGACTGTCTCTGCTTCCTCCCTGCAACAGAGTCACCCAGAGCCCTCTGCCCTGCACCAGGCCCAGCAGGTGACCTCTTCCCTCTCCCCTGAAGGCTGGGTGCCAACCCCTCCGTCTTCAAGGAAAACCACCTCACCTGTGTCTCACAGGAAGGCAGCCCTGGCTGGACCCCGCAGGCTGGGTAGGCAGGAAGAGCCTGTGGACCCCCCTCCGCCTTCTTCAAGAAGTGTAGTTCCCAGGACCTGTGAGCTGTCCCCTGCCCAGACCCAGCCCTACGGCCCTGCAGGCAGGCATCCCCTGCTGGCCTTGTCCACCAACAACTGCAACAATAGCCTGCCTCCGGGGCTGCAGGAGCCCTGGGGAGGGGCCGGCCTCGAGGCGAAGGTGGGGGATGGCCCCTGCAGCCCGGAGCTGCCCCTGGAGAACCGCGGCCATGGTAAGCAGAGACCCCAGGCCAGGCGCTCTGAGTCCTTCCTTACCTCCAATCTGAATCGATGACATAGCTGTGCGCACTCCCAGCAGCCTCTTGGCCCCTTCAGAGCAGCAGCAGGTGTTCTGGAAGCTATGGGGTCTGTGGGTTAGCTGACTCAACGTCAGCCTGGATGCAGATTAGCCACCTCCTGCGAGGGGAGGCAGGGGGTGACGCCCTCTGACTGCGGGGGACCCTGAGCTTAGTACAGAAGCACCACACTCTGGCTGCTGGAGGCCTAGACTTTAAGGGAGTTTCACTACCAACGAGCAGGAAGGTTGCCACAGCTGTAGATTTACTATTTGCTTAGAGCAGTCAGTGCCTATAATCACATGGTTGAGGCCCTTTCCTTCAACATCTTCATTTCATTCATTCCCTCATTCATTCCTTCAACACTGATTGAATACCTGTTACATGCCAGGCATGATACCAGGCACTGTGGGGAATGCATAAGTGAATGAATTCAGCGGGAGTCCTGCCCTGGAGACCTTCTGTGGCCAGGCAGACATGCTATCTGGAGAACATGGTGACCAGCAGGCAAGCCCTCCCAGACCCCCAGCCCTCCTGGGCAGGCTCCTAGGTTTCAGCAGGAAGGGTTGCAAAAGGGTGTAGGGCATCACCTCTGCCCTTGGAAGAGATCCTTATATTGTGGGCCAATCCTGGGCATCAGCCGTCATAGGCTGTGATTCCTGGTGCTGTGATCTGGGGTGAGCAACTCAGCCATTCACTCTTAGGCAGAGATAACAGGCCTGCCCCCCAAGAGCCATGCCTTAGTGTGTCCACAACTGTGACAGTCCTGGGGTTGGGGTGGCTTGGGAGGGATCCAGGGCTTGGAAACACAGTAGGGGAGGGCAGAGAGCTGGTAGACCAGGCTGACCTTCCTGAAGATGTGGATGCCAAGCACCCTCCCCCGGGGTGTTGACCACCCCCTCTGCTCCACACGGGGACACAGACATTTTCCCCTCTCCCTCCCTTGCTGACAGGAGCCTTAAGAAAGCAGGCACTACCCTGAGCTGCCTGCTGCCTGCCCCGTTCTAAGGTGCGGTTTCTTCCGTGGGGTTGGCTCTAGGCCGGCTGCTGCTGGCTGCCCCTAGCCACTTCCTGAGGAGCTTCTATTCTTTCTGGGCAGCCTGGCCTTCACCTCCTCAGACTCCTCCTCTCATTAGCCAGGAGGTCCTGGCCACACCATGTCAGCCCTCTGTGCTCCAGGTTCCTCCTCTGTAACCTGGGGAAATAGGAGAGCCTATCTCCTAGGAACCCAGGACGTCATCTCTGTAGAGGGTTTAATTCCTTGCTGAGCACCGCATACGTGCTCCCGAAATGGTGCCTGTCATTAAAGCTTAGACATCACAACCAATGAGATTGTGGTTTGCATCCCAGGAACGCAAAAGTTCCCCTTTCCCAACTATGTCTCTTGTTATAGGAGGCACATGACTTATGACCAGCAGCCCCTTCATTGAACAGACATTTATTAATCACCGACTGTGTACCAGTTGCGGTTCTGGGGGTGGTGGGTTATAGCAGTAAACAAGACCCCTCATTCCCGTCCTGCTGTGTGGGGTCTCATCACTGCCTCCACTGCTCTCCTGGGGCTCCCGCCTCTCTCCAGCTTCCTCTGGTTCTCCTGCCTCCATTGTTGGGCATGTCCCCTCCCCTGATCATGAACTGCAGGGATGGCTCAGTGACACGGGAGGGCTGTGGCTGTTGCAGGAGGAGTCCAGGGCTTTCTTGGCCCAGCAGCTGTTGGCGCAGTCAGCTCCATGAGCATCACCCTCTCCCTGGCCTTAGAGGAGTCAGAGTCCAGCCAGGACCCAGAGGGAGGCCTGCAGAGGCCAGAGTTGAGTTCCGGAGGGCAGGTGTCATCCCGGTGAGTGATGGGGGCAAGAGCCCTGACTGCCAGAGGTGGGGGGCTGGGGGGCTGGGCGGAGAAAGAGACCTCCTCCCTGGCATGATTAGCCTCACCACTCCCAAACCCTTAGAGGGTTCCTAGACTTATTCCAGGCATGGCACCTTAATACTCCTTTCCCAGCCACTTTTAGTGTGATGCGCATGCTCACTCATTCCCCAAACCTCAGGCTTCAGGTACTGTGCTGGGCACAGCTGGCCAGACAGTCCCGACCCTCGGGGTGCTCCCAGGATGGGGCTGCCTGAGAGCCCTTGTTTCTGACTCGGGACTTGGAAACAAGCAGATGCTGAAGAAACAAGCCTGGCGTTCACCTTTCCATTCATTCTCTCCTTCGGCGCCGAGGGTCTGAGTCCTCGCCGAGTCCCCAAAGCCTTGGTGAGCCAGGGCTGTGGCCACGACATTCTTTCCTGCACCACACCCCACTCCTGGTGACACCGAGAGCCAAATCTCCATCTCCGGCCCTGTGTGCCCCCCAGAACCCCAGACCCATACACCTTGTTTCCCCTGACTTCTCCACTAGGGTGGCTGAGAGGCCCCTGACCCAATGGCTTCCCCAGGTCCTCTTCCCGGCACCATCCACCATCCACACGGTGCTCACGCCCACTCTCTTCCTTCCAGCCTCTCTGACCCACTGGCATGTCCCCTCCAGCTGCTGCACCCCCCTCTCTCGCCTTTCTCCTGGTCTGAGCTGCATGACATCTTTCTGACAACCCCAACAGCCCCAGCGGCTCTCTGCCTTCACTCTCGCTCCTACACTTCCTTCTTGGCACAGCAACTGAAGGTACATTCTAGAAACTGCCATTAAATAATGTCATGTCTCCTGCTGAAAACCCCCAATGGTTTTCTTCTCCCACTTGGGATAGAATCCGAGCCCCTTACCTTGGCTTCTGTGCTCCGTGAAATCTGGCCCACCTGCCTGGCCTCTCTGCCTGCCTTGCTGGCTCTGTCCCAGGGCTGGTGGCCGGGCCCCGTCGCGCTCTGGAACGCACGGAGCCTCTTCCTGCCCTGGAGCTGTGGTCCCACCGCTGCCTCCGCCCGGGGTTCTCACCTCCGGCCTCGCAGGACAGGTCCTCCTTACCATTCAGCTCCCAGCCTGGGCGCCATCTTCTCGGAGGGAGCTGGCTTCCCTCTCTCTCTGCTTGACATTTCTCAATACTTGCTGTTGGTTTTTCTCCTTCGTTTACTAGTCTGAGAGTAAGGACCTTGTCTGTCTTGTATACCACGGACCCCTGTTGTTTCTAGAAGGCACAGAGGCCCGGAAGAAATCCTGAATGAATGAATGGAACAAATGGGTGGGTGAGCCCACAGTTGGGTGTGAGGCCCAGGGTCTTGTCTGAGCGTGTCTCCCCAAAAGCTGCCCAAGCAGAGCATCCTGCAGATGTCCTCTCAGCCTTTCTGTACCCAGCCTTCACGTCCTCCACAAGCAATGGGTGCTGGCTCTCCTAGGGCCCCCAGGGCCCTGAGGAGCAGTCCACCCAGGCCCCTGCCCCCCAGCTGTCTCCTGCCTGCTTCATGTACCCCCCTTGCATTTCAGGGCATTCCCGGGGGTTGGCGCAGGACCTGGCCTGCCCTCTGCTGCCCCTTCTGACAGGAGCAAGAAAAGCAGCAGCCTGGCCTCCACCCTGGGGCTGAAAAAGCTCTTGCTGGCCCTGGGCCACAGCACCAGGCCCAAGCTGGGCAAGGCCCGCAGCTACAGTGTGGAGCAGCTGCAATCCCCTGCGCCTGGCCCGGCATCACACACCAGCACCCCCAGAGTGAAGAAAGCCCCGTCGGTAC
Organism: Zalophus californianus; assembly: GCF_009762305.2. NCBI lineage: Eukaryota > Metazoa > Chordata > Mammalia > Carnivora > Otariidae > Zalophus > Zalophus californianus. The sequence goes on from NC_045604.1 coordinate 41,869,174, forward strand.
AGTCCCTGCAACTGGTGAGTCTGAAGGGCCCCTGCCACGGGGTGAGTGGTACCGGTGCCACCGGAATGGAAGGTGACAGGAGATGGGAGGCGCTGAGGATGCCACCTGAGGAGCCCAGGTGGAGAAAGGGAAGCTACTGGTCTCCCTGCAGTCGATCCACAAGACCGGGCTCCCCACAGGGGTAGGCAGCACCCCACAGTTCTTTTCTTCCACCCAGCTACCCCAGCATGGGCTCTTCCTAAGCTCCTCCTCCTCCTTCTGTCTCTCCCTCAACTCTGCCACCTGTGCCAAGTCCTAGAGGCTACTGCCTGATCATTCTGGAACCTTCTCCATGGCCACAGTGACAGTCTAGCACAGGTCACTTCACACCCAGACTAACGCGGCAGCCTCCTGACTGGCGTCCCTGCCGTGCCTTTCTCCGCCTGGCTTCCACAGAGGTCCTCCTGTTACGCAGGTCTGGTTATCTACCCCCTTGCTGAACATCCGCCGTTGGCCCCTTATCACCCGCAGCGTAAAGTTCAGATCACCTGACGTGGCCAGACGCTTCTGTGATTCTGCCTTCATCTCTCATCACTCTCCTTCTAACACCCTATCCATTATCCTTGACCTTGCTATTCTGTCATCAGGCCACACACTGTCTGACTTTGAACTTTCACCTGCAATGTTTCTTGCACCTTCTCTCCCTGCTAACATCTGCTCGTCTGTCAACTTTTCAGGAATTGCCTCCTCCATGAAGCCGCTTCCGGTCCTTTCTTGGGCTGAGCTGGGGGGCCTCTGCTCTGTGTTCCCATCCTGTTCTGTGCTTCCCTCCTTTGGGGAACTTGCCACATAGTATTTTAATGGATTTTTGTCTGCCTGCCCTCACTGGAGTGTGAATTCCTTGAGGGACACCCCTTGATCTTTATATTCCCAGTACAGGTTCCCCTGCTGTCTAGATTAGAGAGTTTCTACGACAACTTCCATCAGCCAAAATGGCATAAACTGAAGAAGCAGTCACCGTTAGTTAATATGGGAAATTTTTTGAACACTCCCAGACCCCCTATTTTGGGCTCTTCTCTTGGGCTTTTCTGATCCCCCAGGACACCTCTTGCTAACGGATGCACACATAAATCGAGATGGAGCACGGACGCTCACAGATGCACTTCAAAGCTGTAGTGGCTTGATGTGAAAATGCTGAGCGTCACCCTGGGGAAGGAGCTTGGTGGGGCCACACTCACTGCTCGGGGTCCGCTGCTCCGTGACGGCAAAACTAACGCTGAATGCTGGTTTTACTTTTCACCTTTTTTCCTAAAAGTGAAAATCCTCCAAATTTCTTCTGGTTAGTGAAAACAGGTCTTTCATAAAGGCAAACTTTTGAAAAGTGGGGGATACCCGTACTGAGTGCAATGGCTAGTATATAGTACATATTTAAGACACAGCGAATGAACAAATGAGTGAGGGAGGGAGCGAATGAATGCAGGGCAGCTAGCGGGCCGTCTCCCTCCCCGTGTGCCAGCTCCTTAACCAACAGCAAACCAACGGTGCGCTCTCAACTAGGTTTCTGAAAACCCTGCTCTGTCCCAGGTGTGTCCAGGGCTCCAGTTTGTTCTTCTGTTCCCTGCCCCCCGGGCAGAACAAAGCAGGTGATGTGGTTGGGGCCAACGGAGGCTTCCATTGGTCAGGCTGAAGTAGGGAAGAGAGGGCCAGCCGAGTGAAAATGCCAGTGGTTGTCCTGTACCAGGAGCAGTACCTTGTATGCAGTCAGTGCTCAATACCTATTTGCTGGATGCAGGAATGGAAGGCAAGGAAACAGAAGTCAAGTGATCATAAGCTGGGGAGAAAAGCCTAGGGTGATGCTGTGCTCCGGGAAGTCACCTTTCCCCGGAAGTGAGGTTTGGGCCCTGTGTGTCGGAGCCAGGGTGTCCGGGTGGATCACCATCAGAGCTCCGAGCTCCGTAAGCCTCCCAAGGGCAAGGACGCCGCTGGTAGCGTGGCACAGAGACTATCGGTGACGCAAGCCGAGTGGGCAAAGAGAGAGAGCAAGCTGGCCAACAAAGGGTGGGACCACGTGCGGGGAGGACCGAGCAGCAGAGAGAACGGCTCAAGGACTGACGAAAGACGATGCAATGAGAATCCGTCTCCCCCAGAATGTGACACCTCTGACAGGTGTCAGAGCGGGGGGCTCCCTCCTTTAGACCGGCACCCTTGCCTTAGACGCTCCCGCTGCCGTGTGGGGGCAGGGGCCGCCCCGGTTTCCTTTTCATTTTGCCTTCTGCGTGGGCCCTGTTCCCGCACCCGACCACACTGGGGCTCCCGCGTCCCTGGGCGGCTGTGGCTTTTTGACATTTGACCCCGCATCTGGAACGCTCTCCTCTCTCTGTTCTCCCTGGGGAATGCCCCCTGGTCTTTCAGGTCTGAGGTAAGCATGACTTCTCCCAGGAAGCCTTCCTGAACTCGGACAGGAGCTTAAGACCCCCTCTAAACCTCTTGATAATGTACCTTATTTCTTCTTCTTTTTCTTTCTTTTTTTTTTTTTTAGATTTTATTTATTTATTTGAGAGAGAGAGAGAGAGAGCACAAGCAGGGGTGAGAGGGGCAGAGAGAGAGGGAGAAGCAGGCCCCCTGCTGAGCAGGGAACCCAATGTGGGACTCGATCCCAGGACCCTGGGATCATGACCTGAGCCGAAGGCAGATGCTTACCTGACTGAGCCCCCCAGGCGCCTGGATAATGTAACTTTCTTCTTGAGAGCATGGATTCCAAATGTGGTAAATAATGTGTGCCATGTTTGTTTAAAAGCCTGTCTCTATCTCCACCGCCCCCACCCTCACAATAGCCCCCTCACTGGGTCAGTTTCTAGAACACAGATCTATTCTTGTCTCTCTTCTGATTAACGTCACTCTAGTGGCTCCTTAGCAGGCCATATAAGGTCCTTCCAGGTCTGTCCCCTGGCTCCAGCCCATCTCCTGTCTGCAGCCTAACCACCCAAACCCTGTTCCAAAATATATGCTTTCTGTCCATCTCTCCACGTCCTTGCACCTGCTGTTTTTCTACCCTGGAGCACCTTTACTGGTCTTCACCTGGAAAGTTCATGCTTCAAGCCTCGCTCAGGTGTCATTTTCTCCAGTGTCCCCGGACCTCCTAAACCGGAGTCTCTCTCTGCTTCCCTGCACGTCCATCTCTTAGCCCGGCACTTACAGCAAGTATTTAGGGCTGTTAACTCATCTGTGCTCAACCCCAGCCCCAGTGGTGGGTGAACTCCTTAAGGGATTTTTGTCTTGTCTACCTTTTTATGCACAATGTTTTAAGGTGCATACTGAGATAATTCTTTTAAATTCCAGTATAGTTAACATACAGAGTTATATTAGTTTCAGGTGTACAACATAGTAATTCAACAATTCTGTACATTACTCAGTGCTCATCAAGATAAGCGTGCTCTTAATCCCCTTCACCTACTTCATCCATTCCCCCACCCCCTTCCCTCTGGAAACCATCAGTTTATTCTCTATAATGTAGAGTCTTTTTATTGGTTTGTCTTTGTCCATTTGTTTGGTTTCTTAAATTCCACACGTGAGTGAAATGATATGGTATTTGTCTTTCTCTGACTGATTTGACTTAGCATTATACTCTCTAGATCCATCGATGTTGTTGCAAATAACAAGATTTCATTCTTTTTTATAGGTGAGTAATATTCTGTTGTGTATATGTCACATCTTCTTTATCCATTAGTCTGTCGATGGACACGGGGACTGCTTCTATAATTTGGCTATTGTAAATAATGCTACAGTGAACATAGGGGTGTGTGTTTCTTTTTGAATTAGTGTTTTCATTTCCTCTGGGTAAATACCTAGTAGAATTGCTGGGTAATTCTATTTTTCCTCTTCTATTTTTTGGATTAGTTTGAGAAGAATAGGCATTAATTCTTCTTTAAATGTCTGGTAGGATTCACCTGTAAAGCTGTCTGGTCCTGGACTTTTATTGGGAATCTTTTGATTACTGATTCAATTTAATTGATAATAATCAGTCTGTCAAGTTTTCTATTTCTTCCTGATTCCGTTTTGGAAGGTTATATGTTTTAGGAATTTATCTATTTCTTCTAGTTTGTCCAGTTTGTTGGCATATAATTTTTCATACTATTCTCTTATAATTCTTTGTATTTCTGTGGGGTCAGTTATTTCTCCTCGTTCATTTCTGATTTTATTTGAATCCCTCCCTTTTTTTCTTGGTGAGTCTGGCTTAAAGGCTAATTGGTTTTATTGATCTTCTCAAAGAACCAGCTCCTGGTTTCATTGATCTGTTTTATTGGTTTTTTAGTTTCTATTTATTTCTGCTCTAATATTAATTATTTCCTTCCTTCTACTGGTTTTGGGTTTTGTTTGTTCTTTTTTCTAGCTCCTGTAGATGCAGGGTTAGGTCATTTATTTGAGATTTTTATGGCTTCTTGAGGTAGGCCTGTCTTGCTATAAATTTCTCCCTTAGAACAGCTTTTGCTGCATCCCAAAGATTTTGGACCATTGTGTTTTCATTTTCATTTGTCTCCATGTATTTTTCAATTTCCTCTTTTATTTTTTTTTAATTAAAAAAATTTTTTTAAGATTTTATCTATTTATTTGTCAGAGAGAGAGAAAGAGCACAAGCAGGGGGAGTGGCAGGCAGAGGGAGAAACAGGCTCCTTTCTGAGGAGGGAGCCTGATGCGGGACTCAATCCCAGGACTCTGGGATCATGACCTGAGCCGAAGGCAGATGCTTAACCAACTGAGCTACCCAGGTGTCCCTGATTTCTTTCCTTCGGCTCAGGTCATGATCCTGGAGTCCCGGGATCGAGTCCCACATCGGGCTCCCTGCTCAGCGGGGAGTCTGCTTCTCCCTCTGACCCTCTTCCCTCTTGTGCTCTCTCTCTCACTCTCTCAAATAAAAAATAAAATCTTTAAAAAAAAAGATTATTTGTTTATTTTAGAGAGAGAGAGGGGGGAGATGGGCAGAGGGAGAGGGAGAGAGAGAATCTCAAGTAGACGTATCACTGATCACAGAGCCCATGTGGGCCTCAATCCCAGGACCCTGAGATCATGACCTGAGCTGAAATCAAGAATCGGTTGCTTAACTGACTGAGCCACCCAGATGCCCCTCCTCTTTGATTTCTTGGTTGACCCATTCATTGTTTAGTAGCACATTATTTAACCTCATGTATTTGTGCTCTTTCCAGATTTTTTCTTGTGATTGATTTCTAGTTTCACAGCACTGTGGTCAGAAAAGATACATGGTATGACTTCAGTCGTTTTTAATTTGTTGAGACTTGGTTTGTGACCTAATATGTGATCTCTTCTGGATAATGTTCCATGTGCACTTGAAAAGAATGTATATTCTGCTGTTTTAGGGTGGGATGTTCTGAATATATCTGTTAGATCCATCTGGTCCAGTGTGTCATTCAAAGCCACTGTTTCTTTGTCGATTTTCTGTTTGGATGACCTGTCCATTGATGTTAGTGGGGTGTTAAAGTCCCCTCCTATTATTGTATTCCTAGTGATTACTTCCTTTATGTTTGTTATTAACTGCTTTAAGAATGTGGGTGCTCCCATGTCGGGTGCATAAATATTTACAATTGCTATATCTTCTTATTGGATTGTCCCCTTAATGATTATATATAGTGTCCTTCTTTATCTCTTGTTACAGTCTTTCTTTTAAAGTATATTCTGTCCAGGGGCGCCTGGGTGGTTCGGTCGGTTAAGCATCTGCCTTCGGCTCAGATCACGATCCCAGGGTCCTGGGATCAAGCCCCGTATTGGGCTCCTTGCTTAGCGGAGAACTGGCTTCTCCCTCTCCTTCTGCTTGCCGCTCCCCCTGCTTGTGCTCTCTATCTCTCTCTCTGTGTCAAATAAATAAAATCTTAAAAAAAAAAAGTATATTTTGTCCAATATAAGTATTGCTCCCCCGGCTTTTTTTCACTTCTTTTTGCATGATAAATGTTTCTCCATACCCTCACTTTCAACCTGCATGTGTCCTTAGGTCTGAAATGAGTCTCTTGTTGGCAGCAGGTTTTGCTTTTTTCTGCATTCCCCCAACCTGTGTCTTTTGTTTGGAGCATTTAGTCCATTTACATTCAAAGTAATTATTGATACACATGTACTTCTTGCCATTTCGTTACTTGTTTTATAGTTGTTTTTGTAGTTCTTTTCCGTTCCTTTCTTCTCTTGCTCTTTTCTCTCGTGGTTTGCTGGCTTTCTTTAGTGATATACTTGGATTCCTTTCTCTTTGTTTTTTGCATATCTATTACTGGCTCTTGATTTGTGGTTACTGTTAGGTTTATAAATAACATCTTCTGCATATAGCAGTCTATATTAAGTTGATGGTCACTTCAGTTTGAACCCATTCTTTACTCCTCTCCTCCCCACTCCAATTTTAAGTATATGGTGTCCTACTTTACATCTTTTTACTTTGTGAATCCCTTGGCTCATTTCTATAGATATACTTAATTTTACTGCCTCTGTGCTTCCTGCTTTTCTTACTCCTACTTAAGGCCTTTCCTTTCCACTCAAAAAGTTCCCTTCAACATTTTTTGTAAGGCTGGCTTAGTGGTTCATGAATTCCTCTAACATTTGTCTGGGAAACTCCTTATCTCACCTTCTATTCTGAATGATAGCCTTGCTGGATAGAGTACTCTTGGCTGCAGGTTTTTCCTTTCAGCACTTTGAATGTATTATGCCCTCTCTTCTGGCCTGCAAAGTTTCTGCTGAAAAATCAGCTGATAGCCTTATGGGGTTTCCCTTGTATGTAACTGTTTTCTCTTGCTGCTTTTAAAAATTCTCTTTATCACTACTTTTTACCTTTTTAGTTACTATGTATCTTAGTGTGGACTTCTTTGGGTTGATTTTGTTGTGGGTTCTCTGTGCCTCCTGGCTCTGGATCTCTGTTTCTTTCCCCAGATTCGGAAAGTTTTCTGCCTCCTTTCCTCTCTCTTCCCCATCAGGGATCCCCATAATGAGAATGATATTATGGTTGATGGTGTCACTGAGTTCCCTAAGTCTATTTTCATTTTTTATTATAATTTTTTCTCTCTGCTGTTCAGCTTGATTGCTGTCCATTACTCTATCCTCCAGGTCACAGACCCATTCTTCTGATTCCTCTAGTCTACTATTTATTCCATCTAGTGTATTTTTAATTTCAGTTATTGAATTCTTTATCTCTGAGTAGTTCTTTTTTATGTTTTCTATCTCTTTGGTAAGGGTCTCACTGAGGTCTTCCACTCTTTTCTCAAGTCCAGTGAATATCTTTATGACCATTGCTTTATTTATTACTATTATTATTATTATTATTATTATTATTATTATTGGAGAGGGAGAGAGAAAGGGGACAGGAGAGACAGAGGGAGAAGGAGAGAGAGAATTATAAGCAGGCTCCATGCCCAGTGTGAAGCCTGTTGCTGGGCTCGATTTCACAACCTGGAGATCATGACCTGAGCTGAAATCAAGAGTCAGACACTTAACCATCTGAGCCACCCAGGCATCCCTGACCATTACTTTAAATTCTCCATCAGGCATATTACTTATCTCTGTTTCATTTAGCTCTCTTGCTGTGATTTTGTCCCGTTCTTTCATTTGAGACTTATTTCTCTGTCTCCTCATTTTGACGAACTTTGTGTCTGTTTCTTTGTGTTAGGAAAGTCAGCTATGTCTCCTGCTCTTGAAAGTAGTGGCCTTATGAATAAGAGGTCCTGTAGTGCCCTGCAGTGCTGTGTCCCCTGTTCATCAGAACCTGGTGCTTCAGGGGTGACTCCTATGTGTGTTGCGTGTGCCCTGTTGTGGCTGAGCTGCTTTTGCCTTCAGTCCAGTCGTCTGCAATGGCTCTCTTTGCCTGTTGTGGGCAGTGTTTGGTCCCTGTGGTGTTAGTGGGCCGCTGTTGGGCTGCCTTAGACTTGAGTTGAGTCAGACCAGGCATTTGCCAGAGATGCAGTAGTATTGAACTATAGGGCGCTTTCTTGGTGTTGCCCCGTGAGAAGCTTTTGTTGGTGGAACTGCTGGGGCCACAGTCTCAGTCTGGTATGTATGGTTATCTTCCCCTCTCCCCAGGGCAGGAGTCACTGTCATGGCTGCTTTGCACACTGCCAGACTTATGGCACCACTTTGAATGGGCTCTGGCCAAGGGCATATTGGAGGGGGCCTGTGCACAGGAGAACGAGGGGGTGTGCCGCGCTGTTAGCAAGTTAGGTGGAGAGTGTTGGTACTGTGCTGGTTCCCCCAGCTGTCCATGTGCCTAGGCTGGGGGGCAGGGGAGGGAAATGGTGCCTGCCAGCATCTTTGTTCCTAGAGAAGTCTCCCAAAGATCCCTGCCCTTCCAGAGCAGACTCTGAGATTAGTAAACAAATCTCCCTCCCATATACCCCAGGTGTTTTCCAAACTGCTGCTTCTCTCTGCTGCATTTCAGTGGGGCTCTTTGCTGTGCCGTCTCTTTAGGGGCAGGGACTCAGTTTCCTATCATCTTCCCAGGTCTCCCAGAGCCAAGCCCACTGATTTTTAAAGTTCCAGTGTTAAGCCCCACTGATTTTAAGAACTCCTGAAATTAGGCCTCTCTGGTTTTCAAAGCCGAATGTTATGAGGATTCAGCTTCCCTCTGCAGGTTCCTCATGCCTGGTATGCCTGGTGTGAGGGTCTGGTCCTCTCCTCTCCTCCTCTCTCTGCACCCAGTGTCCCTCCCTCCCTCTGATGGTCTTGCAGGTTCATTTAGCTCCCGAGCGAATCTCCACCCCTCCTACCCTCTTCGATACATTCAGCTGTGAAGAGTCTGTTCTGCCAGTCTTTGGATTGTTTTATGGCTTATTTACACTGATATGCATGTTATCTAATTGTATCCATGGGACGAAGTGAGCTTGGGATTGTTGTACTCAGCCATCTTTCCTGGAAGTCCTCAGATAAAAATTTTTAATATAAACAATCATAAAAGGGATACTAAAGAATCATGAAGTTTTAATATTTTAACTCTAAAATCGTATTTGTTACTCTGTAATTAATTTGCTTTCACTTTTTTCTTAATGAGAACATTAGATTTTCTTAATCAATGAAATTATTAGTATTCTAGTGCTAAGTTATTTTAGCCAAAAATGAACCTTCAGATCACCTCTATAGGACTGTCTACTTGAGTAAATTATGGTGATTCCTGATGGGCACTTTGCAGTAGTGACAAAAGCTTGTATCATTACTTTCTTAAAAAGCCCTCAGGCTTGGGGCACCTGGGTGGCTCAGTCGGTTGAGTGTCTGCCTTCAGCCTTGGTCATGGTCCCAGGGTCCTGCGATGGAGCTCCACATTGGGCTCTCTGCTCTGCGGGAGCCTGCTTCTCCCACTGTCTGCCTCTCTGCCTACTTGTGCTCTCTCTCTGTCAAATAAATAAATAAAATCTTAAAAAGAAAAAAAAAAGCCCTCAGGCTCCTGGTTAGGGTCAGGTCTCCACCCCCTGCGCTGTGGCTTTTCTCACCTGCAATATTGAATCCTTACCACCAGGTGTCACCATCTCACAAACATCGGAAAGCTGCCTCCTTTCAGAACCTCCACTCTCTGCTGAGTGGCAAGGGGGACCGGTCCAGCCTCTACATGGTAGGGGAGCCGGGGGACCACAGTGCACTTGGACGGTAAGAGTTGGCAAGTGGTGTGGGGGTTAAACTCAACATGGGTGGTGGAGCTGTAAGCCTAACTCCGTCCTGCCTCGGGTGCCACAGGAGTCTTGGAGCCCACATCTCAGTGCCTTGCCCCATGCACCTGAGCTCTGAGAAGGTGTGATGTTGGTGGAATGGGTAGAGTTGGAAGGTTTGATTCTTCCATCCTTCTGCTGTCTGATGACATCCTAAAATCAGGATGTTCAGAGAGCTTCCTTAGCCCAGCTGAAGATCTGATTAGAGATCCAGAGATAGGGCCCCCAAAGAGGCACTTGACCTGTGACCCTGTCTAGAGAACTCCCACCCCCTGACGAGACCCTCTAGGCTAGCTGCTCTTACCTAGGGCTCCATGGAGGCACCTCAAGTGGCCTGTTCACTCCTGGAAATGTTATCTAATATCATAGCTTTGGTTGGATTCTCAGAGAGGTCTCTGTACCCACAAAGATTTAAAATTGTGTTTCTAGGTTAGGGGGTGGGTAGCAGGGGGCTTCTGGTCCTGCACCAGGCTTTGTGGAGCCTCAGACCACTGTGACAACCCTCCAGTCTTGTTCCCAGCATGTTGTTTTTGCTGGTTGGAGCCAGTCAAGAGGCATCTGTCATCTTTAAGGCAGGGAGTGATTGGGCCCCGGTGCCCAGCCCTCTTTGCACTTACTCTGTCTCCGGCCCCCTGGCAGACCAACCAAGGCCTCACCCCGACGTGCCCTCAGTGTGGAGGACGTGAGCTCCCCCAGCCAGGCGCGCACGGTGGGCCGCGTGGTGGAGGTGTTCCCAGATGGCACAACCCAGCTGCAGTTACAACGCTCCCCGGAGGGCTCTTTCGGCTTTTGCGTGGCCTCCGGGAATGGGCGCCGGGACTCAGGTATGCCCCCTCCCCTTTTCTGGGTTCCATATCCCTGGGGCCTTAGCAAACCGCTTTTGGCTGTGGGCACTTCCAGTCTGTGGCTGAGACGCGGAGCTCCAGACTCAGACAGCCTCGTGAAAGGACTGGAATTCTCCCTCAGGGGCTCTTTGGGAAGCGTCAGGTGTGGGGCTGCTGGAGTGGGTAGGGATGGCGAGCCTGACCCCCCTGCCCCTCTGTTGTCTGCTGACCTTTTCGCTGGAGCGCCCAGGGGAGGTTTGTGCTTGCTGGTTCTCGGGAGCCCTTTGATGCGGCTGGTGCGTATAATGGTTCCCTTCCTCAGCTGCTGTCTGGCCATGTGCAGTGAGCCCGCCTGGCTATGCGTCTGGCTCCCTCTCGCAGCGCTGGCTCCAGGGGGTGATGTTCTGGGGATCCTGCCCTGGCTGCCCTCTGCCGAGCAGGGTTCAGTCCTGGGCTGTGATCGCCTAGGTCAAAGTCATGTAACCTGGAAAAAAAAAAAAATCTGCCTGCTGCCAGGTTTGCAGCCTGCAGCAAGTTCTTACCTCTGTTCCGTAGTTCATTGTTTCAACAAGTTTGCCCTTAGCACCTACTAGGTGTTTTAGATACCGGCTCTATGGCAGGAAATGGAACAGAAAAAGACCCTGTCCTCAGGAGCCCACAGTCCAGGGAGGGAGATAGGCTGTACCTATAAAGAGGTATACATTTTTATATATTATCCAAATAAGGTGCCAGATAGCAGAGGGTATGAAGACACGAATCCAAGCAAAGCAGGGTGAGGGCCCGAGAGTGGGAGGACGGGAGTGCAGGTGGGGCAGCTCTTCTGGGCGGAGGTGTCTGGAGAAAGAGCAGTCCAGGCCCAGGCGGAGGGTGGGAATGAGCTTGGCTGTCACAAGACCTGCAGGGTGGATCTGCACAGAGCAGCAGCGGGGAGAGAGGGCGCTGAGCTCAGGAGGGTGGTGGCTTCCCCACCCCCTGAGCTGGGAGGCGGCAGCGGCCAACGGGCTCTGATTTGCACTTGGAACGGGTGTCGCTGCCCAGCTGGCTGCCCGACCGTGAACAGATGCTAGCAGGTCGAAGGTGGACCAGGGAGACTCTTTGTAAAGCTATTTCCGTGGAAAGACTTGCTGGTGGTGGCTTGGGCTGGGGAGCCAGTGGGGATGTGAGAAGTGCTTGCAGTCAGCTTGACTTGAAGGCCGTTTGAAGCAGTTTGCGGATGGTTTGACCTGAGCGTGAGAGGAACAGGCCAAGTTTCTCCCCACTCTGGACCTCCGGGGGGGATGGGTCTGTCCTCACAGGGAGGTGGTGTTTGTGTTTGAACTTATACTGATCATCATAAAGGACTAGCGGGCTGTTAGCTACTCCACCTTTTCCTTTAGCCTCCCCATTCCTCAGGTGAGGGGCGGCAGGCCTGCCAGAGAGGCACAGAGTTAGGTGACATGGCATGGTTTGTACTCCAGAGCCTCTGCCAGCTGCGTGACCTGAGCAGGTCACTTACCCTCTCTGAGCCTCAGTTCTCTCATCTCTAAACTGAAGATACTCAAACCTGCCTGGAAGAGTCATAAGGAGCGTCCCGTGAGGTACATGGGAAAGTGCCTGGCACTTTTCTTCCCTTCCCTCTTCACAAAGAGAATTTGTATTTGGGGAACAGAACTCCAACAGGGGCCACCATGATCTGTACCATCTGTCCACATGAGGTCACACACAACCGGGCATTGTGCTCTGCCCTTCATCTTCCCCTAAAGTCCCGCTAGGCCGCTTTGCAGACAGTCACGGAGTTGATGTCTGATGGGCAGAGGTCTCTAATGACCAAGAGCTCCTTGGGCTCTGCCCTGACCTGCCCCCGCATGGCAGCCCTCACCTGGGTTGGCACGAGCTCTGCCCTGTCCTGCCCAGGGGGTGCCCTGCTCCTGCTGCCACCGTTGGCCATTGGCTATCCTGCAGAGATCCCCAGGCACACGGAACGTGACTGGTGCTGGTGCCTCCTGGCCACAGAGCCTCCTCCGACAGCCACAGGTCACTCCTGCTGGGCCTCAGAGGGGCCGTGAGCTGGGGCTGGTCTGCATTCCTCGCTAAAACGTCCAGGTGCTGGGGCTAACTTGCTGGCTGTCACATAGGATGCTATGCAAGCATATGAGAACAGCAAGCTTCGCCTCCGGCTTCTGAGCACCACATAGAGATGATCCATGCTGAACAGAGGCCATTTCCAGCAGACAGTAAATACCAACAACAGCGGTCTGTCTGTCATATTTTTGTCATGACGTTCCGTTGTGAAACCTACCCCAGTGTCTCCCCCAGAATGACTGGCACGACATCAGTGTCTGGTCCGGCTCTGGCTCCATGCTTTTGGGGTTTCTCATGGCTCCCCACATGCATGTCCTGCTTACAACAGCCGTTTCTGTAGGCACCACCCCTCCCCTCCTTTCCTGCCCTCTCTCCATGCCAGCAACATGCAGACGGGGCAGGCAAGTGCTTAGAACACCTGGAGAGAAGGAGTTGGAGATAGGGCAGGGGCTGCGAGAAAGGCGTTGCTCGAGCAGCTGAGATGGCCAGCATACCTCATGAGGAGGGAGGCAGCCTGGCGGCAAAGGCTCGGCTTGGCCAAGAAGCCCCCCACACCGAGAGAGAGTTCCACGGTCAGACCCGGGAGAGGAAGTGTGTCAGGAGGTTGGTTTTGCTAGACTCAGAGCTCCAACCTTCAGGTGCCTTGAAGGAGATTTCAGTGTTTTCAAACCCCCATTTCAGAGGGTTGCTCTGGAAGGTTTGCCACAAGCTGGGCTGAACAAAGCTCCTGTGGGCTGGGGGCAGCAGAGGCAGGATGTCCCACTATAGTCCAAGTGTGTTAAATGCCTTCAGGCTCGAGACCGTGATACCAGAGGAGAGGCCCTCTCAGGCCCTTTCTAAGGAAGCTGATTCTAGGACGCAGAAGTAGAGAGGAAGGAGTTTGCAGCCTGGGCTGGGGAGCCGTGAGGGCGTTTAAGGTGGCGCTGAGTGGGCCCCCCTGAATTCTGCAGGTGGTGTCAGCTGCACACCGTCCACACCCTGGCCTTGTGCTCTCAGATCACCTGTGTTCGCTCAGCTGGGGGTGGGGGGCGCGGGGTGGTGCCCAGCTTTCCCTGTAAGACCCTTTATTCTCTTAACTGAAGGGGAGTCTGGAAGGTTTTCAGAAGAAGTTGAGGTGAGAGGGGTCCCTCAGCAGGACTTGCCTGTGCTGTGCGGTCAGGAGAGTCCCGGGGAACTCAGGCTAGCCAGCCCCCAGGCCCCACAGAGCCTGCTCCACTGATGTGGGTTCCCCAAGTCGGACCCAGGGAAAGGGGAAGAAGCAGGCTCTGCCCAGGCTCATGCTGCACCTGAGAGACCCAGGAGACCGTCACACTGGCCAGGCAGGGCCTTCCCAGGGGCAGTGTGGGGGACAAGATGTGTGTGAATAAGGGACAAGTGAGCCACCATGGCTTTAAATAGGGGGTGGGATTTTTGTTTCCTGGGCTTTTGCCCAGATGCCTCCAAATCCCAGTGAGGAACCACCTCTGATGAAGATTGAGGCCAGGGCTGGTCCTAACAGTAATATGGAGCAAACCAGGTTTGGATTTGACCTCAGCCATGTTCAATGATACCTTCCCACCACTCCAGCTTCTTGAAGGCAGCAACTGGATCATATTTGTGAATCCCACCCAGTGGCAGGCATGAAGTAGGCTTTTTTTCTTAATTTTTAAATATCGGTTTCCTTCCTATTCTACAATCAAAGCTCATCTCAGAAAAAGATAAGATCACCTCATTCACACAGGGGTATACACGAATAATAATAAAAAACAAGCATTATTTGCTTAAAGCATTATTTTATTAAAGCATTATTTGCACAGCTTTTTATTTTTTTATTTTTAAAGATTTTATTTATTTATTTGACAGAGAGATAGAGAGAGAGCACAAGTAGGCAGAGAGGAAGGCAGAGGGAGAGGGAGAAGCAGACTCTCCACCGAGCTGGGAGCCCGATGCGGGGCTTGATCCCAGGACGCTGAGATCATGACCCGAGCCGAAGGCAGCTGCTTAACCGACTGAGCCACCCGGGCGCCCCGCTTTTTAAAAAGAGACAGAGAAATGAAATGATACCATGGGGGTGGGCACACTGTATCTATATAGAAAGCCCGTTGTGGTTCTGAGGTAGGATAATGAGGGTGTGTGTGGGTGGGTGTGCACGCGCATGCATGGAGCAGTGCCCTATATGAGCACCTGCTCCCCGACCCCTGCCCGAAACACCACCTGGTCAACATTCCACAGAGCTGCATCTCTGGATTTCATGTGTTCACTTGTTCTGTTTTCCTTTGCAGGGTTCTACGTGCAGGAGATGGCTGACGCGAGCATGGCCAAGCTCTACTCGGGGCTGCTGGGGGTAGGGGATGAGATCCTCGAAGTGAATGGGGCCAAGGTTGCCGGGCTGGGCTTGGCTCACATTCAGGAGCTCCTGGCCCACGCGGAGAGCTTGTCAGTCCGTGTGCTGAGGCAGAGGCCTGTCCCTCGGTGACCCAGGGCTGTTTTGCCCTCACTGTCACCCTTTGGAAGCCCTGACCTGCCCCAGGAGGGACAGCTGGAAAGGTACTGCATGAAGCTGCTTCGTGGATGAAAACAGATCACGGTGGTGTGTGACCGCTTAGGCTGTGGCAGGGGCTTCTGGGATTGACCACCATAGGGTGAGAGCAGGATGGTGTGTTTTGTTTAGGGATGTTAATTGACGCTGAACTGGGGAAAGCAAACATGGATCTCTTTCCATGCCGGAAGTGGTGTCAACATCTTTCTGTTCCTTTGTCGGAGGGAGGAGGAGAGAGATTCAGGGGTACTTGGGTGAGCCCCTGATTGTCTCCTCACCCCCAAGTCTCATCCCACTCTCGATCAAGGGCTCCCCCAGCCTCCACACTCCAGAACCAAAGAAAATGCTTGGCCATTTTGGCCTTGAGCCTGCCTTTAAAGTCTCATGTCTTCCATGTCCCATTTGACACCTTTGCTCTTTTTCCGGAAATGGGCAAAGTGCCCTAGTGTAACAGTCTTACAGCCATCGGCCATATATTCCCAACCCAAAATTGGAATATGTGGTCCTGGTGTGAGAACATCTGGGAGATGTTATCTGGCAGCCAGATAATTTTTGTGATATATAAAGTTGGAGGGGAAAAAAAATGAACCTGAGACCAATGTCAGGGAAGTGCAGCTGTGGCTGGTGGGTCTGGCCGGCTCCACCCCCGGCCCCCTGCCCTCTGCCTCTGCCCAGGGCGAGGCTGGCGCTGGTGGGGAGGGCCTGCCTTCCTTCTCCGGTGGAGTGTGGGCACAGGCTGCAGCCGGTGCCAGGCTGTCTCCAGCCGCAAGCTCTCTGCCCAGGCTCCTTGATGGCTGCTGGGGGTGGGCCGGCAGGGAGTGCAATGACAGGGTATAGGCAGGGGAATGGGCTCTCCACCCAGGTGCTTCCCAGCTCTAGGCCCAAAGGGTTGGGACTCTCTGGAGTGGATGGCCGTGTGTCAGTCTTAAATTATTAAAAAGCAAAGCTGAAGCTTCTCTCGCTCTGAGTCGCTAAATTCTGGGCTGGATGCTCACTTGACCTTGAATGGCCAAGAGCAGGGGCCTGGGGTGGGGGAAGAGGGAGGGAGGATACGGGCACAGCAGTGCTGTGTTGGGCCTGCCAGAGGGGAAGGCCTGGGCAGTCCCCTGGGGTTGGGGTGACAGCCAGGGTAGATGCAGAAGCCTCCAGAGACAGTCCTTCAGCTGGGAGAGGAGCCTTGGGCAGGGTGCATTTCTGAACAGAAGACAGAATGGAGCTAGGGGCTTTGGGGAGGTGCTACTGGAGGGTGGGGAGCGTAGAGGGCAGCTTCAGGGCTGTTGTAGAACTTGGGAAAACACACAGCCTTCGCTAAAACGAGTGTCCTAGCAGCTTTCCAGGGGCAAGATCACTGAAAGGCACATGTGGCCTGAGGGAAAGATGATGGGGGAGGAGGCAGGCAATCCTGTGGAGTGTGGAGTGTTTCAGGCCTTACCTGCAGGAGCCAGTTAAAACCCCTCTTTACTGGCCCCTGGAGGCTAGAGATTGAGGGGTGCTCCCGGAGCCCCTCTGCACTGTGGGACTGGGAGACTGAGCCACCTGGGGTGGGGGGGGAATGTGGGAGGAATGGGGAGGTGCCAGCAGGGGAGCAGGGAGGCCAGTGGAGCAAGTGTTTGGGCCTGCAGGGTGTGAAGAGGGTGCTGGGACATCTCAGAGAGCATCCTGGCCCCCCAAACTTGGGAATGGCCCCATGTCAGAAAGTATAGTCATGGGGGAACACTGGCAGCTCCTGTACCCCAATTCCTGGTCTTGAGGTCATGAAGTTTCATGTTGAATGAAAGCTTCTAGGGACAAAGGCACCTCTCTTCTCTGTATGGTGATCATGGACAACGTGCCCTTCTCGCTTCAACTGGGAAGAAAGGGAAGAAGGAAGCTCCGGCTGGGACTAGGCCGGGGAAGGTCTCTAAGGAATCCTGAGCATCTGCTTCTGTTACCTGCCAGGGGGGCAGGGCCAGGCTCTCGACACATCCTGTTAAGTCCTTAAAAAATGGATCTGCCAGGTAAGCTCTGTGTAGCATCTTCCTTTACACAGATGGAGATCCTTTACACAATGAGGGGTGTCTCTGACACAGGGCCCACTCCTCCTGCTGCGACCCCTCCCACAGCTCCCGAAAAAGGCTTGACAGAGGGTAGTGGACACTCTGGACTGTGTGGAAAGTAGACCTGCGCTTCTTGAGTAAAGTGGCCCCGACTTGTGTGGGTGGGAGGGGACGTAGATTCCTCCAGACACCTGTCTGATGGTCCCCATCTGCTCTGCCTGGGGAGCTGCTCACCAGGTCAGCCCTGTGTCCCCCACACAGCCATCAGAATGTTCCCACTTAGAACGTTGTGTATTAACTGGGAGCCAGGCCCTGTGACAGGCAGGAGCTCAGGCAGGTGAGAAAGACGGGCTGCAGGGGCCACAGTCTAGGGGAGACGCAGACATTAGGCCTGGGGCTCGCAGCCACGCAGGAGAGCGGGCCGGAGATGCTGCCTGCGCCAGATCCGCCCTTGGTGGGGGGGGGAAGCTTACCGACAAGGGGCACCCACGCAGGGCTTTGTAACATGAGTAGGGGCTGACAGGTAAGACAGGGAAAGGACACAGAAAATAAGCAGCACGTGCTTAGGTTAGACACCCATAGGTGTCTAACACACCTATGGGTGTCTAACCTATGGGCCCACCCCAGCCCTGGCCCATTATTGGTATTGTGTGTCCGGGGCTCTCTCCACCAAAGGCCGCAGACGTTGGGACTACACAGAACAGAAAGGGGCTCCGACTTGGGCCTCAGACATGACAATATCCTTAGGGTGACAGGTGGGGGTGGGGAGCAAGGTGAGACGCAGGCCTGGGAGGGAAGGGAGGGGAGGGCGGGCGTGGGCCGGCCGCGCTCCCACCGTCGCCCGTTACAACTTCTCCTCAGGGCGCCTCTTCCCGGTGGCGGAGGGGCCGGCGGGAGGCGAGGGCACATGTCCGCGCAGGGCGCGCCCGGCGCCGGCGGCCCTGGGGGGCGGGGTGGGGGGGGAACCGAACTCGGGCGCGCGCGAGCGACCGGGACCGCCAAGGTTCTCTGCCCGGACGCGCGGGTCGCCGGCAAGTCCCGCAGGTCCCGGCGGTTCGCAGGCGGCTGGCTGGCTCTCTGCCCGTGCGCCCTCCCTGCCACCCCACCGCCCGGGAGTGCCCTCCGCGCCGGCCTCCCGGCCTCTGTGGCGCGCCTCCCGCCCTCCCGCCGCCGTCCCTGCGCGGTCCTTCCTGGCCTCGGCGGAGATCCGGGCGGGAGACGCGGCTCCGGGCGCACTGCCCCGCCTGGCGCGGGCTCGGTTAGAGCCGCGGGACGGCTGCCGCCGGAAGTTTGCCAGAGGCTGGCGGTGTGTGTGTTGGGGGGGGGGGGCGGTTTACACGCCCCCAGTCCCTAACACACACACACACACACACACACACACACACACACACACACACACACACGACACCTTACCCGGCGCCGAGGGCCGGGAAGAGGCTGGCCCCCACTTTGCCTTCGAGGGACGCACGGCTGGGGGCGGGGAGCGGACAGCCTGGAGGACTGCGTGGTGACCGCGGCGGGCTGGAGCCGGTGAGCGGGATGGGACGGGAAGTGAGGTGACTCAGGACCCGCAGGCGGGGGTGGGGGGGTGGGGGTGGCGCAGGAATGAGGACCCGCAGGAATGAGGACACTGCGCGCAGTGTCCGGAGTCTCAGGCAGGATGGAGAAACCGCAGGCACGGCTCGATTTTTGGAAATCAAGGTTAATTCAAGGGCGTGCAGTCGCTGTGCCTGCTCCGTCTGCTCTTCAAATACTCCAGAGCTCTGTTGGGGACATCAGGGATTCAATTCTGAATCCTTCCAGCAACTCTGCGAGGGAGGGAATACTTATCTCGGGGTTACAAACTAGGGGGCCCGAGATTCGGGTTGAATTACTTACCCAAGATTACACTGCAAACTAGTGGAGGTTGGATTTGAACCGGGCCCTGTGAGACTCCCAGCCTTCATGCGTCCTCCCTCCTGGGACCCTGTGGGGCTCACCTCATCCCGAGGCCCTCGAGCACCCCTCCTGGCCCTCACAGATGGCGGGGCGCAGCGCTGGCCCGGGACACCCAGCTGGGCCTACCCGATGCTGACCTTCACCAGGGTGGGTGTGAGGGGTTCGCTTCTGTTTTTCTTGGGGTGGGGGGAATGGCATTGGCCCTCCCACTTCCCTGCGGGGTGGGGTGGGTGGGGGACAAATCACTTTCCAGTACAGTGTTTCTGAAATGCAGGTGTAACCCACTCATGGGTCACAAAATTGGTCGAGACCAACATTTAAAAGAATATCAGTGCTTCGCACAAGCAAGTGTAGGTTTTGTTTGAGAACCGCCTCTTCCAGGGCTGGGGGTGTCCTGAGTTGTAATTTAAAGGGTCGTTAAGACCCTGCTCCAGGGGCACCTGGGTAGCTCAGTCGGTTAAGCGTCTGCCTTCAGCTGAGGTCATGATCCCAGGGTCCTGGGATCGAGCCCCGCATCGGGCTCCCTGCTCCAAAGGAAAGCCTGCTTCTCCCTCTCCCTCTCCCCCTACCTGTGTTCCCTCTTTTGCTGTGTCTCTCTCTGTCAAATAAAATCTTTAAAAAAAAAAAAAGACACTGCTCCAGAGGGCACAAAAAACACACCCTTGGGGCTAAGGCCCAGGGAGGCTGCCTCCGGCCTCCGATACCCCACACTCCATGCGCGGACTTCTTCAGGTGGCGCCTTGCCTCAGGAGGCTGCGGAAACCTTCCTGGACTGAGTGTGCCTGGCCTGTGGGCGCGGGGGAGGGGGGGCGGGGAAGAGGCATCCTCCATCCTTGTCCCAGGGGCAGGGTATAATGATGTGACTGGACTTCCTGCTCCCCCAAACTAGCCTCGGTGCAGTGGGATTTCCCCCGAGGGTATGTATCACCAGGAGCTTGGGCTGCTGGTTCCCTGACCTGGCCACGCCGCAGATCCACGCCCGCACCCCTTTCGTGCTGCTTATTCCTGTGCCCTTGCTGGAACATCCTTCCCCTTGTACGCCATGGATTCCTTGGTGGCGGCCTGCAGAAATGTCAGAGGTGCCTGTCCTGGGAAGCATTCCAGGACACCTGCATGCTGACTTTGGCCCCCTTTCCTTAGCTCCCATATAATTGGGTACAAGTGCTCTTTACTGTGGCTCTTTTCAAATAGCATTTCTTGCTTATCCTCCACCAAACTCACCTGGCAACAACTGGACTTCCCTTGTCCATCTGCGCAACCCACTTCCCGCCCCAAATCCCCAGGGTGGTCCCGGAGCTATTCAAAAGGTCCTGCTGTCGCCGGATCCCCTTCCTTCCCGCCCTCTCTCCCTCCCCGCCATCCTCTCTGAAGTTTCCCTCCTTCCCACAGAGCCAGAGCACCTGCTTAGAAATGGCAGCAGCCTTCCTTGGCACGAAGCTCTGCGCAGCTTTCTCAGGCCGTGGGCTTGGCCAGGTCGGGGTCCTGGGCCCCGAGGAAGGGGCTGCTGGCATTGGCTCTGAATCTCTGCCCATGCAGCCCGGCTTTAACAGCTGCCCTGCCAGGCCTGGAGGACATCCGGGGCTCTCCTGTGGCTGCCCGGCTGCCCCGCTGGGCCTGCCTTTGTCTTGTCCTTCTGCAATCTGGGCTCAGGCCCCGACTCGCAGTGTGGGGCTGTCCTTAGGGGTCTGGCCAGATGCCAGGTACTGGGGAGAGGCCTGTCCTGCCCTTGGGATGCCCGTGTCCCCAGGGTGGAGACAGTTACAGCTGTGAAAAGACGAACCAGTGTGCCAAGGCCTACAATGGAAGCCCCAGGCAGGAGGCCCACTCCCACCTGGTGAGCAGAAAGCCTTCCCAGAAGAGCCAGCCGTGGGCTCACCAGCCTCCATCCCTGAGGAGCAAGGAATGCTGGCCGCTGTGGGGGCCGTTCAGATGCCACAACGTTGCTTCTCACCCTGAGCTCCTCAGACTGAGTCTCCAGGCTTTTCTGAGTTCATATAATGAGTTGGGCTCACTTACTTTTTGCACATTTCCAGCCAAATAAAAGCTCCAAAACATTTTATCAGCAAGGCTAACCTGCTTGAAGGTCCTTGACGAGTAGACTTCTTGAAGCTTTACAGTGGGCATATAGGGTTAGAGACGTGGTCAAGTCCAAGGCACCTGGTGTCCAGGTTTTATCTTCAGCACTTGCAGTTCAGCGCTTGAACCCACCGCGGACTCATACTACCGCTCTTTCCATTCCTTGTCCTCACCTCAGCTTTCACGGCTTCTTGGGTTAGAAAGACGGCTTCCCGAAATGCTTGCCAGCCCTCAAATCTGAATGGCGCCTTTTTTGTCTGAAGGGAGGCTGGCTTCACGAGGGTCCAGTCAGACCTGGGTTCTCATCCTGCCTCCACCACTTCCTCATGGAACCCCGGGGCGAATTCTTAATCGCTCCATGCTTGTTTTCAGGGATAAAGTGGGCCTTGACAGGATCTCCCTCGTGGGGTTGTGGGAATTAAATGGCGACAGAAATTTCACTCATCATGTCCCGGATGCCTTGGTCAAAGACCTGCCAGCCCATCAGATTCTCATCAAATGCTGGCTGAAAGTTTCAGCTGCTAATTAGATATAAAATTTGAGACATTTTTTCCTATGAGTTGATGACCCCTTCCCAGAGGCTGGCCAATCCTAGTGTGAACTTTTGTGAAAGCAGACAGGATGCATCTGATGGTGTGGTGAGGAACGGGAATACCATTACAGAGGTCAGGTTGGATTTGGATTTCTCACATCCAAGCTTCTGGAACAGATCACCGGTGGAGAGGGATATTGGTGGGGATGTTTGTGCTCAGGCTCTGCCTGCATCTGCACCAAATGGAGACTCCACTAATGTTCCAGTTATCAGTGTCACCTGGGTAGAAGGTGTTTCCAGACAAGTGAGACCCCAGAGGTGCCAAGGATCAAGCTTTATAGACCTGAACTGTGTCCTCTTGGATGGGCAACATTATGGCAATATGGCCTTCCCTTCCTACAAGTTTCATTTTTGCCTCAGGTCTTGTATTTTCAGTGAGTTTTATGTAAGATTTGTAGCCAGTGGGGACCTTTTGAAAGACAGTAAATCACTCTTTTGCTGCAAAGTGGAGCCACTAGTGGAGTCAAGTGCTGGTCAGTCCAGAACCCTCAGCCTTGTAGATGCCTGCCTTTTCCGCCTGTCCACACGACACAGTCCACGCTTCCTCGGGCTGGGGTGGGGGGCTGATTCGCTTTTATCAGGGAGCACGTTATACATAACCATTTCTTCCTCCTAAATCCCCTCCTCCTCAAATATTAACTAGAACTCTCAAAATAAGCACTCATTCCTCTAGCAAGGCTGGTTATAGGTTGGTCTGCGTTAACCCTCCTCGCTGTTACATTTGGGGGGGAAGTCAAACTGGGGACTCACGAAGCACTGATGTCCCAATTTCTGTGCTAGGCGCCGGGGGCACAGTAAGTAGCTCTGCCTCTCATCAGCTGTGTGACCTTGAGAAATTGTGTCCCAGGTTCCTCATCTGCGTATTTGAGATAGTATTAGATGAGGAAACTTCACTATTTCATACAGCCATTTTCAGTATCATCTGCACTAGTACGGACGAAGTACCTAGACCACCGCCAGGCACATAGAAGGTGTTCAGTTAACAGGAGTGAGGAGGATGATGACAAATGGAATGATGAAGGTCTGTGTCCTTAAGGAGCTTATGTAGCCTCGTCACCTTGTCCCACACAGAACTGAAGGCAGGTTCTTTCAACTGCCAACTGGGATGGCCAATATTCTTGTTGGCCAACACTTCGGTGAGGGGGAAGTAAGACTCAGGTCGGGTTTCTCTGCTCCCCACACACTCCCTGTCCCAACTGAAGCTGTGCTGTATGGTATTTTGAATACATAGTGTGGTTATTTTGGGGTTTAATAATTCATGTGACTTGCCCAAAGAAAGCCCAATTTATAATTCAGACCTTCTAACGGCCACACACTTTCCTCCCCCCAAAGGTGTACGCGTATGTCCGTGTTTATTAGTAGGGGCAGAAGGAGGGCGCTGTGTGTGGGTATGAAAGGAAATAAAAAAGACAAAAACCAACAGAACTTAAACACAACAAAACAACAGCCCAAGACAAGGTCATGGTCTCTCCATTTCTCTTTTAATACTGAACAGTATTCTTTGTACAGCTGTAACATGATTTCAAGAGCAGAAGTAAGAAACATTACTAATAGACTTCAGGGTGTAAAAATACCACTTTGAAAGACGGCTAGTTGAGATTTTTTCTTACACAAGTATTTTTAAAAAGTTTTCAAGTTTATTGTGTCATCAGTTTGTTTAATGTCAGGATTACATACAAAGCTGTGGAAGAGCTTTTATTATGCAGGGAGTAGCCTAAATTCCACGATGCAGTAGCAGTGATTCTGAAACTAGACTGGGCGTCAGAACCCCCTTGGAGGGCTTGTGAACACCCCAGAGTTTGTGATTCAGCAGAGCCGAGGGGAGCCACGAGAACCTGCATTTCTAGCAAGCTCCGGGGCGATGCTGCCGAGGCTGGTCCCACACCGCACTTGGGAGACCCGGCCTGCAGAAAAACAACGCATCTACCTGTGGCGAGGGGCGTAAACTGGCACCAGGACCACTGGGCTCTTCTCATGAGGACTCGGGGGAGGGGGGGGACCATCTGGAAATCACCCAGGCATTTGCAATTCTAATCTTTGACCTCACTTCTTTAGTTTGTACCTTCCAGTTATTTAAAAATGAAACGCTGTAGGTTATTTATCCCTCGAAGAAAAATACAATGGTTTCATCTTGCTCAGTACTGCCAGGTATTATACATTTGATTTTTCCATTACACTAATTTCTGATTACAAATGAGCCAGTGAAAGCATATTTTTCCACTTACAAAAAAACGAATCCACAATCATTTACAGCTTGCTGTCTTTGGCCCTTTCCTGGTTTCCAGGCCGCCCTCACCCAGGGCGTTCTCCCAGCCTGGGTCGAGCTAGGACGGAACCACATCCAGCTTACAAGCAAGTTCCAGTAACCCATCCTAGTGGGGGACACCTGGCTGGCCTCTCCCTGCCCTGCACGGATACTTTCTTTTCCTGAGGACTAGGACATCTGCCTCTCCCAGGGCGCACTTTACCCACAGGGTTGCAATTCCCGTTCAGGAGCAGGGTCTCAGCTAAAGCCCACTTTCTGCAGAGCAGACAGAACAACGGTGAACGTGGTCTCAGCCCAGGGCTGGCAGAAAGCCCGGCTCGTGCGGAGCGCCCGGCTGACACGCGGCTACACCACAAGGCCCGAGCTTTGCTCAGCGAACAGTGAGGCCGGGGGGTCTTATTTCAATCACCCCCTGGATAATTGAGTGGCTTCTGGGTTTAAGAACTCATAACCTTTAAAAAAAAAAAAAAAAAAGGATAAAATACACTTTCTCACAGTGGACCTGTGCCAAGCAGCCGGGCAGGTGACCGGGACAAATCACCCTCTCAGCACAGTTCCCGTCTACACAGCCTTGGGGAAGGGCATTTCTAGACAAAAGTCACATGGGAAAGAAAACAGCACCAACACACTAGCTTATGTCGCAGGGAAACCAAGTTCTTTTTCTTCCTTCCCCGCCTAGCCACACACTTGTTATCTGCAGAAACCAGATCATGAAGAAGTGCCGCCTAGAGGTAGATGGCAGCAACACAGCAAGACCCCCCCGGGAGCTTTCAGAGCTTCAGTGTTCATCCAAAAGCAAAAAACACCAAATGGCTGGGGTGAGGGGTGCGCACGACAGGTCACTACCAGCCTACCTTGTTACGTCGCTGAGGTCGCTTGTCCCTGGGACCAAGTCCAGCATGCAGCGCCGCAAATGCCCCCCGTGTCTGTTGGAGGAGCTGAGCTGGGGGCTCCAAGGCCTTCTGAGGGCACCGTTGGGGCTGCTGACCCCAGGAGCCAGCGAGCCTGGGGTTTTGGCCCCGCCGTGAGTGACCAGGCACTGGGCCTCAAGAGCCAGAGCCTCGGAGCTTCTCTGCACTGCTCTTCTCGTCTGATGGCTGCTCTACTCGGAATTCTCTTGATTTTCTGGACCCGACAGCCGACGGCAGCTTCGCAGTGAGCGTCACAGCAAGGGGCCCACAGTGAGGCCGGCGTCCGCGCTTCCATAACGGCCAGGCGCAGGCCTTGCAAGAGTAAAACCTCCTCACTGGAAGCGCAAGCATGTCCGTGAGGGTCGGAAGCTGGGTAAGGACAGCTAGACAGGTCAGCCCGGTGCAGCTGCCGCAGCTGCCCCCCACTCAGAAGCAGAGGCCCCGGGAGAAGCCCGCCGCTGTGCCCCCGCCGGCCACCCAGGGCCATTCACCGGGCACCATCTTCCTGCATGGACTGGACGGGACAGCGCCACGGGACGGAGGGGCTAGAAGTTTGCGAGCCCTCTGGTTTCCCCTCTCTGCTCTTGATGGAGAAAGAACGTGCTTTTCAAAAGCGTTCTTCTGAAAAAATAAGAAAGACATGGCAGCTAGAGGAAGACAAAGGGAGGTAGTGCATGCCGTGTTTTACAACTTGCGCTTCTCGGGCCGGCCCGCTGCTGTTCTGCTTCCAAGTTCATCCTGCAGCACGAGGCGAAGCCAAGCAGTCTGAGCCCACTGAGCTGAAAAGCAGCTCTTCTATGTAATTCAGTTCCTAGATCTTCAAATGCTGTGAATTCTCTAGAAAGGTAACGGTCTCACTTTATAGCCAGGGAAATTACCAAAAGAAAGATCTTGGCTCTGCCACCTTCACTTACAGAAGGTAAAACACTTCACAGAGACAGATTTCTGTTGGAGTTAGACTAGATTTCTCTTCACAGCCCTGATTCTCACGAGGTGAGAAGGAGTGGGAGTTGCCAAGTGGTTGGCTACCAGACCCATCAGTCTGTTTAACTCTGGCTAAAAGCAGAGAATAATGGGCAAGCCACCAAGTTTCTCCCCCTTCGGCTCTGGCGTGAAGATCCTCGTGTAACACACACGCTGCGACTTCCAATTGCCACCCAGCAGCGGGCACCCACAGAGCGCTGGGAGCGCGCAGTCCGCACAAAGGCAAGATGAAAAATTAGGACTAAAAACTAAAGGTATTTCAGTTTTCCAGCTGGATCCCCACTCTGGCAAACTCTCTCAATGGTTCATTCCCCCCAATCTACCCCCCAAATCAGCTGATTAGAAACACGTTCTTCCAATAAACCGATAAACGTAAGCTGAGCTCTCCTTGTATCCATCATATTCTGCCAGTTCCTTAGAAATGATATGTGTCGAGGTGCAGAGGCTGCAGGAAAAAGCCCACACACTGCAGGATGTGCCTCTAAGCAGTGCAGAGGGTCACCAGGGTCTACTTCTCTCCCCATTCTACGGGCAGGGGGGCCACGTAGGTGCCCCCAAAAGCCCGGCAGTGTTAGGATCGCTGATGAGGAAATACTTATCCTCAAAAATCAGCCTAAGCCCCTGGCTTATTCCCTCGGACTGCCCTGGTTTGCATTCTGAGCGGAGACGTCTATAGTGATGCCCACTTCGGGCACAACAGGGTCAGGCCATGACCATGCTGGCGGGGCTGAAGCTCTGCTGGGGGCAGAGCTGGCGCGGACAGTTACGGTAAGAGGCTGCCATGTTAAAGAGCATTCCTTCGAGGCGCGGAGACAGGGGCGGTGCTTGTATCTTAAACTTTCTCCTCCTAAATAATTCCCTAGTCTGCGTCAGCGGGAGTCTGGTCTACAATAGCCACTGTTTAGCAAACACTTGAAATTAAGTGAGGTCATCATGCCGATTCTAAATCTATCCAGACATTTAGTAATTAAGTCTCCGGGTCACAACACTTGGCCCCCCACCCCACCTCAGGGAAGCATCGTACTCATTAATGACCAGGCATGTTCCCAACAAGCCCCACGGACACACATGACAGTTAGTTGTGTGGGGCACAGTAAACCTGATCATAGCAGGAGAAGAGCATGGCTTTTAAATGGCATGATCATATAGGTCATTAGGCTGCCGGCTGCCTCTGGTAGTGCGGATTGTGGATTACAGTACTGAGACAAGGTCCCCATTTATGGCGAACAAAGACCTATACGTTTTAATGCAAATCTAAGGACCATCCCTGTTCTAAGTTTAGAGAAGACTATTTGAATGAGTCTCAAAACTTGTAAAACAAATAATCTAGTACCCAACGTCTGAAGCCCTTTGTAGTTATTTTTTTTGCTAACTTGAAAAAAATAACTTATTTATATATCAAATAGAGTTGAGTGTAAACGTGGATGTCAACCACCCTTTTAGTTTTATAAATCTGCTTTTAGCTTTCATTAAGAGGCAGATTTCCTTACCTACCATGATCCTAGCCATGAGAAAATACCCTTCTTTAAAAAATTGTTACAAATATTTATTAAAAAGTGCAATTCATAAGTCAGCTGGGCAAGTACATTATTGCAAATCACAAAAAAGGGGGGGAGGAAGCCCAAAGCAAATAAACAAAAAAACCCCAAGAAATACAGACAAAACATGAAAAAAAGGAAAAAAAAATAGAGTGTGCTGAGGAATGGGCCCCAACAGATGAGGAAACAGGAAGTCAAAGCTAGAGCTCTATCCAGACATTGCTGTGCTTTCCAAGTGCAGAAGGTGGAGGGGGAGTGGCCCCTGCCGCAGGGCTCCGGGTCAGCTGCTGCTTCAACATTGGTGACGGCATCGGGGAGGTTATAAAAATATCCTATAGACGCTGGGATGCTGGAGGTGTTTAAAAAATCGGAAGCTTGAAGTTTAGCATCTCAGCAGTTTCAGCTACTAAAACTCAATTAAAGCATCCGTTCTTTAAATTTGGATTGGCTCAGTTATTTGGATGATTAAAAAAAAACTGAGTCGTCATCTTAGGGGGAAAAAAACCCCACCCAAGTTCACCTACCCATTCTTGCCATTACTCACAGGGTAAGAAAAGTCCGGTCCAGAACTAGTCTTTTTGGTCATTAGGGTTTCTGAGTGTCGCTACACTGCCAATGTACTAACCACCCCCCCCCAATGCAGAGTGCCACAGGAATGACCTAACCGGCCATGAGGCTGGCCCCGGATCCAGACCACCCAAGTGTGCGGCTAAGCTGCACCACACGGGTAAGGGGCATCCTCAAAATACAAGGTGCACCAGGATAGCAACATGAATTTGGCAAGGCTCTGATCTCCCGCAACCTCACCCACCCTTCCCTCAGCTGTGCAAACCCTGGGTCCTGCTACCCTCTCCTCCCTTCGGTTCAAGCCCCAGCTGTTAGCACCCCCAAAGCCTAGTGCTTTCCGTTATTTTTCATTAGTTATTTCTACCACAGAATAATGAGCCTGGAAAAGCAATTTTATCCCAGCACTTATCCCTGAAAAATGGATCACTGCGTCTTCTGTCACAAACTGCTTCTGGGCCTTGCGTCCCCATTAGCAACCAGCTCTTGGGGGGGCCAAGGGCTGCTGCCGCAATGGGAAATGAGACCTGCCCGGGAGCCCGCACTCCTGACGGCGCTCTCGGGGATGGGACAGCGGTGTGCTGTCTGAGCTGGCGGGGGGGGGGGGGGGAGAGCTGCCAAAGATGGATGGAATGAGCAATAGCAAGCGCTAGTGGAGTCTGCAAACTTTTCCGGATTCCTCAGAGGTTGTCCCGGGGGCCCGAGGCCCCAGAGGCAAGCAGTGCCGAGCCGTCCTCAGGACAGGACAGGTGGCCCCGGGAGCGCAGTCATCGCTTCCTCTTCCCAGCGGCCCTGCCAGCACCGGGTCAGAGCAGCTATCTCAGTGGTGGGGTCACAAGGAGGAAAGTCAGTGCAGGCTGTTTTCCAGAGAGGAGTGTGAAGAGACGGCAACGTTGGGGTGCTGCTTCCCGCCTCCCCCGGGGTTCGTGAGCAGGAGGAGCCGCGCCGGGCCGCCGTCACAGCACTAAGAAGAAGACCAGCACGACCACCAGGACCACAAAGAGGATGGCGATGGCACACCACTGGCGCCGATCTGGAAGGCAGGACACAAGGGTCAGCGCTCACGACTCCACGCTCCCCAAGGTACAGTCACATGCAACACCCTGAAGCAGAGAGGGGACAGAATGTGCACACGACGGGCGCACAGAGGCTCTGGAGCCTGCCCGGGGGGTCGGGTATCCTGGCCTGCTCCGTGTGTGCATCCACAGTGCTGCCAGTCTCCTGAAAATGGGCCTCTAATAGTACTGCTTTGTGTCTCAAGCCTTTCATTAAAATCTGTGGCACTCAGCTTGCTGCTGGTGAGTACCATGTCCCTGGAAAGGTGCTGGCATCGGCGTTATGGATCAAAGCTCGTTTGCTTTCATCTCCTACCGAAGTCAAATCATTTCATTCAACAACAATCAGTGAGCACTAAGGGAGGATGGAGAGAGGATAAAAGCGCCTGCTGGTCACTTCAAGAAGCGAGGAGCTGAAAAAGCAAGCTCTGAGGATCGAGAGCACGATCAGCACTACCCCACTTAACCAGTAACTTACACAGCTTACCTGTAAAGGAAAGTGGAATGTCTTCTCTGAAACTTCTGCACCCTACCGATACTTGAGGACAAGCACTGGAAGCGAAGTGGTTAGAGTCCATCCAAACGGCCGAAAGCAAGGGGACTTGAGGGGCAGGAGGGCCCACACAGGCCCCAGGGGAGACCTGGCTGCACCCACAACCCTGACCGTGGGCTCGTCACGCTGCACAGAGGCTGCCTGGCAGGGCTTTGTGAGCGTGAACACGAATACCCTCGCACACTCTGGGCTGGGCCAGGCCAGGCATGGGGCCCAGGATGCCTCCTTAACTTGTGTAGGTGTAGAAAGAACACGCGGTCCTTCCATAGACGGGTCCTGCATTTTCCACAAAGGGTCAGACTGACAGAACAGGATTTCACTGGCCTATAAAAACGTAGTTCGACGGCCAGAAATGATCACTCCATTTAAACAGAAATATAAAGGTATACTGATTCATCAAAAGTTTATTGGAAAGCCTGCAGATTGTGGCATATACAATTGTGGCATACCACAGCGAATGAGACTCACATTACATAAAGGTCTGAATCTAGGAAAAGAGATTGCCAAACTTTCTACAAAGCAATGCTAAGTCCACAAACCAAGGACTTAAATTATTTAAATGTCACGGAAAGCACAATCTTAGAACCAGCCAACAGACAGCCACCAACGGACAGTAAGCAAAGCAAGTACCTTCTTAGTGGTGATCACCTTGTTCTACTTCCGATGTGCTAGAAACTCACTTAGTAAGTGTGATTAGGGCAAAGACCCCAAGTCTGTCGGTTCCTTATCTGAACAGGGACTAGTCCAATGGGCATGGGAGGCAGAATCGGCCTATGAGATAATAATCTGTTTATCACTTCACTGGCCAAGAAAACTTGAGTATCTAGGATTTTTCATCTATTTAAAAATGTTTACGATAATTTAAAAACACTCTCACTAAAATGATTGATCAATATTCTTCCAGGACAAAACAGTCAAGGTAATTGCTTCCTAACCACCCCCACCCCCCAACTTCATACAGATCCCTGCCCCTCCCCCCATCCTGCCATTCTCAAACCCAGATTCCCAATATTGAACTGGTTTTCTACTTTTTTTGGCTTTCCACCAGCCTCTACCCAATCCCCTCCTACCTCCAATCACTCCCTCTTCCCCAACTGCATTAAACAGGGGATTTTCATCGAGAAGTTGGGTCACACAAGCCAGCACAACCCAGGACCGCTCTTTTAAAGCCATCTTCCTCTGCAGTGCTAAGCTGCTGCTTCGAAGCAGGAACCAGGTAAGCTCTGGGAGCTGTTACCCCAGCTGACTTCTCCCCAGAAGGGGTGAGTACCAACCACAAAGGCTTCTGTGCTCTCAAGTGAAAAGCCTAACCAGCTTGGCAAGGTCAAGACCTGTTTCAAAAAGATAGGAACAAAGAGAACTCCAATGGCAAGTTTTTTCCTCCTTCCAGTATATTTTTCTTCCCTAAAGAGAAAAGAACGACAACAGAATTTTGGAAAGTGAGGGGAAGAAAACCTCTGTTATCTACTCAAAAGAATATACTTCCCTTGGGTCACTCGAAAAGGCGGGTGTGGCACCCTGGCTGATCTCCATGGAGCAGCCAGCCACGGGGAGGGCAGGTGTCCTGTGCCTGCTCACTGACTGCCTCATTGAACTTCAGTGTGTCTTAATATACTTTAGGTAGAGACTGAAAGGTAGTGAACTTGCCCAAAAGTTATGGAGGTGAACAGAGACAAATACAAACTGCCTTGTTGTCAAACTGAAGCCAGCACCCCCGTGCGGGAGCCCTGAGTGAGCTTTCTTTTGGGAGCGAGCAAAGATTAAAATGAAAACCCCAGGCAAGCTGTCCAAACTGAAGGGTCTTTCAGGCTGAATGCTCTGTTTCCTGGCTCTTTTTCTTAGACAAACATAACTGAAGTCCCCACTTTGCTCCCCAAACTTTTCTTTCAGGATAAAGTAGAATAAAGCATAAGCAAGGCTCAGTGTTATTTATACACACTGAACGGCTTATCACAATGCAAGTACTTTCCTCAATTATTCATACCCGGAATGCTGAGAAACAAAGACACAGTGCATCTTTGTTCTTTGCTCTTCCCCAAACAAAACTGGTGTTGAAGTAGCTACTTGACTTTGTGACTAATACATACACTAGTGAGAGGCCTGGTGTTTCAACTTGTTATATAATACTTCATTAAATTTTTTTTTTTTTAAAGTAGAGGGGTGAAGGTGGGAGAGGAGAGAACACAGAGGAATAAGGAAGGCGGCTTTGCAAACCTTTCTCTGAAGTGTGTGAAAGATGAACTAAGCTGGTGCCTGCTTTCGGCAATGACTTGTTAGGAGCATAAAGGTATTTGTCCCTGGAGAGAAAGAAGGAAGTCTGGCTATGAGCTTCCCTCTGTTTTGGATCTAACAGGTCCTTTGCCCCGTAGGGCCATATTCTGCCTGTCTTACTATTTTTTTAAAACATAAACAGTAAGAACTAATATATGGGAGACACTGTTAAACACTTGTACATTAATTACTATTATTTCACATTTAATCTTCACAATGATCTTCAGAGGAAGGCATCAACCTATTTTTTTACAGATAAGAAGCTGAGCCCCAGACAACTGTTCTATAACTTGATTGTGAGTTGAAGTGCTGGAAAGTAAATATACATTTGTATTTAAGTCTCAGCTCAAAAGTCCGAATTATTAGACCCCGTAACACAGACCTGATGGGAGGAAACCCAAAGAATGACGTGTCAAGAAAGAGGGGAAGTTCCAGTGTGGGAGCTGGGTGCTCTGGTTCAAGGACATCTACATCACCTCAAGGAGCAGCTCAGGTCCTCCCTTCACCAAGCCATCCCCACCAACTAAAGAAAAAAGGAGATACTGGATTTTCCTTGATTTAAAAAAATACTATTTCTGGGACGCCTGGGTGGCTCAGTTGGTTTAGCATCTGCCTTTGGCTCAGGTCATGATCTCAGGGTCCTGGGATCGAGCCCCACGTCAGGCTTCCTGCTCAGTGGGGAGCCTGCTTCTCCCTCTGCTTCTCCCCCCGCTCATGCTTTCTCGCTCACTCTCTCAAATAAATAAAATCTTTAAAAAAGAGTAAAATATTATTTCTAATGTACCAGGGGAGGTGGGCTGTTGCAATAAAAACAAATAGTCATTGGAACATATCTTCCTGTACAGTGACTGATTTGAAAACTGTTACTTCTTCATCCCCATCCTGATGCAAACCTGCTGGAGTATTTCACTATGGATTTAAATGAACACCATTTAAATTAGACCTGTAAGGCCATCTTATTCTGAAATGGTAGGAGTTTCTCAATAAAACAAAGTCAGTCCAGGAGAAACAGTAACTGGCTTCTTAATTACTGTTTTATAATAAGTTCCCTATTTTGGCAAGGAAACAGAAAAAATAAAATTAAGTAAGAAAGGATTTTCTAATTGCAAAGAGAGTTGATCCACCAGGAGATAAGCCACCCAACACCACCAGCCTTGTGCGGTGGGGGAACACAAAGACCACTTCTCAAGTGAAGGCCACAAACGACAGACAAGGCCTGTGCATACTAGTCTTCCTTCTCCGACCGGAAAGCAGGAAAGATCTGAAGGGGCACGCCTATGAGAATTCTATAGACCGTGTTTCTAGAATTAAGTAGGAATTCTTAAGCTTTAAATACCATACATACCACTGGTCATGTGAGATACTTTTGCAAGTTTCTTCATCACATTGTCTAGCCGAGACTGAGTGCTCTCCAACTCATGAGAAAAATCATCCAACATACTAGAAAGAGAAGCAGACACAGAAGGGTAGCTGGTCAGCACAAAGACTTGGCAATACGTTGGCCATGGAATTAAAACAGGATCTACACCTCCATTTTAGCAAACCTAAAACCGGTAATTTTGCGATTCAAGTTCCCAATCTATTATCCAAAATCCTTAGCACAAGATATGTTTTTGATTTCAGAATTTTGGGGAATTTTAAAAAAGTACTAAGTTACATGTGCTATATATTAGCCAACACCCTCAAGCAGGGTCCAGGGCAGACCTCATAATCAAACATGGTAGTATTTCTGCAGAGAAAACTATGAGGAATCACTGCTGCAGTCAATTCAGGTCAGGTTTTTTGTAGTAGGAACTTGCTGAAAACTTTTTTTTAAAAGATTATTTTAGCACTTTCTAGACTTTAGAATTGTAGACCAGGCAGCGTGGACCTGACTATATAGTAACACAAACTCAGGGGCAGTGCAGCACACGTGGAGGAGGCTAAGCAAAGCCCGACAACCAGGCTCTGCCACTTGCTTCCCTTGTTACCTTGACAAGGCACCCCACTTTGGCACTGTTTCCACATCTGTAAAATGGGGTAGCTTCCCTGCCAGGGTCTTGTGAGCACCAGGTCATAACACAAAGCGCTTTAGGGCCAACAGGAGTTAAACACGCTTAATTGCATGATCATCTCCTTTAACGCGCTCTGTGCTTTGTCACAGAGCTGGGAGGCCGTGGGACTGACACTCCTGACCGTGTGCACTCCTGGTCTACACGTGTACCACACAGAAGTCAGTGTTTGCCCGCTAAGAGAAGCGGCTCCAGGAAGCGAATAGTATTTGCTGTCCACAGTGCAGCTGGGAAAGAAAACACCAAAATGCTCTTATTCCAGCAGTGTTTATTTCATAAATGACTAAACATTCCAGACTTTTCAACTTGGGATTAACATATGATTATCCCAAAGAGTGGTACCTAACATACAGCATCAATGGAAGCTAGAAATGACTGGGCTTGGTCTGTGCCCCTGTGAGGCACGTGAGTGCCTGCAGGACTCGGGGCAACCAACTCCTCATTAAGTCGATTATTAAATAAACTCCATGTTGACAACTAAATAAACAGATCTTTGTCCCTTACCTGAAATTCCAAATAACACACTATTAGCTCATCTAAGATCCTGGTAGCATCTTGGCCTGCAGCTGTAGACCTATCCAGGCAGGGCCAAATACTGAAAAACAAGAGCCACCTTTGTATGCTGGGCATGACTTTTCCTACTGAGGACAAAAAGGCCAGTCACTCAACCTCCAGCCCAAGGACACCCACTAAACTAGGTTTCTAGCCCAGATCTAGCTGATTCGGCACTGTCCAAAAGAAACAGACTGCGAGTCCAATATGCTACTTAATATTTGCTAGTAGCCACATTTAAAGCAAGAAGATGAAATTAATTTTAATAATCTGTTTTATTTGGCCTAATATATTCCAAATATTATCATTCCAACATGTAACTAATATTAAAAAAAAAAATCACTCACAAGCTACTTTACATTTTTTTTTCATAGGAAGTCTTCAAAATCTGGTGTGCATTTATACTGAGGGCGCATCTCCGTTCAGACTGGCCACATTTTATGTATTCACTGGCCACAGCTGCCAGTGGCCACCGATGCTGGAAAACACAGGCCGAAGTCCAAGACCCAGGGGTTTTCCTTTTAATTTACTTATTATTTTTACCAAAGTGAGACACAGTTTAAAGAGCTAAATAGCACGTTCAGGCTCTTTATAAAAAACCACGGCTGTTTCCTGCCCCCTTGGACAAGTGCTGCCACCCCCTCCCACTAGTCCCTGGGTGCTTTCTCGGTGTGTTCAAGGAGCATGCTCACACCAGAATCCTGTCGTACTGACTCCACTCTAAAAAGGCTAGGGCTTAGCTCTGCTCCCACCTCCCTCCCCATCCCGGCATCCAACCCACTACTCATCCCCCTTCCTTCCAGTATGACTGTGTCACAACGTGATGAGCACGCCCTTCAGGGCTCACACTATCACGAGTGATTGCTCTCCTGGGCTGGTGGCTCGCGGTGGGAACTGGGTTTGCTCCGTGGCGCCCCCCTGAGGCTGGCAGAGGATTCAGCTTTCTCTGGTCTGTTGAGTCAGTAGCCATTCATTTTCCTACTTTCCAGGACCTATAATGTTATGGTTACTGTTTGTTATTTCATGTTCTATGTCCCCATAGGTCTTATGCCAGTTTTATAAAAAGATCCCTCTGCTGGTGCCCTAGTGGGCTCTAGGGAAGGAGCGACATAAAGGGTATGTTCGGTGTGTTCAGGTTACCATCTTTAACTGAAGTCTGCCAGGCTTCTCTATCATCTACTGAACCCCAGGGAGGCAGGCAATTAGTCCTTTTCCAACCGCAAATTGAAATTTTAGGGGAAAAATGCATTTTAGACAGAAATTCAACACGCATGCCTAGATTTTCCTGCTCTTCCAGCTTCCCCCTGGTCTCCTTGCCTTCAATCTGACTCCATTATTGCT
This sequence comes from Zalophus californianus, assembly GCF_009762305.2. Classification (NCBI taxonomy): domain Eukaryota; kingdom Metazoa; phylum Chordata; class Mammalia; order Carnivora; family Otariidae; genus Zalophus; species Zalophus californianus. The sequence goes on from NC_045604.1 coordinate 41,904,958, forward strand.
TGTCATCTAAACCACAGCTAGATGGGTCTGCCCCAAATGTAAACCTGTCCATGGTATTACTCCCAACACAACCTTCGTGGTTTCCCACGACCCTCAGGAGAGAAAGTCCTAGCCCCTTAATGGGGCGTCAAAGGCCTCCCCACTCTGTTCTTGGCCTCCGTCTTGCCTTCTGCAACCCCCCCTACCCCCATGCTCTACACAAACGAGACCTTTCTGTCCCATGCACACTCTCACACTCTCTCTAAAACCCCAGTCGACCCTCCCCTCACCCTCACCCCTCCGCTGGGTCACCTTCCCCTCATCCTTCAGGTTCCAGTTCCACACATCTTCTCAGGGACCTGGGCTAAGTCAGGTCTGCAGCTTGAGTGGAGTGAGGGCTCTCAAGGCACCACACTCTTCCCCCTTACGTCTCTGCACTTCTTAGTGACTTGCATGTAGAACGTCTGTTCTAGGCAGTAACTGGTAAACTCTCTGATGGCAGAGATGCAGTCTGTTCGCTCCTCTATGGGTACCCGGGACCTCCCAGCAGAACAGATACCCAGTTTGAATTTCTGAAGAATGAATGTATAAGGCTGAACTCAAGACTGAGATAGGAGAGGTTCTGAAATATCCTAGTGGATAGTCTTATTTTTTCAGAAAGAAATTTGTGAAATGAAAGCATTTAAGAATGATGCTTTTGGTGTCCTACTTCTGAGCACAAAAGGAGACTACTGAAGGAAAAAATAAATAAACCCAGTTATGTTTTCGTTTGCTTTGTTTTTACTTTGTATTTTTGAGAGGGAAGATTTTTGATTAATTGAACTCAAATCTATAAACTTTCTTCATTAAGTTAAAGTTTAAGATGCAGAGCAAGAAGTTCTGTTCGATGGAGCAGGAGAGTCAGGGGATGACAGAGGGAAGTCAGCTCCTGTCCTATCCTCTCCGGGACCCAGATCTCCAAGGAGGTTACACAGCCATATCTGTCTCATGTCCCATTCGTCACAACACTCTTGAGAATCGGCTCAGAGGAATCTCTATCTGTTTTTGGAGGGCGCAAAAATAATCATGATAATAACTCTGCCCAAACCCCGTTGAAAATTTTATCTGATCAATGTGCTTCTTTGGGGGAGCAGAATAAAGATGCAGCTACACAAGTAAAACGGCTTTTGGGTTTACTAGCCATGTAACTGTCAGGCTTTTCAGGGGTCTCATAAGATGGCTTTGCCCCTCAATTTCACTGTAGCAAGAGGGGCGTGTCAGTACTCACACCGCCTGTTCCTCTAGCTCCCCTCCGATGCGCTGGGACATGTTCTTCAGCACCCCGATGCTGCCAGAGACCAGCTCCAACTGCTCATCCTGCTGTTCCACGATCAACTGGTGCCAGAGAAATGGGAAATAAGCAATTAAACTCCATCTTACCTGGTTCCAAGCCCAGTACTCTAGCAGCTGCTAGCTTCTTTGCCAACTTGGGACCATTCTCATTCAGAAGCAAAGCCCAGAAATCGAAGGACCAGACCATTGCCTCTGAGAACACGCTGCTCAAAAGGCTGGGTTGACAAGCTACTGATACTTCCTGCCGATCCAACTTGTGAACAGTCAGCAGGCCTGGAAACCACCAAGAGCGATTTACTCTGGTTGGCTCAAGTCCGACGAGGGAATAAGCCAGGGTCAAAAGCACCTGTGTGGTGACCACTGAGACATGGGATGTTGGGGAAGAGGAAGCCCACTGCCAGGGTCAAGGTCTCAATCCACAACAGACTGCCTCAGCCTGACTCCAAGAGAGAGGCCGACAAATATGTGAATGTGGGAAAATTGCATACAGAGTTCTTTCTTTCCTCTTCAAGGACAAACTAGAGGAGGCCCTGTGGCTATAAGCTGCTTCAAGGACAACTACTGAGTGATAAATAATTAGTTTTAATTGTGGTGTAGCCTCCTCATTTTTTATTAAGAAAAAAAGGTTTGCTTGATTAATAACAATTTAAGTAGACAACTGGTTAAACAGACACGCTATGAAAAAGAACAAACCTACGTGTATACATAAAACATAATATTTAAGAACCAATAGTTTCAATGGATAGATAATCCTCAAATCCCCAGATACATCATTAACTTCCTTTTTAAAATACAACACATATCAAAAGCCACGATGTAATCATAATCAACCTCACTTTCCTTCTACCCTAGAACCTCCACCAAAGCAATCATTTTTACATATAATGGAACCAGCAATAATTTGCAATGAAGAAACAAGGACTCAGTTTTTCTGAAAGTGCCTTTGTTGAAATGAACAAAAAACTGAGCATACAAGTGGAGGCGGGGGAAGAGGTTGCTGGGGTTTGTTTTTTTTTTTTTGTAAATCAATGGCCTTGTCTGTCAGTTTTGGATGTGTGGTCTGCTTTTCCTAAGAGATCTAATCAAGCTTGGTTCTCCCGAAAAGGTCGTGCTCTGAAGGAGGTTTTAAAAACCCTTCATCTACACAATGGTTGCACACACAGACAGGCAGCCGCGGGGCCAGCTCTGGTCCCCCAGGGGCTGTCACTGGTCACAGCACCCCCTGGCGGCAGGGGAACGTAGGGAGGTGCCCCACCTCCCTCCCTCGGCCGCTTCTTGGGTACCTGCTGCTGAGCCTGCTGCTCCTCGATGAAATGGGAGTTGGCCAGCTGGAGCTCACGGTCCAGGCGCCCGGATGTGTCCATCTTTCCTGCGCTCCAGTTCTGGCCACCACTGTCCCCTAGGAGTGCCTGTGAGAGGGAGGCGGGGGGAACCAGCCGTTACCATCTGAACAAATGCTCCAGCACAGGGACAGAAAGAGTCCACAGACTGCTCACAGTGCATTTCCCGCCAGCTCAGCCTTTTGCGTAGTGGTGTAGGTTGGTGCCTGTGTGGCATGATTTCAGGAATGCCAGGAAGGGCGCCCACTGCCTCCAAGCTCTCGCAACGGGACTCAGAAATGGGCTCTGTCCCATTAAAATACAGATAAAGGTCAACTTTAAATCAACAAACGCCCATCTGTACACTGCTTTACAATCTAGAAGCACTTGGTCTTCAGGCCAGCTGTTCCTAGCACCCTCGGAAGTTCATCAGAGACTCATAGACTCCAATCTGATTCCACAGACCTAGAGTCCCTTTTTATTCACGTATGAGCCAGGAAAGTTTCTGGGTTTCTTCGGAAGGAGGCAGGGAGAGCTCCCTGGAATGACAACAAGCCAAGTCACAGCCCCTCATGTACAGAAGGCACGAGACTCACCAAAGTCTGTTCAATTGAACCCATGAGTAAATCCCAGTGCCCTTCAGTTGAACTAAAAGGCTACCGGCGTCCCAAATAGGAACCGGGAGTTGCTTCAGAGGCAGGTATGGTCACAAGTGAGCACCTGACCCTCATAACCCAGGCAAGTGCTGGTCCCGAAGTCAGAGCTCTTCCCCAGGGTCAGGTTTCCCAATATGAATTCAAGGAAGTTTGCAGCCAGAACAGGATAAGTCTGGAAAAAGGATAAGTCTCCCTTCCGTGAAGAGGCCAGCCAGGAATGTGAGAGCTCATTCTCGGTAGCAGGCTCTGACCAGGAGCCCCACAAGCCCATCTGACTAGTTGGTCAGAGTTACCGCTCACACCAGTCCTGCACAAAGAACCAGAAGATGCTGCTAAGATTCTTCTTCCTTGTGGAGGTGCCAGATCTTACTAGGTACTTTTTATCTCCGGAACTGTTAAAAGCCTCACGGGTTACGTGGTTTTCTGTCTGCAAAGCCCTTCAATAGCCCCTTGATACTGACATGGACCTCCTGGCCTGACGTTCGAAGGTGACTTCAGTCAAATGGCCACACTTCAGGGACGGGGCTCAGAGAAGCTCAGGACGCAGAGCCTAAGTTCTTGAGGGAGTTAGGAGAGCTGCCAGCAGCCCAGGGCCTCAGTCCAGCCAAGAAGCTGGATGGGGACTGTCTCCGGCATAAAGCAAACCCAAGGCCTTCTGTAGATGGCTCTGCCCAACCTGATCCTAGGGCTGTCAAGTTTAGAAGATCCTGCTCATTCCGAGGCAGAGACTCTAAGAATCTCTGTGGAGGACACTGAGGCCTAGTGACAATGTTTTCAAGGTCAGAAAGAGTCTATACAGAGTGCATCATTAGGTTACCGACAGAACTGGGGGCTCCACCAGCCTCGTGCACTCCTGGGATCATAGTCGGGGCTGTTTTTTTTTTTTTAGTCTCTTCATGGTCTGCACTTAGGTGGACATATGTCACGCCGTTAAGAGTTGTCTATGCTTTATTGTGAAGCAGATTAGATGTCATTAGTCTGACTTCTAGGAATCTATCTTCACGGGAACGAAGATGGAGAGGGCCCAGAGCACTGGAAGACCAGCCTGGGCGCAGGTGCTGGAGCGGGGAGGTCCTGGCTGAGCAGGCTGGAGCACAGCACCTGGTCCTGGCATGAAGCAGTGAGGCAGACTGGGCCTGCTCGAGTATGAGAGAAAACTGGTCCTGCCATTCCCTGAGAATTTGTGACTCTAGGACATTTCACTCCACGCCAAAAACAAAGTCCCAAGCCATACTCGGAGAAGCAATGTGTAAGTATACGTTTTATTTATGGTAGTTCAACTCTTACTCTCTAGAGAATAAAGCAATTCAAGTTTGGCAGAACAGAGGCCCAGTGTTCCCCATCTCCCTGCCACAACTGCTTCGGGTTCCGTTCCTCAACTTCTGTAAGTTCAAGTGTAGACAAAAAGGGAACTCTCAAACTGTGAGCCTTTGGCCATGCCCTAGAGCTCCTTTCAAGAGTTAGTGCCAGATGGGCTGGGTTAGCGCCTGGCAGTTCCCCACTGCACTATTAAGAGGAAGGGAGGGAGACAGGAAGAAAAAGCCACAACAGTGACTTGAAGAATGAAATGCAGGGAAAGGCAACAGGAAAATTAGGCAGGTGATATCTGGAGAGCCCCTCCCTTTCTTTGAACTCTTAACTTGTTTTCAAATGTCATGGGTCAACAAATAACCACAGGTCTAAAGTAAGAATGTAACCGATTCCTAGTTAATAATGATGAACTGTTTCTTACCAGTCTACTAAACGGACTATCAGTAACTTGATGGAGTCTGAATAGAACTGAAGTTAAATCTAAATTTTAGGCGACTGTTGTGTATTTCTTAAAAGGATTTTATCAGTCAGAAGGGAATTTCTATCAAATGTCTCTAATTTTAAAAAGTGTCTAATTTTAAAAAGATACTTAAGTCTGGGTAGCTCACTCCATTGAGCACCTGACTCTTGGTTTCGGCTCAGGTCATGATCTCAGGTTGTGAGATGGAGCCCTGCTCAGCAGGGAGTCTGCTTGAGATTCTCTCCCTCTACCCCTCCCCCTACTTGCACATACATGTGCTCGCTCGCTCTCTCTCCAGTAAATAAATCAATCTTTGGGGGAAAAAAAAGATACGGGGCGCCTGGGTGGCTCAGTTGGTTAAGTCGTTGCCTTCGGCTCAGGTCATGATCTCAGGGTCCTGGGATTGAGCCCCATGTCAGGCTCCCTACTCAGCCGGGAATCTGCTTCTCCCTTTCCCTCTGCCCTTCCCCCCTGCTCATGCTCTCTCTCTTAAATAAATAACATCTTTTAAAAAAAATTAAAAAATTAAAAAAAAGATACTTAAATTCAAGGACTGGTCTCCTGTAGGTTTTATTTTTGATATGTCATTATCTGTACTGGGGTTTTTGAAATCAGGTTTCATAATTTATCTGTAATAACTAATAAAAACTGGACCTCATATCAAAACAATACTTAAAACAATGAAAGATTTAATTTAACACATTTAAGGTTCCTCTAATGTCTTTACATAAAATTTCACTCATTAGATGTCTAGTAAGTTCTATGGGCAATAGAATAGCAGCTAGATATTTAAAAACAGCTCATGATATAATTGCTCTTCACTTTCAAGGAGCTTGGTTGGGGTCCAGCAGAGAAAGCAGAGAAAAAGACAGGAGACAAAGCAACCACAGCACTTCCCAGAGCACGTGGGCAGCACAGGCAGAGTGAATGGCTGTGTGTAAGGCCTACGGGGATAAGCAGAGGGAGCTACAGGGGCCCAGAGGAGAGAAGCAGAGGGTGTGAGGGAGGGAGGGACAGAGGACCGTGGCACTGGGGCAAGCTAACCTTTCACAACACCTGCCAGCCTCATGCCAGGCTCAGCACGTACAAGTCTTCTGTGTGAACACACGATACACCCACGTCAGCAGTTTTTAATTCCAAATATCTAACCATGCTATTTTCTTTGATTGATACTGTGTGTTCAGATGTTTACTCACCTGTCTGTTTTTTCGTTCCGCTAATGCCTGCACAGATGAAGCTGACATCTGATCCTTCATGTCCTAATGAGATGAGCAGAAGACCAGAAAATGAATGAAAACAAAATCACGGCTAACATTTTACAGGCTAACAAAATACACACAGATTATTATGAATTTTTTTATTATGAATTTTTTTAAACAAAAAGACAGCATTCTTTAGCTTGTAAGTCTCAAAAACAAAGGAAATAAAATAGACTCACATTCCCTTAAAAGAGAGTAACCTGGACACTGAATTCAAACAGGCAGAAAGAGGAAGGGAACTCGTATTTCCTGGGTACCTACCAGAGACCGCAACACCGTGTACACTTGTGTACACTTACACAAGGTATCATGGAATTTTCACAACGACCCTGTGAAGCCGCTATTATTTCCATTTTGCAGGTAAGAAGACTGAGATCTAAAAAGGCTAAGATACTTTCTTAAAGTCACACAGTCAGTAAATGGCAATCCTGGGGCACAAACACAGAAGTCTGTGCTCAAGGGCTAGCATCTTCAAACAGAATGCATGTGAAAAACCACACACTTTAGGATCAAGTCTGTTTACCATTAAACACCAGAGCACTTTCTAGTATTCTTATTTTATTTCTGAGTTGGATTCGTGTGTAGAATAGACTCCCCTCCCTCCTTCCCTTCCTTCCTTCCTCCCATAATCTCTACACCCAAGGTGGAACTCAAACTCACAACCCCAAGATCAAAAGTCACATGCTCTACTGACTGAGCCAGCCAGGCGCCCCCCAGTATAGACTATTTCTAACACAAGAGTGAATTTCTAGCACAGTATCAAAAATAATTTTGTATGGAAAGAAAAATGAATGGACCCATTACTTAACCCAAAGCAAAACACTATTAAATATGAACCCTTTCCCTTATATTTAACCACAACCCAATATACTTTAAAATGATTTGAACTGAATACATGATTACTGTAATACAAATTTTCTTTGGAAAAAAAAAAAGGCTGCCACAATACGTTATAATTTTTTGTTGGCAAGTAGGCTATTTTATAGATGCAAACGTTGAGGTATTAGGCTCTTAGAAACTTCTTCCAAGAGCCGTGACAGGTGAACAGCAGATCGGACAGTGCCACAGTTTTTGTCATTCCTACTGTGGTGTGTCTTAATAATAACCACCTTGCTCCAACTTTCCAAGTGCCCATTTTACGTTTGGCAAATGCTCCCTAAAGCCTAATACATGCCCACATAGAGCAGTGAGCAATACAGGCAAGGCCCCTGCCTGAGTGGAAAGGGTACTATGGTGAGGAAGGGGCAAACAGTAATCCCACAGACAGGTCAATGAGCTGATGACTGCGTTGGGAAGGAAGGGAATAAAGGGCTGGGATTGAGTGGGTGAAGGACACCACTTTAGAAGGATGGGGGTAACACTGGAATCGAGATCGGAAGGGCAAGAATGAGCCAACCACAGAAAGAGTTAGAGGCTGAGAATTCCAGTCAAAGGGAACAGCAAGTACAAAAGCCTGGAGGCAAGAAAAAGCTTTGCGCCTTCAGCTATGGAGAAGGCAGGCCAAGGGAGGGTGGAGGAGCCAACTGCGTGTTCAGGGGTGGGGGGGAAAGAAGAGAAGGCTGGCCGAACACATGGGGCTTAGATTTTATCCTGAGGCAGGGGTTGGCAAACTCCTTATCTGTTTGATAAGGAGTAGATATTAAGGATTCAGTCCCTGTCATATACTCTTTGTTGTGTGTGTGTTTTCTAATTATCCTTTAAAAAAATGTAAAACTGTTCTTATATAGCTTGCAGTCCCCTGTGCAAAGGCAATGGGAAGGCCTTAAGGTATTTTAAGCAGGGCCATGGAGTATTCTGGTTCATGTTTTAGAAGCTCACTTTAGTTTTTCTGTAGAAAAAAAATGTTAAGCAGAGCAAAAGTAAAGGGATCATTTTACTATAACCTGTCACAAAGTACCAGTGCTGCCCCAGATAAGAACTGGCGCATCTAGAAGGAGCAAGCTCCCTGCTGTTGGGGGCCGCCTTCAACAAGAGGCTATGTGAGCCCTTGGAAATGACACTGGATAGGCAGCGCATCTGAGGGGTGCTCCGCCTAGGGTCCAGCTGACCCAGAAATTCTAGGATTCTCTACCTATTTCATCCATTCGCAAACCTCAAAGACAAAAAAAAAAAAAGGCCACCCATAAAAAATGAGAAAAATATACTTAGTAAAAGAAGTATTTGCCACAAAATACAAAGGGAATTCAGTGATATAAGTCATATTTCTTAGATGTGTGAGATTTGCTTGAGTCAGTCACCTGAGGTGAAATGCAGGTCCCTTGGGCACCTGGTGGCTCAGGTGGTTAAGTGTGTGACTCTTGGTTTCAGCTCAGGTCATGATTCCAGGGTTGTGAGACTGAGCCCCCGAGGGCTCCATGCTCAGGGTGGAAGCCGCTCGAGATTCTCTCGTTCCCTCTCCCTCTGCCCCGCCCCCGCCTGCATCTGCACTCTCTCTCAAAATAAATAAAATCTTAAAAAAAAAAAAAAAATGCAGGTCCCTGGACCCCACCCAGACCTACTCAGGCAGACTCTAAGGTACAGCTAACAAGTCCCTGGGTGAGTTTTATGAATACTGAAGTCTGAGCTGCTCTTTTTTAGATTCTAGAAGCCTTAAAGTGAGCCTGTCACCTAATAAATATCTCCTGGACTGTGGGCTCCCAATTACCACTGAGAGTTAAAGATGACATTTGGATATTCAATCAAACAATAATAATAGTGCAATCCTATATATATTATTAACTATGCAGAGCAAATATCTGAAATGTTCATTGGTATGGATAATATATGCTTTAAAAATGCATTTAATACATTTTATAATAGTTTTTCAAAACAATAAACATTACTTGCATAATGAAAATATCAACACACGGGTATGGCAAAAGTAACTGAAGTTCAATTAAACTTTGAACTTCAGCTACAGAATGTGTTTTTGCTGTTAGAAGTCAGGACAATGAGCAGGGAATTAAAGACTGTAAAGGGACACAAGGAAGCTTCTAGAGGGTGCCGGGAATGCTCTGGAATGCTTCTGGGTGCTGTTTCCATGGTTGTGATCAGTTTATAAACTCTTCATGCTGTATACTTGGGATACATGTACTTTTCTCTATTGTTATACTTCAATAAAAATGTAAAAAAAAGGGCGCCTGGGTGGCTCAGATGGTTAAGCGTCTGCCTTCAGCTCAGGTCATGATCCCAGGATCCTGGGATCGAGTCCCGCATCGGGCTCCCTGCTCCTTGGGAGCCTGCTTCTCCCTCTGCTTCTCTCTCTCTCTCTCTCTTTCTCCCTCTGTCTCTCATGAATAAATAAATAAAATCTTAAAAAAAAAAAAAAAAGTAAAAAAAAAACACAAAACCCTACTGTTCTGGAACAATGGCTGGAAGGTAAACTGGACTCTAAATAAACCTGACATTTTGTATCAAGAGCTGTGATATTTGTATCAAATATTCACAGCCTTGACCTAGCAATTCCACTAAAAGGATTTATTTTAAGAAAACAATATAAAAGTGGTGCTCGGCTGGCTGAGTTGGTAGAGCATGCAACTCTTGATCTCAGGGTTGTGAGTTAGAGCCCCATGCTGGGTGTGGAGGTTACTTAAAAATAAAATCTTAAAAAAAAAAAAGTAAAATATATACCCCCCCAAAAAAGCAAAGATGTACACTGCAGTGTTATTTATAATATGAAAGAAAAACAGAAATAAGCAGCATGTCCAAACCAGAGAACAGTAACTTAGAGTAAATCCAGAATAATATGTCATTTCTTTTAAATATGTCTATTTCGGGGTCATATAAGGGCTAGAGATAATATGTAAAATTGTTAATAGTGATTTCTAGGGAGTGGAATTACAGAATGGGCGGGAGGCATTTTCACCTTTCTCATACAGCAAAATTATTTGCATTTTAAAAAGAGCAAGTATGGATTACCTTTAATTTAAAAAAAATAAAAAATGCTTATGATTGCTTAACAGTATGATCACAACTATGTAAAAATACAACTGTCATGCATTAACAAAATGACTGAGAAAATATAACAAAGTTTGGTGTTTATTATTTTTTTTAATTTTTTATTGTTATGTTAATCACCATACATTACATCATTAGTTTTTGATGTAGTGTTCCATGATTCATTGTTCGTGCATAACACCCAGTGCTCCACGCAGAATGTGCCCTCTTTAATACCCTTCACCAGGCTAACCCATCCCCCCACCCCCCTCCCCTCTAGAACCCTCAGTTTGTTTTTCAGAGTCCATTGTCTCTCATGGTTCGTCTCCCCCTCCGACTTACTCCCCTTCATTCTTCCCCTCCTGCTATCTTCTTCTTCTTTTTTCTTAACATATGTTGCATTATTTGGGTGTTTATTATTTTGAGCTTAGGTTTCTTTTCCTAGCTTTTCCTCTTATTAACATTTTTCTAATTTTCTTTAATAAACATGCATTACTTTAATGAAATAGATATTTTAAAAGTTCCAGTTTTTAAAGTTTCTGCTTAATAAAATATATGTGTGGGGGGGAGAGGCGGTGCCCTGATGGCCATGACTTCCCCAACAGCTGTGTGCTGTGCATCCTGTGTGTGGTGTGCGTCCTGTGTGTGGCCATGGCAGCAGGTAAAGCACGAGGCTTTCACTTCCAGGATGGCATTTTTTCTACGGACGTTAAAAGCTGTAAGATACCATGCAACAGACTACCTTATTAGGATCTGGAATTTTAAGCTAAGTCACTACACAGTTTTAAGCATTCTGCATTAACCGGTTACATCAGGCCAAAAACATAATCAATCATCTTTCCAACACATGAAGTTTAGAACCAGCAGTCAAGAAGCAGTACCAATACGATTTGGTTCGTCTGCCAAAAGAGCAATAAATGTCCTGGTTATTTACGCTCCTGTTCCCATTTCATGGTGTCCTCCAAACTGAGTGAATGGGACACTATACATACCCCAGTACTTCCCACTAAGAAGTCTCACACCCTTTATACCTCATCCTTTTCGGTTAACCATGTCTGTCTTGACTTAGAATGAAATGTGAATAATTCTTGGGTTGGAACAAGTTGGGTTCCCCCCACCCCACCACAGGGATGTATAGTTCTCATTCCTTTAAAAGTTAAGGTTAGAAAATGTCTGTGAGGACCATTTAACTGATAAAGAAAACACAGAGTGAAAGAAGCTAATTGACCTGCCATGATGAAAATTTACTAAGGGGGCACCTGGGTGGCTCAGTCGTTAAGCGGCTGCCTTCGGCTTAGGTCATGATCCCAGGATCCTGGGATCGAGCCCCGCATCAGGCTCCCTGCTCTGCGGGAAGCCTGCTTCTCCCTCTCCTACTCCCTCTGCTTGTGTTCCTGCTCTCGCTGTGTCTCTCTCTGTCAAATAAATTAATAAAATCTTTAAAAAAAAAAGAAAATTTTTATTTTATTTTATTAAGGTCACAGATGAGCCTAGAACTCAGGTCTCCTAAGAGCTCACCCCCTGTATTCCTCTGCCACACACTACAAAACCTTTTGCTACGAAATTAAAATGAGGTCACTCCTGGAACATATTTCCACAACAGAAAAATTCCACATGCAAAATCGCTGTTGTGTAGATAACTCCATAAATGTAAAAATGATTACTTCAAAATTATCAAAGGCTATTTACACACACAAAAGAATATTTTGCTTTCTTCCAGCAAAACTTACTAAACTGTACAACCTTAAAAGACACTTGGGAAAACAAGACTCTTAAAACAAGGAAGGCTTCTAAAAGCAAAACCAATGGACAATAATTGAAAAGAAAAACAAGAGAAAGATGTAATTCTTCAGAGACAGCAACCACAGACACACAAATGCACAATGTATCACTGACTCTCCTGCCTATGAAGGAGAAAGGACCCCTGGTATCAGCTGTGGATCCAAATGTATTCTGTTTAGAGCAACTAAATGAAAACCTATTGATAATGGTTAACAGAGGAGTTTACATGAGCTTGTGAAAGACAAATCCCAAATCGGAGTGTGGTCTTAGGTCTCATTTCCCAAACTGGCTAACTCTCTGATCCTACTCTATCTCCTCCAACTAGAACCCAGAGATCTCTGTATACAAATGCTGCCTAACTAAATGCAATAATAGTCAATCACCACACGGTGCTTTAAAAAAAAAAAATCAAGTTGGCATCATTACTACCTCCTTCTCTTCTTACAGAACTTCAATTAGAATTTATCAAAATGAGATCAGCAAAAGCTCAGTTACGTACTGTTAACCTACAACTAGCAAACGATAACAGCTTCCCAAAAAGGGGTCATAATTAAAACAAGAATGATTAAAAACTCTACAATACTCAGTTGGATTATACAATTGAGTATGCTTTAGACTTCAATTCTAGAAGGACTGCAACACTATATATGAAATATGGACTTGATTTAGAATACTTCTTTTAGGTGCGCCTGGGTGGCTCAGTCAGTTAAGCATCTGCGTTGGGCTCAGGTCATGATCCCACAGTCCCAAGATCGAGCCCTGCATCGGGCTCCCCCACTCAGTGGGGAGTCTGCTTCTCCTTCTGACCTTCCTCTTGTGCTCTCTCTCAAATAAATAAAATCTTAAAAAAAAAAAAAAAAACTTCTTTCAAAGAATGTACTTTAAAAACCTCTTCAAGGATTAGAAAATGATCTCTGGTTTCTCCTTGCAATTATACCAACTAACTTAACTTTCAATATACTTACCTCTGAATTTCAATTTGCAAAATTTACAAGTACTATCTTGCAAAAAGAAGAAACACAATGATTGAGTTCAGGAATTTATGCTTCACTGCCAGGCGCTATTTAAATACCAGTCTCTACAGCAGTGTCTTTCAGAAAATCTATTACAAAAAATAAAAAAGCAAACTATATTTATAAAATAAATAATTGGGGACTTACCTTCTCGGAATAAGGGGCTTTCTTGTCAGAATAACATTCTGAACTGGCTAGAAATTAGGAGTGTCTAATACAAATGCTCAGTGTATATAGATGGTGTACCTAGGTCCCAAAATGTTACTGGCCCATTAAAGTATGGGCTTATTTAACAATAATTTATACACACACACACACACACACACAGAAAGGCAACTAATGAATAAAAGACGACACAAGAATTAAAGTTCAGTGATAACCTACCATTTGAAATAATTTCAAAAGGAAATCACATGACATAAAGTCTTTGGCAAACACATACCAAGGTTCCTGCCTGAGATGACTCCTAAAAAGCCATATGTTAGCGCTGGTATGATCCCAAGTTTCTTTATTCAAGGAAGCTGCTTTCTAGTACATATGTTAAAGACAGCTGGTTCTCTTACATCTAGTTATGCTAATCAAATGGCTTAGCTATATAGTTTCAAAATACAAACATATCTCAAGGAGACAAGATTTGTCTTAAATGATATTTTCTCCTAGTTTTTTTTTTTTAACAATAAGTTATTAGTTATATCATTTGAGACTAGAGATTTGTTCACTTGGATTGGTGTTTTGCACTCTGATGGATGCTGCTCTGGACAGCTCCCGAAAGGCTGTCAAGCAGTTGTATATGGAAATGTCAGTAACATGGGTTGCAAAAGTTCCAGAAGCAATTCAGATGGTAGAAGAGGCCGCTATCCAAACCCGGTAAGAGTCACTCTTCACAATGCAAAGTGATTACCAATCAATCAAGAAACCAAATGTTTTCTACAATACTAATTCTTCCTTTTGTCCAAAAATACAGTATACTGAGAAATAAAGAGGCAAAAAGATAACTGGTTTGGAGAAACAAAAGCTATGGACAAGGAACCTCCCCAAAGCCGGTCATCTACTCTCATTTTTGCTCTAAGAAGTAAGCTAGACAATATTACAAACAGATTTCTTTATTTGAATCAGAGAAATTAGGAAGAAAACTCGCATTTAATTCATACTAAAAAGTGGTTTCAGAGTTGACCTATTAGTTTACAATTAAGAAAAAGAGTTCTGAGAAGTGTGGCTATTTCTTGCAAAAATAACACAATAAGACCATATTCCTTACCCTGACAACTTGCCGAGTACTTGTGATGAAGGTTTTTCTTATACTCAATTCAGTTGCATCGAGGTTGAATTTTCTAGGGTTTGCTTCAACTATGCGTGGGTCAAAAAGTCAAGGGAAAGCAATTTCATCGTTAAAAACCTAACAAACATCATCACGTTAAACCACAAAATCTCTCACAGGTAAGCAATAAGATCTGGCTTGATGTTTCTTAAAACACTGTCAACTTGACACACATCATTCTCAAACCTTCTCTTCCTACAGCTATGAGGATCTCTGTGCCTCCGAGTGGAGAGGACCCACCAGGTTAAGAAACACAGCCCCTGCTGACTGGGTTCACTACAAATCCATGGCAGGCTGACCACAGCTGAGCTGGGCTCTTCCAGATGCCTGCCAGCACTCTTTGTTGACTCGTTTCTGACTTCAGATCATCTTTCCCATGACAGCTTTGCAAGCCTTTTTCATCTGCTATTCCAAACAATTCCATTTATGCCAAGAAGCTAATCCTGCTTATTAATCTAGAGGTTGAGGCTTCTTCGAAGTTTCCCCTAATCTCCTTATTCCCAGCCTGGTCCTGCTGCCCCATGTCAGACACTCGCATGGCTCTCTGGTCTTTTCTCTTACAGTCTGCAAATACATAGTGTTATCTGATTAATGTCTGTTCCCCTGTCCCCTGAGCCCCTCACTACTCCCCACCATAAATTCCATGAGGGCTGGTATCCTGTTTTGCTTTATCAATCCAATCTCAGTAACTAACAAAATATCCAGCACATTACTCAAAAATGTCACTCAAAGATTAATGACTATTAACAATTTTACATATTATCTCTAGCCCTTATATGACCCCGAAATAGACATATTTAAAAGAAATGACATATTATTCTGGATTTACTCTAAGTTACTGTTCTCTGGTTTGGACATGCTGCTTATTTCTGTTTTTCTTTCATATTATAAATAACACTGCAGTGTACATCTTTGCTTTTTTTGGGGGGGTATATATTTTACTTTTTTTTTAAGATTTTATTTTTAAGTAATGTCACTCAATGATTATTTGCCGAATGAATGATGAATACAAAGGCATACCTCATTTTATTGTGCTTTGTTTTACTGCACTTAGCAGACACTGTGTTTTACAAATTGAAGGCTTCTCACAACCCTGTGTCGAGCAAGTCTATGGGCACCATTTTTCCAATAGCATCTGCTCACTTCATGTCTCTGTCACATTTTGGTAAGTCTTAAAATATTTCAAGCTTTTTCATTATTATATTTGTTATGGTGATCCATGATTGTGACTCAACTGGAAGCTGAGATGATAACTAGACTTTTTTAGCAATAAAGTATTTTTTTAAAGATTTTATTTTTAAGTAATCTCTACCCCCAACGTGGGGTTTGAACTTACAACCCTGAGATCAAGAGTTAACATGCTCTACTGACTCAGCCAGCCAGGTGTCCCAGCAATAAAGTATTTTTAAATTAAGGTATATACATTGTTTTTAGACAAAATACTACTGCACACTTGGCACCTGGGTGGCTCAGATGGTTAAGCGTCTGCCTTCAGCTCAGGTCATGATCCCAGGGTCCTGGGATCAAGTCCCGCATCGGGCTCCCTGCTCCTTGGGAGCCTGCTTTTCCCTCTGCCTCTCTCTCTCTGTCTCTCATGAATAAATAAAATCTTTAAAAAAAAAATACTACTGCACACTTAACAGACTACCGTATAGTGTAGACATAACTTTTATATGCACCAGGAAACCCTAAAAATTCACTTGAGTCGCTTTACTGAGACCACGATACTCCCCTTACTGTGCTGGTCTGGAACCGAACCACAGTATCTCCAAGGTGTGCGTGTATCTGTTAACACCTGTCTTCTTTCTCTCACAATTTCTGTCTCCCCAATCTTCTTCTCTTTCCTCTATCTCAAGCTATCTCCCTGTACCTGTGTTTTTGATCCCATCTTCTCACACATTTTGTTCCACTAATTTTTAACAATATACTTTTTAAAATAATTTAAAAGGTACCCAGCGTCACATGATGAATAGAAATATTATAAACAGATTATGACCTCCACTTATTAACCTGCATATGAACCTGAAAAGCTGGTTTCCTAGATCACTCTTACAGAGAGAACAAGAGAGAACTGAGAACATGCAACTGGCATATCTTCAAAATTTTTGATTAACTGGAATTTTTCCAGCTGAAAAAAGGCCATCATTCTCTGGTTCGCCAGTCAGGTCAGTGGACCTCCCATCAACAGCATGACTTAACAGACAGATCTGCTTTGACTAAATGCAGTTTCATGGTACAAAATGCTCTCTGATGGACACTGGCGTTGTAACACATCACTTCTTGAACAGGAAAAAGACAGTCTACAAAAGGATTTTCTTTTGATTTCTAATTAACCATGTAGGACACTGGTCTGTATACACCTCTATGGAATAGTGACTAACACTCACAGAAGCTCACTGCGTGTCAGGCCCCACACTTACCTGCTCAACTTTCAACAACCCTATGAGATAGTAACTACTGTTATCTTAACTTTCTACAGAAGAGGAAACTGAAGCAGAGAGCAAGGTGCCCAAAGTCACAAAGTTAGTAACTGGTGTAGCCAGGACTTGAACACACGGTCTGCCTTCAGGGTCTGAGCTTATAACCACTGCACCACACTGTCTCCACGTTGCCGGGTTTATCATGCACTGTAGAAGAAGGTGGCCCCTACCCCTTAGCTTACTGGGCAATTATTTCAAGTGTGTCATGGTACAAATAAAAGCAGTATCAATCATTATAAAAGGAAATATCTTAATGATGTACTTGAGAAATCAGGATAAAAACATGTTCACTTTTCTGTTGACCCCAAAGGCATAGGCACCATAGAAAAGGATATTGATGGTCTCGTCAAGGTCCTCGAGATCCCACTCTATGCTCCGGAGGTTGTTTCTCAGCTCGTTGGTGGTCCAGTCGATTTCTTCCCTCGTTGCTGTGGAAGGATCCTGGAGGAGCTCTGTCCATCTCTGAAATAATCCCTGGGCAGTGTTGACTGCTTTCTGTACCTCTCTGTAATCAAGGTGAGGGGAAAGGACTGAAATCGCAGACAACATGTTCCAGGAACAAGTTAACTACTGCCTAAGTTAACACTTGTGATCACATACCATCTTCAGCAAACTACCATTCCCGAAAGTGTTTTTAGATCTTTATAGAAGGCTCTTTGCAAACAAATATCAAAGTTTATTTATTTTTTTTTAAAGATTTTATTTATTTATTTGAGAGAGAGAGAATGAGAGATGGAGAGCACGAGAGGGAAGAGGGTCAGAGGGAGAGGCAGACTCCCCGCCGAGCAGGGAGCCTGATGCGGGACTCGATCCCGGGACTCCAGGATCATGACCTGAGCCGAAGGCAGTCGCTCAACCGACTGAGCCACCCAGGCACCCCAATATCAAAGTTTAAACCTTTAAAAATAACAGTATTATGTTCTCAGCTGATTTTGGAATAAAATAGTCACTATTTAAATAGCTGTATCAGGTTTATCTGAGGACAAAATTTAATCTTTCTCTGAACAGCCTATACTTAAAAGTCATATAAGCAGCAATCCTACAAATTAAAGTGCCATTAACATTCACACATGCTGCCATTTGGTGTGATAGTAATTTATACTCACATGTACAAGTCCTAACACAGCTTTCCTTTTCTTGGGGTGGGGGAGAGGGGTGGTGAGGGTAAAAAGGGTTGAGGAAGGGTTACTTATGCAGCTAGTCTTTCAGAAGAGAGGTATTTTAATCTGAGAGTTTAAAAAAATTTTTTGAATTCCAGTATAGTTAACAGAGTGTTACGTGAGTTTCAGGTGTACAATATAGTGGTTCAACAATTTCATACATTACTCAGTGCTCATCATGATAAGTGCACTCTTAATTCCCTTCACCTATTTCCCCCACCTCCCCACCCCTCTCCCCCTCCGGTAACCATCAGTTTGTTCTCTATAGTAAAGAGTCTGTTTCTTGGTTTGTCTTTTTCTTTTTTTTTTTTTTTTAACTTTGCTCATTTGTTTTGTTTCTTAAATTCCATATATGAGTGAAATCATATATTTGTCTTTCTCCAGCTGACTTATTTCATTTAGCATTATACCCTCTAGCTCCTTCCATGTTGTTCCCAAAGGCAAGATTTCATTTCTTTTTATGGCTACATAATATTCCATTGTGTATATATATATATATATATATATATATATATATATACACAGCACTTCTCCTTTATCCATTTATCTATCAATGGACACTCGGGCTGCTCTCATATTTGGCTTTCATTCACTGGCTGCTTACAATTTTCATATTGTAAATAATGCTGCAATAAACATAGGGGTGCAAGTATCTCTTTAAATTAATGTATTTGTATTTTTTGGGTAAATACCCAGTAGTGTGATTCCTGGATCGTAGAGCAGTTCTGTTTTTAACTTTTTGAGGAACCACTATACTGTTTTCCACAGTGGCTGCACCAATTTGCACTCCCACCAACAATGCACAGAGGGTTCTTATTTCTCTGCATTCTCGCTAACACCTGTTGTTTCTTGCATTTTTGGTTTTAGCTATTCTGACAGGTGTGAGGTGATATCTCATTATAATTTTGATTTGAGTGTAGTTCAAAGATTTGATTGCAGTTTTGATCTGGATAATTATGAGTGATGCTGAACAGCTCTTCATGTGTCTGCTGGCCATCCATTCATATGTCTTCTTCGGAGAAATGCCTGCTCATGTCTTCTGCCCATTTTTTAATTGGATTATTTGTTTTTTGGGTGTTGAGCTGTATCAGTTCCTTATATATTTTGGATACTAACCCTTTATCAGAGCTGTCATTTGCAAATACTTCTCCCATTGAGTAGCTTGTCTTTAATCTGAGACATTTTTAAATCCAAAATCTCATTAGAAGATTTCCTAATATTATTAGTTTTAAATATAAATATGTATAATATATACATATAGCAAATGAATATGTTTCTTGTTTAGAGAGTGAAACTAGGCCATTAAGTGCTATGATTTAGAATGCTTTCAAATTAGATATGGTCACAAAGTTTTAAAAATTTTCCCTACTTCCACTCTCATGGATTGTAAGAACAAATATTGTTAAAATGTCTATACTACCCAAAGCAATCTACACATTTAATGGTATCTATCAAAATACAAACAGCATTTTTCAGAGCTAGAACAATCCTAAAATGTATGGAACCACAAAAGACCCCATATAGCCAAAGCAATTTTGAAAATGATAAGCAAAGCTGGAGGCTTCACAATTCTGGACTTCAAGCTCTATTACAAAGCTGTACTCATCAAAACAGTATGGTACTGGCACAAAAACAGACACATAGATCAATGAAACAGAATAGAAAACCCAAAATGGACCCACACCCATATAGCCAATTAATCTTCGACAAAGCAGGAAAGAATATCCAATGGAAAAAAGTCTCTTCAACAAATGGTGTTGGGAAAACTGGACAGCCACATGCAGAAGAATGAAACCAGACCACTTTCTTACACTATACAAAAAAATAAATCCAAAATGGATGAAAGACCTAAATTTGAGACAGGAAACCATCAAAATCCTAGAGGAGAACACAGGCAGCAACCTCTTTGACACTGGCCAGAGCAACTTTTTACTAGATGTCTCCTGAGGCAACAGAAGCAAAAGCAAAAATAAACTATTGGGACTTTATGAAAATAAAAAGCTTCTGCACAGCAAAGGAAACAATCAACAGAACTAAAAGGCAGCCTCCTCCATGGGAGGAGGTATTTGCAAGTGATATATCTGATATAGGGTTAGTATCCAAAACCTATAAAGAACTTATCAGGCACACCTGGGTGGCTCAGTCAGTTAAGTGTCTGCCTTCAGCTCAGGTCATGATCTCAGTCCTGTGATTGAGCCCCACATCGGCCTCCCTGCTCAGCAGGGAGTCTACTTCTTCCTCTGCCTCTGCCCCCAATTCATGTATGTGTTCTCGTGCGCTCTCTCTCAAGTAAATAAATAAAATCTTAAAAAAAAAAAACAACTTATCCAACTCAACACCCCCAAAAACAAATAATCCAGTTAAGAAATGGGCAGAAGACACGAATAAACATTTTTCCAGAGAAGACATACAGATGGCTAACAGACACATGAAAAGATGCTTAACATCACTCATCATCAGGAAAATACATCAAAACTACAATGAGATATCACCTCACACCAGTCAGAATGGCTAAAATTAACACCACGGGAAACAACAAATGTTGGCAAGGATGCAGAGAAAGGGGAACCCTCTTACACTGTTGGTGGGAATGCAAGCAGGTGCAGCCACTCTGGAAATAGTATGGAGGTTCCTCAAAAAAAGTTAAAAATAGAACTACCCTATGACCCAGCAATTGCACTACTAGGTACTTACCCAAAGGATACAAAAATATCAATTCAAAGGGTTACATGCACCCGATGTTTTCAGCAGCATTATCAACAATAGCCAAATTATGGAAAGAGCCCAAGTGTCCATCAACTGATGAATGGATAAAGATGTGGTATGTGTGTGTACATATGTATGTACAACACACACACACACACACACACATACACACACACACACACACACACACAAAGGAATATTACACAGCCATAAAAAAGAATGAAGTCTTGCCATTTGACATGGGTGGAGCTAGAGAATGCTAAGCAAAGTCAGTCAGAGAAAGACAAATACCGTATGATTTCACTCATGTGGAATTTAAGAAACAAAGGAACTTTGGCACGGGGTGTGGGGGAAGAGAGGAAAACCAAGAAACAGACTGTCAACTGTTCAGAACAAATTGATGGTTACCAGAGGGGAGATGTGGGAGGAGGCGATTTGGGTTGAATAGGTGATGGGGATGACGGAGAGCACTTGTTGTGATGAGCAGTGGGTGTGATATGGAAGTGCTGACTCACTAAATTCTACACCTGAAACTCCTATTACACTGTATGTTAAACAACTGAAATTTAAATTAAAACTTGGAAAAATAAATAAATAAATAAAAGTGATAACACATTAAAAAAAAGACCAACCACTTCTGAGGTAGCATTCTGTACTGGTGTAGTGAGAATGACACTATAACTTTTCAGAAGTGCAAATAAAGATAGACACAGAAGAGAAAAAACGAAAAACAAAAAAAATTGGTTGCCTAACAATGGGCCAATATCCACAATTTAAATGTTATAATTGAGTATTACTGCATATAAAAGCCAGTAAGGAATCATTTTATAATTATACGGTCTCTAGTATACAAAGATTATAATCATGCACCTAAACGAAGAGATCTGTTTTGATCCTTCAATGACTTCTTAACCAATTCTTCCGGGTATTCACTCAGGGTGTTTGCTGCCTATAACTTTAAGACGGAAACTGCACGCATTCTATTCCCTCTGACAGGTTTTTTTTTTTTTTAAGATCTTATTTATTTTTTTGACAGAGAGAGAGAGAGCAAGAGAGAGAGAAGCAGGCTTCCTGCTGAGTAGGGAGCCTCATGTGGGGCTCGATCCCAGGACCCTGGGATCATGACCTGAGCCGAAGGCAGACCCTTAACAACTGAGCCACCCAGGCGCCCCTCCCTCTGACAGTTTAAATACCAGAAGATAAAGCACTAGCAAAATGAAGAAAGGTGACTTACAATACTATTTCTGTTAGAAAATACCCATGAGAGCTAAAAAGTGTCAAAACAGAGAATATAGCTATGGGGCCAGGCTGAATATATCACTGACCTATATGGCCAACAGGACATCTCCCCAGGTCTGTTTAATACCCAGTTTATGGGTTAGCAGAGTCCTCTCATTGTTCCTCGCATACCAGCCGTATACTTTCAGTGTTAATGAGAAACTCTATTTAACATAAAAAGGGGAGGAGCTAAATACATGGTTTTACTTTCTCGTAAGGTTTCTGGCTGATTTGGTGGAGAAAGAGGTACACATCTTCCCATAATACCAGGTACTTGGTTTACTTCTAAGTGTTGAATATCACCCATGATAACAGAAGACAGGATTAAAGAGGTTATCTACAATATCTCATTTTAAAGAAGATAAAAATTAGGGGTGCCTGGGTGGCTCAGTCGGTTAGGCCTCTGCCTTTGGCTCGGGTCATGACCCCGGGGTCCTGGGATCGAGTCCTGCATCGGGCTCCTTGTTCAGTGGGGGCCTGCTTCTTCCTCTGCCTGCCGTTTCCCCTGCTTGTGCATGCTCTCTCTTGCTGACAAATAAATAAATAAAATATTTTTAAAAAATAAAAATAAAGAATATAAAAACTAGCAATTCTGTAAAGTACATATAAATTCCCTTTTGAAAATGAGAAGCCTTAAACCAAGGAAGACTCAGGGCATACCACATTCTCCATCCCCAGAACACAACCATATGCTCAAATTAAATTCTCTTAAGTAGCAATCCATACACTTTTTTGATCTCAGAGCTTCTATGCACTCTTCAGAATTACTGAAGACCCCAAAGAACTTAGATTGATGTGGGCTATTTATCTATTCCCATTTACCATATCAGAATTTCAAACAGATGTTTAAAGAGTATTTAGCAAGTAATCAAATATAGTGAACTTGCTACATGTTAACATTTTTGCAAAATAAAACTTCTAAAACAAAAAAAATTACCATTTCACATGCTTGCAGATCTCTTTAATATCTGGTTTAACAGAAGACAGCTGGATTCTCATATCTCCTTCTACATTGAGTCTGTTGACATGTTTTGTTGAAATATATAAGGAAAATCCAGCCTCACACAGATAGATGGAAAAGGGAGTATTTTAATAGCCTGTTTAGATAATTGTGTATATTCTTTTTTTTTTTTTTAAGATTTTAGTTATTTATTTGACAGAGAGAGACACAGCGAGAAAGGGAGCACAAGCAGAGGGCAGTGGGAGAGGGAGAAGCAGGCTTCCCGCGGAGCAGGGAGCCTGATGCGGAGCTCGATCCCAGGACCCTGGGATCATGACCTGAGCCGAAGGCAGAGGCTTAACGACTGAATCACCCAGGCGCCCCTAGATAATTGTGCATATTCTTTTTTGACCCTATACCAAAACTCAACAAAGTGGCAGTTTCTTAAAGGTTAGTTGCAATGTGGAACCTGAAACTGTATCAAAGGCTTTTTGAACTCTTCTATACATTACAGTCCATTGCCATACCTTGTATTTTACATGGATCTTTTACCTACCCATGTTTGATTTTATCACATACTGGTCATCTGGAAAGTATTAGTTTACTGAGTACCACAGGTCTTGCAAATGCTGACTCTTTTCACTACCCAATATTCCAAATCATATAATATCACCACCAGTCTCATCAGAGACTTAACTATTGGGAACCAGTAAGATGATAGGAATTTAAAAAATTCTATTTAAAAAAAAAGGCTCTAATTTTATCGTCAGCAGAAAAACTATCAACTGTTTTCTAGTAAGTGACAGGTTCACTTTCTTCATTTTTGAGAAAATATCTCAAGTACTTTTTAGATAATTTTGAAATTTGAGAACATGGGCAAGTCTCAATAGTCAGTTTGCCAGGCATTCTTTCAAGTAAAAATGAGAGTCTGTGGAGGAAAAAAAAATGAGCTATTTCAGCTAGTAACTCAATCACAAATTGCTTTTCCTGGAGACAGCCATCTTATTTCACAATATAGCCAAAGTGCTTTGGCATACTCTCAGTTTGTCACGTAGAATAGTAAAATGTGTACTAAGGCTGGGAGAAAACATGTATGAATTACATAACTGATCAATGTCTTTTATTTAGAATATAATTTTTGAAAAAACTCTCAAAACTTAGCAAGAAAACAAACCCAATTAAGAAATGGGGGGGGGGTGGGTAAAGGAAACAGGCAAAAGATGTGAATATCACTTCACCAAAGATGACATACAGATGATAGCTAAGCACACAAGATGTCCAATACCATTAGTTATTAGAAAAAATGCAAATCAAATCCACAATGAGATACCACTACAAACTGAGAATGGCTTAATACAAATGACTGACAATGCCGAAGGGCTGACCAGGTGGTAGAGTAACTGCAACTCCCATGCACTTCTAGTGGGAATGCAAAATGGTACAACCACTTTGGAAAATAATGTGCCTCTTTCTTAAACATGTTTACCATATGACCCAACAATCTCACTTCTAGGTGACATGAAAACTTATGTTCACACAACCACCTGCAAATTCTTATAGCAGCTTTAGTCATAACTGCCAAACATTGAAAACCACAACCCCTCAAGCAACAGTGATTAACCTGACAAGACCTCCAGCCAGCCCAGACCAGTTTGAGTGTAAGCCCCAACTCAAGCCTGCGCAGATGGGACCATGGAGTGACTTCTAGAATGACCAACAACTACCTTTGCCTCATTATATTATTAAATTCTCTGCCCGAGGAGAATAAGCCTCATTTACATAACATAAAATGTACGCATAGGCATATTTCCTGAAGGCACACTGTGACCTTCCACCCACCTCTACATATGACAAGGCTCTCCTTTTTAAATATTCACACTAACCCTAAATAAAAGGAACCCACCCACACTTGCTCAGGAGTCACAGCTTTGGAAGTTATTCCCCGTGATCTCATTTGCTGCAAATAGTTTCCTTTGTGCTACAACTCACCTGGCGTAGTATTTTTTTATTTAATTTTATTTAAATTCAATTAATTAACATATAGTGTATTATTAGTTTCAGAGATAGAGGTCAGTGATTCATCAGTTGTATATAACACCCAGTGCTCATCACATCACCTGTTGTAGTTTTTACCTGTGACTCACCAAGGAGCAAAGTCATGTTAGTTCAGCTACAAAGGGACACAGAGAAACAAACCTTTAGGGGGGATGGATCTGTCCTATATCTTATTTGTGGAGGTGGTGGTTACACACAACTGTATCCATTTGTCAAATTTTGAAGAACTGTACACTAAAAATTAGGATCAATTTTACTGTAGGTAAACTATAACCCTAAAAATAAAGTGTCTTTGAGGATCAAGATTTGATACAATTTTTACTGTTTCAGTGAAGAACATTTTTAAGGGAGTATGACTTTTTTTTCCTCTTCACCGTGAGGGAGGAACACAGTGACTACTGGTACAGTTTTTGGTGCCACTGCCTTGACCTAGGCTAAGGCACCGGCACTTTTACCTGCCATAGCTTTTTGCATCATTGTGTAAATGTCAGCACCGTGGAAAAACAAACAACATCTGAGCTATTATGAACAGCATTTTAGGTTAAGGGACTCTTCTGTGAAAGGGACAAGAACCCCTTGATATCCAAGGACCACACTTTCATAACCACAACTTCTGAGAGTTGATAGTCAGACTTGAGGGGGAGGGGCACGTGGATGGATTCAATTCTAGTAGCACAGAGTGAAATCAAGGAGGCCTTAAGCATGTTCTGAAGAAGACATCAAAGCGATGGCAGGAATCAGAAAAATGCCGCAAAGCAATCCCAGGATAACATTCAACACCCCACAGACCCGGCCAGTAACCGGGCTTATTCCACTCTCAATCTCTTATTTTTTAAGAGGTTTTCAGTTAGTGGCACAGACATAAGAAAGGCAAAGTAATCATTATTTTGCAGTTCTGAGATAAACATTTCAAGGAATTACGAAAGTGGAACTATCAGCAATGGTTCAAATCTCGAAAAGCCAGAACCTGCAGTGTGTCACGGAATCCTATTTTAACAGCAGCTTGTGGGGTCCCTCAAAGTTTAAAACACTTCCCAACTTCATTTCAGCTTAGTGCTAGCCTGAAAAAGAAGGCATGAAAGCAGAGTAGAAAACATCATGTGTCACAACAAATCCCTTTTTAAGCCAAATATTAATGGTAACCAGAATTTTCAAGAGAACTTGGGATTTCTGGTCAGTTTCAAGAGCCACAAGCCACACCTAATAAGTGTGAGACTCTAGTCAGACAACTCATTCAATTAGGAACCATTTGTAAATATCTGTAACTGAATATTTTACAATCACGAGGCATTCCAAGTAAATCAGTTAACAGGACAGAGGAGAACAACAACAAAAAGACAGGGGAGTATATAATAGTGTCATCTGTTTGAGATTTGTGAGGGTTTTAACAAGAGAAGGAAAAGAGCCCACGGAGTTTTCTTCACACCACTCTCTCAGGAAGGGCAAGGGAGTTGCTTCTGTAACAAGTGGCTAGTTACGCACTTCCCACATACACACATATCCAGCACTGCCGGCTCGCACAGCCCATGTGAGCGCAGCACCCGGACCAGACAGCAGCAGCTGCTAACTCCTTAGGCAACAGAGATCCACGTTTGTGTATAGTCTCCAGAAAGGTTAAAATCACAAAACACTGATTTCCTTTTCCTGTGAAGTCTGGTTTACTTATTTGAGGTTTTTCTTTCAACTATGTGAAGGGAATGACTGAAGTCTGACGCCCAGAACTTACCACGAGGGGCCAGGTATACCTTGAATTTTTGGAGCTCTTCAGCTTAGCAAACTTCTTGGTTAACCATCTGCTCACCAACAGCTCTGGGAATCCTGTCTGGCACCATTTCACCACAAACTTCCTAATTACTTTCCTAGGAAGTACAAGTTTAGCTCCAAAGAAGGTCCCCACAACAGTCAAACAGATTTTCTGCTGCCACATCTGTTAACAGATGTTTCCAAAGTCAGTTCTGTCTTACACAGCTCATGGGCAACAAGAGTCAGTGTTGGAAAATGCTAGGGATGAAGATCTTCCACCTTGCTGTCTACCAAATGGTCTATCAAAATCAGGGACCTGTCATATCCTCATGGGTTAAACTGCACGAACACCAGAATGAAGGTCCCTCACTGCAATCCGCCTCAATGCCCAAGGAACTACTGGTAAGCAACTGTCAAAAATGAGAACACAGTCCACATATTTGAAGAATGTATCTTTTGGGAAAAATGAAGTCAACAAAGCTTTCAAAACCAGATTACTCCATTCATTATAAATAAAAAGTTGACACTGTCAGAACTAACCTAGTTTGTTTCTGAAGCCAGCCAAACACTAACCCTCTGTCATTGCTAGGTGAGCCTCTACCGTCCAACAGTCTAGTCTGTTCCACCATGGGGAAGGGCCCACCATCCCAACAACCAACCTCCAGGGCTAAAGGCAACACATCTAGATGTCCATAAAAATCTCCACGTATTCTTATCTAGATCTTGCCAAGTTTCTCAGTAAAGCCAGAGGAAGGATTATCTCAGCCATTAGGGAGCTTTGGTTTTGCAGAATCTGCCATTCAGCTATGCCAACAAGTTGCAGAATAAATGTAGCTGCAACTCCGTCAGCCTTCTGATTTCTCATTTCTTCTTTGATCATGCTGACAGACTCTGAATTGGCATCTGTCCCAGTTACTGTGGTTGTGTAACAACCACCCCAAAACATAGTGGAGAAAAACAAGCATTTATTATGCCCATGGACTGTGCGGGTCAGGAGATCGTGCCGGACACAGAAGAGATGGCTGGTCCCTGCTCCACAGTGTCTGGGGCTGCAAAAACATAGGCTCCTCAGTAGTGTCTCTGTGTCTGTGTCTCTCCACATGATCTCCCTAGCAGAGCAGCTTGGGTGGAGCTGGACTTCTTCCTTGTTCGTTCCAGACACGCCAGCCTCGAGTCCCCAGTCAGGAAGATGCAGGTGCAAGCTGTATCGGCAGTCTTTTAGGACTCAAACTTCGGGAGTCAAGCAGTGTCATTTCCGCATTCTGTCAGGTGAGACAATTATAAAGGTCTGCCCAGGTCCCAGGGAAAGGAACGAGGAGGCCAGCTTGCTAGAAGAACGCCAGCTTCACAATTTAAGAAAAGCAAACGGGGCAGGATATACACTGGGGTGGCCAGTATATATGGAAAAAGACAATCGGCCCAAGACCAGTATCTGGCGCAGGCAGCGCTCATCCTGCATGACCCTTTACAGAGAGGTTCCTGTTT
Organism: Zalophus californianus; assembly: GCF_009762305.2. Lineage (NCBI taxonomy): Eukaryota > Metazoa > Chordata > Mammalia > Carnivora > Otariidae > Zalophus > Zalophus californianus. Next base: position 41,933,149 of record NC_045604.1, read on the forward strand.
CGTCAATATACTGAGAGGCTAGGAAAGGCAGATGGTTTCCATTCTCGTAATGAAACCTGAAAAACCCAGGCTGTGTGAGCCTCTGCAACCATATCCCCCTCCCGCCCCCTTATCCTACCAACCTTGTTCCACCACCAATCCCTCGTGCTTGGTAAGGGAGGAACTCTTGTTACTGCTCGACTTCCATACTCACATCTTCTGTATTTAAGGGGAAAACCATACACACTCCTTTCACTTGACCTCACCGTCATTTCCAAATTCAACTGTACTGTGATACCTTTGGCAATTACTCTTGTGGGGGAAGGATTGACTCTACTTAGTTACCTACAGTTACATACAATTTTGACCTCAACTTGCTGCTGCTTCCACAACCCCCCTGGGATAGTACTACTGCTACCAACGACACCGCAGGTCAGAGTCATGATGGGCTTGAACTCATCTTCACTTTCAATATACCTGCCACGACAGCCTTCATAGCTGTTTTCTTGAAACTCTCACTTCCTTTGTTTTTGTGTCATTGTGCTCTTCTGGTTTCTACCAGTTTTCTCATTCCTTTTCCTCCGCTTGGTCCTAGTGTTTCTCAACACTCTGTAGAGCTTCTAGGTGCTCATCAATACCCACAGGTTCAAAAGATCCCTTTCAGCTGATGACTCCCCAACTGCATTACCAACCCTAGTCACTCACCCAGGATTAATTCCTCTATCTTTAGCTGCCTACAGGACCACTCCATTTGCCTAAAACCAAACTGATCTTATCCTGCCTACAAATAAAGAAAGAAATTTTTTTAAAAAGCAAGTATTCAAACAAAAAGAGCAGAAAAGAAGTCTGCTTCCTTCTCTAACTTCCCCTTTTCAGTCAATAGTGCCTCTAGCTTCCAAGATTTCAAACTTGTCTAGACACTCTTCCTCTTAAACTTCTCACCTTGCACAACTTCTACTTAAGCTCAATCACTGGATTTTAGATCTGGAAGAAACTTTCAAGATATCTAGTCCACACTCGTTGAACAAACAGGAGAACTGGGGCTCAGGCATCTTGGCTGTTTGCTTCAAATGCTTCTGACCCTGACTATGAGGTGCCTTCCAGCACCAAGACCTATTCAATCCCATCTTTGCTAAGCCTTCAGACAAATCTATTTTCTTTGTGGAATCAGAAGACCCGGGTTTGAACCCTTAACAGCTGTTTGCCCAAAGGCGAGTAAACAGTACCTGCTAGTTAAAACTGCCTCCTGATTAAGAATTTACAATAGGAAACAGATTAAATTTAAACTCCTCAGCTGGGTATTCTGTATCTTCCTCCCCAAAACTGACCGACTTTAATATCCAACCTGATTTCTTCACTAAAACAAAATCTGCGTCAGTTGGCAGGTCTCCTTCCCATCCTCCCCTTTCTCATTCCTGGCTCTAGACTTCTGCTAGCTGCTTCCCCAGCCAAGAGTCCCTACATCTCTGCAAATGAAAAGCAGACATTTCCTTTAAGGGTCAGAATGAGACCCTATTACTTGCTTCACTAAAATGCCTTTGACCAACATTCCCCCTGGGGTCTTTCCTTTTTTTCATTCTCTGTAACATCTCAACTCTACTCTGAAATCTTACACACAATGCACATTGTCTTTCGCCTACACTCCACGTATCTACATAGTGTTGTCCAACTAGACTACTATTTCAGCCAAATATAGTATTAGGCATTCAATAAATTTATAACAAATGTTTGCAAAGTCTTTATGGTGAAACATCTGATTCTGATTTCAAAAAAGTAGAATGTGAGATTTGACTTACATTCATTTTATTAGACTAAAATTACCTTGCAAGCAAATGATTTCTTTTTCAGTGATTATACCAATAAGCAGTTCTCTCAATAATGTGACTACAATGCACAATGCCCGCCTTCAAGGAACTCATAATCTAGAGTTAAGAAGGCTGCACATATAAATGCTGGTTAAAGAATACAACATAACATATACCATATTGCTCATCTGCTTACTTAGGCCATTATTTCAACATTGATCCACAGCCAAGAACCTGGAAATTACCCTTACTCAGGCACACAAAGCCTCCAAAACAACAAAATATTAAAGAGCCACAACATTCATGCCTTTTACCTACAGGAGAGGCTCACTTGGTACCAACAGACTCTCATACTCCAATGCTCAATTTTGTGGTTTTCTTGGTCAGTTCAATCAGAAGTTGCAAATCCTAAAAGGTTGCCAACAAGACAGGGAAAAATACAGAACCCAAAACTCAAAATGGATGCACTCATCAAACAAGCACTGCATGAGTCCCTACGAAATATAAAGATGAAAACAACAGGATTCAAATACGGCATTTTTTTTTCACCTCGCAAATTAGTAAAGATTTCTTAAAATGAGAATCCCAGGGCTGTTAAGAGATCAGGGGAAATGGGTGGGGCTGGGGGACAGAGTGAAGTCAGAGGTGTGTTCCGAAGGGCAATCTGCTAACATGCGTCAGAAGCTTTGGACACGTGCTTACTCTCTGATTTTGCAATTTTGCCACAGGAATATACGCTATGGAAATAAAGAGAAGCAGCAATAAAGACCTGTCAGGCATTCATTCTCCTCACCACTACTTTATTTGTTACTAGTGAAAATTTAGAAATATCCTGTCATCCTAGGTAATCATTTATATTACGTTTATATGGCAAAATTCAACGCAGTCATTAAAAGCCCTCCCCACTGAAGACATTTTAAGGATATAAAAAAAAAAAATGGCCCTCCCGTCCTCTTTCTGTGTCGCCATAATGATACACACGAACGTCCTGGCAGATGCTCTCAAGAGCATGAACAATGCTGAAGAGAGGCAAACGCCAGGTTCTTACTAGGCTGTGCTCCAAAGTCATCGTCCGGTTTCTAACTGTGATGATGAAGCATGGTTACACTGGTGAATTTGAAGTCACTGATGATCACGGAGCGGGGAAAATTGCTGTGAACCTCATGGGCAGGTTAAACAAGTGTGGAGCGATCAGCCCCAGATCTGATGTACAACTCAAAAGATCTAGAAAAATGGCAGAAGAATCTGCTCCTGTCCCACTAGTTTGGTTTCGTTGTACTGACAATCTCTGGCAACAGTCAACTTCTCACAACCCATGAAGAAGCAAGACAAAAACACACAGGAGGGAAAATTTTTCTGGGATCCTTTTTCTAGGGATGTAATACATCTGTGTAAATAAAAATGCCTCAATGGAAAAAAAATACAGATGAAAAGATTATAACATGGTATGATCCCAATTTCTGAAACAGTTAATAATAATACACACATATATAAATCCTGGCCTTTCCACTTATAAGCTTATAAGCCTGAAGTTTTTGGTTTTTTTTACTAAGTTTCATTTTCTTAATTTGTAAAATGATAATAATAGTACCAGTACTTACTTCATAAGGACTAAAAAGATAATTACTGTTAGGTTCTTAGCACAGTGCCTGACATATAGTAAGAGATCAAAACCTGATGAAAAGTATTGCCTAAAACTAGTAATAGAAATAAAGATCAAAAAGACATCAAAATTTTAACAAATTATTTCTGGATGGTGGCACTTCAATAAATTTTTATTCTCTTTATATTTTTGTTTCCTAGATTTTCTAAAATAAGCATATATTAGTTTAACATGAGTTTAAATGTTACTCAAAAACCAGTAAGACATGGTCTTTCCTCTCAGAGACAGCAGCTTATTTGGCCAGAAACATAGAAACAGACATTTCAAAGAGAATGTTTATTGGGCATTTAATATGTGCCCCCAACCGCTAGGCAATTTACATGCATTAACTCATTTAATCCTTATAACCAATAAAGCAGGTATTGTTAAGCCAATTTTGTACATTGCTAAGCCATTTTGTACAAACAGTTTCAAAGAGATGAATTAACTTGCCAAAAGTTACTCCAAGTAACTGAAAGGTAAGATCCCAACGTTGGGTCAGCCTGATTACCAAAAAACAGGTCACCAAACTTCACTGCCTCCTGAAGTCAGATAAAAAGAAAATTTTCACCCAGAATCCACTTTTCCTTTCTCTTTAACCACCTTTATTCTTACAGAACTTATTACCACCTGACATACCACGTTATTTGTCTTGTTTCCTGTCCCTAGAATGTAAGCTCCATAAGGATGGGATTTTGTTTGTTCACGGCTGCACTCTCAGCTCCCAGCACACAAAAACAGACGCTCAATAAGGATGTTAGAATAAAAGACTCTGAATAGAGAAGTGACCTGATCGTGTCTCTGTGGACACATCTGGTAGCAGTGCGAAGCTTGCTGAAGAAGTTGCTTACAGGAGTCCAGGCGGGAGAGAACAAGGACACGCACTAGGGTAGATGAACCATCACTAGAGAGGGAGAGAAGACTCCAGAAATATCCAAGGGATGGCACTGCTAGGACACGATGATCAAGTGGGCGCGGGACTGGAGGACGGTCTGGTCAGGCATTTGTAGGGAGGGGAGAGAGTGGGGCCAGAGTGACCAGGATGTGCTCAGATACACAGGGAGTACGACACAATGGGAATAATCCAGCTCACCCATGAGAGCACACGGAGAGGATCTGCCAAAGAGGCTACGCGTTAAGGGCAGGCCAGAGGTGATTCAGGAGGGCCTGGAGTTTCAGGGACCGAGTTCTGGTGCTGTAAATACCACTGTGAATGTCTAGGCCAGGTAGGGGTCACGTGCGCTCGGAGAGCTCAGCTGCCCCACTGTGGTGGTTTTCTCCTCTGTGTCCTGGGATTCTGCTCTGAACAGGCCACTGATAGTGTCAAACCCTCACAAAACTAGCCTCAAACATCCAGGCATTAAGAACTGCACATTTCAATTAACACAGCTTTCTAACTGGTCCCCTTTTAAATCTTTCCTCACACTGATGTATCTAACAGTACTACCAAATCAATATTCCTAAAAACCCTAATTTCCCAGATTTAAAAATCTCCCAATGGCTTCAAAATGAGACTCTCCTTGACCCTAATTCTACCTGTACTGTGAAGTTTTAATAGCGTGAGTAGAATCAGGAAGTTCAAATCTGAATCCTGGATCTATCACTTACTAGCTGTGTGACCCCAAGCAAATAACAACCCCTCTGGGCTTCCTCAGTTCCTCATCTCTAAAATGGGGCTAGTACCCACATCACAAAGCTGTTCCTATCAAGTGAAAATTTTTATAAAGTGCTTACTTAGCACAAAATGCTTGGATAGGAGTTGCATCCTTTAAATGTTAGCTATTATTATTACTTCCCCTAAATAAACTTCCTACACCACCTGGGAGCATCTCTCCTTGATCATTTCTAATACACAATGCCCAACTCACGGCATCTGCTGGCAAAGTTCCCACCCATGAATCACTACTCCTTAACCACCTGCACCACCACCACGAGTATTTAGTTAACATTTATGCTGTATATTCAAGGTGCTGGGCTGGAAATACAGGAAAAATACACAGTCCCAACCCACAGAGCTCATAATCTAATAATGAAAGACAGCCAGAGGAAGAGGTGCAATAACATGTTACAAGTGCCAAGGGAAGCTCTTCCTGGAGGCAACACAGATGCTTACACTGAATCTTCAAAGCTTAGTGGGTGAACCAGGCAGAGTGGGTGCACATGGAGTAACAGCACCCAGGACTGTGGTCACACACACTAGTCGGACCTTGCTGGAGCTCCGCGCTGAGGGTAGGCAGAGTGGGCGGAAGGTAAAGGGCCACGGGATCATGGGGGTCATGAAGTGTTTGGACTTTATTCCTGAGGCAACAGGCAGCCACTAAATGATGTTAAGCACGGAAGCCCTGCTTGGGTTCTAGAAGAGCTGCACCTCTGCTGCCCAACGTGGGCTCCACATGTGACTACAGAACACCTGCAATGCGCTGGGATGACGAAAGAACTAATTTTTCTATTTCAATTAAATTTAAAAACCGATATGCAATTCCGTTCCTGGGAAATTTCTAAGTATGTCGGGGTATGTGAATTGACTTTCTCAACTGTAAATTTAATGAACTCTAAATACAGATCAAATATTCCCGATGAAAATTCAGTGTCCAAACTAAGATGTGCTATACGTGTAAAATACACTCCAAATCTGAAAACTTAATACAAAAAAAGTAAACTATTCCATTATAATCTTCATATTAATCACCTGCTGAAACATTTGAATATATTAAAGATGATATTATAATTAATTTCACCAGTTTCTTTTTACCCCCCTTTTTTTTTTAAAGTGAGCTCCTCAGGGCGCCTGGGTGGCTCAGTCGCTGGGCGTCTGCCTTTGGCTCAGGTCATGATCCCAGGGGCCTGGGATCCAGGCCCGCATCGGGCTTCCTGCTTAGTGGGGAGCCCGCTTCTCCCGCTCCCACTCCCCCTGCTTGTGTTCCCTCTCTCGCTCTCGCTCTCTCTGTCAAATAAATAAACAAAATATTTTTAAAAAGTTAAAAAAAATAAATAAAGTGAGCTCCTCGCCCAGTGTGGGGCTTGAACTCACGCCACAGAGATCAAGAGTTGCATGCTCCACCGACTAAGCCAGCCAGGTGCCTCTCTTTTTACTTTTTAACATGGCTACCAGCAAACGTAAAATGGCATATATGGCTCACATTATATTTTAGATAAAACTGACCCAACAGAACCAAAGGAAGATGACTAGAAGCAGGCAGACCAATTAAGAGACTCTTTAGTAAGAGTCCAGATGAGACACAGGCCTGAATTATCCCAATTCTACCCATGTTCATAACCTAATTCAAGACCTACTACTTCTAAAAGCTTGTCCAATCACAACCATTTCTAATGAGTTGCTTTTCTCAGAACTACTGGGGCACTTAATCTTCTGTAACATTTGCTTTAGTGCTTAATTTATCACCTGTCATTTCTACTTAATTTTGGGGTGAGCTGTTTCTCAGAACCATCAGCTCCTAGGCTAAGGGCCACAACTTAGGCATCTAATTTTCCACATCGTTTGATGCATTTTCAATACTTTTAATAAATAGAGGTACACGGCTCCCCGGATATTCTGTCACAGTCTGGATACACCCTTGTGGCTAACTTTACCTTCTACAGCAGAAGGTATTGCCAATCTCTTCCCTCAGACACCTTAGGACATGAGCTAAAATGATATAAAAGTCAACGAAGAATCCAGTGTTCCAATGTTCCAATACAGCAGTGATATCTAATCAGTGAGCAAGCACTGGTAGACTATATTGGATCTATCAGGAAAAAAAGACCAAGATGGCAGAGCAATTTAGCATTTTCGCAGGGATTCCATTAAAAATCAAGCAAACAAAAAATTTCTGATTATCCCTGGTTTCCACCGCCAGAGATAACCTTTGCAACCTAAGCATTAAGAACTTTCATTCAAGGGAAAGACACACAGCTTTAACATTTAAAAATTAACCTCTAAACTAATCCTTCTAACAAATAACACATTTTCCCGGTAGAGAGCCACATATTACTAGTCAATCTGCAACTCAGCATTTTCACATCTACCTTTAAGTAGGATGAAGGAAAAAACCTTTTAAGAAAATGTTAAAAAGTATATAAATATATTTTACCGTATCATGGATAACAAAGTACTTCACCTAAAGTACCAAGTAAATTTCCCGAGAAGAATCCTTAAAAAACACAAACACTCAAGCAACTGGTCAGCAGAAATAGGAAGCTAGCAGCAACCAGTTGCAAGCAAAGGGACACTTTGTGGTTATTAGTACTGATCTGGGAACTTTGTAGTTCTCGGATTTTTTTTTTTTGGTCTGTCATTTAAAACAAGCTGACAAGTTACAACAACCTGAGAATCGACCTTTTTTTGCATTTGTTTAATGGCTACAAAGATAATATAACAAAGTGCAAATAAAGTTTCTATCTCCAAACAATCGTGCAATCAAAGATGGAGTCAGGACAGCTCAGAGGGAAAAATAAATTAAGGCAGTTCTGTTCTGAAAGGCTGGATAAGAAATGGGGGAAACCTGTCAAAGAGCCTGGATGAAATCAGGGAGTTAAAAAGAAAGCACTCACTTCCTTCAGCACTGTGGGAAAATCCCAGTTGCTAATAGAAAGCTGAGGAAAGTTTAGTTTGGCTGATATCATTTTGTTTTCCTTCCAACATCATCGCCGAGTTCGAACGACTGCTTTCCTCCCCTCACATTACTCAGTAAAAACGCCCCCACTGAATTGAGTTGTCTTCCGGAGCCCTGCTCCCCCGCAGCCCAGCCTGCAAACGTGCTCAGACGCCTCTGGGCGTGTTGTGGTCTCACCACTCTGCGGGCCGGCGCTCCAAACTCAATGGACAATGGGAGCTCACCCCCATCAACGCCAACTACAAAGCTCAGGAGGGCCATTTCCCTTTTCCTGCCCAGATGCTGTTTTCCCTCCTTCGAAGTAAGGCCCCGTGCTCCACTAGAGCCCCAGCATGGACTGGGACGCGTGTTTCCCTCCTCACCTGCAGAGCTGCTGATCCCCTCGAACCCCAAATAAGTTGTATCTCCGCGCACGTCCCAAAAGGGATCCCCTTCCCCAGGGGCTTGGTTGGGGGCACGGTTTTCACAGTCCAGGTAGGACGCGGAGGGGATGTGTCTGGACGCTTGGTCATGGCCCTGCAAGCTAAGCCGTCCGCACTGTCCCCTCCCTAGCCTCCACTTGTCTCCCCTCCCCCTCTAGCGAGAAGAGCGGGGAGGTGCGGGCTGGTAGCACCGCCACGTCCTCCTCCAGTGGAGCCCACGGGGACACTCACCCTTTCACCACAAAGAAGGGGTCCTCCATGGACATGGCGTCCCGGCCCCCGGCTGCCTCACGCCTGCTCCGCGCACAGGGCGCCCTCCGAGCCCCCCTCTGCCCACCTCACCGGTTTGCCGCAGCCGCCGGCGCCTCGGCCTGGGGTACCCAGAGCAGCTGGCGCGCGCTGGCCGGGGCGCACCGGACCGCCGCCGGTCCAGCACTCGATCGCCCCGCAGACCGAACCCCGGACTCTGACGCCGGCCCCCGCGCCTGCCTCCTCCCCCGGCTCCTCCCGGCGCGTCTGGCCGGCTTGACCCCGCCCCCGGGACCCGCGGCCTCGGCCAACCACAGACGCCGCCCGTTGCACCACTTCCGCACCCGCGCTCACGTGACCAGGGCCGGCCCCGCCCCCCGTCGGCGGGGCTTGGGCGCCGCGTCACGCAAGCCTGGAGGCGGGGCTCGGAGGCGGGTGGGCGAGGGCCGGAGTTCCTCCCACCCTTGCCCACTCTGCTTGTTTCCTCCTGGGGGGCAATTAGGTTTTCAAGATATGCACTAGTACCTGATTTGTACAATCCTTTTACCTTTCCTGTACTTTTAACACTTGATTTTGATAACATGATTTATAAATCCATCTTGTCCTTGCAATAAAGCGCGCTCATGTACATCATCTGACTATGATAATGTTGCACAACTCCTTTATGTAGGTCCTACTATGTGTTCCGCAATGCCCTAAAGGCTGCGTGTGCGTTATCTCAATTTTCCTGGGGGAAGGTATTATTTCCAATTTGTAAATGATAAAAGTTCAGGGACGCCTGGGTGGCTCAGTCGGTTAAGCGTCTGCCTTCGGCTCAGGTCATGATCCCCGGGGTCCTGGGATAGAGTCCCCCGTTGGACTCCGTGCTCCGCGGGGAGCCTGCTTCTCCCTCTGTCTCTGCCTCTCTCTCTCTCTGTTTCTCACGAATAAATAAATAAAATCTTTAAAAAAAAATAAATGATAAAAGTTCAGAGGTTTCAAGATTGCCTGTGGTCACACACCCTGGACAGTCTCTCTGTGCTCTCCACTAGACTGGATGTATTTTCTATTGCTGTGCATCCTGCAAGTGAGCAGTATGGTAATTTTTTTCATACCGCATACAGTGCTTCCCTGGAGAGAACTCCTTTAAGAGACTAATAAGGGGCCAGGTATGGCAATTTCTTACCAGCTGTAGTTCAAGAGCCCTTCCAGATAGCATTTTGGTCATGACAATTAGCCAGCTCTCATGCTATGTATGCTATAGGCTTTGTGAACTTTAATTGCTAATTATCACTGAGCACTTACTGTGTGTCAGGCACTGTGCTGTTATCTCAGTTGCTCTCACAATGAGGTAATTACCACTATTATCCCCATTTTACAAATGAGAAATCTGAGAAATCTGAGATTCATGAAGGTTAAGTGACTTGCTCAAGGTCACCAGTCCTTGTGCGGATGGAAGAGTCCTCAGGGCCAGACAAACCCTGTTTGAACCTGGAGTCTATTATTTGGTTTCTCATCTATAAAACATGAATAATAATATTTAGCTTGTGGATTATCGTGAAGGTTAAATAATAATGCATGTAAACCCCAAGGCCCCCAAAGAGTGGGGCAGCATTTGCAAAGGTGCAACCAAACCAATGTGAGTCTGCTCCTAAGTGAGTCAGAAACTGAACCATGTTGAGTTGTCATACAAAGAAAACTTTTATTTGCAGCAAAAAAGGAGATCATGGGGAATGGCTTCCAAAGCCCTGATTCTGCAAGAGAGGGTGAATGGGTTCCTTTTGTTTAGTGTTAGGATGAATATTTAGATAGGGAAGCCTTGTTCCTATGTAGAGGTGTGCATAAGGTTGCCCAAGTGCTTTAAGGAAACATGCTTATACGTGTGTTGTATGTTATGTAAATGAGTCTAAGTCTCCTCCTTGGGCAGATATTTTAGTATTATGATGAAGTAAAGGTAGTTGTAGGTCATTCCAGAGCTCCATCTGTGCAGTCATGAGTGGGGGTTGAGCTCAAAAGGTCTAGGTGGTCTGGGCTGGTGGGAGGTCTTATCAGGGCCTTCACCATCACCTGAGGGGTGGTTTTGGGTTTCATGTGCTGAGTTAAGAGGTAAGCCAGAAAGAAGAGCTTAAGGGAAAATGTAAGACAAAGATGAGTGAGTACAAGCAGGTAGGCAGGTAGGCAGGTAGGCAGCAAATTAGGCTGGGGAGAAGAGGCTGGGATGCCTGGGTGGCTCAGTCGGTTAAGCATCTGCCTTCGGCTCAGGTCATGATCCCAGGGTCCTGGGATTGAGTCCCTCATCCGGCTCCTTGCTCACCCAGAGCCTGCTTCTCCCTCGGGCTGCCGCTCCTCCTACTTGTGCTCTCTCTCTCTCTCTGACAAATAAATAAAATCTTTAAAAAAGAAAAGAAAGTCTCCATGTTTCTCTGAGACCCAGGACGAATAGCGAGGTCAGATGTGGGGAAAAGATGTTTTGGGGAGAGAACCATTTAATTTGGCCATGGACATATTGAGATGAGAAGGCAAAAAAGGATCATTGTTCATCCATTCAACAAACACATGTAATTGAGGGGCAGATGAGAATACTGATTAACAGCCGTACTTGGAGCCAGATTGCTCAAGTTCCAAATTCCAATTCTGCTGCTTCCTGACTATGGTGTCTTGGGCAAGCTGTTAAATCTCTCACTGTCCTCATCTGTGAAATGGACTGATTGATAACACCTTCCTCATCGAGTATTACAAGGATTAAATGAATTGATGTGTAAAAGGAGCTTAGAACAGTGCCCAGCACCTGTTGCACTCTTACTGTGTGCTAGGCACTGAGGACACAGAGATGAATAGGCTTGGCCCTTGCCTTCAAGGGACCCTCAGATTGGCGGGACAGACAGGCCCCATGGAAAGGAAAGCTATTATTAAAATGAGGGAGAAACAAAGGAAGCTACTTCTTTTTTTCTTCTTTTCTTTTTTTTTTTTTTAAGTTTAACAGGCCCCAGGTCCTGGCATAAACAATCACTCAGGAAGAATACTCAGCAAAAAGCCATCTCCTCCCAACCCCCTGCCAAAAAAAAAAAAAAAGAATAAAAAATTCTCATGGAATAAAAAATCAAAGCAGTAGTTGCCTTGGGGTGGGAGTATTGACTGGGAAAGGAAACTTTCTGAGGTGATGGAAATGTTCTCTATCCTGATAGGAGTGTGGCTTATACAGTTATATGGCTTTGTTAGAACTTATCAAACTGTAACACTTAGATTCTGTTCATTTTGCTGGAAGAGGCTACCACTCCACCTCTGAGTTTTCTGTACAGTCCTGAGAGGACATCCAGGAGAACCTCCAGTCCCTGAGTTAGTCTGCAAAGTTAGGAGATGAGTGACGGGGGGAGCCTGCTGGGGGCCAGGCACAGGTCACTAGGCCACGGATTGGATGAGAATGAGGATCAGAAAGTGTGGAATCACATCCTACCATTAAGGATTCCAGGGTAGGCTGGAGCCATCCCTTTCCCTTAAAAGCTGTGGGGGCTCCATGACATCCCTACAAGGGAATCTCTTCTACTCCAAAATGAGAATGAAAATACCCAACCTGCTCCCTTACAGGTTGTTTTAAGGATCAACTGGGATGTTGTATGCGAAAGCATTTTGGAAAGTAGGGGGTAGGGCGCCTGGGTGGCTCAGTTGGTTAAGCGACTTCCTTCAGCTCAGATCATGATCCCAGAGTCCCAGGATCGAGGCCCACATCGGGCTCCCTGCTCAGCAGGGAGTCTGCTTCTCCCTCTGACCCTCCCCCCCATGCTCTCTCTCTCTCAAATAAATAAATAAATCTAAAAAAAAAAAGAAAGTACGGGGGTAAGTACCCTAAATCCTTTTTTTTAAAGATTTTATTTATTTATTTGAGAGAGAGAGAGAATGAGAGAGAAAGCACATGAGATGGGGGGAGGGTCAGAGGGAGAAGCAGACTCTCTGCTGAGCAGGGAGCCCGATGCGGGACTCGATCCAGGCACTCCGGGATCATGACCTGAGCCGAAGGCAGTTGCCCAACCAACTGAGCCACTCAGGCGCCCCCTAAATCCTTTTTTAAAAGTAATTAAAAATGTCTTCCTTGTGGTAAAATACAAGTAACAAAATTTACCATCTTAACCATTTTTAAGTATGCAGTTCAGTAGTGGTTAGTACACTCACAGTGTTGCTCAACCAATGTCCAGAACTCTTTTCATCTTTGCAAAAACGGAACTCTGTACCAATTAAACAACTCTCTATTCTCCACTTCCCCCACCCACTGACAACCAGCATCCTACTTTCTGCATCTGTGGATCTGACTACTGTAGGAACCGCATAACTGAAAGCATACAGTATTTGTCTTTTTGTGATTGCCTTATTTCACTTAGCATAATGTCCCCAAGGTTCATTCATGTTGTAGCATGTGTCAGAATTTCCTTCCTTTTTAAGGCTGGATAATATTCAGTTGTGTGTACATACCACATTTTGTTTACCTATTCATCTAACCATGGTCACTTGGGTTCCTTCTACCTTTTGGCTACCGTGGAATCATGGGGCATGAACATAGGTGCACAAATACTGCTTCAAGACCCTGCTTTCAATTCTTTTGGGTATATATCCAACGTGGAATTGCTGGATCATATGTTAATTCTATTTTTAATTTTTTGAGAAACCACCAGACCGTTTCCACAGTGGCTGGACCATTTTACAATCCCACTAACAGTGCACAAGGGTTTCAATTTCTCCACATCCTTTCCAACACTTGTTATTTTGTTTGTTTGTTTATTTTTAATAGTACCCATCCTAAAAGGTGTGAAGCAATATCTCGTTGTGGTTTTGATTTACGTTTCCCTAATGATTAGTGATGTTGAGCATCTTTTTGTGTGCCTATTGACCTTTTGTGTATCTTCTTTGGCAAAATGTCTATTCAAATTCTTTTTCTTTTTTAAGATTTTATTTTTAAGTAATCTCTACACCCAATGTGAGGCTTGAACTCACAACCCCAAGATCAAGAGTCCCATGCTCTACCAACTGAGCCGGTCAGGCTCCCTTCAAATTCTTTGCTCATTTTTTGAGTTGTTTTTTGTTGTTGAGTTCACCCTAAATCCTTTTTGAAACAGCACAGAGTAAGGGAGAAAAGTGTTACATACATGTTAGGTATTATATTCTTCATCATTTCCCCAAATTTTTAAAAACCCTGATACACATATGTATGTTCTAGAATACTCCAAGCAACAGTCACTTAAGTTGGTTTCCATTGACCGAACTATGGCTGTCTAGGTTTCCCAGCCCCAGCCACAGGAAATATCCACACAGTTGTTATGTTTTCTTTCCTCTCCTTGGATGTTACCAACATCTCCCACTTTTACTCTCTACATACTCGTTTAAAATAAATAAGGAGGAATTCTAGTCAATTTATATAGCCCAACACAAAGAAGTGATTAAGAATTTTTTTTAAGCGGCTTCGAGTTCCATCCGGCGTCTCCACCTTCCGCCCAGCGCAGGCTGTGGGCGGGAGGGTAGCTGGGTTCTACCGTCGCGCGGCCCTTGCGGCGCCCGAGCCCGCAATGTCGGGCCCCAACGGGGACCTGGGCGTGCCGGTGGAGACGGGCGCGGAAGGCGAGGACGACGGCTTCGCGGAAGCAGAATATGCTGCCATCAACTCCATGTTGGACCAGATCAACTCCTGTCTAGACAACCTAGAGGAGAAGAACGACTACCTCCATGCCCGCCTCCAGGAGCTGCTTGAGTCCAACCGGCAGACACGCCTTGAGTTCCAGCAGCAGCTTGGGGAGGCCCCTAGTGATGCCAGTCCCTAGGTTCTGGGAGCCCCCAACCAGCCCAAACCCTGCCTCCCTGGGCTAGGCTCTGGCCTGGGCACTCACCACCTGGCTTAGATACCTTCTCAAGGGCTGGCCTACAGGTCCCCTGGTGGGTCTGCCTGCCTCAGTCACCCTTCCGGTACTCCCCTTGGCATGCCTGGGCCAGCCCCCACCACCCAACATCCCCTCCTGGGGTCAGGTGTGGGCCCACGACCCACCCACTTAGCCTGCTTGCCCAGTTCCAGGGCACTCCCCACTCTGCCCAGGCCTTGAGCGTCCATATTAAACGGGTATCCAACAAAAAAAAAAAAAAAAAAAAGAATTTTTTTTAAGTAGGCTCCATACCCACCGTGGAGCCCAAAGCAGGGCTTGAGCTCACAACGCTGAGATCAAGACCTGAGCTGAGATAAAGAGTCGGACGCTTAACTGACTGAGCTGCCCAGGTGCCCCAGTGATTAAGAATTTGTGGAATATACATTTATGATTATCAGAAGTATTTAAAGGTGTGTAATGGCAGGTATGGAAAATAGCAAGACATAAAATTGTATATATGATATACATTTTTATATACACTGTTCATTTTTATGTATACATTTATGCACATATACACTCTTCATTTTATATACACATTTATACATATATACAAACATTTGTATACATAGAAAATTTTTATATGTACAAAAAAGGAAATGTATTTAAGATTTGGTAATTTTTACTTGGATGATCAGAAATACAAAAAGTAAAAAAAAATTGAAAATTAAAAAAAAGAGAAGTGAGAAAGCCAAGTGACCACATATTCAAAAACTACATCAAAAGTTAGCAGTCTTAAATCCTTTCTAGAATAAGGCAAGTTAGGCATGTATGAATGAATGGATATTGGTAAGTATTAAAAGTTAAAATATGTTATTGGAATTCAGTGACCTCCTTGACAAAACAGTGAATTTGAACCATTGTAGGAGGGCAGGTTGACCGTTACCATTTTCTACGAATTTGTCAGGGCACAGGGAATCTCTCCTGGTAAACGAGAGATTGCTCGTTTGATTGCTAACATTTACTTACTATGATTGTTCATTTACTTACTATGTACCAGACATTGTGCTAAGTGATCTCCATGCATAATCTTCAGAAGAGGCTCCACAATTTCTACAGAGGGCAGGTCTTAGAACTTGTTTGTACATCAGGGCTAGGAGGCTTGAACTCGGGTTACAAGATAGACCCACTGTCTTTTCTTCCACTACTGGTTTATTTGGGACAGCTCCAGAGTGCCGATGGTGATTGTGTGTGTGATAATAGTGCTCTAAAGTCCCAACAAGTGGCCGGTCACCTCTTGGGTCCACCACTGGGGATCTCATTGAATCCTTACAACAACTCTGTAAGGAGGATAGTGTTATTACCCTCCTTTTCCACATGAGAAATCTGAGGCTTTGAGAGGTTGATAATTTGCCCAAGGTCTCATAGGTAGGAAAAGGCAGAGCCCCATTTGAATACAAGTTTGTCTGACTCCTAAACCCGTGTTCTTTGCTACAGTATTCTACTGCGCATTTGCACAAGGGCTAGCCTTCTCCAAAAATTAGCAAGTGGATTTTACCTAAGCACAGAAAATGGCTCAGATTGGACTTCACACCCACACCCATGCACTCACCCACAGGCACACCTGCTGGAGCACATGCACACCTATTGAATTTTTAAAAGTAGCCAAGAGGAAACTATTTACTGACTGTGATAAATTAAATTGTATGGAAAATAGCATTATTTAACAAACAAGACCCTCCTGCTAACTTGATAATTTGTCTTTTGGTTTTTGAGGATGACCCGTCCCATTGGGTCAGATTCTTCAGATGGACTTTATGATACATAGGTATTAAAAGCCAAGACACATGCGTGCGCTCACACACACACACACACACACACACACACAGGGAGCCAAAACACAATTAAAGGGATCCATAGTAAACCAGATGAGCACGGGACACTGAAAAGTGCAGCCTGAGATTTAAGGATAGGCAATTGCTCAGAGGGAGGGCTTGTTCTTCCCAAGGAGAATTCATAGGACTCTTCCCTACCCCAGTGATTCCCAGCTTAGTGGGTGGGGCAGGTTTCACTTGTCCTTTAGGATCTTGATTATCATCAAATCTATTTATTTAAGAATTTAAGGACTAGTGAAACGATCCCACTTTTTAAAATGTACTGTTAAATGAAGAAGAGAGGGAAGAACAAAGGAGAGAAGGAAGAAGGAAAGGAAGAAAGAAATACAAAGATCTGAGAAGAGAAAGTGCTAGGAGGGGCTGAGAGGTTACCAAATATCAATTTCATTACCTGGCTTCTTTTTTCTTTGGAGAAATGAAAGACAAATAGTTTCCTATTGCTGCTGTAAAAATGACCATAACCTTAGTGACCTAAAACAACACAAATGTATTATTTTACAGTTCTGGAGGTCAGAAGTTTGAAAGTCGGTCTCAGGAGCTAAAATCAAAGTGTTAGGAGGGTTGCATTTCTTCTTGGGGTCATAGGGGAGAATCTGTTCCTTCTCTTTCCAGTTCTAGAGGCTGTCTGCTTTCCTTGGCTTAGGTCCCCTTTCAACAATGGCATCCCTTTGACCTTGCTTCCATTGTCACATCTTCTCTGATTCTGACCCCTTTGCCTTCCTTTTATAAGGACCGTTGTGGTTACATTGGGCCCACCAGATAATCCAGGATAATCTCCTATCTCAAGATTCTTAACTTAATCCTATTTGCTGAATCCCATGTAAGGTAACATTTTCACAGGTTCTGGAGATTCGGATGTGGATATCTTTAGGGTGATGGAGATATTATTCAGCCTACCACAGAAGGAAACCAAATGTTTACAGTTTTGCTGCCTACCAGGTGCATCATAAACAAAGCCTCATCTGATACCTCAACAACCTTGTGCAATATATGCCAGGATTTACTTTTAAAAGCTGAAGAGACTGAGCCTTGGTGCAATCTGGGATTCTGCCCAAGGCCAAGCAGCTGGGATGAAGACCCAGATCCCTGAACCCCAGCGCAAGCCAGCCTGCCTCATGGCCCTGCCTCCATTCATCTCTCCCACTCACGTCTACTTCCTCTTTCCCATCTGGGCCGGTCCCCCAGCTCCCTGGACAAGCTCAAGCTGCTGTTTCCCAATGTGGCATGCTCTCCTGATGACAATGGTGTAGTCACAGCTTGATCCTGGGGATTTCTAATCAAGCAAGCCAAGTGGCTGCCCCTCCAGATCTTCTTTTAGGACTTTTTCTTGCCCTCCTTTATTCAACAAGCATTTTGAGCTTATTGTGCTGGGTGCTAGCGCAGCAAGGAAGGTAGACCTAAGCTAAAAATAACCGGACAGTCAGTGATACATACTGTATCAGACAAAAGGGGGTCCAAGATTATAGGAAGCCAGAGGAGGGAGTTCCAAGTCCTGGGAGCTTTGTGTGAATCTTTTACATTGACGCTGGGTGAAATCTAAGTTCCAGTGAAGAACCAAAGGGTCCTTTTCTTTTGAGCTTCTTAAGGGACCAGGTATCGTTAGTCTTTCTGTGCCTTGCACATAGCCATGCTCCATAAATAATTAAAAGTTGGGATTGGGGTCAAGACAGGCACACTAAAAGGAGGAAGCAGTGTGTGAGACCAATAAAGGGTTAAAAGTCACCTTGGAAGGCAGTCAGCACTGCCATTTTGTCTCTCTATTCTACCTAGCAACTGGTGACACCAAGTATCTCTCCCTGTTTTTGTAGGAGAGGGCCCTGGGTACTGCTAGGTTGTCGAGTCACTGAAAAGCAGGAGCTGATGGAGCTGTTGTAGACTTTTGATGTCATCTATACCTTCTGAGGGGTAGAAGCCATTCTGGAAGTACCGTCTTGGTAATTTCCTCACTTTCCTTCTGAGCATTGCTACCCTTCTTTTCTGCTCATCTCTTTTCTTTCCTTTTGTTTCTCTACTAGCTTAGTGAATTGCAGGGGTTGGGGATGTGGTCAGAGTTTCAGGGGCACTGAATAGAGGAGGAGATCCACTGCTCAGGTTTATTTCTGTTTTTTTTTTTTTTTTTCTCCTCAGCATAAGCCCTACCTGTCACAAAAGATCCCAGAAAGATAAAACCATGGTTCTGGACTTGTTTACTGTGTATAAAGATATATCAACTGAGTAGGAGGAATTTTTTATTTTTTACGGGATCCATGTCATTGGAAAAGCAGATGCCTTCTGTTGTCCGAAATACATGAGAAGGCCCACTGGCTGGAAGCACCAGGCTTCTCTGTCTTAAGCAACTGCTCACCCAGCAAGGGCTGGTACTCCTGAGTGGTTTGGCAGGCAATGTCTAGAACTCACTCAGTCTGGGCCACCATAGGTGGTGACTCATGTACTTGACAGTCAAGGGCTCTTGCAAATCATCTGTGTATTAATACCTCAAGTGTTGGTTGATGAGCTATTATATGCAAAGTACTTTTGGAGATATGACAGTGAATAAGACAGACATAGTTCCTGTTTCTACAAAAATTTAATCCAGAAAAGTCCCACCATTCAAGTAAGAAATGGGAAAGACTAGGGGTGAAGATAAGAGACAAATGATGGAAAGATGAAGGGAGGAAGGAGGAAACAGATGATATTTCTAGAAGCTCAAAGCTTGTATATCATCTACATTTGATTGTCAAAGAATTCTCCAGTAATATGACCGTAATATCTACCCTACACATAACCTTTCATGCGATAGTCTCACTAACCCTTTGTGGTAGGCTGAGAAAATATCCCCATTTCAAGATGGGAAAAACGCAGGCCTTGAGTAGGGAGGCTGACTCAGCTCACGTAATGAACAGAGTCCAAAGTAGACCCAGGTCCTAGAGCCCAAAGTCCCAGGCTTTACCACAATGTCCCAGCACCTTCGGATGTGGATATTTGGCACGTTGATCATTGGTAGAATTTGAAATAAAACCAGTCAGCTATAAAGGACAGGAAAGGTCGCTTTGTGCTGGTTATTCTCCTTTTGACTCCTCACACTCCAATCTTTCTCTGTCCTGTCTTGTGCCCTGGGAAGCTGACTGCCACAGACTGCATCACCTAGTTGCTCTTGCAGGCTGATATCTGGTTGGATTCCCCCCATGGGAGGCACTGAGAGGAGAGAGATCAGAGAACAGAGAGGAAAGAGAGGTTGGAGTATTTTCTTCTTCCTCCTTGCCCTCATTCTGCAATGCTTCTGGTGGTAGATGTGTCCCTCTGCTATATAGTTTTCCCTGAATAGTCCCTTCTTCATGGTTCTAGGTCCCGCTGAGCCTCAGTAACACTATTTGCTACTCTTATCTCTGCAAATCTAGGGGCAGTCACAGGCTTTCCATAATTACTAATTTCTGCATGCCCCATCATCCCTCATTTATTCCCTTAACCTTGCCCATACATTGCAAAGAGTCCCTTCCTTCCTAGGTGAGTCTCTTCATGTGACTCACCTAGAGTGAAGGCTGTTTCCTACCAGAACCCTGACTGAGCATTCTTGAGCACTGAGGGATGCTGACAAAGAAGGGAGGCAGGGTTATGAAAAAGACTTGGTCTGCTTGTTATTTGTGTCTAATGAGGGCCCTGAGTAGGGGCTTCTAGATGGGGAAATACAGAGAGGAGATACCAGAGTGGGGTCAGGAAATGTCAAGATAACTCCAATGTCACTTCCAGTGTATTGCTTTCATTGACTCCACAGCCTGCGATAGACTGCTCTTCCTCTGTAGTCCTATGGTGCCTGTCCACAGTTCTACGGTTTCTGTTTGCAAAACTCTTCCTTAAAGGCAGGGAGAGATCTCCTCACTTTCCTCTTCTTTATTTCCCAGGCACTACCTAGGGACCAATAGGTACTGAATAAATGCTTCCTGAATGAATTTTTGTTCAAAGGTAGTGTCCCTAAGAAACTGAAGTTATCCAACTATGATGAGCCATATAGAATCTGGGCAGCAATAATGACTACAAAATTGCACCTGGGGCTTACTGTAGTTGTAGAATTTGTCTGAAAAAAAATATATATATATATATGTTTCACACTTTACAAACTCATCTTGTTCTTCACTTCAGCCTCTGTGAACTTGTGACCTGGTGTGAGGGGGACATATATGAGATCTCTCTTGCACAGCCATGTGTGGTTTGTGTGTTTAATCTCGAAATAACCAAGGTCAGTCTCTTGGTATTACAATTCTATGGTTGTATCAATCTGCTTCACAAATGGTTGAATCCTTCACAGACAAGGACTGATGGCGGATAAGCCCCCCAAGTTGCCAACCAGGCTAGTGTTAAAAGGCAGACTTGG
Organism: Zalophus californianus; assembly: GCF_009762305.2. Taxonomy (NCBI): domain Eukaryota; kingdom Metazoa; phylum Chordata; class Mammalia; order Carnivora; family Otariidae; genus Zalophus; species Zalophus californianus. The sequence goes on from NC_045604.1 coordinate 41,953,918, forward strand.
AGATTATCTGCTTAGAAATGGCCTAGAGTTCAAAGAGTTAATGTGAGAAAACGTGGGCCTTTGCTATAGACTTTATTCGACTTCAGTCTGTTTCCATGGAGCTGTTGCCAAGGTACGTGCAACCGAAATTTCTCTAAGACAATATTCCACTCCCCTAAGGCCCTCTTCTTCTTGGTTGACATTGAATCTATCTAAATCTGAGAAATTCAACTCATTTGTAGCTTTTTCTTCTGACTAGTTGGAATTTCTGCCTATTCTTTCTTAAAGCCCATTGACTTCAATCCTCTTAACCCAGGGGGTTACCAAGAACAGGAGAGAGGAGTCCTAAGGTAAAGATGAGGCATGTGGCTCTTTATATACTAGTTTTGTGAAACCCAAATTGAGACAGATGACAAAGGACATTCTTTCTGATGTCCGAATTTATGTTTATTCTGGAAAACCTTTCAAGAGTATGCATATCAAATCACATTTTCTTACAACTTCAATGAATCATGTAAAAAGAATAAAATTCCTAAATTAGAATTCTCCTGGGAAATATGAGACATATGGTTATCATTGTATATAGAGAATACTAAGAAAAAAACCTACCAGAGCTCATTCATTAATTCTCTAAAGTTCTACATGGCCCTACTGTGTTCTCCTTCCTGTTCCTCAAACTCATGGAATGTGCACCCTCCCAGAAGACTTGGGCTTGCTGTCCTCTCTGGAAGGTTCCTCTTCCATGGCTCACTTTCCACCCCGTATCCAAATTTCTTCTCAAATGACACCTGCTCAGAGAGGCCTTTCCTGGTCCCTCTGTCTAAAAGATCAGCTCTCTTCACACTGTTTCCTTTCTCTGCTTTACTTTTCTTCACACACTTTGTCACCACTTAATCTTGTTTAAGATATATTTAACTATTGCCTGTCGTCCTCATAGAAATTAGCTCAGAGAAAGGGACTTTGATGTATGTGTTCGTTGCTGTGTCCCCAGCAGCTAGGACTGTGTCTACTGGAAATTCAGAAAAGAATAAAATTTATAGGGGCACCTGGGTGGCTCAGTTAAGCGTCTGCCTCCAGCTCAGGTCAGGATCCCAGGGTCGTGGGATGGAGTCCCACATCGGGCTCCTTGCTTAGCGGAAAATCTGCTTCTCCCTCTCCCTCTGCCTGCCGCTTCCCCTGCTTGTGCTCACTCTCTCTCTCTCTCTCTCTCAAATAAATAAATAAAATCTTAAAAAAAAAAGAATAAAATTTGTGTGAAATAAGACCTCGGTAACCTCCAAAAAAGGTAGCCTCAAAAGAGTAGCTAAAAAATTCAAATTGTTGCATTCAGCACACACAGCAGTATAAGTTCCTGTAGTTAGATGAGTGGTTAGGAGAGAGACTAGCAGTTCTTGTTGGGGATAGAAGCATCCACATGACTGCATGGTTTGAGAAGCGTCCAAAGATCCTTATAACTAAAAATATCACCATCCCCTTCCCCTCCTCATTCTCACAATGCCTGAAATTCCAAAGAGTAGTTCCCAGAAATCATAATCATTTTGATTGTATTAAGGCATTGGGCCATTTGGGAGAACCAATGTATAATAATCAGAATTGTGATGACCTGGTTATCCAATCAGGATGCGCAGCCACTTGGAAGATCTGGAGCCTGGGCCCCCAGGGACTGGGAAATCAGGGACAATGAGTCATTGTGACACAAGGGGGCGGGAGAGAGCAGGAACAACCGGGCGAGGAGAAGACTGGAACAGAATCTGGGTTGGGGAAGTGCCCCTACATTAGGGCCAGTTGGGTCACATAAGGTGGAGAGACTTCACATTCGAGAGATCAAGAGTGTGATTCCTGGCTCCTCCACTTATGGATTCTAGGGATGATGTTAGGCAATTTTCTTAACCTCTCTGCACCTACTTTTGTCTGCGAGATGGGAATTATAAGACCTACCTCGGGCGCCTGGGTGGCTCAGCTGGTTAAGCAACTGCCTTCGGCTCAGGTCATGATCCTGGAGTCTTGGGATCGAGTCCCACATCGGGCTCCCGGCTCAGCGGGGAGGCTGCTTCTCCCTCTGACCTTCTCCCCTCTCATGCTGTTTCTCTCTCTCTCTCTCAAATAAATAAATAAAATCTTAAAAAAAAAAAAAAGACCTACCTCAAAGGGGTATTTATTTATGCATTGTATTTATTTATGTTATATGCTTTAGTTCTCCAATAATACTATCACTTCCTGGACGACAGAACTGGTATCTGATTTATTTTACTGTTCCTGACATTGTCTCACAACTCCTTGTACATCACAGATACCCAATAAATATAAATTGCCCCATGGATGAATATCTGTAAACCCTTGGTCAATTATTTTATGATCCAGTGATTTTTCACAGCCTTTTGTAAAAATGGCCCAACCAGGTCATCTACAGGTTAAAGGGCACATAATTTAGAATGTGCAGTAACCACTGCCTCTGGTCTAAGGGCTATTTGGTTGTGTTGTTCAGGCTTTTCAGCAATGTTTGTGAGAGGCTGCTGGGACGGGCAGCAAATGTCCTTTGTGAGGACTCCCTAACAACTCCCTAAGTGAGTTGATGCTGATAATCTGTTCATGAAAAGGGAGAGAAAAATCTAATTTCATAATTACTGGAGTAAGAAGAGAGAATCAAAAGCTTAAACTGAATTGTATGAAATAAAAAATGGTCAGAGATAGGTTTCTTCAAATGATTCAACCTGCATAATCATACTAGAAATCTGATCATCGGAGCTACATATTGATAGGATAGAAAGCATCCCAAGGACTAATGTACCAAGAGAGAAAGGGTACCGTGGACCTTCCCCTCTCTTCTCTGTTCTAAGTTACTGACTTCACATCTGTCAGCCAACTTCCCATCACGGCTGGGGTAGCATTTTGGAAACCCAACTCGGGAGCAAGCGTGACTTGTGCTTGTGGACACAGCAGATGGGTAAGTGGGCCCATGGCAAACCAAGGGGACGGGACCATGATGCCCCTGGAGCAGAGCCACGCTGCAGCTGGGCGAGGGGAGACGAGCAGATGACCGGCAGATGGAGGCCAGCCTTCGGGGGCAGAGCAGCCTTTGAAGTCAGGGCTGGCTGGTGCAGACAAACTGCTCTGAAATCAGGAACTGGATTGAGATCGAGGTTGGCAAAAAGGACATTACACTGTACTTGGACAGTATTGTCAACAGACCATGTTTCTATTTCCCTCTTATAAATTCCAGACAATGCAGATTTTTATGAGGTTATATTTTGGTAAGAAAGTGACATTAGGGACGCCTGGGTGGCTCAGTCCATTAAGCGCCTGCCTTTGGCTCAGGTCACGATCCCAGGGTCCTGGGATCGAGTCCCGCATCGGGCTCCCTGCTCCGTGGGGAGCCTGCTTCTCCCTCTGCCTGCCGCTTCCCTTGCTTGTGCTTGCTGGTGCTCATGCTCTCTCTCTCTCTCTCTGACAAATAAATAAATAAACTCTTTTTAGAAAAATAAAAAAAAAGAAAGTGAAATTATAGGAATTGTAAATAATATGTGTGGAGATGATGTGGGACAAAGACAAAATCCTCCCATTGAGCAGTAATGCCCCAAGTTGTTAATACTTTGGGGGTTTGATTTTTTTTTTTTTTGCTTGTTGACATGTCCTAGGCATGTAGACCCCAGATGTCATAAGAAGAACCCCACCCAGATTCCAAGGGAAATTCTATACCAATCCAGCTTTGCTCAGAAGCACAGTCTCTTTTTAAATCCCTTCCTCCTTCTCCTCTCCCATTCTTTGCCTGGAATTTTATTTCTGTGAGGTTTTATTCCTATGAATGAGTGTGGAAGCAATTCTTACCTATTTCTTTCCCCCTCATTCTCTCAGCTCCAGTCACGGGTCTTCTTGCTGCTCCTGAACCATGCCAGGTTCGTCCTTTCCTCCAGGTCTTTGTACAGTCCCCCTGCCTGGACTGGTGTCCCCAGATATCTGGCTGGCTCCCTCATTCCCAGCAGGCACTTGCTCTAAAGTCACCTTCTTGGGGAGGCCTTTCTTAAGCATTGCTGTTTTAAACTTCATTGCTTCATCCTTTTTGCAACTTTATTTTTCTCCATTGTACTTTCCAAAAGACATGATGTATATTTCATGTATTTTGTGTTGTCTGTCTTCTTCCCTTCCATCTACTAGGGTATAGGCTCCACAAGGGCAGACATTTCTATCTTTTTTGTTTGCTGTGTGCTCAGGGCCTAGAACTGTGCCTAGCACGGAGGAAGCACTCGTATGTTTGTTGAATACACAGATGGATACTAAGAAGGTGTGAGAACTAATGTTCATGACTTGTTCTTCCTTCTGCCTCCCTCTCTGAACAGTTGGGTATCTGCAGAGTCGCCACAAAACCTTTCCAGCTGTGGAGGAATGGAAGAGTTTCAAAATTGGTTGCAGATTCAAGCATATACACCTTTTGCAGATTCCAGACTAGGTGTAAATGAGATTTCAGCTCTGCTCCCCATTCGCCAACCTGCACTTTCTGAAAAGTATTTTGAAAAGTACACATTCCAGGTTAAATAGATTCATATTCATTTCAGCATCTTTCAAAGCAGAGAAATCAAAAGCTTTGCCAACAACTTAATTCACAAATATTTACGAAGCTCCTACCATGTGCCAAGCTCCCTGCGGCAGGCCTTGGCAGGAACCACAAAGGAAAGACACAAAGTCCCAGTCTTCAAGTGCCTTAGGATTGAGACTGGAGTAGAAGGTAAACAAAGATAAAGAGAATAGAAGGCAGAATATGATAACTACTGATTTGGGGGTAGTATTTGTACCGCTGCTTCAATCTCTGGCTCTTAGTTATAGAAGAACCAACACTTCCATGATGACAGACTCTTACGCCCAACCTGACAGCCTTCCACTGGGTTGCTTCCTCATCCCAACCCTTATCCCCTCAACCCCCTAGGAAGGAAAAAGGGGAAGAAAAAGCTGAAAGCAATGAAAGGGGGCCTTGAAGCCTTACATTCTGCCAGGCCTGGGGAAGACCAGACTCCTCCATCTTGTTCAGCACTGCAGCTGATATGCAGGACCCCATTCCATGTGGAGGGGCCTACAGGGCTGGGTGCCTACTCTGAACCCAGCCAAGCTGCCCCCATCCCAGCTAGAGGAGCAGGGAGAAAGGAGAGGACAGTTCTGCTTTTATAGAACCTGGCACAATCAGGCAGAAGGGGCCCTGGCTGTACCTGGTTCAGTCTCAGAGACTCCTGTCTTCCTCCGAGGTTAAGGTAATGGGTAGCCTGGCCTTGCGGTGGCCCGTTCTCAAAGACAGTCTCCATGTAATGAATGCTTTCAGAAACAGTTTTAGAAAAAAAGAAAGACTAGACAGACTCGCATGTACCAAAACCAACCCAACCATTTTGTGAATGATTTTTTTTAATTTGATATTTTTTCTTAAATATATATTTGTAAATAAAGGGGAAGGAGTCAACATCATTAAGTAGTAGTCAGCCTGGGGGATGGGAGCCTGACACAGTCCAAGGTTCCCTGCTGTGGCAAGGGCCACATAGGAAAAAAAGATCTGAGTGCTAGGGGAGTTCCCAAAGGGACAAGAGCATTTGGCTGGGCGATCTGGAAACACTGTGGAGAGGTGGTGTCTAGTATGGTCCTTAGGCAAGAGAAGTCCCTGGACATGGACGTGACCCCACACGGTAGATGGCTCCACTCACCCACAGCCTTCCCTATGGAGCAAGGAAAAGCACAGTGCTTTTAAAACACTTTTTCTTAGGAGGCCTGTGTCCTTAAGTGGGTTCTCTGACTGATCTGAGCTGTGTGTGTGTGTGTGTGTGTGTGTGTGTGTGTGTGTACCTACACAGGGTCGGGTAGGAGCCCTCATTTACCCACGTAGAACCTTCATTCACAAAACAAGGGCATGGGTTATCAGGGTTATCAAGCCCTCTGACAGCACCCTAGGGGTGGTCCTGGGCACATTGTCACCCCAAGTCCAGAGCAGGGCTCTCTACTTCACTTACAAATTGAGATTACCTGTAAAATTTTATCCTGAGGTTTCCAAACCAGGACAAAAAAGGCTCCAGGTCTTGGGCTGAAGCTCTTAGGTCCTTTCCAGGCTCCAGGTCCTGGGGTTCTGTGATTATGTAAAATGAAGCAGCAGCTACGTCCCTGGAGGAATGCAGCCAAACACAGAACACTGATGTGGGTTGCAATTGTCCGTGACTCTAAATATCTTCCCTCTTTGCCTCCCTTCCAGGGACTAGCTCACTGACATATTTTCGCCTGGGCATTTCAGATCCCAGCCATGGGATCACTGAATCTCTTTCTCATCCCATCATTACATATTAGTGTCTCTTTGCAGGAGGAGCCGTGGGCTCCATGGATGGTGGAGAACCCCTTGCCTGGTCACTGGGAGAGGTACACTCAGCTGCCGAGGGGCTGGAGCTGGAGCATCTGTAGTCATCGCGATCACTCAGGTGGTGAAGGCAACAGAAGTGAATGCTTGCCCTCACCAGCCCCCATTCCTGCAGAGAGGTCCTTGGGCTGACAGTGAACATGAGCAGTTGCTGAGTTACACTATTTTGGCAAAGCCTGGACAATCTGGTCGATCGTGTTCAGTGTCTGCCAGCTGCCCGAAGCATCTTCCAAATCCTCTCTTCCTCGGGAGCCCTTTGTCCTTTGCCCCCCATATCCTGATGCCATCCCCATTCAGGCTTCTAACCTGTATCTTCTCCTTTCTCATTCTAAATTTGGCCATTCTGTGTCTCATTTCCTGGTGGCCGGGCTTAGTGAGACACTTGATTATGCACAATGGCTTACTACATTAACTTTCCCAGGATATTTCTGGCTCTTGCATATCTTCCTCTCCTTTATTGCATTATAAAATTTATAATTGATCGTTCCTATTATCGGATAATTCCCCAAGGCAAAAATTATCATGTTCCTATGGCGTGCAAATGTCTGTTGCTAGGTGGGTTATGTCACAGGAACCTCCTGGAGGCATGCCTGTGGGATGATGTATTCGGGGGCAGAGGATGCTTCCAGCCATACCCCCAGTCATCCACCGGATGCCCACCTTTATGTCTCTGTCTAATCCCCTTCCTGAACCACATGTGTAAGCCAGGGTTTCACACTTCCCAGAGGATGACTGGCTAGGAGTTGCTGGAGGACAGAAGCACCACATTTGTCCAGCATGCCTATGATGGACAAGATTTCATTATCTTAAATAAAGATATCATTTTCTGGATGGCTGCAGATAATATGGCTCACATCACCAAGTGGGCATGGGAGGCCAATTGGCATGAGTTATAATATCAAAAGAACTAGCTGGAAGGAGAACATATTACCTCATTAAAGAGGTTCCCGGAGTATGGGGAAGATACTTACAAGGACAGGTAAAGAGAAGGGAGAACACCAGGTCCCCAGAGCCCTTGGTTTTATATAGAACTTCCTCTAATCTAGGTTATAGTCACCCTATTCTGAAACCCATCTTGTGAGTTGCACTGTGGTGATCTGTAACTCCCTGTGAAAACTTCCCTTAGTTATTTTTTATCAGCATCTGGACAAGATTCAGCAATTCCACCTGTCTTGATGGTGGAGTACCTTCAGGGACACCTCTTTTTTGGGGTATCCATTGAGACCAATCCTTCCATCTCCTGTCAATGAGAAGCTGGGAAGTACTTTGGGAGGTGGAGCAATCCTCATTTACCAGGGGCTCACACAAGACCAGTATGAGTGAAAATCTGGTCTTACGAAGAAGACAAATGGAGAGTCTTTGCTTTACTAAAGGATTTATGTTAAGATTTCTCTCAGTAAAAAGCTCATCAAAGACGAGACTCAATCAGTCCACTTTTATTTAATGCAGACTTTTCACTTATAATCTTATTATTTAAAAAAAATTCTTATTATTTAAAATGCATTTATGTCTATAACATGCTATGGGTAACTCCTGGACACAATGCGCCTTTTCCCACTGGAGTTATCTTTAATGGTGGGACTTTCCAGAGCTGTGGTGGGCCTTGGGAAGACATCTGGGTCACAGTTACGAATGTAGACTCTCTGTCTAAGGGTATCGGCTTTGGAGGCAGATGACTAGAGTTGGAACTTCAACCCTCCCACTCATTGGCTGACTTAGCCATCTGAATTGCAATGGTTGCAGGTAACAGAAACCTACTCAGACTGGCTTAGACACAAAGAGGGAAGCTATTTGGAAGGCAGGAATCAGGACCGTGTGAGGACCCAAGGAATTTAAACCAAGATTCAAATGAGGAGGGGATGTGGCCGCCAGCATAAAGCTCAGAGATACTTTCAGCCCTTCACCATTCCAGAAGAATGGGCTTCCCTCTCCCCGCTCTGGTTACAAAACCTTTTTTCCCCCCCACAGGAGAACTGTGGTTGGTCTGAACTGCATCACAGGCCACCCCTCCGACTCATTGCTGTGACCATCCGGAAGAGTGTCTAAGATCGGCTGTGGGTAACAGAGTCCTGGTAAGAAGTAAGTGACGTACTCAATGTGATTTAGCCGAGGAGAATTCAATCATAGGATTATGCACAGAGGGACCATCAGGATTGAGGAAACCCAAAGTCAGGTACCCAGAGGTGTGCAGCAGAGGGAAGCTGTTACATCCCCAAATCTGAAGGGGCAGGCGAAGGCAGGGGCCCTTGAAGAAGCGCCTTCTAGCAAGTCCTGCGCCTCTGGAGAAATACAGCCACTGGCAGACTGCAGTGAAATGCTTGGAGAACAGGTCCCTGAGAACCCCAACCTTTCTCTCCTCCGGCTCTCTGAGGTTTGCTGAGGATGTTCCTCCTAGCAAGCGGCCAGACCCGGCCAGGCCAGGGAGCCCTGGAGGGGCAGTCTGAGGAGCACAACCTTCCAGGGCACAATACAGAGGAGAAGCTGGGTCTGGGGGCTAGCAATGAGAGAGTAACCAGTGCACGACGGGCTGTGCTTGAGTTCCAGGATTAAGATTGGTACTTCTCAACAGAAGCACACCTTGGAGTCAGGAGAACTGATTTTCCAATGTATGTTATGTGTTTGTCAGGAGCAGGGGTTCCTCTTATCAGAAAAAAGTGGAGCTCATAGATGCGAAGGCGGCAAAGCAGTAATCTTGAGTAAAAGAAACAGTTGTGATAATGCCTACATCCCAGACATTGGTGTGAAAAATGTGCATGAAAGCACTTAGTACAGATAGTTCTCTGCTTACACGTTACATCTCATTATTGTTGCCAGGCTGAAGAAGTTCTGACAGCTTGGGATCTGGCTGAAATCTGTGGCCAGTTTGGGGTTGTACTAGACCCTCAGTCACTGAGACATTGTAGGCCAAAGCTAGGTATGAAGTGGCGCCCTAGGAGTCTCCACTCCCAGATCTTGATGAGTGGCATGGCCTTGGACTGCAAACAAAGAGAACCCTTCGTTGCCTGGCCTCCTGCTCTCAGGGAAGGGAGGTAAACTGGAGAGACAGTAGGAAAACTGGAACAGAATTGCTATCAGTTGGGATTTGAGGGTTAATACTAATCCTGTTGGTTCTCTCTGGGGCGAGGAGCTCTTTGGAAGGAAAGGGGAGAACCTGGACTCCCGGGTTGTACGGGAAGAGTATGGAAAGAATGGCTTCAGTGTATCTGCTCCCCCTCCCATTAGGACCATGAGTGTCATAATAGGCTCTCAACTCTTTGGTCAAAATCCATTCTTAGAAAAGTATCTGGGAACGATTTCTTCCGAGCACTGTCAAAAAGCAGTATCTCTCCTTGTGGCATTCATATTTTATTTTTCATGTTGGGAAGTCTTTTTTTCCTGCGAAATTTCATGCCTCAGGAAAAATAGAAGGAAGGTGTTGTTGAGGTAAAGCTCTTCCCTGTATCTGACGGCCAGATAGCAAGGTGGCGGGGGGGGGGGGGGGGTGGTGTGTGTGTGAAAAGGTGGGGCCTCCAGACGAGCAGGAGGCAGCCCTTCTAAGATGCCGTCAGGCTCTGTATGGCTCACATCTGGATGGGACCCAATTCAGAGGGAATATTAAGAACAGCACCATCTGGAAAATTAGTAGAAGAGTCCAGAGTTAGCAAGGCCCCCAAATAGACAGTTTATTGTTGTCACTACTGGAGCCCCTTCGCGATATGAATTTCTGGAATTCCTTCGAGGGCATAACCACAACATGATCTATTGATTACATATGTTTGTTTCTGATGACAGTCCCTGTTTTAGTCCATGTGGCTGTATAACCAAACACCATAGGCTGGGGAAACTTACAAACAATAGAAATGTATTTCTCACAGATCTGGAGACTGCAAGTCTGAGATGAGGGTGTCAGTGTGGTCGGATGGGGGCCCTGTTCTCAGTTGCAGACTGTGGGCTTCTGATGGCATCCTCACGTGATAGAATTGGGCCAGGGATCTCTCAGAGCCTCTTCTATAAAGCACTAAGCCCATTCATGAGGGTATCACTGGCATGACTTTTTTTTTTTAAGATTTTATTTTTATTTATTTGATACAGAGAGAGAGAGCACAAGTAGGCAGAGTGGCCGCAGAGGGAGAGGGAGAAAGCGCCAGCCCAAGGACACCAGGCAGCTCAGAGCCAAAGCAGAGCCGCATTGGCTGTGATATCTCTTTGCGCTAGCACGGTATTGAGAGTAAAGAAGCCTGAGTTCTAATCTCCAGGCTTTTGCTGAATTACTCATCACAGTCACACACGTTGTAACTCAGTTTTCCTTTTCTGTGACTCATAAGAGTATTTCAAAGGTTAACAGTAAATGATCCTGACACACTTTCCAAACACTCAAAACTATGTGGCTTTTCCCCCGCTTGGAGGACCGAACATGGCTCAACTCCACGTTCGTCCTTCCCCAGCATGCTGCCCTGGTAGGAGGTACACAATAAATACGTTTGTTGTTGACAGACCTGGGCTCTGGGTCATTCTTGGTTTTAGATGTTTCCTGCAATAAAGAAAATAAATTGGGAGACCCAGTTGCCAAGTTCTAGTATTGTATGCTCTGTACCTACGATACTTGCACTGAACGTTATTTCTTCTTCCTAGAGCCCCCACCGGTCAGAGTAAATCACAACTTTTCCAAGGATTACAACTCCTTTCTGCAGAGTTCATGGCATGGGGCGGGGGGGGGGGGGGGGGGGCAGAAATTTGCATGATCTGGTTGAAAAATGGGGAAGAAATTTTCCAAGGAATAGTTTATGGAGACATTCTTCCCAATGGGGATGGAATCAATCGGACATGGGTACCAGTTGAGCTGGATCCTCAGATCGGCGACCTCTACTCCTACCCAAGCAGACCGTAGCCTCTGCGTGGTTCTTCAAGTCCCCCAAGATAAGGATAGGTTGTGGCTGTCTGGGGAGCGAGAGGGAGGGAAAGGGCAGAGCAGGAAACACTGTGTGCTTTTTTCAATCAGTGGTTCTCTCGCTCTTTGGCCTTAGAGCTCCTTTATTCTTAATTATTGAGGACGCCAAAGAGCTTTTGTTTCTGTGGGTTATATCTATTGCTATTTACTGTATTATAAATTAAACATTAAAAAGATGTTTAAGTACAAGAAAACACAAGCTCATATCTATTGACCGTCAGAGAGATGATGTCATCGTGTGTCATGTAGCCTCCAGAAAACTCCACTGGGCACACGTGAGAGATGGAGATGAAACGAAACAGGGAAATCATGATTTAGACCTCATGGACGCCCTGAAAGGGTCTTGAGGCCCCTGGGGCATTCAGATCACACTTTGAGAACTGCCTCCTCTGTTTTCCTTTATCATCCTACCCGGAGCTGTGAAGTGAGAAGTGTCAGTAAGATAAGTAGGGCTGGGCTTCCTGCGGATCACAGGGACACGTCCCTAAAAGTTGGCAGAGAAGGGGAGGAGGGCTTGTGGAGTTCTCCTCCCTCGCTGGCTTTTAGAACCAGAAACGGTCAGCAGAAGGTCTATTGTGGGAGGGGCTGGAGTTGGTGTCCTAGCGGGAGGGCGAGGGGGGACGAGGGGGGGTGAGGGGGGGCGGGCAGAAGGCCCCATGGCTGTGAGGCAGGTGGAGGCAGGACTCTAGGGGCCACAGATTGTCTCTCCTGCAGCTCCACACAGTCTCATTTTCTGCACCAGCCACTCCAAGCTCCATTTACAAATGGGTTGGGCCTCGCTTTGCGATCACAGGAGGACCAGGAACACCGCTCCCACGATAGAGGAAAGCACACCATGGTTAGAGCTTGCAAGGAAAGGGGCGCCTGACCATGACAAAGCCCAGCGCCCGTCCAGGTGAACCACCCTCATAGAAGTTGAGTCAGAGAAGGTATGGCGATCTTGATTGGTCTTTTTCCAAACTCTATCTTTATTATTAGTTAATATCGACTTTTGAGGGAATTTTGTCCTTGGTTTCAAGACTTTAGTAAGTTTTCCCATTTTGACACTTTTTCCTCCCAATCATGTGAAAATCCTTTTCTTTCTAAAATCATCGTTCAACACATGAAATGTTGAAGAGTAGATACCTTTGGAAAATGGGATTCAGGGGAAGGAAAAGGGGAAGGAAAAATGGGAGATATATGGGCTCTTGATACTTTGGGGAAAAATTAATTCATTCAATAACTATGTATTTAATACCTACTATGTCCTGGGCACTGCACTGGATTCTAGAATATAGCAGTGCAAAGGACAGACATGATTCCTGCTGTCAGAGAGTTTACAGGCTAGTCTTATAACATCATTCCCCTGCCTCTGGCTTCTTTAGGTGCACAAACTGATCACAGCATAATATTGATGAGACCTGGATTATGGGTTTGAACCCACTGTGGGCTAGGAGTTTGGCTTTGCTTCATAACCACAGACTTCAATCTCAATTCAGGTGATACTGTGCAAAGCATGTTATTAGAACAAAGTAAAACCAGCCCCTTTACTAGAAAATCAACTCAGGAGTTAGTGAGTCATTGATGTTTTCTTTATAAAGTAGAGCACTAATCCCAACCCAATAAGAAATAGCTGCTGAAGAAAAAAGAAATTAGCAACGACATACCCCTTTCAAGACTGATACACACTGTGAGTTCCTTCTTATCTCGTGGAGTTTGTGAATTTGAGTTAAAATTTGTCAAGTACTAAGAGAATCTTGATAAAGCGGGCTAAAAATGTCAATGCTGGCTTCTCAGATTTTGCTGAACATTGCATAATTTGTTTTTGAGCTATAAGGAAAATTGCATATATCTGACTAAAAACTTTTCCTTTCAAAGCAAAATGGAGTCATCAACCTTTTTACACCAGATCAATGATTGAAGATAGCTCTTTCCCGGTGGTTTTTCCTCTAGGAAGCATGGTCCCCTTGTCCCATATAGACTCAAGTCCAGTGCTCAACATTCTTGGCCACATCCATGATAACCTATGGATATCATAGGTTTGAGCCTTTATGGCAGAAAGATAGGGAATCATGAAATTTTCGTGAGATCAGAGAATCTCAGAGCTGAAGGGAACCTTCTGATCCAGGACAGGAAATGTCCTCTACACTACCTCCGACGCGAGCATCCAGCCTCCACTGGAATACCACCAGTTTGGGGCGGCTCACTATTCTATAACATGCTCTTTCTCTTCTTTCACGAGAATGTTTATTATGTAAGAGCTTTGAACATCACAGGTGCCTTTGCTGTGACCCTACGGACAGGGTGAGATCAGCCCATGAGATTAGCCAGTGAGTTTCTACAATGGCCTGTGAATGGCTGGATCATTTTACACATTTCCTGGCCTGAGAGAAAGTGAAAGTGCCCTGTTCTTATGGCAAACCTGACGGGTAGCTTGGAATCTTGGAAGTATGCCTGGTCAGATCTGTGGAAGTGATCTCATTCTTTCTGATGTTGGTGGGAAAGTAGGAACACTAATTATCAGACGTTTTACCACCTTTGGTGGTACCGCAGTGACCTGGACTCAACTGCAATCTTGAATGCAAAAATGAGAGTATGTCTCAGTCTCAGAGGGGGGTTCAATTCTTTCTCTACCGGCTTCTCATAGATGGGCCTGACTCACCTTTATACATATGCTCATTCTCCACATATATATGCACTGGGAATAAAGAAAAGCCTCACTAGGAGAATGAACTTCCCCTCGATCCTCCTTTACTCCCCTAAAATCCTCACCATCATTTACCTCTTGTCCTGCTGACTTGTCCTCGGATGGACAGCAGTTACATTCATCTGTCCCATTCCTCTGACTCTGTCTGGCCACACACCTCAGCCCGGACACTTACTTCGGTGGTCCCAACTTTGACAACTGGCTTTGAACATGTACCTTGGGCTTGACCTTTCCCCTCCCTTGACCATGACATTTGCCCTCTGGCTTTAATATCACAACCACAGGTAAAGACATTCTCAGTGTGCCAGGCCTTAAAGAACCCACCTGCCAAGCCTACTTCTTGCTTCACTGTCCCCACCTGCTTCCATGGATGAAGATCCTACTGTACGTCTCTCACTTCTGGTGCCAACTGAGTCACAGAAAAGCACAATTGTCCCTGCTTATCTTGTTTTCAGGGTTGCTATGGGCAATTTCTATGCCATCTTTTAAACAGTGTTGCACTGTGAAGAGGGCAGCTTTATGTGGGGAATGGTTTCTCACCATTAAAATAGTTAGGACTGGGGCGCCTGGGTGGCTCAGTCGTCAAGCATCTGCCTTCGGCTCAGGTCATGATCCCGGGGTCCTGGGATCAAGCCCCGCATCGGGCTCCCTGCTCCGCGGGCAGCCTGCTTCTCCCTCTCCCACTCCCCCTGCTTGTGTTCCCTCTCTCGCTGTGTCTCTCTCTGTCAAATAAATAAATATAATCTTAAAAAAAAATAAAATAGTTAGGACTGGATATATTTCTGGATGGACACTGAGAGTCAAACAGGTGGTACGTCTATGTAAATGTCTTGTCTCTCCAACTGTGTGGTAGTCTCCTCAGAGGTGTGAATGAGCAAGGCCTCTTTGTGCTTCCAGGGCTTCACCCTACACTTCACACAAAGCGAAAATGTCCAAGGGGATGAAGAGGAAGAGGCAGGGGCAAGGTCAAGGATGTGGTGAGAAGACCTTCTGTAATGCGCTTGCTGCATTTCTGCTTCTCCTGGAGGGATTTTATAATTTAAGAGCTACATACATATAACATAAAGGGGTGCTTTTAAACAATACCCAACATGTTGTAACCTTCATTTTACCAGTGGTTCAAAATTTCATTATTTCTTAATAATTATAGACCTGTCCTGGCTTTATTAACTCATGTTTGCTGATGACAGATGCTCAGTCACTGGAATCTGTGAAATATTTGATAACATAAATATCAAACACAACAAACTGTGCTGTCACCAGAATCAGGTTTGGACTTTGGGCTGTCTTTACCTAATATGTGGGTTAAGAACACTGGACGAGAAATCTGTTCAGCTCTGCCCCTCCCTCCTCTTCCACTTTTTTCCTCCTCCTCCCCCTCCCTCCCTCTCCCTCCCCACTTCTTCCTCTTCCACTCCGCTCCACTTATAATCTGTTTTCCTTTTAAGCGCATACAGACCAAGATGTAGCTTGTCTCCATGGCAGTGTAACGGGAAGGAAAGCAGTTTGGAAAGCAATGTGAAGGTCAGGCGAGGTTTTCCTGGAGGCCGGACTGCTCTGCCCCAGGGGTCCTGAGCTGTCCCGTCAGACGGATGGCCTCCCTCCTCTCTCTGCCTCTCTCTTCTTGCTCCCACTATTTTTTAGTTCTTCTGAGCCTTCCCTTATTTCTGAGGAGCTGCTTGGTTTTTCCTCTTCAAATTTTTGGCCCGAGACTGTTTCTGCAGTTGTGGCCGTGAGGAATAGTCATCTACTAGAGAGGCCAGTGATCACTTTCTGGCAGTGTCCCTCAGCAGGGTCACCCCTGATTTGATCACGTCTGGGGTCTTTGTCTTCACATGTGCAGGTCAGGTGGCCCCACGCGCTGATCAGATGAGTGCATAAACTCCAAGGCCAGTGGATTAACTTACGGCGAGAAACACGAATGCCAAGTGGGTCAGATGTGTGTCTCAGCTGGTCAGCAAATTTTCTGGCAGCAGAGTCTATCAGGGTCAGAAGAGTGCTTGGTGGCCCCAGAATCGGTGCAAAGGGACACATTCTTTCTCTTTAGCTCCTCCTTTCACACACAATTTCGCAGTTTTCACAGTTCGCAGAGTTTTCTCCAGCAAGGAGAGGGCGCTTGCCTGAAGACTCAGGCAGTGGGCGGTGGCTCTAGAAGGGAGCCCAGGTCTCCCAGCCCAGGCGTTTTCCACTTGACTGAGGAAGAGTCCCTCACCACCCTTTCTGAATGCCTTCACTACCTCTCTTTTTGGACATTTGCCATCTTTGAGCCTTTTATCTCTCTGGGACATCTCTGCAACTCCCTTTCCCACTGGGCTGCCTTTCTCTGATGTCCCTCTGGCTTCTGGTTGCCCCAAACCCTGCAGGTTGTGTAACAAATCCCAACTCTAGTGGCTTCAAACAGCAACAATCATTTTATTATCTTTTATAGTCTCTGTGAGTCAGGAGTTTAGGTAGGGCTGGGCTGGGCCTTTCTGGCTTGGGGTTGCAGTCAAATACTGGCTGGAATTTGCTCCAGGTAGACTCGGGACTCTCCATGTGGCCTCTCTGTGTAGATTAGATTGGGCTTCCTCACAGCATGGTGGCCACAGGGCAGCGAGACTGCTTCATGGCAGCTAGCCTCCCTCAGCTAGTATCCCAAGAGACCAAGGCAGAGGGGCATAGTATTTCTATGACCTAGCCTTGGAAGTCACATAGTGTGACTTTTGCCATTCTTAAGTCAAGAAAGTCGCAAAATTTCTGCTCAGTATCAAGAGGAGGGGACATAGACCCCAACATTCAATGGGAAGATTGTCAAAGTCACGTAGGAAGAACATATGGATAGGAGATATTGTGGTCAGCTTTGGCAAGATAAACCTGTCCCAATTGCCATGGCCCACCATCCTCTCCCCATTCTACCCTGTATTGGTTTCTTAGGGTTGCCATGACATTGTAAGGCAAACTGGGTGGCTTCTAAAACAACAGAAATTTGTTCAAAATCAAAGTGTTGACGAGGCCATGCTCCCTCTGTAGGCACCAGGGAAAGAATTGTTCCAGGCTTCTCTCTTAGCTTCTACTAATTCCTTGGCTTGTGACTGTACAACGTCAGTCTTCACATGGTGTTCTGTGTGTGTGTGTGTGTGTGTGTGTGTGTATCTGAATTTCCCTTTGTTATACCAGTCATACTGGATTAGGAATCCACTCTCCTCCAGTATGGCCTCATCTTCACAATTTACATTTGCAACAACTCTATTTCCAAGTAAGGTCATATTCTTAGGTACTGGGGGTTAGGACTTGGACATGAATTTTGGAGACACAATTCAACCTGTAACACACTCCTATCAAACCTCTGCAGGATCCCATCAATCCATCAAAGCTCCCTCCGCTCCAGCAGATCAGCCAGCATTTAAGAAATCAAAGTTATTAAATGAATTCATCTTGTAGTGAGATTGAGGAGTAGTGTACCTTTCCTTAACTAGCCATGAAAACAGTTAAGTCAAATGAATCTGGTGGAAGTTTGGATGGTTCTGGGGAAATTCGGGGAACGGCAATGCTTTCTTTAAATCATTCCACTTACTTTTCTTCAATTTATAATGCTTACCACCTAACCTTGCAGAACAAGGAAAGGTGTTCTTGGCCTCTTGATGGTGAAAGGAGTTGTTCATTGGCCTACTCGCTCAACAGCTTCTCCTCTTGAGCCAGAGGCTTCTGATGTCTGCCATCTTTGATTCTCAGTAAGAAGGTCATATTCTACCAGAGGTGGGGGGATGCTTACGTCTTTCAGTAAGTTAAATATGAGTACAGACCCCAGGACTCTGGACTCCCCTGGACATAAGATTTCTGGAGATACTCAGAACATGGGGACCCCCTGCTGAGGAGGAACCTCCTCCCCCCACACACACCACCAAACTGTGGCTCCAGGGGAACTCACCAGCTTTCACTGTGGCCTCCTTCTCCAACAAGCTTCCTGTTTGCTTCCCCACAGTTGGCTTGGCTGAGTTAAAAAAAAGACCCAGCATACACAGCCACTTACAGGAGTGACTTACCGCATAGCAAGATAAATACCATTTACGTCATCAAACGTATCTTTGTTGTAGATCTTGTTTGATAAACTCTGTAAACTCAGCAAACCCTGCCCATGTGTTCTATTTCCAGCTCATGAAGCAACTGAGGACATGAGCAGGACTACAGCTAACCCATACGGGACATTTGTGAAAATTAGAAAATTGTTCTTTTTCTCTGGTAGACACTGACCCAGTTGGGATCATGGCTTAGCCCAGCAGGACATTTCTACCCTGTTTGCCCTCTTGGTGGGGTATTTATTCTCATGCAGGGCTCAACCTTACATGGCAGCTCTGGTCATACCATTAGAAAACAGAAGGAAATTAGCTGTAGACTAAGATGAATGAATTGATTCAGAAGGGAAGAGTGATGGTAGAAAAAATAGGTCAATTCATTCAAAACAGTAGAACTAGAAGCCTTGTTTGCATCTCCGAAGAGCTAAAATTATCTAAAAGGTTTTACATAATCCTATCATGGAGTTTATTTATGGCGATCTATTTTTAAAATTTTATGTCATATCACACAGTCTGTTTGCACAATGCCTTGTATGTATTAGCAACTCAGTAAATACTTCTAGAATGAACCAGTACAGTATTTTAATTAGCTAGTCCTCACGTACTGGCGCAAAAGAACAGTGTCATCTTACAACTGAAGTCATAGAGGGGAAATATCCCACCCAAGATGGTGTGACATTCCAGGGACCCAGAATGAACACTCCAAAGGCTTGCCCGAGTTCTTCAAAGGTTTTAGCAGCATTAACATTCTTTATTTAATACTTCATCTTGTTATTGCCTTGTCTGACATGAGCGATCCCAAACATTCTAACTACACTCCTCCTCCCCCACACACGTATCAGGAACAAAAACAGAATACAGATGTTCTCACACAAGGCATGGTTTTTCTTGAAGGCTCTGACAAGAGGTGCCAAGAAATGAATTCCCAGCCATCGTGAGGGCCCAAATATCTGAAACCTAATGTATATCTTTTATTTTTGAGGCCAGTAGAACTGTTACATAATCTGAATTTTCCTTTCTATTGTTATGTGGGTATTTAGTTAATGAAAGTTCTTGCAATACAAATTTCATCAATTCGTATCAACGACCTGGAAGTGTGTGAAACTGCTCCTTCTGAGCAGAAGGATCACATATAATTTTCCCTTTCCCCTTTCCTCCCTTCAGAGTTAGCTGAACCCAACAGGAACTGCTGTATTTGTCCTTGGCGGGGGTGGGGTGTGAGAGAATGTTTGAGACCAGAAGGTTCTGAGTCGGTTGGAGCTGGACGGTCGGAGCTGAATGGTGGCGGAGTCGTAGCTGGAGAGCTGGGTTGGCCCAGAGCCCTGGCAAGGCCAGACTGGGTCTGAGGCAAGTACCGTGGTGGCAGCCAGACCTCTGAAGGAGCAAAACAGGGGCCAGAGAGTGGGAACAACCGAGGAGAAAAACAGCTTCTGAGAAAATAGCTTCTCGAATGGAAAATACATTCAGGGAACAGGAGGCTGCAGACGAAATGGGAAGCCACCTGAACGAAATGGGAAGCCACCCGAATGGAAAGGAAGTGAAACGAAGAGAAAAATGAGACATTCACCCCCAAGCTAAGGCAGTCTTTGCTTTTTTTCCCTTTTGAGGTATCAGTAGGGATTCCGAGGTGAATCTGTTATCTGAACTCAGTAAAAGCTCTATTTTTTTTCTCTTCTGAGCAACGTGATGGTGGGGTGAATAGGGAATTCCGGGAACACACTGAGAAGATACGAACTGAAAGCTGACGATCCTGGGGAAATTCGAAAGGTTGAAGTAATAAAAAGTAAAACCTTTGGAGTCCCATCAGCTGCTAAAACACAACCCCTTGATGCACGTTAAAAGACCTAAAGGTGTGTACTCTTGTGTATTACTCACAAAACGGCGACAAATACGTGGTCTGTGCATTACACACAACAGGAAGTTGCCAAACCAGATGTAACCCCCAGAGGCTGAGTACTAGGGCTATCCTCCACCTTACTTTTAGAAGACTGAATTAGTCATCGATCCCTGAGGATCAAGGAGGGCTGAAGACAAGGCAAGCTACTCTAACCCAATGTACGTCCTTGCAACTGGAACTGAGATCAAATTTCAAAGATCTGTAAGCTTGCCCAGCTTCACAGACTTGAAATCACTCCACAGGATGACTTGTTTATAGCCCCCATGATGAAATTTTCAAGGATTGTCCCCTGCCAAAAGGAATTAGCAGTTTATCTGTGTGACACTGCATACGCTATATTTTCAATTAAAGCCACCAATTTTGTTAACTCCAATTTCTTACTAATAATCTGCCACGGATACTGACATTCAAATTAAATCCTTATGGCCTTCATAAGTTAATCAGCTATTCATAGAATGTATGTTCTATGAGGCCTCAGACTCCAGTGCCTGGCACATGGTGGGCACTCAATATGTATGCATACTGATTAAATGAATTTCCATAATGCCTACTCGGAGCCAGACTATAGAAGGCAATGGAGCCCAGTGACATTCTGGAAAAGTAGCAAGTGCAGAAATGGCTCAGACATACCCTTATAAGCAAATCAAGCTCACATCAAAGAAAATGATTTTGGAGAAGGTAATCCAGAACATAATTTCTATAACATCGACCCCAGGTTTTATGTTAATAGAAGAAATACAACCCTGACAGTGACCTTTTGTGTCATGCTGAAAAACACAAGTTAGATAAAACTTCAGAGTGAACTAGGAGGGCCTGCATATCAATATTCCGTTAACAAAGGGGAGGAGGGAGAGAGGGAATGGCTGGAAGTGCGGAGAGCTGTCTCCCTCCCTGAAGCAGCTGGGCTGGGCTTCCAGGGCCAACAGGCAGTTGTGAGGGTGACATCTAGGAACTCAGAGATGTCTGGTGACACAGAGTACGTTCTAATCCGCTAGTTTCCTTTTGCCTTCCCCATTTCCCAACTGGCCAATCCTCAGAATTAACTCCTTCTCTAAACTCCTAAACGCTTTTTGGCTCTGCCCCTCCACTGACACTTGCTACTGTGTGTTTCCACACAGCCTGTCACTCCAGCTAGACCCTCTGGCTAGATTCTGGCTCAACCCTGGAAGAACACAGTTTGCTCGTTTGGAGGGAAAAAAAAAAAAAGAACACAGTTTGAATTCCATCTCCTTCACTTAAAATCAGGGTGATTTTAAATTGTTTAACTTCTCTGAGCCTCACTTTTATAAAAAACGGGGCTCGTCGAGGCACCTGGGTAGCTCTGTCAGTTGAGCAGCCGACTCTTGGTTTCGGCTCAGGTCATGATCTCAGGGTCATGGGATCAAGCCCTGAGTTGGCTCAACACTCAGCATGGAGTCTGCCTGAGATTCTCTCTCTCCCTCTGCCCCTCCCCCTGTTTATGCTCTCTTCTAAAATAAAATAAATAAAATCTTAAAAAACCAAAAAAAACAGGGCTTGTAAATGCCTGTCTCCCAGTGTTGCCGTGGGAACTGAATGAGCGGCCTGTGTGTGTGTATGAATGTGCAGAGCAGAGGGCATGGCGTGTGCTGCATCACCCTTCACCCAGGGACACCCCCTCCCACCCCACACAATCAGAGCGACCATTTACTGAGTGCTAACTGTGAACCGGCCGCTTTATGTGTATGATCTCTGTGTTGTAGCAGCTTTGGCAGCAGGTGTTCTGTCCGTTTTGCTGACGTTCAGATGAGTTATGTTTCTTTACAAGGTCACAGTTACTAAGTGGCAAAGGCATGATCAAAACCAAAGCCTTCTCCACATAGAGCTTGTGCTTCTTCCCATACCCCTCCCTAGCTGCATACACTAGGCACTCAAGTGATGTGTGATAAAAATTGTAAGGTATCATCTACTCCAAACCATGTTCTATAATGAACCCTGGGAACAAACCAAAAACAACTTTACAATGAATCAGAAAATTAATAAAGTCCCTTATCAATTTGTGAAAATGTGAATCTTTTTGTTTAGCTTTTGATAATGTAACTTAAATGCTGAGTGAGGCCCACAGGGCCAAATGAAGCACATAGGGGGTTCCATGGAAATGTCAGTGAAGACCATGGATAACAGTTATTACTTGTCAATGCATGGTGGATGGGAACAGCTGAGGCACAAAGGGAAAAGTAAAAGCTCCTTACCTTGCAAACAAACTCACCCAAGGTAGATTCAGTGGTGCATAGAATTTTAGATTCGGAGAGTTATATAGTGAAATTCATTTTACAGATGAGAATGTTGAGGCTTAGAGGGAGTAAAATGATGTGCCAAAAGAAACTCTGAAACCAGTTATAAACTTCATGTGTTTACATACATATGTTCAACATCATTAGTCTTTAGGGAAATGCAAATTAAAACCACAGTGAGATATCACCACACACCTACAAGAGCAGCTAAAATAAAAATTGGTGACAATACCAAATGCTGGAAAGGATGTGGAGAAACTGGATCACTCACCCATTGTTGGTGGGAACATAGAATGGTACAGGTACTCTGGACAATAGTTCGGCTATTTCTTTAAAAACTAAAAATATACTTACCCAGCAACTGGACTCCTGGCAATTTACCCCAGAAGAATAACTTATGTCCACATAAAAATCTGTACACAATTGTTCATAGCAGCTTTACTTATAATAGCCTGAAATTGGAGACAACCAAAGCATCCCCTGTGAATGAATTGATAAACAATGGTACATCCATGCTATGGAATACTAGTCAGCAATAAAAGGAATGAACTATATGTGCAACAATTTAGATGAATCTCAAAGGCATTATGCTGAGTGAAAAAAGCCAGTTTCAGAAGGTCACATACTGTATAATTCAAACTACATAATTTCTAGAACATTCTCAAAAATGACAAAACTATAGAGATGGACAACAGGTTGGTGGTTACCAGGGTTATGGATGGTTGCAGGGAGAGGGAAAGGTGTGACAATAAAGGGGTAGCATGACAGAGATCTCTGTTGTGATGGCAGTCCTATATCTTGATTGTGGTGGTGGTTCCACAGATTTACCCACGTGGATAAAATGACATAGAGCAATACACATATATTGTTTTGGTTTCAGCTTCTTGGTTTTGGTAGTGCATCCTAACGATGTAAGATATAACTATGGAGAAAACTTGGTGAGGGTTCATGGGATCTCTGTACTATCTTTGCACTTTCCTGTGAATTTATAATTATTTCATACTACAATATTTTTTTAAATTGAAGGACAGTGCAGCAACTCAGTTCAGTTATGATACTTGTAATTATCTGGCTTACATGAAACTAGTTCCATGTAGAGTTTAGCCAAATAGTGGAACTGACAGTGTCAGCTTGTTAAAGTGATCTGTGCCTATTACTATAACTACCCAAATACTCTTATTTAGAAAAATCCCATTTAGTTTGCAATGGGTAGACTGTAAATTAAGATAGTTAAGGCGACCCACTAACAGTGGAATAATCAGAAAAATCTGTATTTTTAGAATTAGGTAATCTCATAGTAATTCGTTTGAGGAGTACTGGGGGCATTTCCACTGCTTTAGAACCCCATAGAAGAAAAAGTGCAAGGTATTTCGTGCGTGGATCTTGCTCCTGTCTTTCATAATTCGAAAGATACCCCCACCTAAGGTTAGCATCACCTACCCATGTGACCGAAAATCTCATCACTGGGTGGTGAGGAGCTCAAGATGATTTGAACTTAAAGTCTCTTTGCCCCAGCAGGAGAACCACCCTTAAGACTAACTACCCTTCAACCATTCTGATTGTTGGGTTCTCGAGCTGGTTTCCTTGCAGTAACTGTTTTCTAGAGGGTCAGAGCTGTGCCTGAATCTACAGGTAAATCACCCATTTTTCTGGGGCTCTTATAGTGACCTAAGGGGAATGACTAATGCTTCCCATTATGACAGTACTGGCCAACATAATGAATGAACTGCAGCTATTTCTTTCTTTTTTTTTTTTTTTTAAGATTTTATTTATTTATTTGACAGAGAGAGACACAGCGAGAGAGGGAACACAAGCAGGCGGAGTGGAAGAGGGAGAAGCAGGTTTCCCGCTGAGCAGGGAGCCAGATGCGGGGGCTCGATCCCAGGACCCTGAGATCATGACCTGAGCCAAAGGCTTAACGACTGAGCCACCCAGGCTCCCTCCAGCTGTTTATTTCTTAGGGGCAGTCCCTCATGGAATTTATCCACGTATTTGGTTGGGAAAGATGGCCACAATCTCAACTCGCTTGGTGTGTATTTGTAAATCTAACCCTGGTCAGTTTTGTCCACAAGAGCTCTTCCAGGCTCTCTTCACTCAGGCTCCCTGCTTGACCTCACCCCATTTGCCTCCAAATTCACAGAGAAAGCTGAGGTTCTCAGAAGCTCCTTAGCTCCTAGCCCAAGCCATCTCCCCCTCACCTCCTTCCCTTCAGCCTCAGTGGAGTATTCTACTTTGTTCTGGGCTGGTCCCCCTCCAAGGCTCTAGATCCTCTCCTTTACTGACCTCCCAAGACTTTCTCCACCAATTATCCCTCTCCCTGCTGCAGCTTTAGCTTCACAGACTGGTGCAGATGCACAGAGAAAAGAGCAGTGATTTCACAACCCACCAGACAAGGGTTTGAATACCACCTCCTCCATTTACTAGCTGTGCGAGCCTAAGCACTTTTTTTTTAAGATTTTATTTATTTATTTGAGAGAGAGAGTGTGTGTGAGAGAGAGAGAGCACTCCAACAAGCAGGGGAAGTGGCAGAGGGAGAGGGAGAAGCGGACTCCCCGCTGAGCAGAGAGCCTGTCAGTTTCCGGCTTGATCCTAGGACCTGGGAATCTTGAGCTGAGCCGAAGGCAAATGCTTAACTGAATGAGCCACCCCAGTGCCCACTTTTTTTTTTTTAATTGTGGTAAAATATACGTAACATAAAGTTCACCATCTTAATCATTTTTAAATGTACAGTTCAGTCGTGTTAAGTAATTCAGATTGTTGTGCAACCGATCTCCAGCGCTCTTTTCATCTTATAAAACTGAAGCTCTGTACCCACTAAACAACACCCTACTCACCCCTCCCCAGCCTCTGCTAATCACCTTCTGTTTTCTGTCTCTATGATTTGACACTTTAGGTACTTCATAGAAGGAGAATCATACGGTATTTGTCTTTGTAACAGGCTTACTTCACTTAGTCAAATGTCCTCAAGGTTTATCCATGTTGTAGCATGTCTTGAGCAAGTTTCAAGGCATTCTTTTTTTAAAAAAATGTATTTATTTATTTGAGAGAGAGAGAGCACGAGCAGGGAGAGGGGCAGAGGGAGAGGGAGAAGCAGAATCCCTGCTGAGTGCAGAGTGATCCCAGGGCCCCCTGAGATCACGACCTGAGCCCAAGTTGGACGCTCAACCAACTGAGCCATCCAGGTGCCCTTTAAGCAAGTTTTAAAAAACCAATCCCAAACTCCAGTTGCCTCGCACACAAAGTGCCACACCTTCCCCAGGGGTGTTGGGAGGGTTACATACTATGGGAACTCAACACTGGTTGGGTCCTTTTCCTCTTACTGTCTGTGATCTTTCCCTGGATTCAGAAACCCTCCCAAGTTCCTGGATGTCTCTCTCTACTTAAAACCTTCCCTTATCTTCACAATCAGAGTTCTGATGAGCAAGCTATCTGCAAGCTGTCTCCACTCCTCACTCCCTTGTCACTCTTCCTGATCTGCAGAAGGACTTGTATATGTCACTACCCCTCCAGGCATGCTGTTGCTGGGAAAGTCACTGGAAATTCCCAACTGTCCAATCTACTTCTCCAGTCTAATTTCACTTGTCCCTTCTGAAATATCTGACATGAATTGAACATCACCCAATGTACTTTCATTGTTGAGAGCTCCTCCCTCGGCCTCTGTGATGGCACTCAGTAGCATTCTGAACTGGTCAAAAAGGTACTTAGGAATAACATGAGCAGAGGCTTTATTTGAATGTATTGTTTTATTATTATTATTATTATTATTATGTGAACTCTATGCCCAACAGGGGTTTTGAACTCATGACCCCGAGATCAAGAGTTGCATGCTCTACCAACTGAGCCAGGCTAATGTATTCTTTTTATTCATTCAACAACTATTTTGTGAGCACCCTATGTGCCACTTACTATCCTAGGTTCTAGAGATACCTCAGTGAACCACACAGACAAATGTGGTGCCCTGGCATGCTTCAGGGACAGATACTAGTTCATTAAGGATTGGATGGTGGCTGGAGCTCCCCCTACCCACTCCCAGTTTTCTGTACATTATTCACTTCTGCACTAGAAGAAAAGGTAGCTCAAGCCTCTTTCTTTGACACCATGAACCTTGCCCCCAGTTCACACCTTGCCTCCATGACCTGCATCACAGGAGGGTTGCCTGTGCCCTCTTTGATCCCAACCTTGTCCTTGCACAGAGTCCTATTGTAGGACTGATCCCAGTAACACTCTATTATTGATGATGATGACTCTGATGATTATTTCTATTATAGATGACTTTCTATTCTCACCAGCCTGTCTCCCCTATAAGGAGGTGAGCTGCATGAAGGTACCGCTGGATGGGGCCATATTCATCCTGCTTTTCCCAGGGCCTGATATAATGCCTAGCACATGTAGACAATCAGTGAATGTTCACTGGATAAAGTTGAGTAATTTTATTTTTTTAAATGTTAATTAACAAGAATATTGCAATGGCCCTCCTGTCCTCTTATATTTTGTTGCTTTAGAACCTGGACTGCAGGGATTTTAATAAACCCAGAAACATCCCAAATCCTTTTTCCTTTAAATAGGCCCCCACTGCCACTAATTTGGCAAATAAGGTTGGGCTGCTCAAAGTCTTTTTCATTCTTCTTTTTAAAGAGCATTGGAACTGGAAGGGACCTTAGATGAGCCTCATCATTTCATAGATTGGGATCCCGAGGACCATGAAATGCCATGGCTGACACAGGGTCACCC
This sequence comes from Zalophus californianus, assembly GCF_009762305.2. Lineage (NCBI taxonomy): Eukaryota > Metazoa > Chordata > Mammalia > Carnivora > Otariidae > Zalophus > Zalophus californianus. The sequence goes on from NC_045604.1 coordinate 41,980,818, forward strand.
AACTGGCTAGCAGCCGGGAGAGAGGCGGTCTCCTTTGGGAGAGCGGTCATGGGTGTGTGGAGATGGGGGGCATCGAATCCTTCACGGGGCCCAGAGACCACTTCCAGCCCAGCTGCTCACCTCGCGCTGTGTGCTCGCTTTTCTGAGCAGAGAAGAAAGAAACAGGCTCAGTATTTCAGGCACATATTTACAACCTTATCTTTTCTTACTCTAAAATATTCCTGAATAGGAGCCTTTGAGCCAAGAGTCTTAGTTTGCAATTCTAGTCAATACAACTTGATTTTGTAAGACAACCTCCAGAAATGCCTAGGATATTAAGTGATACAGGAATGCCGAGAATAGTCAGTAGAATTAATGTGCTAATGAGGTAGTAACACAGATTCGCTCAGGATTAACACATTCAGGAGCCAACCAATTAACTACCCTTTCTACTACCTCGCAGGCATATTCTGTGTCCAGAATTTGGTAAAGCTCCTGGCCTCTGTAAATCTCAGCTCTCCTGTGTTTTTTTTGTGTGGGGGGCGCGGCTCGAGAGCTTGGGGAGTGGGGGAGGAGTTGGATAAATGAATGGCCTAAAGCTAGCTGATGGCCAAATCCCAGAGTGAGCCCTCTTGTATGCTAAATATTGGTTATGTACCTGCATCATCACGTATTTGCTTAGCATTATCCCAGCCCTTCCAGCACCCCAGTTTGGGCCAGAGCAGAAGCTGTGCTCTCTGGGCTTCAAGTATCCTATTTTGCCTACCTTGTCAGCGTTGACCCTGCTCCCTCTATCATGCAGAGTCCTTCCCAAAGTAAAAAGAATGTAAGCGTCTCTGGATCCAAATGTTTAACATTTGAGTCAGCCACAAACACCTTTGAAGGAGGGTCCTTTGGAAATATCACACCACATACATACTCCCAGTCCTCTTTCTTTACTTTAGAAGCCCTTCGATAGTCTCCAAAATATCCCCCTCTCATCATGAGGTTGTTTCTTAGGATATTTCACAGAGCTGAGGTTGGGAAGCTATGCCTCAAACGCTTTATATTTGAATCACTCTCTACTGCTCCTCCATTCTCTTTCCTGGAAACCTCTTCCTCCAGGGAGAAGAGCTATTTTTCTCCTCTCTTAATCATTAATTCAACAAACGTGTGCTGAGTATAACCCTGTGCATGCCGTGTACCGTGTTAGGTGCTGAAGAGGATATTTGCGGAGCTAGTCTCCAGAACAAAGTCAATCCCATTGCATCTCTATCTTGTGTATCTGTCAGAAGAAAGTTTGCCAATCATATGTTGCCTTTTCTGGAATATCGGGAGAAAAGGAGAAAATGTATGAGTATTCCAGGTGTCTTGCTCTACTATCTATTCTCCTCTCCATCCATCCGTCCACTAACCCCAACACTCCGAGAGAGTCCTTCCGACAGAGGAGTGCCTCCTCTAGACCAAGCGCTGTGCTAAACACTGAGGATCCACGCAGGAGACTTGCTCACTGCCCCAGGGAAGGAAGCGCCAGTTCAGAGGGACATAGTCCTATGATCAGACCATGAGCTAGAATGTCACTATTAGAGTGGAAGCATATCTAGAATGCAAAAGGAACCAAGCCCAAGGTTTCTAGCAGCTGAGGTTGACTGGGAGTTAATTCGTGAACAGGATTCTGGTTTTGATAGTGGCTTTAATTCCCGTTGGGTGTATTTTCAAGGAAATTTTAAAACAGCAAAATTTAGAATCCAATTTGATAGGTATAATCTTTTAATTCTTTGAGGGCATATCTGGTCCTTCTCTTTCTCTGCCTTCTTCCTTGATCTTCCAGCTCCCGACCTTCTGGAAGGTGTGTTGCTGGTCTGTTCCCTTTGTTTAGTGCATCGTGTGCTTTCCCTTCCCATCCACATCCCCATTCATGACAGGAGACATTTCAGGACCCCAGAGAGCCTGGGCTGGCAGAGCGAATTGACATGTGGGAGTGTGAGAGGCAGTCTTTCAGAGAAAAGGAAGGGGATGAGGTAAAAATGGCAGGCTGAGAGAGCAGAAAAAGGGGAAAAAGAAATAAGAACGTAAGAGGACAAGACAGAGAGGGAAGAAGGAAGAAAATGGGGAGGAAAAGGCAACACAACCCTGATCAGATCTCCCCAGACGTGGCATTGAGCAATTTCTGCAACAGAGAGTCAGGTTTAGAGAAGGGCTGGCTGGAACAGTCCTTCCAAATGTGGGGGGCGAGGTGGAGCAGAATTGCAGGAATACCAGAAGACCTGACTCATTCACTGAACTGCATCTTAAAGGGCAATTTTGCTTTAATTATTGAACTGGGGGAAATTATGAAATTATGAACTGGGGGGGCGGTTAGAAAAACTCAGTATCCATCATGTGTTGCTTTTGAAAATTATTATTTTGGAGCACAAGCTGTTTCCTGTCTTAAAAGCCTATTATGTATCTCCCTTCCAGGTGGAGCCTGGGCTGCCTGCTAATTTAATCCCCTGGGTTTCCCCCTCTGCCTTCAAGATCTCACAGAGATGCAGGCTTTAAAAAGAGGGCACCTTTGTGTCTTCCTCCCCTTAAGGCCCTCCATCTACCCTGGCAGCTAAGAAGATGTTATTTTGGGAAACAGCAGCTGAGTGGGGAGGATTGTTAATTGTTTGTCAAACCCTTCTAGTCTAGTTAGATCTCACCAAAAAAAAAAAAAAAAGAAAGAAAGAGAGAAAGAGAGAGAGAGAGAGAGAATGTCATACCTTTCCCTTCATTCTATTTTCCTCTCACATCTGTGAGAAGAGAGGGGGCCTTTTCCTCTCAAGCACAGGCACACAAACTCATATTTAAAAAAATAAACCGAATTCTTCTACCCAATTGGAAACACATAAACATAATATTGACCCCAGAACCAATTAAAATAGTTTAAAAATCATTTATAAGCCTCAAAACAAACAAACCAACCCCAAACCCAAACAAACAAAAAATTCCTATCTTAACCGAAAAGACTTCAGGGGCTCTGCCATCCCTTCGGGACGGGACCTGCCCTGCCCGGAGCATTTATTCAAACCACTGCGGCCAAATTGAGTGAACCGATCCCCCTCTCCCCCGTAACACCCACTCACATGCTGGAAAACAATCCTACCCAGGCACACTAATCGGAACATCCACTGTCACACGCACTCATTCCATCACGGCGTGGACAAATTCAAAATCAAACAGAAAAAGACCCACTATTGGGACTAAAAGACCCACTCCTTGGGACTTTAGTCCCAAGGAGAAAAGGGTCCTTGGGACTCTGACCTCAGGAGCCCCCACGTGATTCTAAACTTCCTAAGCATTACGTCAGCCTGCGAGGAAAATGGGATGAAAAGACTGGGAACCGAATGCTTACGCTTCTTAAAAGGGCAATGCCACAAAACATTTTATAACTAGTTTTTCTCCTCTGACCAGTTCTCATAATGGAAGGATCGTAGTCCCACTTGACTTTGAGAGGACACCTTTTCCCAACCCCCACAATGATCCTCTGATATTTTCAAAGAATGGCAAAAGGAATGAGCTTTTTTAAGAGAGGAGTTGGACTCAGAACTTTGTAAGTGATCAAGATGCAGGGAAGGATATGAGCGTGCTGCCTATTTCAAAATCATTTTTCCTCAAAAGAGCTCAGACTGCTTTATAAACATAAATCTGCTAATCCACACACCAGCTCCTGGTTAGACAGCAGATCTGAAACTTCCTTTTACACTGCAGGATGTGTCTGTGTAAATACTCACTCAGAATTTGCTTAGTCAAAATGAACATGAGATGGGTTAGTGATTTGGGGTTTTCAAAATGAATGCGCATTCATGTTAGCATTTAGATCAGCTGTGTTGATCTAAAATGGACTTGACTGATGAATTAGAATTCGCGCTATTAGTTTCAGCGATTAGAACGGGAGTGGGGAGAAGAGGCGAGATTTCCATACTGGCTGAAGATATATAGGTTGCCCTTAAAGGAGGTGCTGATACGCAGCGGGGTTTTCAGTACATCATTAATCCATAATAAATGTTTAATCAGAACAGAGTAGGCCAGCAATTACTTTCTCAGTAATAAAATCACACATTGGTAAATAGCATGGCAGAAAAAGCAAACTATCAAAAATCAATTTATTTCATGTGAAAAAATAGCTTTTATAGGGGAAAGGTGGAGCTTAGGGTCATGAATAATAATGAGCTAGGATAAGATAAAATGTATTTGATGTGATATTTTGGTTAATATGCCACTAAAGTAATGTATGTGGAGTACTCTTTTTTTACCCTCTTGTTGTCTGTGTTTAAAGAGTTTACCATCAGATTTGCAGAGCCCATTAAAAACTTGTTTATCAACTAGTTATTGATCCCTCAATATGTACATAGCAATAGTCAAGCTTCTGGGTGTAGAGGAGGCAGGATGCAAAGAAAGTACAATGCAGCATTTTCCCAGCACTTGAATGTTACTGGGAAATGAGAAATATATCCACACAAAGTTAAATAGATACTATGGAAGTAAATAAAACACAGAAATACAACGGTTATAGATAACAAGTGGTATTGTGGTTTTCAGTAACAAATGACGAGTATGTGCGCCCAAGTGAGAACACTAAATACCAGTGGGCATGGACGGCTTCCTGGAAGAAGTGATGGTGCAGAATTTGGGCAGGAAGGGAGAGGGCATTCTGTTAAGGAAGTAGAAGATAGACATACACTTTTGATTAGACCTGTCTAGCTGGGAAAGAGATGGGTCCTTTATGTTGTTCAGGGTACTAGAAAGGTTGAAAAGGTTTGCCCAGGGCGCCTGGGTGGCTCAGTTGGTTAAGCGACTGCCTGCAGCTCAGGTCATGATCCTGGAGTCCCGGGATCGAGTCCCACATGGGGCTCCCTGCTCAGCAGGGGGTCTGCTTCTCCCTCTGACCCTCTTCCCTCTCGTGCTATCTCTCATTCTCTCTCTCTCAAATAAATAAATAAAATCTTTTAAAAAAAAGAAAAGAAAAGGTTTGCCTGGATTCATAGAATCTCGGAATTCTAGACCTGAAGTGATCCTAAAACAATCATATCTAGTCCCCTAGTTCTCAAACGTGAATGCACATTGTAATCACCTATGGAGTTTAAAAAAATTCCAATACCTGGGTCTCACTCCAGAGTTTCTGATTTAAGTCATCTGCAGTGAGGTCTGGGCAGCTCCTGTATTTAAAGGCTCCCCAGGTGATTCTACTGTGCAGCCAGAGTTTGAGGGCCACTGATTTAGTCCAACTCCCCAATTTTGTAAGATAAAGAGCATGCACAGCTGGTGAGAAGCCAGGCTCTATTCACCACTCCAGGCTGTTTGTCTTTGACAGTGTATTGTGTAGTACTCCAGAGACCAGGCCAGAGGGTTGGATTTTTGCCATAAAGGTCATGGGGAGCCACTGAAGGTTTTTGTGCAGGGAAAATGGCACGTTGGAAACAAATGGTCCTGCAGCTTCCAGGTGGACATCAGAATTTGAAAAGGATAAATGCACTCTAACAGCGCACAAGAATGGTGCTGTCCAAGTGAGTTTTTGAAATTTGTTTGCATGTTTGTATTTTGAATTTTAAAATAATATTGTGATAATTTCTGTGTTCTCACAATCAGATACGTAGAATTGTGCTTCTCCACCTGTGTGGCCACTTCTCAGTTCTAGAAAGAACTGTCATCTGGCTGATTGGCTCTGGTTTTTTTTGCCTTTTTCTTAGATTTTCTAAGAAGCTAAGTGTTTTAACAACCATCTAAGTGTTTTATGGTTTACTTCCTTTTTACTTTATCTTCCCTCACAATATGCTCATGCATGTTTATATGTCCATACCACCTTTTATTACCATTAGGGCACTGTTGTCCAATAGAAATATAATTTGAGGGGTGCCTGGGTGACTCAGTCGGTTGGGCGTCTGCCTTCTTGGGTCATGATCTGGCTCCCTGCTCGGCGAGGAGCCTGCTTCTCCTGCCTCTCCCTCTGCTGCTCCCCCTCCTTATGCTCTCTCCCTCTCTCTCTGTCAAATAAATAAATAAATAAAATCTTTTAAAAATGAAGAAATATAATTTGAGCCACACATGTAAAAAGAAACAGGTTACATTAATTTTAATAATATATTTTATTTAAGTCAGTATATCCAAAGTTTTATCATTTCAGCATGTAACCATTCTAAAAATATGAATGAGACATTTTATGTTCTCTTTTTGATACTAAGCCTTTGAACTCTGCTCTGTATTTTATAATTGCGGCATTGATTCAGATGCTAAATTTTCAATCTTCAAAAATCATACAAAATAAAGTTGGGTTTCAAAAAAAGGATTTTACCCTGTTTCAGTTTTCAGATTTGAAGTAAATAAAATTCAAAATTCAGTTCCGCAATCAACCTAGCCCCGTTGGCCCTGCGGCTACTATATTGAACAGTGCAGGCCTAGGGTTTTATATGGTAGTGGCTTCTCATTCTGTGGCTTGAGAGGGTGGTAGGCTCATTTTAATGAGTTTGAGTACTCTATTTATGGAGGAATCTGTTCTCTAAGAGTACTAAGGGAGGCAAGGTATGACAAGGATGATTGTAAAAATAACCTAAGTTTCTCTGAACCAAAATATAAAATTTAGGACAAGAAGGAGGGCTAATTTAGGAAAGGAAATGGGGAGGAGGAAAAAAAAGGCAGGTTTTGGTGCCCACTCCTGGTCAAATGTTATTTGAAAATAAAGAAATTCTATAGTAGTCAAGCAGCCAAAAGGAAAAAAAAAAAGATATAAAATATGACAGAAGACTGAGAGAGAAAAAGTTGAATTAAAAAGTGGCTTTGGGGGCGCCTGGGTGGCTCAGTCGTTAAGCGTCTGCCTTCGGCTCAGGTCATGATCTCAGGGTCCTGGGATCGAGTCCCACATCGGGGTCCCTGCTCAGCGGGAAGCCTGCTTCTCCCTCTCCCATTCCCCCTGCTTGTGTTCCTGCTCTCGCTGTCTCTCTCTGTCAAATAAATAAATAAAATCTTTAAAAAAAAAAAAGTGGCTTTGGGGGGCGCCTGGGTTGCTCAGTCGGTTAGGCATCCGACTCTTGATTTCGGCTAAGGTCAGGATTCTCAGGGTTGTAAGATTGAGCCCCCTCTCCCCCGTTGGGCTCCACACTCAGCTTAAGATTCTCTCTCTCTCCCCACCCCCCACCTGCATGCGAGCTATCGCTCTGAAATAAATAAATTAATTAAATAGCTTTGTCTGTCCTCAGAAGAGCAAGAGGAGTATTGCCTACATAAAGTGCTAATAATATATTTTTGTAGCGCTCTTCCCCTAAAGAACTCAGGATGTCATACGAATGTTTATTCACTTACATAAGCAACTTTGACCCCCCAACAATTTCCAAGTGGCCTAACATGGCAAGGTAGGCTTGGTGCAGAGAACTTACTTCACCCACTCCTCTCGTTACTTCTCACAGCTCGAGCTATGGAGTGTATCATCCATGGTGCATTTGCATTGTTCTTATACAGACTAGACTTAATTTAAGGCAATAGAAGCTCTGTGATCATCTGATCATAATCCTTAGGCTTCAAGTTGTCATGCAAGAAATAAAGAACAACAAGAAATAAAGTCAACAGCAGTGGGCACGCAGGCCCTGCTCTCAGGTGCCACGCAGCACCTGAGTGGGAACAGGTGTGGCCAACTGTCAGCATGCTAACCTGCTCGTGCGTGTCCAGGGGAGGAGATGGGGTGGAGGGATGGACCAGACTCTGTGGACATGCTCTGGCCATTTCGTCCAGAGCAGTTGCTTCCTGGGTCCTTCTCATACTGCTAGGGTTTCTCGTTCTCTACCACTTCTTTTTTTTTTTTAACTGAAAAGGTCTCAACGATTGATAATGGCAAATTCGAACTCAGTTACCTGCTTTCTAAAGCTTAGGAAAAGTTGTTCTGGATCTCTCTTTTGGTAGGGGGAGGTAAAGTTTGCTGAGCATAAGAGATGAGTTCTCAAGGTTCCATTCTGTTGTCTCAGGATTAGAAGTCCTGATAATAGGAGTGATCAGTGGACATTTCCTGAGCAGCTATTCTGTGGTATTGTAGAAAAACCATGTACAATTCAATAAGCACTAACTGTGTGCCTGGGACTCATATGGGCACTGGCATAATAAGAACAATATCAGGAAATAGACTTAGTAAGTGCTTATATGGTGCTGGGAGCTGTACTCAGCCCCTTAGGTATTGTTATTTCTTTTCTTTTTTTTTTAAAGATTTTATCTATCTATCTATCTATCTATCTATCTATCTATCTATCTATCTATCAGAGAGAAATATACACACAATGAAAGAGGGAACACAAGCAGGGGGAGCGGAAGAGGGAGAAGCAGGCTTCCCGCTGAGCAGGGAGCCCGAAGTGGGGCTTGATCCCAGGACCCTAGGATCACGACCTGAGCCGAAGGCAGATGCTTAACCGACCGAGCCACCCAGGTTCCCAGTATTGTTATTTCCATTTTACACAATAGGCGACCGAGGCACAGAAAGGTTGAATAACTTGGGCATGACTTTCTCATTTCACTTAGATGTGAAATAACTTTCCACAGGTCACACAGCTAGTAAGAGGTGAAACAAGGTAACCTGGTCCCAGAACTCTGCACTCAAGCTTTAGAGCTCCATAGGTTTGGAGTTCAATCCCACCCTCTCCACCCATAGCTGCATGACTTGGGGGAAATTACTTGACCTTTCAGAGTCCTAGTTTCCTGATCTACTTTCAGAACTTTTTAAGGATGATAAATAATGGCTGGAAAGTGACTAGCACAGTGCTGGATAGACAATATCATTATTCGAAATTCACTAAGCCGAGTTCATAATTGCCCAGTATACACTGGTATGGCCACTCCAGTTGTTAAAATATTGTAATGGTTCCATGCCAGTTGGCAGAACGTCTGCCCCAGCCCCCTGAGTGCACCCTTTCCTGGCCACTCAGCTGCTCCTGCAGGAATCCACCATAAACCCTTGTACCATAAGGGCCTCCAGGATTCTGTTCTGGTGGTTACTGCCTGTGCCATACATTTGTTAAATATTCTTACTATCTTCTGGCTACAAATATGAGATGGGCTCCTGCCTTTGATGACAGCATAATTTGAGAGGGGACCTGAACATGACAGGTGCAAGTGAGGAGAGCAGTGCTGAGGGACCATGAATGCAGGGGCAGATGGTGAAACTCCCAGCTCATGTGGGTCAGCTTCACCTAATGCTTGCTCTATCAGTGACCTGTTTGAGTGGGTGGGAACACCCCAGATCATCACTACAGTTCCTTGTGTTCCTTTTTTTTTTTTTTTTTTTTTGTAATTCTTCCTACCTCCACTTAGTTCAGGCTTTCAGGACCCTTTGCCTAAACTCTCACAAGAGCTTTATAATTAAGTGATCCTCTTTGTAGTTCAGTTGTAAATTAAGTGTACTGACTGTTCTAGAATCTGTTCTGTGGTTCTCTTACTCAACAACCTTAGGTAGCTCCCTGTGACCCCATCTCCTCCTTGAGGCATGCATGACCCACTGTCATTAGCTCCAGCCCCTGTTCCTAGCCTCTGGCACACCTGCCAAATGATATGCTCCCTATACCAAACTTTGTTGCTCCAGCTGCTCAGAACTTGTGGATCCTACCTCAGCGTTTTTCAACAAGCTCTTCAAGCATAGCTTCTTTCTCCTGTCTGTTTCTTCCCTCCTCAGCCTCTTCTCCCACCCCTGGGTCTTGCGTGGGGTGATATTTTCTAACTAACATACATTGATAGCTTCTTATATGCCAGGCTGTTCTAAGAGCTTCACATGTGTTACCTTGTTTTATCCTCACAAAACTCTAAGAGGTGGGGACTATTATTAGCTCTATTTTAAGATGGAAAAGATGAAGGCACGGAGAGGTAAAATAACTTTCCAAAGGTCACACAGCAAGTAAAAAGTGGAGCTGGGATTCCAACTCAGGAAGTTTCCCTTCAAAGCCTGCATTCTTAATCAGTGTTTTATGGTGACTAATAACTATCAAAGAAAGAGAAACTAGAAGAAAAATTTTCATGTTATTACTCAAAATATGTGGCTTGCTTCTGAATTATTCATGTTACTATTTTATCTCCTTTATGCAAACTGAAAACTCCTAGAGGGGAGGAACTCTGGGTCTCATGTCCTGGTGTCTCAATTACCATTAATAAGTTGTGGCATAAGTAATGTTACAGAGCCATCACATCTGCTGGAGTTCTTTTAACTGTGAATTACTCATTATCAAGCCCACTTTTCACTATTTTTCCTAACCAAATATCCCACTTGGCCAAACTCTGGTGCAGGATCAGGCTAACTATTCCATGTGGATTCCAAGAAAGTTATGCTTAGTTTTATGATTCAGATGTGGCTGAGAGTTGTCATTTTTCTAAAAAATTTTAATTCCAGTGTAGTTAACATACAGTGTTATATTAGTTTCAGGTGTACAATGTAGGGATTCAACACTTCCATACATCACTCAGTGCTCATCACAACAAATGCCCTCCTTTTTTTTTTTAAGATTTTCTTTATTTGAGAGAGTGGGAGAGAGAGAATGAGAGAGAGAGAGAGGGAGAGCAGAAGGGGGAGGGGCAAAGGGAGAGAGAGAAGCGGACTACCCGCTGAGCAGGGAGCCTAATGATATGGGCAATCCCAGGACCTTGAGAACATGACCCTGGGATCATGACCTGAGCCAAAGGCAGAACCTTAACTGAGCCACCTAGGAGTCACAAGTGCCCTCCTTAATCCCCATCACCTATATCACCCCTTCCCCCCACCACCAACCATCAGTTCGTTCTCTAGTTAAGCGTCTTGTTTCTTGGTTTGTCTCTCTTTTTCCTTTGCTTGTTTCGTTTCTTAAATTCCACATATGAGTGAAATCATATGGTATTTGTCTTTCTCTGACTGACTTCACTTAGCATTACACTCTCTAGCTCCATCCATGTCATTGCAAATGTCAAGATTTCATTCTTTTTTGTGACTGAATAATATTCCATTGTGTGTGTGTACCACATCTTTATCCATTTATCTATGGATGGTGAGAGTTGTCCTTTCTCTTTTGCATAATAGAATAGATGTGTATGTGATTTCTCCCTTTTAGAGTTGGAGAAACTAAGGTATCCTGAAATTCTTCACCCAGAATCATCAGGCAGGTCTGTGGTGGAGCTTAGGTGGACTAACTCAGACTGACTCTCCAGGAACCCAGTCCAGGACTCTGGACAACCCTGTGGTGATTCCACCCTAATGCCATGTACTAAGGATCACTAGATAGACTAAGTTGTTGACTGACCAGAAAAGTCTGGAACAGTCTTCCCCTATATTTTTACCTTGACACAAAATAAAATTATGACATCATGATGGGAACACAGGACTTCTCTATTTGTATTTTTAGAACTTCTTCCAAGGGTGAACTTATCAGTCCTTGTGTTGAAGAAAAATGACCGGGGAGAACTTGTACCACCTTTCATTGTAACCTAAGGGACACTTGTGTTTATTCTAGAATCTAGAGAACAAAGTGATAGATGATGGCTTTAGTAGAGAACCAATAATTTCGTACCTAGTCACAATTCCTTAATAAGCAGCCAAAAACCTTAGGAACTTTTAGAACCCCCTTTTTCTTTCTTGGGGATTAGAACTGACAGATGTTATGCTTGTGTGTGACTCTAGGAAGGCAAGGCACTCATCCAAAATCAGTATCTGCTAAATACCTTGTGGTAATACTATTTATTATCCAGGGGTATACTCAGATGAAAGTTCGAGTGGTTTAGTTCCCTCTGGTTCTGGCAAGCCTGCGCACAAGCCAGAATCCTTAACTACAAACCACTCTGGCTACGCCTCCGCCCCGTCACCCGCCGGCGGAGCACAAGCCCGGACCCGTCCGGCCAGCGCGTCCTCGCCCCCTTTAAGAGCCTGCTCCGCGGGACTAACGTTCGAATAGCCCAGGCGCCCCTCCTCGGCCTCCGATTGGCCGCGCGCGGCGCACGGGGGCGCGCCGGCCTGCCCCGGAACGGTTGGCGGCCCGTCGCGATTGGCGGTCGAGGGGCGTATATAAGGCGCCGGGCGTCCGGGTTGCCCTCAGTCAGCGACCGGACCTGGGACTGAGCTGTTTTCTGTGGTGCCCAGGACGCGGGGGTCGGGGAGCGCGTCACCGGAGTCGTTTCTTTTAGCCTTCAGGTATCGAGGGTCCAGCTCCGGACCGGACTTGTCGACGTCTCTCCTTCCCTCTCAGCTTCCGAACGTGAGCCGGGGGTTCACCCCTCACCTCGGCGCCAGCCCCGCGAGGGGGAGGCAGGATGGAGTTCAAGCTGGAGGCTCACCGCATCGTCAGCATCTCCCTGGGCAAGATCTACAACTCGCGGGTCCAGCGCGGCGGCATCAAACTGCACAAGAACCTGCTGGTCTCCCTGGTGCTGCGCAGCGCCCGCCAGGTCTACCTGAGTGACCCGTGCCCGGGCCTCTACCTGGCCGGTCCCGCGGGGAGCCCGGCGGTGCCGCCGCCGCAGCCCGGGGAGCCGGCGGCCGGGCCTCCCGCGGGCTGGGGGGAGCCGCCCCCGCCGGCCGCCGGTGCTGCCTGGCCCGAGATCGAGCCGCAGCCGGAGCGCCCCGCTGACCCGGCCGCGCCGCGGGCGGGCGACGCGGAGCCCGGGGCCCCGATGACGGGCGCAGGGGAAACTGTTCGGGGCGGAGAGGTGGAGGCGGCGGAAGCTGCCTGGCGCCGCGTGGAGGGACCGTGCGAGGCGGCGGAGGGAGGAGCCGGGGGCCCCGCCGGAGGCTCAGACGGCTTCCCCGAGGGGCTCCGTGAGGCGCGCCGCCACTGCGGCTGCCCCCCAGGAGCGGCGGACCGGCCGGGGCCGCTGGGCGCGTGCCCCCGAGTTGACTGCTGCTGCGCGCCGCGGCCCGCCGAGGACGAGCCCCCAGCACCGCCCGCCGTCGGCCCCCGGAAGCGTGGCGCGGCGGGCGTGGGTGGCGGCCCGGCGCCCGGCTCCAGCCCGCTGAAGAAGCCCCGCCGGAACTCAGAGGAGCAGTCGGGCGGGGCGGCGGAGGAGGAGGAGGAGGAGATGGAGACCGGTAACGTGGCTAACCTCATTAGCATCTTCGGTTCCAGCTTCTCGGGACTCTTGCGGAAAAGCCCCGGGGGCGGCCGGGAGGAAGGCGAGGGAGAGGAGAGCGGTCCGGAAGCCGCGGAGCCCGGGCAGATCTGCTGCGATAAGCCGGTGCTGAGAGACATTAACCCTTGGAGCACAGCCATCGTGGCCTTCTGAGCCCCCGGGTCCCCGTCGGAAGGAGGTTGAGCCGCGGGGGGACCCCGACGTGAGGCCGCGAGGGCGGCCCAGGGACCGTAGGCGCTGGGCGCGTGGCGGAGCCTGCGGGTGCTGCCGGGCCGCACGGACTGCCCTTGGGCTCGGCGGCCCTGCCGCGCCGAGCCTCCCTGCGGTCTCCTCTGGAGACTTGGCGGGGGGTGGGGGGGTGAGGCTTGTCGGAAGAGGACGATCGTTCGCTTTTGTGTAGTGTTGTTATGTCTGTACGTATGTTCGTCTTGTTGAATTAAGACTATTTTGTCGTGGAATGCATCGCCCCTTTCCCAGGGCTTGGGAGCTTGGGGGCAGACAGGGACTTTCCTCTGCCGGCAGCACCGAGAAGGAAGCGGCTGAGAGGGCCGGGGAGTTCCCCTTTCGTACTCGGGGGAGGAAGGGACTTTACACACACCCCTCACATGAAAGCTAGCATCGCACCAGTGCCAGGGTGGCATTTCCTCACAGGATTTCCTAAGACTAGAGGGATTTAGTCTGGGGGAGAGGCTCGTATTATTTCTCTCTCCCCCCACCCTTCTATCTCACTGAAAAAGTTTATACCCTGTGATTACTCTGGGAAAAGGGAGTATGAGCGGCCCTTGTCTTCCCCCACAGGGGGGAAAAAAAAGCTTGCTGAACTTCACAGAAGAGTTCAAGCTTGGAAATACGGAGTTTATAGAGAATAGATATATTTTTAAAAGCTCTAGATCAGAACTACTACACAGTGCTTTTAAAAAGTGTTTAATGAAACAAAGTTTACAGACAGAAGCCCTAAGTGGAAAGACCTTATGGTTTTGTAGATACGGTGACTCCAGTCTTTGTTGTATAAAGGTTGGGGGAGCTGACAAGGTTTTTGTACAGTATTTTCTCCTTCGTTGTATTGATTTTTGTATAAAAATGTAACTTTACGTGTCTAACACGTATTAAATATTTTGAAGCAACTTAATTGCCTCCTTGTCTGTAATCACCTGTCTGGGTCGGAAGAGAAGTGGGAGGAGGGAAACTATGGTCCTGGCTGGAAAAGTGTGGTTCTTAATATCAGCCATGCACAGACTGGGGACATTGTTTGCTGACTTCACTGAGTATGGAGAGACACGTTTAAGGTTTCTGCCCTAGATCAGAGGATAGCTCTTAAATACTAATATCAGTGGCCATCCAGTTTCTTGAAACCTGTCACCACAACTGCCTTTTTTTTTTTTTTAAGATTTTATTTATTTATTAGAGAATGAGCGAGAGAGAGCATGAGAGGGAAGAGGGTCAGAGGGAGAAGCAGATTCCCCGCTGAGCAGGGAGCCCGATGTGGGACTCGATCCCGGGACTCCAGGATCATGACCTGAGCCGAAGGCAGTCGCTTAACCAACTGAGCCACCCAGGCGCCCCACAACTGCCTTTTTAAAAGTCAGCTTAGCCCAATTTGATCTTCTACAGGCCAATCTGATGGTGTCTGATATTAGTAACTTTAGTGCCAACTTTTGAAGCCCTTCCCATAAGCAAAATGTTTTCGCAAAAACTTCTTTCAGTATTCTGTTAAACTATATCAACATGGGTCATCTTTCAGCTCTGTTATTGAAAAAAGCTGACACATTGAGGGAAGCTGATGAGACTGACTTGCCCAGTTGGTCAGATCCACCCTGCAGTCCAGTGGATGTCAGGATGGAATTTTCAATGCTTTTTTCTTTCCTTTTATTGTTTTATCTGTAGAAAGTAAATGCATCAGTGAAAGGAAATTGCTTGTGTCAAATTAGATAAGGAAGGAGGACTAGGCAAATTCAACTTAGCAAAACTTCCTGGTTTGCTGCGGTGTTTGGGTCATGGTGAACACTTAGGTGATGACAACCAAATCACCGGTTGATTTTACTATAATCACTGCATTTAAGAGAGCTTTTTGTCTAAGGCAAATATTCAGTGTTTGAAAGGTATTCACTAATCTATTTCAAAAGCAAATCAATTAGAAGGAGATCTTAAAATATTGTTGCTAGTGCTTTAAACACTGGTATTGGTCTATACCAGCTTATAAATAGGGTGTTTAAGAGATGGGACAAATTGAGGTTAGACAAAGTTTTAAGGGTTATGACCTTTGTACAAAAGGAGCAAATGAATGGTGCTTTGGTGTTCCTAAAGTCTTGATTATGTGAACTGTCATAGCTGAGTAGGCCAGTGCTTTGATTTTTTGCAAATCTATTAGTGATTCATTAAGCATAAGGAACTTTCTGCTTTATGCTCTATCACCTTAATAATATATTCATAGAATTAAACCTTGTCTAATCAGGGTCTTATTAAAATTGACGTGTTTTTCTTTCAGAGATTAGCTACTTGAGTTCTGTTCTAGCCACAAGAGATCCTTTGAGTGCTGACTGCTTAAACTGAAGAGGGGGTCCAGGACCTGAATTTTGCAAACATTTCCTGTTGCTAGAAAGTAATTATGCTTGAACAGCTATCTGAGTGCATTTTTATATTTGAAAGGAGGTAACATTTGGTGTGTTTAAGAGAATTGATATATTTTGGATAAGACTAAAGTTCCTGTTGATTGTTGTTTTCACATTAAGATGACCCATGGGACCATGTTTCTGTTTAATTTAGAGAATGTAAATGGACATTTTTGATAGGGAGACATAGCTTTGTAGGAAATCTGAAAACATCATTGTTTCTGTTGCAGGATTGTTGCAGAAGCAATGTAGTGTAATGGTTAGAGCATGGGCTCTGGAGCCAGACTTCCTGGGTTTTTATCTTGGCTCTGCTACTTAACTAGCTGAGGAACTTTTGACCGATTCCTTCCTTTTTCTCTGCCTCGGTTTTCCCAAATGTGAAATTGAAAACTATCTACCTCATAGGGTTGTGAAAATTAATGAGTTAATGCCCCTAAAGTTCCTTAGAAAAGTGAGCATAGTGAGCACTCAGTTATCATTGTTAATTTAGAAGTGAATTTTGTGTATAAATCAGATATATTACTGTCAAAGAATTGTGTATATTTTGTAAGAAGGGCGAGTAAGGGAGAATCTATTTTAAACTTAGCCTATCTGTGAATGCTGGGTTCTTTTATTCTCTGAACACTTGGCAGTTACAAAGCTTAGTTGCATCAGCATGGTTTTGCTGTTCTGTATGTCTCACACCAACTCTGACTTTCCTGATTGTATCAAACAACTCTATTTTCAGGGAGGAGTAAGGAGTGAAAACACTCAAGGAGCAATGATCTTGTTGAGGTACAAATGCTTTCTGTGGATGAGTAAAGAAAAAAATAGCCCACAGAGTTATTTTTAGCCTGAACTGCTTGGGCATAGAATGTTTCTTAAGCCATGTTAATTGATAGGTCCTGGAAAAGAGCCTTCCTAGTGCCAGGATGGGGTTATCACACACAACTAAATCAGATTCACCGTGACTAGAAATGAAGCTACAGTTTTGAGTACCTAACCACTTCTTGACCACTCTGAGAGGGACCTCTTCTCTTGATCAAATTAACCTTAGCTGTGGTCTAGGGAAAAAAAAAATTTTTTTTTTAAAGATTTATTTATTTATTTATTTATTAGAGAGCAAGCGAGAGAGAAACAGCATGAGGGGGGAGAGGGTCAGAGGGAGAAGCAGGCTCCCGGCCGAGCTGGGAGCCCGATGCGGGACTCGATCCCAGGACTCTGGGATCACGACCTGAGCCGAAGGCAGTCGCTTAACCAACTGAGCCACCCAGGCGCCCGAAAAAAAAAATTTTTGACTGCCACGTAAAAATTCGTTTAAAGTGCTTTAAAAATATGTGTATTTATTTATTTATTTATTTATTTGAGAGAGAGCATAAGCGGGGGAAGGGGCAGAGGGAGAGGGGGAAGCCGACTACTGGCCAAGCAGGGAGGCCGATATGGGGCTGGATCCCAGGACTCTGGGATCATGACCTGAGCCCCAAAGGCAGACACCCAACTGACTGAGCCACCCAAGCATCTATGTAAAGTGCTTTTTGATGACTACTCCAAGAAGATCACATTGATAGTGAATAAGGTGATTAGTTTTGGTTTAATGCTTCTTAAACATGTCACTTTAAACGTATCTTCCCTCTCAGAAATCATTGATTGTATTTGGGGAAAGGAACCAATGATGTAAAGCTTGAACTGCCCCTCCTCGGCAACTGGATTTTCTCTAAGGCACACCTAGTAGAGTAATAATAACCTTTCTATCCCTATCATTCATCACTGATTGGATTTGGGGCTGAGAAGTGGAAAGGAATGGGCTATTTAGTAACATTGGTAGAATTCTCAGACTAAAGATTAAGTATTAATGACAAAACTGCTCCGTTTTATCACTGGATTGGTCTGAGTCTCTTCCCTCAACTTGCTAGGCATGACAACTCAGCTTAGAGCCTGTGAGATGGGGTTGAAAGGCTAATACCCATTGTGACATGGAGTTTGATGGACATTTATTTCCTTATACTTTTTTTAAAAGTAGAGTTAGTTCAGTTCACTGAATAACCAAAGAACTTCTGATCTCCTGCCCTAAATATTCCTGTCCTGTTTGTGAATTTTTTATTCTTGTAGGCTCGCTTTTATCCCAGCAGTTACTGAAAGAAGACGAGAATGAAAAGAAACAGTGATCCAACCCTCCCGTGACTATGAAAGAAGCCATTACTATTAGGTGCAGAACTCCGGTGGGAGTGAGGTCTGCTTCCCAAGATTCCTGGCACTCTTTCCAGTAATGAGCAGTTTGTTTCTCAGCCTTTGAACCATTATTCACATTTAAAATTCTACCCAGTGGAAAGCCTTGGGAGGAAAAATATAGAAGTAGAATCGATGTTAGGTATCATTGTGATCTTAACTCCTGTCCTTGGAGTTTTTTAGTAACAATTCTTGAGGATATAGAGAAGAGAATATGTGAGAGCAGAAAGTATAAAAGGATACCCACATCTAGTAGAATGCCTCCTTCCCGATCCAAACACAGTTTTTCCCAATGCCTGCCACCACCCCCTCCCCCGGCAGGAACGAGGGTTTTAAAAATAAAACTCTTCTCTCGCTCTCAGAGGAATATAGCCCAAAGCGTCTTTGCTGGACCATATCCTAGGGTTTATCTCAGACATTTGGAATCTTACAAGCAGGGAGGGAGAAGCCTCCTGGGACTGCATTCCTAAAAGGGCCTCTCCCTCCTCCCTACTCTCCTGATCAGCATCTTCCACCACTGGATACTGACTGCTTATGGGCAGGTGAGTTCTGGCTATCAGCTTTTGAAAACTGCAGGAAGAAGGGCTGATCCCTGTCACTACCACTGAGCATCTTCAGCAGGTGTTTCTCTTAAGGGTCTAACATAAAGTAGGCCCACGATATTTCTTGATAAATCTACTTATTTTATAAAACAAAGTTTTCTGGGACCTGGTCACAAGAAGCTGCCATGCCTGTGTGATAAGCCGCATCCCTAACTTACAGAACGAAGGTCAGACCCAGCTTTCCCCTTTCTACCCATTTAGCACCAAGTCAGCCCTGGTCGCCCTCTGCTTTCTCCCTATGAATTTGAGCCTCTCTCTGCCAGGCTGCCCTAGCCCCTCATTCTACTAGATGCCAAGGCAAGGCTCCTTTCGGTTTTTCTAGAACTCGGTTGTGCCAAACGCCATGTGTCCCCACCTGCTCGTTTTTCGTTCCATTCATTCTCTCAAGTCTTGGGGCAGGGCAGGCTGCTGGAAACTTGCTTTCTCTGCGGTAAAAGAAAACCATTCTGTTCCCTCTGCTCGAAGCACTGAAGTTGTCTCTGAAGGGCAGGATTTCCTTTGGCTACTCTCCGTACTTGATCCCTTTTCTGGATCCCATTTGAGTTTTTCTCTGGGTTGATCCACCTCTGCATGGCTCTTTCTTTCTCACCAGTCACAGCATCACCCTGCCCTTGGTGGCATAGCTACTTCCTTCGGTGCTGTAGTTGTCTTTCCTATCTGTCTGGGTCCTAGTCCTCCCTCCACCCTCTCCGGAGGACACTCACATTCATTGTTTACCTGGGAAAGACTCTGAGTGCCCAGGGAAGAGCTGTGATGGGGAAAGATGGAATGGAGTTGGATTTCTTGACCTTGAGACGTGCAGAATCTCCGGAGATCAAGCACAGCTGTGGTAGCTGGTCGCCCAATCCCGGTGCCTCGCCAGACCCCCAATTCCATCATAATAGCAGGGGGTGGGCTTGGGAGTATCCATCTAGAAACAGGAGCAGCTGCTGAAAAACAGCCTGGCTTGTGGCCAGCTGGAGGGAAGGAGAGGCAAAGCCAGGGGAGCCCAAACTTGGGCTACACAGCATTTCCACTCCCCCTTTCCTGGAACTGCATGTGCCGCTTTTTAGAACAGATAATGAATCACAGAGCTGCTCTGATGAAGAAATCCAAAAGTGCCTCTTTGCCTTGTCTCCCCCATCCAGGCTTTGATTAATAGAAACTTTTTACAGTGGGTTACCAGAAATGAGAGTAGGGGAATAGTTATAATCCCGCTGGAATCCTGCAACAGAGGTGACTGGTAGGAAGTGAGTTAGACTGACCCTGTGAAGAGATCCTGTGGGGTGGGGGGCAGTCATTGGGAGGAATTGCCACTGAGTCAAGTTCTGCTCTCCTGCGTCGAGCTAGGCTACTACTCTTTGGCATGCAAGGCAAAAGAGAGCCGGGATGATAGCTAGAGAGGTCAGTTGAAAGGGCCTGTGCATGTCTTAAGACAGAACCAACCAGAAACAACCAAATTGAGGTGAACGGGGCTTGAATATATAAACTGCTTAAGTATGCATCTCTTTATCAGAAGGAATAAACACTTTCTTTTCCTTCTCCTGTCAATGAATCCAGGGCAGGAGCACCCCACCCACTTTTTTCTCCCCAGCTTTTCTCAAGCTGCACCCATTTTCTTTAGACAATTTCCAAGTTCTATTTTTGGTTTGGAAAAGGGTGAAAGTGCCTTGGCATCTGCATTTATCAGCTTGCTCTCTCTCTGTGTGACCTACTTTAGAGACTGGAGTTGCTTTTATTTTTATGGCTATGGGAGAAATCCCTGAAAGCAAAAATTCAGTTTTAGAAGCTGAACTTAAGGGACATGGGACACTATGTTGAGGTGGTTATTACTCTATGATTTCTGTGGTTTTCTCCCCGCCCCCGCCAACCCTACCCCACCCCACTTCCTCTTCACATGTCTTTTTAAGAGGTGCTTCTAAACAGTACCGGCTAAGTTGTAAAGGTGCCGTGTGGGGGCGATTCTGGCATGTGGGCTGGCCCAGCTGTGTGCTTCCCAACCTTTGAGTCACCTCAGCATCAGGCATCTGGCCTCCTAACATGAAGCTTGCAGCTCCTTAAGGCTCCTGAACTTGCCTGTGAGAGAAGGAGACAGAGGGGAGAGTCTCCTATTTATTAGTCAGGAAAGAGTAAATGAGGTCCAGAAAGTGAGTAGGTCATCTCGAGCAGTCAGGTGAGAACCCAAGCAGAGGCAGTGTTAGAATTCACCCTGGAGGGCGCCTGGGTGGCTCAGTCGTTAAGCGTCTGCCTTCGGCTCAGGTCATGATCCCAGGGTTCTGGGATCGAGCCCCGCATCGGGCTCCCTGCTCAACAGGAAGCCTGCTTCTCCCTCTCCCACTCCCACTGCTTGTATTCCCTCTCTTGCTGTGTCTCTCTCTCTCTCTGTTAAATAAAATCTTTAAAAAAAAAAAAGAAAAGAAGAATTCACCCCGGACCAGTCCTTGGGACCCCTCTGAGGAATATGTGGACCAGAATCTGAAATGTGACTCACTATTTGGAGAATCATTCATTTTTCTTGGTTTCTATTTATAGTCCAAAAAAAGAAAAAAGAAAAGAAAGGATCCACTTGCCTCATGATTGTGATGTGAAGATAAATTAGTGTTTGGAAAGCAAAGCTAGAAGATATAAACAACTCAGCCCTGGGTCCTATCAACTAAGTATTCATAGGAACACCCAGAAGGAATTCATCAATGGGGAACACTAAGATGCAAACAATAGCATCCTGGTTCTCAAGTCGGATTACATTCCAGATGAGCTACAAAAACAATGCAGAAAACCCCCAGGAAACCTGACAGTAGTTAAGTGTGATGTAGCCCCTTGCTTCTCAAAGTACTGCCTATGGACCAGCAACGTGGGTATCATCTGGGAGTTTACCAGAAATGCAGAATCTCAGGCTCTACCCCAGACCTACTGAATCTGCATTTTAACAAGGCCCCCAGGTGATTTGTCTGCACATTAACGTCTAAAACGCAGATATTTCCACTAATCTCAGGGTCAAGTGGAAACTTCTCAGCCTGAGGTCACTCAAGGCCTAGCTTCCCCAAATATATTCCATCCCTCCTGATGCCTCCTGCCAGAGGGTATTGCCTGCAGGCTTGTGGGGGTGGGGGGGTGGGGCTTTTCACATGCTGCTTCCTAGGGGGCCATGGCCAAGTTTAGAGATGATCCTTAGAGCTGAGAGCATAAAGAAACTCTCCAAGCTAGAGAGAAGGGCTAGAGAGAAGCAATAAAAGGGAAGCCTGGAGGTGGGGGCTGGAGTAGGAAGAGGGCACTGCTAGGAGGAACAGTTTTCGGAGAGGTGGGCTTAGAGCTAGGCTACTACCTAGGGAGATGCTCAACAGAACAGTCAAGGAAAACGAGAACAAAGAAAAGGTCATTGAACCAAAGATGGTTACTGGTGAATTTTGAGAACGGTTCTGGTAGGATACGGGAGGAAAAAATCCAATTATAAAGTTGTGGAGGGAAAGATGTGGAGGCTCTGGCTTCCCCCCAAGAACTTTGGCATGCAAGGCAAAAGAGAGCCGGGATGATAGCTAGAGAGGTCAATTGAAAGGGCCTGTGCATGTCTTAAGACAGAACCAACCAGAAACAACCAAATTGAGGTGAATGGGGCTTGAATATATAAACTGCTTAAGTATGCATCTCTTTATCAGAAGGAATAAACACTTTCTTTTCCTTCTCCTGTCAAATAAAAGGAGACTGAAGACACTAATAAATCACTCCAGGGACCTTGTTAGTGTCAGCAGCCTGCATTCTCTTCCTCATTCTCAGCCCTCGAAGACTCTTGCAGCTTTAAACTCCAGCATACCAGCTGGCAAAGTAACAAACTGCAAGAGGGTTCTGGAGGATAAAGGATCACTCTCCCAAACCCTAGTGCTGCCAGGTACAAATCTAAAGATCTATATTTCTGATGCTTCATCCTCTTTACATATCAGGAGTTCAAAACATCTGAAGGCAGGCATGTGTTAGGAGGAAAGCAGAAGTTGGGGTTCTTGACAGCAGAAACACACACACACACACACACACACACAGCAGGCATGTGTTAGGAGGAAAGCAGAAGTTGGGGTTCTTGACAGCAGAAACACACACACACACACACACACACACACACACACACACACACACACACACACACACACACACACCTGGTAGTCTGTTCTCATTTGGAAAGCCAGTTATGAATGAGCATGGTTTCCTGGGTAAGAAATGTTCTCTTCCTTCCCTCCCAAGCAAGTCTGACCTCATCTGTCATTTTCAGTGTTATGGAGGATTAGCCTGAGGCTGAGAACAGGTTGAGACATGCCCCTTAGAGGGCATGTCTCTAGGAGACTCCGGATACTGGGAGACCCAGGAGGAAAGCCGAGCAGTTTTAGGTCTCTTAAGGCAACGCTGAGAATCGGGAGTGGGAGAGGAGAGGGGTGGACGGATGGGGAAGGCAAGAGAGACAGATGTCTGTGGTGATTTCAAAAGAAACACCAGACTAAAATAAACTCCGAGTCAGAAAACAGGAAGAATGTGAGAAGATGAAAAGGTAATGGACTGAGAACTGCAGTGTGTTTGAGAAAACACAGCCCCATGCCCCAGCAAGGTCTTCTGGAAGGGGTCGGGGGATGCAGAGGGGCTGCAGAAGAAGTAATAGCTCTACTTGGTACTGGGATCATTTGATGCGAAAGCTCTAAAAGTCACAAAGCAACATCGCTGTTGGGCCTCTATCCCAATTTCCTGAAAGGGTGACAGGAGGCCCTGGCTTGTGAGTCTTTGCCTGCCTAGATATTCAACCCAGAGCTCAAAATTCCTTCAGTCTGTTTGCTTTCTGTCCTCATTAGCTGAAGCTATTTCTAAAACCAAACAGATCGGGCGCCTGGGTGGCTCAGTTGGTTAAGTGACTGCCTTCGGCTCAGGTCATGATCCTGGAGTCCCGGGATCGAGTCCCACATCGGGCTCCCTGCTCAGCCGGGAGTCTGCTTCTCCCTCTGACTCTCTTCCCTCTCGTGCTCTCTGTCTCTCACTCTCTCTCTCTCAAATAAATAAATAAAATCTTTAAAAAATAATAAAAATAAAATAAAGATAAAACCAAACAGATCATCTCCTCTCACAGATTCCCTGGTGGCCCTTTCCCCACTGCTACCCTCACCCAGGACCTTCTCCTGACTTCTGTGTGCTGCTTTGACTCAAGTTCCCTCTCAGACTCCAGGGCTGCGGACCTTAGCTTCACCTCCCTCCTTTGCCAACACATCCCAACACTTGCTAAAGCTTATAGCATTACCTCCAAAGCCAAGCTCATTTCCATTCCTGATTCTCACTGCCACCTTCTTCCTTCTTTACTTCAAGCCCTTTATGACTTCAGTCTCTTCTCCCCTTTTCCCCCAACACTTCCCCCCCTACAACTTGGTAACTAATAGATTACGCATCTGACAATGTAGTTTTGGTGTTGTTATCAGTCACTAACTCAGAAGCCTCTAATGACTTTCCATATTCTCTGCCTGCCTCCCATTCAGTTTTTCATTCAACCATCATTTATTGTCTACTCAGCACCAGGCACTGGGTACAAAGTTGAGTTAAGAAAGTTGATGTCTAGTGGGGAGAGAGGTAGAAAACTCATTGCAGTTCAGGCTTGATACTACAGCGTTGCAAGAATGTTGATGAGGAGTACTTAACCCAGACAGAGAAGGTCAGGGAAGGAGTCCTGGGAAGAGGAAATTATTTCTGTGCTGAGTTCCAAAAGGCTAGTTGGAGTTAGCCAAATGGGAAGAGGAAAAACATTCCAGGCAGACCGAGCTGCATGTGCAAAGGCCCTGAGGCCAGAGAGCTGGTAGTATCTGGATATCACAAATGCTTTATTCTGGCTGGAGCATGGAGTCCCAAGGATTAGGAAAGGTCAGATTAAAAAAGGCTAGGCATGCCATGGGAGGGGTTTGGTTTTAACTGGAAAGATAGGGGGAGCAGAGGGAGACTTTTGAGCAGATTTACATGTAGAGTCATCATTGGCTATAGTGCAGAGATGGGACTGAGAGTGGAAGAAGAGGAAAGACTGGAGGCAGGCTGAGGGGGCCAGTTAGGGGGCTGTTCAGTGACCCACGCGGGGAATCACTGGGGCTAACGGCTGCCGTGGCAATTCTGAGGCACCTAGTGTACACTGTTATGTACATGTTTGTTAATTTCCCAAAATTCCTTACCTCTCCCTTCCTCACTGGATTGTAAATTCTTGAAAGATAAGTGCTGGGCCTTACTGGATCCTAATCTTTTTTTGTTTAAAGATTTTATTTATTTATTTGAGAGAGAGAGAGAGTGAGGGAGAGCACAAGGGGGGAGGGGCAGAGGGAGAGGGAGAAGCAGGCTCCCCGTTAGCAGGAAGCCCAACGCAGGACTCAATCCCAGGACCCTGGGCAGATGCTTCACCGACTGAGCCACCGGGGCGCCCCACCGGATCTTAATTTTGTCCATGTAGAGGCCTTTCTGTGTCAGGATCTGCACTGGTATCAGTTGAACCAGGGAAAGTTAAGAATAAGTGGGGTGAGGGGAAACTAGCCTAGAGGCAATAGGCAGGAGAGAGCTCACAGCCAAAAGACAGAAAGGAATGTGAGGTTTCTCTTGCTCCAACCCCACACCTTCTGCAGCTCAGCTGGGTTCCCACTCCAGTTTCTGAGAAGCAAATTCTGAATCACCTCTTTCTTCCTAGATTCTCTTTCCCCAAAGGATTCAAAGGCTCTAGGGGTGTTGGAGAAGGGAGGGTAGAAGCACCATCTCATACTTGCCCCTTCTCACAACGTGGACAAAGAGCAGTGATGTTGACAATGGCCTAGCTGGGAAGAATGTAGCCAGAACAGAGCCTTCTGCCTCTCAGCCCTGGAACCTTGCTTCCAGCGAGCGTGGAATTTCACTTGGAAGGTAGGCTGAGGGTGATGAAATTAGTCTTGAGAAGCTGGCTGGGAGGGGGCCTTGAGGGAAGGCAGTGTCCTCTCAGGCAGTGAGTAGAGTCAAATCATTTAAGCCACTTCTCCAGTTACAGGCTGTCCTGTAGGGTAATTGCTTGTTTACTCCTTCCCAGTTCTTAGAGGCTGTTGGACTCCCACTGCTCTGGGAGTTGTGGGCTTACCGACCCCCCCTTTACCCTCACCTTCTCCACTGCACTGAACCCACTGGGAAAGAACAAAGACCAGAGTTCAAGTTCTAATGAGGTCTCCGGTGAGGTAGAGGCGATCGTCATCATTTGGTCCCAGGCAGAGAGAGGTATTGAAATCCCAGAACTAGCCCTTAAATTGGCTGTTGGCCTGGTGCTCAGAATGAGTGCCCCAGGGAGGTGGGCAGGCCTGGTTACGGGCTTTCAGGGACAGGGACTTGAAGTGCAAGTAGTCCTATTGGGCTCATTTCTTCTCCCACCAACAGTCTCTCCCCCAGGGAGGGCATTTGAGTGCTGTGATTTAATAATTCCCTGAAAGAGTGGATTAAAGACATGATAAACATAAATATGCAACTAGTACTCCTAAAGAAACCAGTAGAAGATAAGTGACCCTAGTATCTGGCTGTATATGTCATAAGAATTTCCCAAAAGGGGACCGGGAGATAATAGTCCCTTCAATAACTACAGGTCTTTTTTTTTTTTTTTTTAAGATTTTATTTATTTTTTGACAGAGAGACAGCGAGAGAGGGAACACAAGCAGGGGGAGTGGGAGAGGGAGAAGCAGGCTTCCTGCTGAGCAGGGAGTCCCACGTGGGGCTCGATCCCAGGACCCAGAGATCATGACCTGAGCCGAAGGCAGACGCTTAACCAGCTGAGCCACCCAGGCGCCCCAATAACTAGGGGTCCTTATCTGCATTTCCATTGTGAGGAACGATCATAAACTGGTTTAAGTAAGACTCTGAGCCTCTGGAGACCTGTGATTCTGTGAAATCCATTGACACCTTGCTAGGAAAAGCCACCAGGTATGCACTTCATATCTTCTCCTAATTAAAGTGCATTATCACTTATTTACAAATGGTTAGGGCTACAGTAAACTAACTCTTAGGAGACTGAAGGTCAAATAAACACACAAAGATAACTTACTACAGGATGTCAATAGGAACCCAATTGACGGGTTAATCATTGCTTCTCTTTAGGGTTATTAGGTCCTTAAGGACTCATCCACATTGGTCTCTGTTCCAGTTCGGTTCTCCCCTTTGGCCGGGGCCCAGGGGAGGCAATTAGAGTCCTTAGGTAGAAGGACGAACAGTATCCCCAGTGGCATCTGGGGCATCTCTGCTCCTTCCTTCCCTCCACCCTACCTTGCTCTCAGCAATACTTGGGGGACCACCCCAACAGCTGGTGTTTTACCAAGATTCCTCTGCCTGGACCACTTTCCCCATATATCTGCCAGGGCAAAGAATCTTTGCAGTAATTACTGGTTCACATGTTTCTTTTCCCGACCGGACTGTGCCCTCCCCACCTCAAAATCGAGTTCATCTTTCTATTCCCATAAGCTAGATCAGAACCTAGCATGCGGTAAGTACTTCGCCAGAGCCGACTGGATGCTGGCTGGGGAGGCTCAAGTCTGGGTTCGGTCCTTCACATTCTGTATGACTTTCAGCAAGTCGTTTCATCGTTCGGAGTTTTAGCTTCTCCGTTTTAAAATAAATCCTGCCAATTCCAACTCACACGGTTACGAATTAAAAACGAGACAAGTGTGGAAGCGCTGAACAAAACGCCAGGTGGTGGAGGTGGTAGGAGGGGCGCTGGGCTCCAAGCGAACACATATTTGTCTTAGTCTGCTCAGGCTGCCATAACAAAATACCACAGACCGGGTGGGGGGGGGGCACTTAAACAAAAGAAATTTATTTTCTCACAGTTTTGGAGGATGGAAGTCTGAGATCAGGGTGCCAGCATGGTTGGGTTCTAGTGAGGGCTCCCTTCCTGGCTTGCAGATGGCTGCTTTGTCATTGTGTCCTCACGTGGCAGTGGTGGGGATAGATCCCTCTTTTCCTTTTCTTCCAGGACCACAGCCCTGATGAACTCACTTCACCTTGAATTACCTCTCCTAAAGAGCCTCTCTCCAGGTATAGTCACATTGGGAGTTAGGGCTTCAACGTCTGCATGGGGGAAATGCCATAGGGGACACAATTCAGTCGGCAGTAATGTGAGAGGAGACTCAACAGCACACAGATCCCTTCAGTCCTGCCTCCATGTCCCCCAGCTTGCAGATCTGGCACCCTCCTGAGTCCGGTCACCCTGTTGTCTTGCTCTCTGGATAATAGATGGTCTCTTTAGTCCAGTATCAACATTTATTCTTTTATAATTCCCTGTCTCTTATTGGGACTGCTCTTCTGGGCTTGAGTTTTGGTTCCTACCCTTGGAGCATATAGTATTTGAAGCTGTCTTTTAGGCTAAGAAGTAAAAAGGAAGTCCTCTGGGGTTTGCCAAATTAAGTCAAGAATCCAGAAGTGGTCCTGAAAAAAACACCTGAGTTTCTCTCTGAATTTCCTCCTATTCAGAGGAGACTGGACGGAGGTAGTCCATATCTCACTAGGATATTTGGAGAAATAACCAGCAAAATCTTGGGAAAGCACTTTGCAGCTACAGGATGTGAAGCGGTTTGTAGATGTCCCAGTAACTGAAGCATGTGTGTGGCATATCCTATGGCTTCTGAAGAATACCTCCTAAATTATCTCATCCCATCTTCACAACCATTTCACAGATGAGGAGACTTAGGCCTAATTAGGTCCTCCATTTGTTCACTCCCAAACTCTTTCCACCATACAAGGGAACCCCCATCCCCACTTCAAAGAAAGCACAGGGCCCTAAGGAGGAACACAGTGTACCTCTTTAGCTCCTCTGCTAGGACCAGAGATAGTCCAGACTCTTACTCGTTTCATATGAATCTTTCTTTCTTGTTCTGGAATTTTAAGGAGTTTGAAGTAGAATATATGGAATGAGGTGACATTCTTAGAGGAAGAGACTTTACAAATGGAAAATTATTATTTTATTCATGTTCGTTTGATTTAAGACTAAATTTCAGGGGACCCTGACTACTTTCTTAGTGTGTTTCCTTGAGATGCCCTGCCCACTTAGAACAACGGAATGAAGGAAACATTATCTGGTTTTAACCATATCCATTCACTAAACGTTAATTTAGTTCAGAACCTTCTACGTGCCAGAGGCTCTACCCTGCAGGAGCTCACATTCTAAGTAAGCCAGGGATAGACTACCCCTTAAGAGGGACAGTATAAATGGAACTCTTCTGGTCTGCCCCTTTCCTCCCGCAGCTCTCTGGGCGCTCGGAACGTCTCAGTTCGGCCCCAATCACCCTGGAAGCTGGAGACACTCTTTTCGGGGATCTGCAACGCTCCCTTCTCACCACACCAACAAACAAAATGCGCCAGGGTCCTGCACAGTCGAAATCCTCGGGGGGGGGGGGGCGGTCATCCCAACATGGAGCAATGTGCAGTTTTTGTGTTGTTTTTTCCCCACGAGATGCGGTGCACTTGGGGAGGGGGCTGCCTGGAAAGCACGACCCCAGCTCCCGACGGCGATTCCCGCTCCGGTCCTTCCCTCCAGGCCAGTGTCTCTTCGGCCCGCACATCCCTGTTTCTCCGACCCCGGCCCTCGGGCCAGAGAGGGCTTTATTTTCCGGCTCCCTCTTTCATCTGGCCGAGCGTGCCGACTCAGCCAAGGTCTCCTTCCATCCTAGGAAGACGGGCGGGGAGATCTGGGGAGGTTTTCGAGGGGCCGGGAGGTCAGGCGAGGCCGGGGGAGGCTCCGGGGAGACTGTGCAACCGGCCAGGGCTCTCCCGCAACCTCCGCCGCTGCGGCGGAGCTTCCTCCCCTGCTCCAGCCTTTCCGGACCCGGCCGGCCGAGCGGAGGGGAGGCTTCCTGCGTCGGCTCCCGCGGCGCCGAGCGAGTGCCGGCCGGGGCAGCGGCCGAGCGCCGGGCGCCGCGGGCGGCGAGGGCGGAGGTGGGGCCGGGCCGCGCTCAGGGTCCCCTCCCGCGCACCGCGGCCGCCGTTGCCAGGGTTACCGGGGGGGTTGCTCAGGTGGAGGGGAGGCCGCCGCGGCGGGGGCCGGCAGAGCTCGCCGCGGGCGGGCGAGCGGGCGGGGGCGGAGTCGCTGCCTCGTCGCCATGGGAACGGCGCAGCTATTTCCAACCCCGGGCGGTGCCAGTGGCGCCGTGCCAGGGTGCGAGGGTATTGCAGGACAACGGCAATCTGCTGCGGCCGGGGACCTAACAATGCGCTCCTTCTGTAGCGCGGGGCCCGCCGGCAAGAGGCCGAGCTAATCGGAGGGGCCCGGGCCGCCCCCGCGCGTCGCGCCTCCTCCCCGGCGCTCCTCGGCGGGGAGCCCGGCTGCCTGGGGCGCTGTCGGCTGCACGTGCTGCCCCCGCCGCCGCCCTCGCCAGACAAAGCGGCCTCCCCCCCCCTCACTCGATGGACCCTTTGATTTCTTCCCCCTCTCGCCTTCATCTCTCACTCGTTCCACCCCGCTCAACGGCCTCCTGGAGAGCCGCCTCTTTTGTGCTAGCCACCTTCAATTTGGCCCTCGCTCCAAAGCTTTGTCCTAAAAAACCGACTCCGTTTGACCTTGCCCCTCTCCCACTCTGTCATCAACTTTGGTAGCTTAATACGTTTGTTAAAAGGGCGACTGCCCCCGTCTCCTCATATTTTTCAGCTTCGCGTTACCTTTTCTTTTGTCCGCTCCCCTTCCTATCAGAACCGACTTTCTGGCCTCAGCCTTTTCAAGATTTCCAGAAACCTTCTTGCCTCTTTCCCAGTTTCCTTTTCACCTTTTTTCTCGCAGCAGAAGAGAGATTGCAAATGACTACCTCGGTTGAGCCCCCTTTGTATTTCGCTGACATCGCCTTTTTCTGCGACCCCGAAATCACATTGTTTGGGTCCCATGGGTGGGGCTGTAGTTGGGAGTGGGGGAGTTCTGTTGCTACCGCCATTAGCAGTCGCTTTGCTTGTAAAACCAAGTGAGGGAAACTTCTGGGAACTGGCCAGAGACCCCTGAAATGCAACTTGGCTGAACGTCTCTCAGTCCATCCGCGCTTGGCCACTCTTTAGTTCGTGCACCATCTGCCTCTTCCCACCTCTGGACTCCCTTCACCCCTGCCCCTGCCCCCCTCAACATCACATTGTTCATCCCTTTGGCACCAGCCCTAGAGAGGAAAGGGCAGGTCCTCCTCCCCAGGAAGGAAGGTTGGGGCAGAGCAGCTCCTGCAGGAAGGGAAGGAAAAAGGAGGGAAGGAAGGAAGTGGCCAACAGAAGAAGTGGGATCCGGTGGGAGGGCTCTGCATTGTTTTAACTTCTTTCCTTTTTAGCAAGGCAAAGCCAAGCCCAAGGCCATCCCAGAGCCAAGGTTATGCTGCCATCTCTGAGAACCCCGCTGGGACTGCCTGGGGGGGACAGTCTGAGGTTTTTGGTGGACCTATTTAAGAGAGGTGGGCAGAGTTCAACGTGTGCTGCAGATTGTAAGCACTTACATTTTTAATGTATCCATTTCCTTTTGGGTTTTTTTTCTGTCCAACAAAGTCAGCTTTTATTTTATTAATGTATTTCCATAAAAAGCTCCAGGGTAGAACTATGCCTCAGGTAAGGAAAATGTAACACTTCCCAAAGATCTTCTAAGTGTGAATCTGCTCGTATAGTCTATAATAGTTCATATTTACATAGGGCTTTGTAGTTTGTAAAGATCTGCCCCTTAACACTACCTCATCTCAACCATTATTACCCCTGCTTGGTCCTTTTCACCCCCTTACTTTAAAACTCAGCCCCTCGGGGAAAAACTGCTCATCAGTATTGCTCTCTATTTCCTCCACCCTTTTCCTGGGCTTGGCCCAAACTGTAGGTCTCAGGAACACAGGCAGGAAGTGCTTCGGTCCATGTGAGGCCTGTGGGTCTTACGCAGTTATAAGCTGCTTGGTGATAGACTAAAAAGAGGTTTGTCGTGTGATTGTTATTCACATAGTGTATCTTTGTATCTCCATTCACTTAATATCCAAATGCCTAGAAGACCACCAGCCAGGTTTCTGGCTGTAGAGGCCTTGTCTTGTTCTTTGAAAGCCTCAGAATGAAAAAAAAAAAAACAAAAAACAAAAAAAACACTGATTTGTGCTTTGGAAGAGCTTGTCTGAAACATAGTCCAAAGTTAAACTGCTGTTGTCTTCCCACCTTCTGGATCGGTTAACAGTGTCCTGAACACTGCGCAGGGGGCAGAGGGAATGGGTGTTCCTTTTTCTCAGCCCAGGGAAGCTCATCCTTGCTGTCTCTGTGAGGCGTCCTTCTGGCGGGAAAGGGTTCTCAACACCACTCTGATGGCCCGAGATGGGGGGTGAGGGTCAGGAAGGGGGCCCAAGAACCAGGATCCTTTTGTGTTTCTTTGGATTTGAAGTTGCTGTCTCATTGGTGGAAGAAGGTTTGAAGGGCTGGAGAACCTGGCTCTGCGGACTTGGGACAAGTGTGGGCAGAGCTGTGGGGCTTGGCTTCTTTTCCTTCCCTCTTAGTCACCCGGTTCTCTAGAGGGAATTTGCTACCACCATCCATTAGCAAGCCAATTTGCCCTGGGTGCTTACTTGGGGCACTGAGTTAGTGCCTCAGGGAACTGACCCTCTCCCAGAGAACAAGCTCTACAGTCTTGTGGTCATTGTGTGGAGGGGGATGGGGGTGCAGCGGTGGGGAGGGGAGATTTCTGGCAACTAGTAGAAAGGATCTTCTAACCAGAGACCTCAACTGTGACCGGGGCCGGGCTTCCTTAGGCATTCGTGGTCGTGGAGATGGTCAGGGAGTCCAGGCTAGAGGTCCATCAGTCAGAAATTGTGCAGTACCTGCTCCTGTGCTGGGGTGGGGGGTGAACTGATGACCTCACAGTCCCTTCTAACCCCGAGAGCTTGCAATTTTGGGATATACTCACGATCCAGGCAGTGTTCAATAAATGACTCAAGCTTTATAGGGATTCTATTCATCCGTTATTTTATCAAGCATGTACTTCGATAAATACACTGGTGCTCTGCTAGATGCTGTGGGAGATTCAGAGATGTGAATCGTGGGGTTTAAGATCTTTGTGGAGACCACCAGCACGCAAAGCAAACCGAGGCAGGAAGAGTTCCAGGCCAGAGTGAGAGGTCCTGTCCCCCATTACGTCTCAGGTCAGCATCCTCTTACAACATTGCCCGGTGGTTTGTTTCTTCTTGAGACGCTGGATTGAAAGATTTCTGGGGCTTTGGTCTGTAGGAGAGGGGCAGAAAAGAGAAACCTTATTAATCCAGAGAGAAGTGCTGAGGGAGCAGGGCAGTGTCTGTAAGGGTGAAAGCAGAGAGTGAGGATGGAGCCCACCTGTCAGGATACGCTAGGCTGGGGACAGGAATGAGAACCGGGAGGAAGATGAGGTGGAAATGAATGGGCCCCTGTAGGAGGAGGTAATGAGGTGAATCAGAAAAATCTGTCACTGAGATCCAAGAAGAGCCTGCGAGGTTTAATCTCTCTTGGTCTTTTTTAAAAGATGAGGTGTGTCAGTTAGAGGTCCCAGCCTTGTAGAGACAGATCTGTTTGGTTGGCTCCGACCAGGAGTCTGGGGATGGAACAGGTGGGGGCTTGCCAGGGCTGTTGTGGATGATGCTATCCCAGCACCAGGGCAGCCTGGAATCAGCTCACGGGCCCATCCTTCTTTCCCATCTTTGGCAGGGGGAGTCTGCTAAGTCCCAAGAACTTCTTCCCTGGCCTGGGCTCAGCGGCAACCCCCACCCCACGCTGGCCCCCAGCAGAGTCTCTGTATCTGTAGGACTCTCAGAACCCCGAAGCCAGGGAGAGTGGCAGGGTGGGGTGGAGGTCGCACTGCAGGATGGTGGATGGAGGAAGGGAGGGGTCACAAGGATTCTAATTTGCTTCTCTGTTCAGGGGAGCAACTGGGAGTCCGTTCAATTAGAGTTCTTGGCATCCTTGGGGATGGAAACCTCTGCTTTGTTGGTTTAGGTTTGTGTGTGTCCTGGAATAGCCTCCCCCTTCCACAACTGTGGACACTCAAGAGACTCTTGTGCCCAGAATGTCGCTCAGGGGGGCCGTGTCTTTTTTTTTTTTTTTTTTAAGATTTTATTTATTTGACAGAGGGAGAACGAGAGAGAGAACACAAGCAGGGGGAGTGGCAGAGGGAGAAGCAGGCCTCCTGCAGAGCAGGGAGCTCAATGCGGGGCTCGATCCCAGGACCCTGAGATGATGACCTGAGCTGAAGGCAGATGCTTAACGACTGAGCCACCCAGGCGCCCCAGGGAGGCCGTGTCTTGTAGGTCCGGAAGGACCTGACTGTGTGACTTGAGGGGCGTTGCAGGGAGGGGAGGGGAAGGACACCCTCTCCGCCAGAAGCACGACTCCTTCAAGCCTGCAGCTTCCATTGGGACAAACGCTGTCTGTGTGGGGATGAGGTAGCTGTGGGTCACCATCTGCTGTAAGGAGTAGACTGGCAGGCACGGGAAAGGGCCACCCAGTGCAGACCAGGGCCCTGAAGGAAGGGGATCAGGGACCAGGGAATTTTGCCGTTGGTAGGGACAAGTCAGGGGAGAAGAATCCAAACACCAGGGCTAGATTTGGAGCCTTTTTTTACTGTCTTCACGTCATCCCTGGGAGCTGAAGGAGGCTGAGGCTGAGGCCTGGGACATCTCAGAACCTCTCTGGGATGGGAGGGTGCTGAAACGGGATTTCATTTTCTCTGTTCTGAATTTGAGGACAGAAAGGCTGCCGCTGGGAGTTTTGCTCATGTCTGCATTCAGATCATCGCAGGGTTCTCTGCTTTGAAGAATGAACGGAAGCCAGAGGCTCAGTTTGACAAGGGCTCTGCAGGGGGATTGCGGGATGCAATTGTGGGCTGCAGGAAGCTCTTCTCCTGCTCGGATGATGGATGTGATGAGCCTCTGCGAGGGATGCGGCCAGATGCTGGTTGCTTTTCTGGTTTTAGCTCTCAGTGGTGGCGTTCAGCTGGAAAGCCCTGGTAAGTATTTCATGCAAACCAAAGGAGGGCCAGAGGCACCTCACCTAAACTCAGGGTCCTCAATGTCACACACCCCTGGAATTCCACCTGCCAGAGGCGAGGCTGGGGCTGGGGCGGGGCTGAGTTGGAAGCGGAAAAAGCTGGGTAGAGGGTGGCCTCTGCAGCTTCAGAGGACCTGACCTCGAGGCTGGGGCACTGGACAGAGTGGTCAGGCGTGAGGCCGCTGTGCTTCATCCAGGGTCAAGAGCTGAGCTGTTGCCATGTAAGCCAGGCAGCTCACATCCAGCCATTCTGAGACTCCAAGGCCATTCCACCTGTCTCTGTGTTGACGGTTTGGTTTTGTCTTTGGTATTGACTGAGACTTTCAAGAGCTAATCAGGCTTAGGGGACAAATAGAGGCTTGCTTTCCCTTTCAGAATTAAATCCAAATGCTTCAGTGTTAGGTACTCAAGTCTTTGTGGTACATTTCCTGCCTCATCTGTTGACACCACGCTGTGTAGATAGCACCCTCTAGTCACACTGATGGATTCATAGTTCTCCTGAGCGTGGCGCACTCTCATTCCTGTCTTCACCCTCTCCCTGGAGCACCTTTCCCTTCCCCCACTCCCGAGATGCCTTCGAAAGAGCCTGTGTCTCATCTTTTCCAGAGCACCTTTCCCGATGCCCTCCCCTCCCCAGTCTGGAGTAAAATGCCCCCTCCGTGTTCTGCAGGAGAGTATGCGTACCCAAATCACAGCAGTTACCGGATTCGTATTCGGTTGCGGTACTTTGCTCCTGGGTCTCCCTGACAAAAAGAGCTTGCCTTCCGGGCTTTCCCGGTGCTCAGCACAGTACCTGATACACAATCGGCCCTGGTTTATTTGTTTAGTGGCTAACTGTATTTCCTCCCACCCACCCCCGCTTCAGAATTTAAGCCCCATAAGAGCAAGGATCTTGCCTTTCTTGTTCACTGCTAACCCCCAGTGTCTAGCACATAGTGGGCCTGTAAAAATATCTGTTGAATGAATGGTTGGAAGTCACGCGCTGTGGTCCACATGTTGGCCCTTCCCCCGAGTGCCCCAGGGATGGTGTATAAGTTACTTATTATACCTGGGACGGTGGTGTGGGGCCGTGGAGGGACGCGTGTCCAGAGCACCGCCCGTAGGCACCACGTCAGGTCTTTGCTGCCTGGACTCCGCTTCCAGTGTCTGCTGCCCTGGCCACCTCTGGGCTGGTGTGGGCAAGTCAGCAATACAGAGGGACTGACATGGGCAACTGCGGCCAGCGCCTAAATGCTTTCTCCCTTTCTTCGTCGTGAATGATCTTGTGACGTTTCTTTCTTTTTTTTTTTTTTTTAAGATTTTATTTATTTATTCGAGATAGAGAGAGCAGGAGCCAGGGAGCAGAGGGAGAGGGAGGAGGAGGCTCCCCGCTGAGCTGGGAGCCGGACAATGACAACGCAGGGCTGGATCCCAGGACCCGGGATCAGGACCTGAGCCGAAGGCAGCCGCTTAACCATCTGAGCCCCCCAGGCGCCCCTGATCCTGCGATGTTTCAGAGTATCCTCAGATGGCCCCACAGGATGGGTCAAACAGCTGGCCCTTATGGACAGCTTCATTGTTCCCCACTGTGTAGGCTCCCTCTCCTTCCCTGTTTCTGCCTTCCAGGGTCACATACCCAGGTGCACTACTCACATATAAGCCTCTGTCTCAGGCTCTGCCATTTTCTTTTTTTAAAAAAGAATTTTTTTTTTAGGTAAACTCCACCCCCAATGTGGGGCTTGAACTCATGACCCTGAGATCAAGAGTCGCACGCTCTAGCGACTAAGCCAGCCAGGCACTCCTCAGGCTCTGCTTTTTAGGGAACCCAGGTAAAGACGACCAGGTTCCACTCCTGGCTCCTGCTACTAACTAGCTCTGTCTTTGGGTCAAACCATTTGACCTGTCTGCTTCTGTTGCCTCAGCTGGGAAATGGGTATCATAAAGCCACACCAGGTTTGTGACATTTGATAATGTGATATATGTGAGAGTGTCTGCTTCAGTCCCTCATATATTAGGGACTCACTAATAGTTTCTTTCTCTTCCTACCGCCTGTCTTTGTAAAAAGGCAGGTCTAGGAAGCCTGCTGGGCCTCCTAGTTGGTGAGGCCTTGTGAAGAACTGTTGCGGAGTGTGACCCTCACTCCGGTGGGAAGGCCACACCAGAGGACCAAAGGGTGCACCAGATGACTCAGGCATTTGGCAACCAGTTCATTCTCCTTTGGAGCATTATGTAAACATTGGTCAAGGCAGTCTTGCAACACGCCTGACAGGTGGGAGGCGGGAAGAGGCGAGGGTGTGGAGGCGGGGAGAAGGCCAAACACATTGCTCACAGGGCCTGGGCGGTGGGGGGGGGCATGTCTGAGATGCTCGTCTGGCACGAGTATGAGGCCACATGTGCAGGGCCTCCCTGTGGGGGGCAGGGTGGGGTGGGGTCAAGTTCTCTTTCTGCCCCCCACTGGTTTTCCTGTCCACCCCACATCTTCTCCCACGTGGCATCCTTTTGCTGCCAAGAAGAATCCCAGAGTTTTTATGTTCCTGGCCCCATCCCCCCCATGCCCCCCCTCCAAAACAGCTTTAAGTCCCAAAGCAAAGAAAACGGATTTCTGGCTTATTGTTGGTGATGGGAGAGAGATCTGGGGGGATGTCATCTGCCTGGCTCCCCCTTAAATTAGATACTATATGCCTCCTCAACCTACAGATAAGGCAGGTTCTGGGCACAGTAAGCCCATTGGTGACTGGGAAGCTCTTTGGGAAATGACTCAGGAGGGCTAGGTCAGTCTTCTTGGCATCTAGTGATTACTTCTTTGAGCTGTAAGGCCCCTGCTTTCCACTGTCCCTGGCAGTCTTATGCTCTGAGCACCCACGTTCACCCATTTGCAGAGGGACTGTTTTTCCTCTCTTCTCCCGGCCTCCTGGCCCCCAGAGAACAGGGGAGACAGGAAGTTGGGGCCAGGATCAAAGTCTGAAGCCCACCACAGATGTGGCCCCTTCTCCCAGAGCGCCCCTGCCCGCCTCCACCTCCCAAGGGGGTAGATTCCTGCCCTCGTAGAAACATGGCAGACGTCTGGCCCTGGCTGGGCCCGCTGAAGGAGGCCAGGAGGGGAGGGGGCAGTTCCTAGTGGACAGCAGCAGGGGCTGGGCTGTGCTGCCTCTGCCTTCTCCCTGTCACTACCAGGCACCTCCCTCTTCAGTGGTCCGGCTGGGTCCTGTTCCCATCTGGCCAGCAAGTCAGCAGTCACCACTCTCTGAGCGACTCCCTGTGTCCTGCCCTGAGGTCTCTGTGCTGCCAAGACAGGTACACCTAGAGACCCGTGGCTTTGCCCCCTTCCCCCCTCCCCCATACTGCCTGTGAGGCAGCAGCGGGCCAAAGCTCAGGGAACTTTCTCTGGAGGGCAGCAGCTGAGCGTGGAGGGGAGAGCGGCAGCAAAAGCAGTGAGAGAATCATCCACTGAGTTGCCAGAGCCTTTCTTCTCAGCCTCCCATCCCACATTGCTACATGCATCTGGGGATGAGCATCTAAATAGCCACACATGCGTACGCCACTTGCTCATGCTCAACTTCAGTCCCCGGGGCTGGTCTTTGGTCAGACTCCTTCCCAGCCCCAACCCTCCTTCCCACGCTCTTGGACCCTCCCCACACCCCAGCCCTGGGCAGGTGACCACCGATTGCCTGAGCCGTGTCCTTTATCACAGTGGTTCTCAAAGTGTGACTTCTGGACCAGCAGCAGCAGCGGTACTTGGGAACTTGAAATGCAGATTCCCAGGCTCAGCCCAGACCTGCCGAATCAGAAACGCTCAGGAGCGGGCTCAGCAATCTGTGCTTATCTGCCCCATCCTGAGATGTGTTCTTTTTTTTTTTTTTTTTAAGATTTTATTTATTTATTTGACGGTGAGAGATACAGCGAGAGAGGGAACAGAAGCAGCGGGAGTGGGAGAAGCAGGCTCCCCGCTGAGCAGGGAGCCCGATGCGGGGCTCGATCCCAGCACCCCGGGACCATGACCTGAGCCGAAGGCAGACGCTTAACAACTGAGCCACCCAGGTGCCCCCTGAGATGGCTTCTGAAGTTTGAGCACCCCTGCTTTATCACCATACCTGCAAGAGTCTGAGCAGAGAAACGCTTGTCCTGAGCAAGGAGGCTGAGGCAGGGGCAGGTAACTGCCCCAACAAGCTGGGCTTCCTGGCGAGCATCCCCCCAAGCTAGCAGAAGGTGCTGGAGGCCACCGCCCACTGACAGCAGCCTCGGAGGTATCCAGGAGTGCTGAGCGGGCACTTCTCACCACCGTTTCTCCACCGGGCCTGGGAATCACAGTGGACGTGCTCTTCTCCCGAGGGCTTGGCTCAAAGAAGGGTGGGGGGGGGGAGAGGGGAAAAGGGCTTCTCCTCCAGGACGAAGTTCAGGGAACCAGTGACTTGCAGGAGGGAGCACGTTAGCTCAGAATTAGAATGCGGTGGTGGTTCTAGCTGTGTGGTCAGTCTTCCCTGGAAGGGGCCCCTGTGAC
This sequence comes from Zalophus californianus, assembly GCF_009762305.2. Classification (NCBI taxonomy): domain Eukaryota; kingdom Metazoa; phylum Chordata; class Mammalia; order Carnivora; family Otariidae; genus Zalophus; species Zalophus californianus. The sequence goes on from NC_045604.1 coordinate 42,019,703, forward strand.
AGTTTCATCTGGTTACTTTGATTAGTCGGGTGACAGTGCCTTATTTACGGACACATGGAGTACAGTGGAATGAGCACTGGATAAAGAGTCAGGACACAGGCACTCTTCTGCCCACTTTGACACATCTCTGTTGTGACTCAGGGCAACTCTTTCTGGCCTCAGTTTTGGGAAACTCTATACAAACTACATTCTCATCCATACAATGAGAGTAACATTATCAACTTCATTTACCTGAAAATAATGCTTTGAGGACAGAATAAAACCCTTGTAAAATTTTTTGATAAGTTCAAAATGTTTGGTATCTAACCCTACAATGCTAGGTTTTTGTTTTTTAAAAATCTATGTTTCTGGGTGCTGGGGTGGCTCAGTTGGTGAAGCATCTGCCTTCAGCTCAGGTCATGATCCCGGGGTCCTGGGATCGAGTCCGCATCGGGCTCCCTGCTCAGCGGGGAGCCTGTGTCTCCCTCTCCCTCTGCCCCTCCCCCTCAAAAAAATAAGTAATATCTTTAAACTAGCTTTCTGAGATCTGAACCCCAAGTGCAAACAGAACTGAGGGGCAGGTGGGTGTGCTGGAAAGAACAATGGAGTAGAAGTCTGGAAGTCTGGACTCCAGCTTCAGTATGACCACTCACCAGCAGTGTGTCCCTGGGTCAGCCACGTTCCCTCCCTGGGTGTCAGTTTCCTCATCTGTAAAATGGGAACATTAGGTTAGATTATATCTAATGTCATGCCAAAATTTAACAGTCTAAGATTCCAGGACTTTGATTTGTTGGTCCTCATTGTCTTCATTCCCAGGCAGGCTCCACGATGTTCTGGCCTTTGCCTCGTGGAGGGAAAGAGGCCAAAGGAAAGGGGTGGGGCACATTAGGCTACGATCGCTAGAGCCAGGACTGAGGACCAAGGGGGTAGAGGATGCAGACAGAAGGAAGAGTTGGAAGGCTTTCTGGAAGGGTGACAGGTCATTCTCAGAAAATTTGCTGAAAGTCAGGGTGTTTTTTTCAGCCACGAAGCTTAGGTTGACAGCTCATAAACAAAACAAGGGAGTGCCCGAGAGAGAAGCAAGTGGGCTGGCTTTATAGACTTCTGTCCTCCTTCCTCACTGGCCTCACGACATGGATGGAATTCGCTTTTACTCTTTCCCACCCCAACTGTCAAAGCTGGAGGAGACATGGAGACAAGAAGGGGCAGCGGATGGGGGCTGGAGGGCGGGCTTAACATTCTCAACTCCACATCTCTTCCTCATCCTTAGCTGGCCTTGAGTGGGCCACTCAGAAAGGAAGGCAGAGAGCAGACCCCTGGCTTCAGGAAAGAAAAAGAGCCCAGCATTCCCTTAACAAGACCAGCCCTCCTGTATCCCAAACATCATCCCTGGTTCTCTTGGCTCTGGGTGCTCGCTGCCCCCACGCAGGTCAAGGGTGTGTGCCCAGAACCTCACTCACATCCTTCCTCCGGCTTCTTTGGGGGCCACTCACAGCTTTGGGGAGCAGCTTAAGTGGCAGAACCGGTGTCAGAACGCCCTGGGGCACTCTGAGGCTGTGGCTTCTACTCCTGGGAACAGCCTGAGGCTATTTCTACTCCCTTAGTCAGCACAGGGCGGGAAGGGTGAGGGCCTGGGAAAGGCCAGTGGTGCAAGCTTCTGTAGCAATTGCTCCTTGGTAAACACAGTAATAATAGCAGGTCTGGGATTATGGTTGTTACCCCTGATAATTATCAGCTGCAGCGCATTCCCTCCCCTAGGTGGGCCACACCGAGCTCATCACAGCACAGGGGGCCGTGGAGTAAGCTCCAGATTTCCCAGATCACCTCCTCCAGTTGCTAGGCAACTAGAAGTCTGTGCTGGAAGTGGGGTGGAGGGGGGAATCCCATTTAGGAAAATCTCCAGGTCTCCCAAACCTCTGGAATCTCAATGGATTATTCACCAAGTGAAGACCTTGGATCACTGATTGCTCACCTGGGGGGTCAGAGGCTAGTCCAAATGCAAGGATAAGCTGGGCTGAGTGAGATTGCCCAGCCAGCCTGGGGTGGGTGGGGGGGAATCACAGGGAGGGGAGGCTGTTCTGGGAGCAACCCTTTTCTTTTTTTTTTTAAAGATTTTAGTTATTTATTTGAGAGAGAGAGAGAATGAGAGGTAGCACGAGAGGGAAGAGGGTCAGAGGGAGAAGCAGACTCCCTACCGAGGAGGGAGCCTGATGTGGGACTCGATCCCGGGACTCCAGGATCATGACCTGAGCCGAAGGCAGTCGCTTAACCAACTGAGCCACCCAGGCGCTCTGGGAGCAACCCTTTTCCTGAAACACCAGAACTGCGGTTATGGGGCTGAGTTTAGCATGTGTTATGGCCCTAGCTAGTTGGAGTGAGAAGCAGCCCATGGTTGTCTGCCTTATACTGGCCCGAGAGGGTGCAGGGGTGACCCGGCGCAGAGAAGATGTAGGGGAGGAAGGTGGGTTTGTGTTCATTGGCTTGTTTTCAGTGGCCAGCCCCCATGGGAGTATCAGGGAGCAGGCCCTAGTGTCTTGGGCTCTACTCCAGTACTCCATAGACCAGTGTTTGAGACCACGGGGGAGGAGAGGGAGGAGAAAGTTCTTGGAGCTGCCTCAACTTCCTGCTCCAGGTGATGTAATTTGGGGGCAGGTGAACTGCAGGACCTAATGCATTGTCTCAGGCATGACTTGGGAATCTACTCCAAGGCCCCTCAGGAGGGGCAGAGTTGGGAAGGGGGAGGAGGAAATGGCAGGGACTGTTGGTTCTGGACCCTGTTGACCTTGACCAGGCATGAATGACATCTCTCTGTTGAGTTTTGAGGAGTGTGTCTAACAGCTTACCTCAGGCAGAAGACCCTGGCTCCAAACCAGAAACAGAGGAATTAAAATTGAAGAAACCTTCCTTGACCATGTACCCAGATGTGCATGGTGTTTAGGTGCCAGGAGGAGACGGGGAGCCAAGGGACCTGGGTTCCTACCTTCAGGGAGCTCACAGTCTAGCCAGGGAGGCGTCACAGGCTCTCCTGCAGCTGGAGGTCATTTCTCGTCCTGGGAATGTGCCTCTCACAGCAGCCAGAGGTTGAGGCTTTGTCCTAAGGTGGAGGTCATAAAAACCTGTTTATCTTCCCAGAGCAAGACTTGCCTCAGGGCCTGCATGTCAGAAACCAGCACTCAGTTTGCCTGAGTCAGGCGGGAGAGCACCTCCTCGTCTCTGGAATCCCGCTGAGGCAGGGAGGCTGGGGAGGAGGCCAGGTACAAGCCTGGCGTGGGAGCTGAGGAGGTGGACACGAAGAGCTCCCTCCTCAGTGGCTGGTCTCCTGGCAACCTTGACCACGGTCCTCCCCCCCTCCCCGCTAGCCGAAAGTGCCCCGAAGAGACCATGACGAAAAGAACAGGCTGTCCAGACACTCGCGGTGATGGTATTCCAACAAAGCAACCATTGATGGTCATGATCACCTTCAGGTTCAATAAATACGGAATTCCCGCCACGTGCCAGCTACAGGGCTGGGGGCTCTCGCACGGCCGTCCTGTGTAGTGTATCGTCTCTCCATAACTCTATGATGTAGGTGTCAGCCTCACTGGACAGAGGAGGAAGCAGAACCTTGAAAGCCAGGGAGTCCATGGGGACAACTCACCGGACTCAGCACTGAGCTCTGGGCTGCTTGCAAGCACCACCAGACTCTTGGCGTCCTTCAGCTGTTTCAAAAGTCAGTTTATCCAAAACCAAGTTCACTAGGATTGACTCCTTCCGGGTTCCCAGTCCAGGGCCATTCGTCTAGCTGCCCAAATGTGGAAGTTCTCTTCGATGCCTCCCTTTTTGCTCACCCCTACTTTCTCCATCTGCCGGTCCTACCAGCCACACATCGCTTGGATCCATTTCCTCTTTTCTGATCCTGGATCACGGTCTTAATGCAGTCTCTAATAATTTATCTGCCTGGTCATCACAGTGGCCTTGCCTGGAGGCTTCTCCACCCACTCCCACCCAAACTTCTGCTGGAGGGCGCCTCTCTCTAACCTCCCGGATAAACGTAAGCTCGTTATTTGGAATAAAAGGCTCTTTTGGGTATTACTGATTATTGGTTGTAGCTCTCTGCCTCACTCTGCTCGCTTGCTGCTGGCCCCCAGCACAGGGCCTGTGTGTGGGTCCCTGGGGTGTCCCATGCTTCCTGCCCACCTCTCTCATTCAAGCCCGTCTTCCTTTCTGCCTCGCCCTTCGCCTCAGCCGCCTCCCTCCACTTCCCTGGGCTCCCGTTTATGTCTTCCAACCAAACCCAGGCTTCCCTTCTTTTTTCTAGCATTTCCAGACCCCAGGTGGAGGTTGTTGGCCTTGTGTCACCTGTCCCCAGAAAGGAGCCTGTGTCTCCGCTGAGCAGAAGTGCTTGACCAACTCCAGTGATCATTGACAAAAGAACAGCCTTAGACAATGGTTTTTTGAGTGGGGGAGACCCTGCAACATACCCAATTACAAAAATAACTTTTATAAGGCTGTATGGAGATATCGTAGTATAGTTCATTATTCGAGGGGAGAGAGTCAGCATTTGTTGAAGCCGACGGTGGACCGTGCTGAGGCTTTGCGTATGTCATGTCATGTCATTAGCAATGCTGAGACTGGGGCACAGAGATTCTAGAAGCCACGGTCATAGTCCACTCAGCAGTTGCCTGCCACACTTGGGGTTCACATCCAGGCAAATTCCTCTGCTATTTCCCTGGCCTCCTGTGTCCCCTCCTTTTTGGAGGCAGGTTTTCCCAGTGTGGGGGATTCTCTTTTGGTCATTTTGGGGCCTATCAGGACTTTACGAGGGGAGGGGACAGGGGTTCGGGGCCAGGGATGAGAGGATCAGTGATGCCCAGGGTACCACATCTCCACCTCCTGATCTTCCTTGCGTATTTGCATCACATCTCACCGTGTGTCTCCTGAAGAACAAGCCTGACGGTCGGATTGTCACAAGGTGGCCCGAAGGCTGACATCGCTGTGATTCAGTATGCCAGCATCGGGCACAGAGGGTCCATAATCAGTATGGTGAGACGCAGAAACAGCTGGGCCCGCGGAGGCCTCCTGGGAGCACTGACGGAGGCCCTGCCCCCCCCACCTGTGTCTCTGGGCTCCAGCAGAGTGCTTGGCGCTGGTGGGGCTCAGCACAGGATTGCTGCAACGAACGAAGCAATGATCGAGTGAGTTCGGGGATACCGTGTTTGTCAGGAAGGAGGGGGAGGTGGGCGCTTTGCTCTTTCTTGGGGGTCTGTCCCTCTGGTCAGGGGCATTTCTGCCATAAGCCACCCACGTGCTCCCTCCACTCTGCCCTTCTCCCCTTCTCCCTTCCTCACCTCTTTTCCATCTCATCACCCCCACTTGGGTGACTGGCGCAGGCTTCTGGGGCTCCCGTAGGACGACTCGTTCAACGTTTATTCAGCATTTCTGGACTCCTTCCCTGTGCTCAGCAAGCACGAGGCTCTACACACAGGAGGAAAAAGGATGATACACCCTGTGGCGAGCCAGGCTGGTCAACAGGCAGTTACAGTGGAATCTGATTGGAGGTCAGAGCCATCAGGGACATCAAATAGACTTGGATAGATGAGTTTAGGGGAGGGCTTCTTGGAGGAGTGATGTCTGGACTAAGCCTGACCATTTGCACGATTCTGAGAGCCTCCTTACGTTTTGTGCCCCTTTGCTTCACTTTGGTCCCAGGTCTGGCCCTGAGGATGCACAGGAGTTGGTAGGAAAGGAGGAGATAGTGACGGTGAGTGGCCAGGAAGTGCCTTCCAGGTGAGGGATGTCTGGAGCATGGGGCAGAGCACTGAGGTCAGAGCCCCATGGGGTCTTCATTCCCCCCTCTCTGGAGGGGGCTGGGGGCAAGCTGCTGGTGCCTGTACCTCATCAGGCACGTCTGAGAGCCAGACACTGTTACCAGTGCTCTTGCTGCGGAGAGAAGGTAGCTCCAGGTGGCACGGAATGGAGGGTCGAGGGCTCTGACATCTGTCATGGCACTTCTCGGCTTTCACACCAGGACAATAAAATAGCCAACACTTACCTGGTGCTTTATGTGTACTTTATGCACTGTCCTATGAGGCAAGTGCTGTTAATACTGGCCATTATCACAGATGGGAAACTGAGGCACAGAGCTGTTGAATAACTTGTTCAAGGTCATACAGGCGGAGCCTGGACTCAAACTCAGGGAGTCGGTGCCAGAGCCCTTGTGTCTGCCCCCTGCACTTAGGCTCGTGACCCCCGTGAACAGCTGGAGAGAGGAGATAGCTCTTGGGTGATTTATAAAGATGCCTACAGGTACAAAATTTCTGAAATACTCCTATTTCATCTTAAAAATTCACATACATCTACATCTGTTATGAATAAGTCCTATATGTTTAATCAAAACAATGCGTCCCACCAAGGAACCGAGTAAAATTGGTGCCCCAGAGACAGGTGCCCCCTCTGTCCCGAAGCCCTGAGGATCCCCAGAGACGGGGTGGGTGGCAGGAAAGGGACAGCCCAGCTCAGGTTTCAGAGCAGGAAGAGCTCGGGCTGGTGGCAGGAACTGGACGAGGAGGGACTCGAGCCCTTGACCGTAGCGCTGCCTTGCTTTCCCCTTCTGCCTCACCCTGACCGCCTGGAGACCCTCTTGAGTCAGGGTGCGTGTCGTGACTTCCCCACATGACCTTCACTGCGAAGGTCGTCTGGAAACTGGCGACTCCTGCTTTGTGGTTGCTGGACTGCCTTGTTTGTCACGGCTCTCCTCCTCCTCCCCCTCCTTCTTCCCACTCCTCCTCCCCTTCTCCTCCTCCTCCCTCTCTTCCCTTCTTCATCCTTCTCGTTCTTGCCCCTTCTGCTAATCCTCCCCTTCCTCCCCATCTCCTCCTTCCCCTCCTCCTCCTCCTCTCTTTCTCCCTTCCCCTCCTCCCCCTCTTTCCCCTTCCCCTCCTCCCTCCCCTCTCTTCTCCCTTCCCCTCCTCCTCTCCTCCCCTCCCTTCCTCCTCCTCCCCTCTCTTTCCCCTTCCCCTCCTCCCTCCTCTTTCCCCTTTCCCCTCCTCCCCCTCCTCCCCTCTCTTTCTCCTTCCCCTCCTCCTCCTCTTTCCCCCTTCCCCTCCTCCCCCTCCTCCCTCTCTCTCTCTCCCCTCCCCTCCTCCCCTCCTCCTCTCTCCCTCCCCCTCCTCCCCTCTCCCCTCCCCTCTCCTCTCCCTCCCCCCTCCTCCCTCCCTCTCCCCTCCTCCCCTCTCTCTCTCCCTTCCCCCTCCCCCTCCTCCCCTCTCTTTCCCCCTCCCCTCCTCCCCCCTCTTTCCCCCTTCCCCTCCTCCCCCTCCTCCCCTCTCTCTCTCCCTTCCCCCTCCCCCTCCTCCTTTCCCGCTTCCCTCTTCTTCCTCCTCCTCCCATCATCCTCCCCTTCTCATCCTTGTCCTCCCCTCCTCCTCCTCCTCCCCCTTCCCATTCCTCCTCCTACTTCTCCTTCCTCCTCTTCCCTACTTCTCCTCTCTGCCTCCTCCCCTCCTTCCTCCTTTTTCTCCCTCCCCCTCCCTCCCCCCTCCCTCCCCCTCCCTCTCCCCCTCCCTCTCCCCCTCTCCTTCTTTTGTTTTCTTCTGGAGGAGGCCTCTTAGAGGGTCATGTGAGCCCACACATCTGAGATCAAGCTCTGGAAGCCTCTTCCATTTTAGCCCACATTTAGTTCTCTCCTTTCTCCAACTTCCTCTATTTTCTAGAAGTTTCATGTTTGCTCATGTTGAGCTACTGCAGAAACCCCCTTGAGTGGCCTTAGAAAATCATAGCAACCACCGCAAACCCAGCATTTCTATTCTTTCTTTACCTCCTAGTTTCCAAATAAGTCGTCCTTCCTTGGCCAGACAATTGGCGGCCTTTACGTGATGTCTTTATGTCCTTAAGTTTCAGACTTGATGTGCTTTCTCACGTGGCTGCCTGGAGCCCCGCGGGGCCATTTCTCTGTTGCAGGGGAAACCGCCCCAGCTGCCCTGCCTCTCAGCCCAACATCTCCGAGGTCTCCTTAGCATTCATTTATTTGCTTAACAGATGATCATGGTCAGGTGCCGTTCCAGGCATGAGGAATGCAGTTGGGTGTACGACCAGATGATCTTGTAAAGCTTACATTGTCGGAAGGGATTGCAGTGGAGACAGACAGACAATGGCCCTCCCCCGAGAACAATAACAATAATAACCCCCCCAAAACAACCGCCCCCCACAAAACCCCAAGAAGTAGATAAGTAACATACTTTCAGGTAGTTATAAGAACTACAATGCAAATAAAATAGGATGGTACACAGAGTGAAAAAGGGAGACAAGGAACAGGTGCACAGACCTTGGGTGAGGAGAATCTCGAGTGGACAGGAGGCCAGCAAGGCTGGAACGTGGTGGCTGAGGGGAAGGGAGGTGCCAGGTGTGGGGAGAGAGGGAGGCATGGGCCAGATCACCTTGCTTGACAGCTTCTGTGCCCTTGTAAGGAGGTAGGTTTTATTCTACACGCAGTAGGGGAGAAACGTGATCGCTTCTTGAGAAGGACCACTCTGGCTGTTGTGGAAAACAGATTTTAGGCACCAAGGGTGGGACCAAGGAAACCCACTGGGAGGCTAATGTAGTGACCCAGATGAGCAGCGATGGCAGATTCCACTGAGGGCAGTAAAGAGGGAGAGAGAGAAATACACTCAAGAAAGATCATGGAGAGGTCACCAATGGTGGAGTGGAACATGCTCTAATCTGGGACTCAGAAGTCCCGGGGTTGAATCCTCAGCCCGCTGCCCACCAGCTGCGGGAGATTGTGTGAATGGCCTCATTCGTCTTCTATAAAATGAGGATGATGGCACCGCCTGCACATTTCTCAGGTGGGGGAGAGGAAGAAGGTGAATTTGCTCAGCTCAGTGCCTCTGTGACAGAGCCTCCCCCCCGAGTTCTTATGATGTTGAATGTTGGGTGAGGACACTCTAGAGAGGTCACAGTGTTCCAAGGATTTCCTGGAACGCACCTCTTCTCTATTACAAGGGTGAAAAGGCAAGACTCTCATCTAAGGTTTCAGGTAAGTCAAAGCTCACTCATTGTTGACAGTAAAGGGCGCATTTGGAAGTCATTGCTTTTCAAAGTGGGGAAGTGGGTTTTGGGCAGGGTTAGGAGATACCCAGGGCTGGTGGGAGACAGTAGTAGCCTGAGGGGCTGATTGATGGTGGCTGGACAAGGCAGAAGGGCTTGGACTTGGGGGCAAGCCTGTCACTGTCCAGAGGGGCAGCTGGTAAAGGTGGCTCTGGCCACATGTCCTTTGATGGATGAAGGCAGGCAGGCTAAGGAACAGTTTGATGGACAGACAAGTTTCCAGAAAGTCTCAGCAAGGCTGGGTTTTGACCTTTCATGGGTGGAGTAGGTCAGTTTCGAGCCCTTTCTATGGAAGTTCTGAAAGCAGAGGTCCCACCCCTGGAAATCACCTATCCCAAGCTGGCTTGTTGTCAAGTCTGGCCTGCAGTGCTGTGGGAGCCAGCTGACCCGGGGGCAGGGTGCATGGACTTTTATTAAGGCATGAATCAAAGGTCAGCATAACATGAGCAATATTCATGGGCTACGCCCCTTTCTCTTTAGCTTTCTGAAGTCTGGACTCTGGAACTTCAGGTTTCTAAAGGAAAATGGAAGGGAGCTGGTAACCGTTCAGGTATGGCACGCCTGGCACCTCGCCAAGCACCGAACACTACTCACAACACGGTGAAGTAAACGTTATTATCTCCATTTTTTTATACTAGGGAACTGGGGCTCTGAGAGAGAAAAGCATCTTTTTCCAAAGTTTTGTGACTGGTAATGGGCACCTAAGTCCACCTACTCCAAGCCCTAGCTCCTACGCAAGTGCCTCCTGGACAGGCTAGGTATACATCAGAACCTTCCAGAGGAGGGGTCTTAGGATCTTGATTTTTCATTTTTTTATTTTTATTTTTTTTTTTTAAGATTTCATTTATTTATTTGACAGAGAGATAGCAAGAGCAGGAACACAAGCAGGGGGAGTGGGAGAGGGAGAAGCAGGCTTCCTGCCGAGCAGGGAGCCCGATGTGGGGCTCGATCCCAGGACCCTGGGATCACAACCTGAGCCGAAGGCAGACTTAATGACTGAGCCACTCAGGCGCCCTGGGATCTTGATTTTTTTTAAAAAGTCCCTCAGGCTCCTGCGATGGCCAGAAGCAAGAAGCTTCTGCCTTGCACCGTGTGGCTCTCCTAAATGCCTTCATGGGACATTAGAAGTGAAAGGAGAGAGTAGGCGCCCAGCCTACTTCGGAACATGACCACAGCAGGACTTAAAGAATCTTACCTAGAAAGAAGCTTTAATCTGTGTTAAGTGGCTTTCTGGCTGTGATGCAGGTCACTGAACTTCTCTGAGCCTCAGTTCCCTGGCCTGTAAAATGGGGATCCAAATACCCTGCAGGACCATTAAAGGGTTAGGGACAAGAAAGTAAGTGACTTAGCATACTGTCCCGCTCAGCTGGCCCTGAATGCATGGTCGCCATTAACAGGATTCATTGCATCATCAAACCTTTTTTGGACGGGGGAGTTGGGGGACAGTCAGCTTCTCTGTGGCCCACTTAGCCATTGCTGAGGCCCCTCCTTGGCACAGCCTATCCCGTAGAAAGAGCAGACTGCCAGGCACTGTTCCTCTGCGGAAAGCTAGTATCCCCACAGGCCACTGGGCCCTGGTGCTTGAAGCTCTGGCACGCGGCGACACTCTCTGCTTTTCAGCCGGCGAGCATGCCCCCCTCCCTGGACTGGCCCAGGGGCATGCTGGGCAGGGGGGCGGCTGGCAGGGAGAGCTGAGGAGGCTGGCCCTGCGCCCTGCTCCTCTGCCATCTGGGTGGCTGGGCCCGGCAGCAGCTTGGACTAGCTCGAAGGCCCAGCAGGGGCCTCTGTGGGGCGGCAGCCTCCCTGAGCCCCTCAGCTAGCACCAGGCCATCTGGTGCCTCTGTCCCCTTTTGTGTGCCAGGGGGGAGGAGGGGCGAAGGGGGAGGGGACAGATTTCTCTGGCCAGCTCTTTTCTGAACTGAGAAGGAGAAGCTGGAGGTAGAGGGCATGGAGCCTGGGGATGAGGTGGAGGGCACTCTGGGCTCAGGACTCGGGAAGAAGGGACGGGAGGGATGGGGGGACCCCCGAGGCGTGAAAGGGGGCAGGCTCACGAGGGAAGGAGGAAAGCTCAGGAGGAACAGGTGCCGTGTGCAAACTACAAGGGGAAGAGGCGAAAGAGAGAGAGAGAGAGGGCACGAGCGAGCTGTGTGAAGAGGAAACTGGGGGGGCTGCGGAAAAGGGAATAAAAGCAGACAGAGAAGGATGAAGCCCAGGAGTAGGAAAAGGTGTACAAAATCTCTCCAGGTTGGATGCGTGAAGTCGCTGCCGTGTCTCTGCTCTAGGAAAGAGGAAGTGAGAGCGTGTGGGCTGGGGGCCGGCCCTGGCCAGGGCTGTAGGTGAGGGGGAGTGGCTGACAGAGCAGCCTGGCTTTCTGGGCAGAGCAGCTGGCGGGGGGCGGGGGGGCAGCCCAGCCCTGCCCAGCAGCTGCCAAGGTTGGGTCAAAGTCAGAACTGCCACCAGGCAGAGACTACTGGAAAGGAATGTGATGCTTGGTCTCTAGGGGTGGGGGGAAAACTGGTGTTGACAAATATGCTCTTTGATGTGGTTCACTTGGGGAGTAAAAGTGTGCATTTCTGAGGCAGTTAGGGGGTGGACTTTAAAGGATTTCACATTCAGGAACTTATAGTGGCTTTGAGGGAGCAGGCGCCTATCAGGTGGTGGAATATCCCTTCTCTTCCATGCAGGCCACCGGGCGTGCATAAAGCAGACACAGAAATAACAGTGGTGAGCGTGCTGCTTTGGGCTTCTCTGCTTCTGCATTCGGGGAGCAGGAAGGACACAGAAGGTGGTCTGTTTTCTCTGCTGGGGACAGTACAAACTGGCCTCGGGTTGGAAGCCTCCTTCCCCCCCCGGCACTTCTCCCGTCAGACTCCATTCGTGGACCTCTCTCCGAATTAAGCTCGCTTCCCCTCCTGGGGTTTGTCTAGGGTTATCCCTTCCTGGCCCCTGGCCCGGAGATGTGTGTTCACCCTCTAGCTCTCCCAGAAATCTGCCCTGTCATCTGCATAAGGCCTTACCAGTGTCAGTCTTCTGGTCCCATCTAGAAAGAAGGACTAAGTCACCGTTACCTTCTTGAAGCAGGAAATCCACACAGAACTAATTCATGACTGAGGCATGGAGAACACATACCGCGAAGATGATTGATTTTAGTGCAAATTGGTCCATTTAGCACCAACCAACATGCGATTTCCCCCCATTTTTTTTAAAGATTTTATTTATTTATTTGACAGAGATAGAGAGAAGCAGGGGGAGCGGCAGGCAGAGGGAGAGGAGAAGCAGGCTTCCCGCTGAGCAGGGAGCCAGATGTGGGGCTCGATCCCAGGACCCTGGGACCTGAGACGCTTAACTGACTGAGCCACCCAGCCTCCCCCTCCCCCCCGCCCCGTTAAAGTCACCTGAAGATCATAGGTTGGTTGGAGGCTTTGGGAAGCCCTTTGCAGCTCTGGTGGCAGGGGGTACCCCAAAGTGGAAAAATATGCGATGGCCCTGCCCTGCTGGGCTCTGAAGACCCGAGTGGGTGATGGGGCAGCACTCACTGCCAAAGAGGGCCCTGTGTTTTGAAGAAGGTCAGGCTGGAGCTCAGAAGCGGCCCCTGCAAGGAGCCACCAGATGTAGCTGATGGGCAGCTAGAAGCAAGCAGGGCCTGACTGGAAAGGTCCGTTCCTGTGTGCCTGCAGGCGGGCTCACAGCTGGCTCAGCTGAGCCGCCTGCACAAGGGACAGAGGGGACTTTGTATATCAGTGGTGATTTCTTGAGCACTTATGAAGTGCCGCCCAGTTAGTCCTCACAGCAAGCAGGAAGGTGAGGAAATCGTGGCCCAGAGAGGCTAAGGGACTCTCCTACCACCCTTTGGCTAGTAAAGGGCAACGCTGCTGCTCAAACCTTGGTCAGGCCCCATGGGAATGCTCTGGAAGGCGGCATCAGGAATGGCTTCATGGAGGGCCTTTGAAATGGCCTTGACAAATGAGCAGGACGTTGACATCTGGAAGGGTGCTTCCTCTCCTGAATGGAGGAAATAGCAGGCACAGCCGCCCAGGCCCATGCGGGGATCTGGGCAGACTGCTGAACACCGACAGGCATTTGGAAGGACATACAGCCTGAGAGGCAGGGTGGCGCCATTTTGTGGCATCTTAAAGCCACTGTGGAGGTTTGCTTTCTTCCCTAGGTGGTGGGGTCTGATGAAAGTTTGGATGAGGGGAGTCACGTGGTCAGGGCTGTCATGGCGGGGGGGGGGGGGGGGAGGACTGAGCACGAGGAGGAAGGCCACGGCCGGAGCAGTAGGGCGGGCAAGGATGGGGAGGTGTGCGAGCGGCCAGGACGGATGACACACACTCCGTGGAGCTGGCTGGGAGTTCATAGAAATATCTATAGAAAGTTGATAGACGGTGTGGTTGTTTATAGAAATGGGGAAGTCACGGAGAGGAGGTGATTTCGGGTGTGGGGGAGGGACAAAGGAGATCAGAATTTGAACCTGGTGAGGTTGGTTGTTAGCTGGACTTCCAGGTGGCCATAGGTAACAGGACGGCTCCCTGATAACCAACCCTAAAACCTCATCTTGAATGTTCAGCTGCTTCATTCTCCCCCGAGGTGCTGAGTTACCAATTGGGATTCTTGGACTTACTTCCCAGTGGCATCAGAACCTTGGATACCCTGGGAGCTGAGGGGCCCAGTTACCAGCTGGCGCTAAGGGACAAAGACAACTATACAGTCCCGGCCCCAGATCTGGGGTCCTCAGACCTTCAGGGAAGTTACAGATGAAGAATTTCCCTAGAGGGCTCTTTCTGCAAGACCTCCTCTGGTTCTCTCAGGGGAGACCCTATTCACCCTTCCACAGGGGCACGGAAACCAGCAGCGGGGCCAGGGTGGCATTTTGGCTCAAGGGTCACGACAATGGCCCTGCCTTGACCAGGAGGAAAGAGACAGCTTCCTTCTCCTGGCTTTACTTCTGCACGAGAGGGGAAAGAGACAGTAACCCAGGCTGTTGACTACTCCTGGTCCCCCATCTTGCCAATTCTTGACGTGCTCTTGAACAGCTGAAAAACCTGAACCTGGATCTTGGCTTTGGGTGAATCCCCTTTCTTAGTGAGGAGGTAGAGCTCTAGGAAGAGGCAACTTATAAATAAGATCCACTCCTTCCCTTTTTTCTTTTCTTTCTTTCTTTTTAATATATATTTTTTAAAGATTTTATTTATTTATTCCACAGAAAGAGACACAGTGAGAGAGGGAACACAAAGCCGGGGGAGTGGGAGAGGGAGAAGCAGGCTTCCCGCGGAGCAGGGAGCCCGAAGTGGGGCTCGATCCCCAGACCCTGGGATCATAACCTGAGCCAAAGGCAGATGCTTAACGACTGAGCCACCCAGGCGCTCCTCCCTTTTTTCATCCAATAAGTATGCATCTAGTGTCTACTGTGGGTCAGATAAAGCATAGATAAGCTGAAGTCTTGCCCCCGAGGGGCTGAGAGTTGGGGGCACAGACGTATTACACGGGCAAGGACAGCACAGAGCCGGGGGGAGTCGGATGTCCTCACAGAAGAGGCAGGCTTCAGCTGAGTCGGGGGTATGTAGGGAACTCTCCAGTGAAGGGGGAGCAGAAACTGTTCGCAGAAATGAAAACAGCAGGAGCACCCCCAGAAATTCTTATTTCATGGGTCTGGAGAGTGGCTCAGGCACTGACTGGTATTTTAAAAGCTCCCTAGATGATTCTGACTTGCAGTCAGGGCCCCACTGGCCCACCCCTGGTTTGTGTGCAGAGTTCTGCTAATTGCATGCGGGTCTTTTTTTTTTTTTTAAGATTTTATTTATTTATTTGAGAGAGAGAGAATGAGAGAGAGCAAGCACACGAGAGGGGAGAGGGTCAGAGGGAGAAGCAGACTCCCTGCCCAGCAGGGAGCCCGATGCAGGAATCAATCCAGGGACTCCAGGATCATGACCTGAGCTGAAGGCAGTCGCTTAACCAACTGAGCCACCCAGGCGCCCTGCATGTGGGTCTTATCCAAGGAAGCACGGGGTCACAGCTGCTGAGCATGGTGGGAAGACAGAGAAGAGCAGGTCTATATGGATTCAGGCAGCTCTCCCTGCGGGGTCTGAGCCAGGGGCTTCTCTGCATCTCCCTTCTTGTCCCTTCCCGTTGCCACCCCCTTGCTCTGGCTCCTGCTCTCGGCAGACTTCCGCAGAGGTCTTCCAACCAGTCCCCCGCCCCTAGGATCCAGCCCCAGCGGGGGCATCCCCGTGACCTGGGGCATACGGCGCTCCTGTTGTTTGTGGCCTGGCCAGGGTGCTCCCCCCTGCAGGGGCTCCGTGCACCCCGGGCCCTCTGGCTTCACACCTTCTGTGCTCACTTCACAACTTCTCCCAGCAAGGGAAACCCTGCCTTTGTGGTTCCCTTCCCACCTCCCGTTCCCTTCCTGGAATGTCCTTCATCTTCTATGAAGGTGTCCCTCCCAGGAGGCCCCCCACCCGCTCTTGTGGAGTTAAGGGCCCTGCCTGTGCTCTCAGCTTGCCCGGTGTTCCTGGCCTGTGCCGCGTGTGCAAACCCGCGGGAATGACGAACCTCTTCTCCCTCAGATGGACGCGTCTGCAGCCGCCACCAGCTTTGCTTTTGTAAAGGGAGGAAAATTACTCTTTTTTCCCTCTGCACAACTTAGGTGCCTTGACTGGGGCCCCTGCAAACTAGATTGACAAGGGACAGATTAACAAAAGAAGATGCAGGAGGTTACTACACGTTGCACTGGTTACTACACGTTGCACTTACGCACGGGAGCACTCAGTGATGAGTAACTCAAAGGGGTGCACGGAGCTTGGACTTCTAGAACATCTTCACAGAAGAACACTACACTTGGAGAAAAGTGACAAGACCAAGGAGAAGAGTTGTCCGCTTCCAAGGCTGGCGAGCTGTGGGAAAGCATATATCTGGGGGAGATAATGGAAGATAAGGGCTGGTTGGTAACGTTTGTGTAGCTTCCTCTGGTGCCTTCTCTGGCCTGAGAAGGGTCTGGAGTTGTGTCTGGTGAGTAACTTCCAATCTTCTTGGTAGACGGGGGAGCAGGGACCTCTTTCCAAATTTATGCCCTGATTTTGGGCGAAGAGCAGGAGGGCAGAGAGTTGTTCTTGCATCTTCTCGGTTGCCTTCAGCTCCAAGTCCTTACACCAAAGCGGCCTCTTCTGGGGTGGCGTATTCTGCTCCCCTTCACTCGCCAGGCCTGACAGCCGCCGGCCCACAGCAAGTGCACAGGAAAGGCAAGGATGACCGTGCTGCAAGGAGCAGAGTCAAGGCGAAGTTGATGGCAATGGCCTGACTGCAGAGGGACGTGCAGTCTGGGCTGCACTCCTGGTTTTATTTATTTTTTTTTTAAGATTTTTTATTTATTTATTCATGAAAGACAGAGAGAGAGAGAGAGAGAGAGAGAGAGAGAGAGAGAGGCAGGCAGAGGGAGAAGCAGGCTCCCAAGGAGCAGGGAGCCCGACGCGGGACTCGATCCCAGGATCCTAGGATCACGACCCGAGCCGAAGGCAGACGCTTAACCATCTGAGCCACCCAGGCGCCCTGCACTCCTGGTTTTAAATGAGGAAATTGTGCTTCCCCAGAAGATGAAAGACTTGTCAGAGGTCACTCTACAAGTGTCAGAGTTGTCATTTAAGGCAGTGCTGCCTCGAGCGTGTTTGTGGCTTTGTGTTGACAGTGCTGGCCCTCGGTGGGGGAAGAATCCAGGGAAGCTGCTGTGTTACCCCTCCCTTTCCTCTGCCTTCCACAGCCACTGCCCCGTATACCCCCCGCTCTTCTCTCCCAGTTGCCTGATTTTATCGTAGGTGATTTCTTTTGGGCTTTCACCATCGACCCCTCTGAGGGCCGACTCACAATTTCAGAGACTCTCAGGGAGGCCCATGCCTCATTTGCCACCCCTGCCCGGAACACAGCTTCTCCAGAGCTTTGGTCTCCGGGCCTGGGAGCCTGGGAGCGAGCGTGCCTTGCAGGAGGGGGCAGCGAGGGCCAGGGGGTGGCAGGATGGCCAGTGCTGTGTCCCTGGACCTCTGCATTTGTGTGTCAGCAGTCCGGCCCGAGGCCGAGAGGGAGGGAGACAAGCCCGGGTGTATCTGGTGGGGCAGGCCGGCCAGGAGCCCACTTGCCTGAAGATCGCAGAGATCCTTGGGAGTCGCTACTGGATGCTGAAGCGTGCTACACTGGAACTGGGCCTTCGTCGGGGGAGGGCAGGAGAGCTGTGCTCTGGGGGAGGAGGGCGGGTATTGAGGATGATGATGTGATGATGTGGGTAGTAGTGGTGGGTATCATTGAGTGAATGGCTCCTATTTGCTGGGCACCGTACTCTGGGCCTTTGTAGGCATTAGATCATTTTATCCTTAGTACAACACCTTGAGGTGAGACTTATCCCTACTTTCATATTTTACATTTTGCAGTTTATAGATGAGGAAATGAGGCTCATATGTCTGGTCATCAGTGGAGCATCACATGGCTGAGCTCCTGAGCACTGTCCTTTCTGGAGACTTCAAGAGTCCTCCTGGAGACACCCGGAGATACTGGATGGGGTGTCTCAGCGGGGCCTGGAGCAGGTGTGGCTCAGAACTAGCCAACGATGGGTTCCTATTGTTCTTGTGTCTCAGACGGGCAGGTCTGGGAAAAATCATGGGTTACGTTCATAGGTCTTTAAAAACAGAAAAGTTTTCATGCTTGACTCTAAAATAATATACTTTCTTTTTTTTTTTAAGATTTTATTTATTTGACAGAGAGAGATACAGCGAGAGAGGGAACACAAGCAGGGGCAGAGGGAGAAGGAGAAGCAGACTCCCCTGCTGAGCCTGGAGCCTGATGCGGGGCTCGATCCCAGCACCCTGGGATCATGACCTGAGCCGAAGGCCAACGCTTAACGACTGAGCCACCCAGGGGCCCTAAAAAAAAGTGCTTCCTGCTATGACTGCTCTGGGCCCCTCTACTATGAACTGGCACAAACCCTAACAGCTTAAACCCTTCTGGGCAACACTACAGAAGAAAATAAATCCTGGAGTGTCATTATTGGCCACAAGCTGAACATGAGTAAGCAGCAGAGATACTCATTTGTAAGAAAAAGAGGATTTGTGGCAAGTGAAGTGTGACAAGGGAATTAGCCCCCCTCCCTCAGTGGGGCAAGGCAGAGGAACTTCCCTACACGTGGTGCTCCGAGGGGTTATTTCTAGGTCACTTGTTGAGAACTTGGAACTCCTTCCTTCACAGAATCATTGTTGCTAATGCAGGCAAAGTGCTGAAGCTAGCCTAGAAATGTGCACCTATTGCTCCGATCCTCAGAGCTACAATGAAACAATAGGAGAGAGCAATTTAGCTGCCCTGTGCATCATTCCCTGTTTCCCTTCCCAGGAAATGCTTCCTGGGATACTTGAGAAGGGGAGGGATGATGTCATGCAAGAGACACAGCTTCTTTCAATTTTCAGATTGTTAGTATTTGGCATACCTCTGCCTCTTCCTACCCCCTCCCCTACCTTTCTCTAGAAGGCTTTCAGCTCTTCCCCAAATCATCTGCATGTGTGTGCACACGTGCATATGAGTGTGCATGCGTGTGTACATAAACACACACACACACACGGAAGGACAGGACACCTCTCCCAGTCCCCCCTCCTCACCTGTCAGTCTCTGTGACTCCCAGTGTGACATGCTCCTTCATGTACTTTCCTAAAGTCTGACAAGGACAGTATGACAAGTCATTCCTAGCTCTGAAATATATCTCCCTCTAAATCGTACCTCCGTCCTTCTGCTGCCTTCCATCTTCATTACCAACACCTTGGTCATCATTTCTGGTGAAGATAAGGGCAATAGCCAGAATGGCTCTTTCCTTCCCACTCCCTCCCCTGCTCCAATCCTCAGTTCTATTTTCCACACAGTGGCCAGAGCGACCCTTGACCATTTCACCTTGCGGGTAGAGTAAAATCCACTCTTACCCTGACCCTGCTGGGCCTGGGTGGTCTCCCCGCCTCCCGGTTCCCCCCTGGCATTGGGCTTTTGCTCTTGCCTACCCCTCCGTCTGGACCACCTTTCCTCCCCGCTGCCTTTCCTCACCTGGCAGATGTCAATTTAAATATTAGCTTCCTCCTCCAAGAAGTCTTTTTGGATCTCCCTTTCTAAAAGAACTTCCGTGCTCTCTTACAAGATCCTATTTATTTCCTTCAAAGAACGCAATCACAACCTGCAGTGCTCTTGTCTGTTTACTACACCCTTGTGCATTGTGTGTCTTCTCCTCTGGAATGGGATTTTTTTTTTTTTTTTTAAGTAGGCCCCACACGCAGCGCGGAGCCCAACGTGGGGCTTGAACTCATGACCCTGAGATCAAGACCTAGGCTGAGATCAAGAGTCGGATGTTTAACCGACTGAGCCACCCAGGCGCCTCCAGGATGGAATTTTGAAAGCCTGGCTTTGTCCGGCCTGTTGGTCATTGTAGCTGCAGTGCCCAGAACAGTGCCTGACAGTGAAGGCATTCATCAATGTTTGCAGAATGAATGGATGGATCTAAAATACATCAGAGAGAGCAAATGAAAAAATGTTTCTGTGCTAGGGAAATTTTATGGAGTGTGAAGAGACTTTGGAAGGTGGGTGCTGCATAAGCCCCCAGAATCCTGCTGATTGAGGACTGGCTCGGAGTTGAGGTCAAGGCACAGTTGTATGAGGCCTTAGTGGTTGGAGGGCATCTGATGGGTTGGGTGAGAAAGAGGCTTAGAAACACAGATCCTGGAGTTAGTGCCTGACAGGAGTGGTGTAGGAGCTGATGTTTCCAGGAGGGTGATGGGGGCAGGGGCTCACCATTTGTTTAGACGAGGCTGTGGCGTTTAAATGTGAACCACAAGCCCCACTTTCCAGTCCATATTCAGCGGATTGAGAGTAGTATGGCTGGGGTGAAAACAATCACGGTTTAATTGGTTTTAAATATGCTAATGTCTGTGGTGAAAGCACAGTGATGTGAGCAGATGGGAGCACACCTTTGGAGGGGGTGAGCTTTCTGTCACAAGGTGGGATGACTAATGAGTG
Organism: Zalophus californianus; assembly: GCF_009762305.2. Classification (NCBI taxonomy): domain Eukaryota; kingdom Metazoa; phylum Chordata; class Mammalia; order Carnivora; family Otariidae; genus Zalophus; species Zalophus californianus. The sequence continues at coordinate 42,039,788 of NC_045604.1, forward strand.
AAACAGACTCTTAGAAGATAACTAAGGGTTGTAGTTATGAAGAGTCAAATAGAGATCTAGAAGAAACAGAATTCAGGACGCAGGAAGGATTTGGTGGTAAGGACAGAGGAATGTAATGGGAGTGGGACGCAAAAGAGGTTAAGTTCTTTTGGATGTTTGTCTTGGGCTGTGAGAAAGAAACAAAATATTATTATTGATATGATAATAATGGATTTTCATTCTCAGGAATCAAAATGTTCCTACTCAATGAATCAATGGATTTGTGGTTTCAGAGGAGCACCATGATATCCCAGAACAAAGAAGTCTTGCTTTGGGGCGCCTGGGTGGCTCAGCGGCTTAAGCGACTGCCTTCGCTCAGGTCACGATCCCAGAATCCTGGGATCGAGTCCCGCATCGGGGTCCCAGCTCAGCGGGGAGCCTACTTCTCCCTCTGACCCTCTCCCCTCTCATGCTGTTTCTCTCTCTCTCTCTCTCTCTCTCTCAAGTAAATAAATAAATAAAAGCTTAAAAAAAGGTCTTGCTCAGCTTCATATTTTAAACTAGATTTTAAAAAATCCATAGCAAGCTAATAATCAATAATCTTGAGAGCCTGGTTCTTGAGAGGGAGGAGGCTTTCTACTTTTCAAGAAGATTCCTTTTCTGTATGTAGAGCAAAGCTTGGGGATCTGAGCAGAGAGCGATGTGTTATGCCATCATGCTGAGAAAGAATAAAGGGTTGGACACAAAGGAAGTACCTGCCCTGTAGAAACTCATCTGGGAGAAGCCTGGAGCAAGACTCAGAAGGGATGAGAAGGGTGGCGAGCCGCCGTGTGCCTCTACCCCCCAGCCAGGTAGGAATGGGGGCAAGGTGGCAGAAACAGCCCAGATGGGGTGACATGCAGTAGGAAGTAGATTTGGATCACTGGGAAGAAGATGCCTTGTATGGGGTGCCCACGGCACAGTGGGAATGCTGGCAAACTGTGTTTTAGCCGGGGGGGGGGTGCTGACATCGTGGTCCCTGCTTCGTCTCCAGAGCTTCCCAGTGATGCCTGGGGGTGCATAAGGTGGCAGAGAATTAAGAGCCAGCATGCCCGTTGAGGGGTGACTGGGTCAGGGGGGCCCCTTGGCAGAGTCTTGGAGTAGAGACCCAGCACTGGCACCAGAGGGAAGGTGTGGCTGAGCCCCGGTGGGTCATGGTGCCAGGGCACACGGACAAGGGGGCCCACAAGGCAGGCGGGATGGCCAGACTGCCCAGGAGTACTTAGTAGGCACTGCCTACTCGAAGAGAACAGGTCATGAATGTCTCAGGCCCCGCCAGACGAGGGGCGGGAGAGCATGTGGCTTAGGGTCAGCACATGGGAAAGGCACTTAAGAGGTTTCATTCCTGACAAGATCAGAATGAGTGCCCAGCATATTAAGACCCGTGAAATAAAATAAAGGGGCCGTAGTCTGGCCCCATGCTTCTCTGGGCCGATAAGCTCACTTTTGGAGCCCTCTAGTCATGATGGGGTCTCACTATGAGACTTGACTGACAAACCAGACTCCATTCAGAGAGTGGTGAGAAATTGCCACATGAGAGTGAGGAAGGAATCTAGAATGTGAATGTGTTGTCTTGAGGAGGACAACTCAGGAGTGACACACTGCTCAGGTTCTCTATGACCTGAGGGCTGACTCCAGATGGGGACACTACAGGCAGAGAGAGAGATTTCAGCTCCAAACGCAAAAGGACTGTTTAAGAATTCTGAGCCGGTATGGGCTGACTCAGGACACAAGGCACTTCCTGGAGTTGGTGTCTCCAAACGGAAGCCAGGACATTATGTAGGAAACCCAGACATCTGCCTGGACAACCTTTAAAATGTCTTCCAACCTTAAGATTTTGTGAATTGCTGAATGAAACTCTCATTTTACAATTTATGACTCAGAGGCGGCTCTTACTTTGAGTCAGAGCATCTGAGTAGTAAGGACCCAGCTTCTCGGAGTCAGATCGCCCTGGCTTCTGGGACTGGCTTTGTCACTCACTAGCTGCACGACCCTGGAGAATTTCCTCCCCTTTCTGAATCTCTGTTTTCTCATCTATGAAATGGCAATACTTACCTGGCAGGGTTTTGTTGGCATTAAGTGAAAGAATATGATAAAAGACCAAAACAGCAGTTGTGTGTGTGTGTGTGTGTGTGTGTGTGTGTGGCAGGGTGAGGTCATGTGTGTGTGTGTGTGGCAGTGAGAGAGAGAAGGGGGCCAAGAGGGAGCGGGAGGTGAGTACAGGACCTTCGCAGCGCTATAAAAATCTCATTACTGCCTACCGGTTAATTTTTGTCTTAAGACTCACAGAGCATCAGGGTTAATGAAAAGATGAAACAGACTCTGATATGATGCAGACAGATTCTGGTTTGAATCCCCTTAACAGGGAAGGGAAGGGATGGGTCTGACTTGGGGAGGAAGGGAGGCCCCAAAACTATGCTCGGGAAGGGGCAAGAGAAAGTCGTCCCCTGAGGACTACAAATAGACGGCTCTGGTCCTCCCCCCTGGCCATGGGATGAGTGTGGTTGTGCAGGTGCCCACCCTCTCGTGGAAAGGAGTGGGCCTGGATAAGCCCCTTGCTTCCCCGTGACTGTCTGAGGGATGGCACCGTATCTGGAGCAACCCTCAGAGGTGAGGTGGGCAAGGTTTTCTTTCAGCCTTCCCCACCCTGGCTCCAACACTTATTGCACCAGCCCCAACTCCCCCTTACCTTCTCCCTCCTAATTCCTCCTTCAGAACTTAGTTCCTTAGAAACAGCTCAGTTTGTTCACAGGGAGGTATAAGGGACTGACAAAGCTGAAAGAGCGACCTCTCCCAGGGGCACTGACACTCCAAGCCAGGACCGACTCTCCACAGGGGGCCTCTCTCCTCAGCAGACCCTGTGGGTGGGGGTGAGCCCAGGGCATGTACTCTGGGCCAGGTTCCTGACCGCCTTGAGCACTGGTGGATGGTGGTGAAAAACCAGGCCCAAAGCCTTGCCTGGGGATGGGGGAGTGGCCCGGCCCATTGGAGGAAGTGAGTGGGTCCTGCCTGGGGCCTTAGGCTGACTCAGTGATTCCTGGAAGGTGTGATGTCACAGTGACGTAGCAATTCCCCACCCCAGCCAAAGTCAGTGGGCGAGTGAGCAACGAGTGTCTCTCATTGGCACAGAGCCTTGAGGCCTCTAGTTACCAAGTCCCCGGGATCTTGCAGGCCACTTAATGCTGCCTGCATTAACCAATCTCTTCGCCAAATTCCCACAGGTCAGATCATCTGTCCCTACAGTGATCCCATGCTCTGGGCAGTCTTGGTTGATTTTAATAATTTTGTCTCTTTGTTTGCCATGTAAATAAATTCACAGGGGCACCTGGGTGGCTCAGTCGGTTGGGCATCCAACTCCTGGTTTTGGCTCAGGTTGTGATCTGGGGGGGAAGGAAGTCCTGGGATTGAGCCCCATATCCAGCTCCAAGATCAGTAGGGAGTCTGCTTGAGATTCTTTCTCCCTCTCCCTCTGCCCCTCCCCCTGCTCAGGCTTTCTCTCTCTCTCTCTCAAATAAATAAATAAATCTAAAAAATAAATAAATACACTCACAAATCATAAAAAATCATCCCAGGTCTGACCATGTGTCCTGAGGTTTGGGGAACATGGCGCCTCTGGCTGTGCTTGATTGGAAACGGAGCACAGGATGATGTGTATCCCTGTGTCTTTCTCCAGTTTCACATCTGCGTGTCTTCAACAGTATTAATAGCTCCTAATTGTCGGGAGCTGTGTCCCTTTATTTCTTCTGTCCTCTCCAGGACTCCCAAATGGGGCTGAGGATGTAAGCAGCTGAAAGCCTTGTGGGGGAGCTAGGGTTGTCCCCTAGCTCCATGTTGTCCTGTCAGGCACTCTCTCCCAACATGTCATGGAGGAAGGGGCATCTGCAGCAAGGGCCGGATGGCTGGGTAAGAAGCAGCCTTTTGCTCCAGGAGGATGGGTGCTATATTCAAGGATAACAGTAGTCAGTCCCAGTGTGGGTTTGGGGAAAACCCGGCTGGACTTCTTGGGACTAGGAGTGCTTGAAAAAACCCACTCCCTGCTCCCCTGTTCCCCAAAGACCGGACTCCCTGGGAGGCTGAGTGTCAGGCTCACGTGGCCTAACTCCAGGTCTTTTGTCACCTGGAGTCTGAATTCAAGCCCCTCCTCCGAGGTCCTTCCCAGCCCCGCTCCAGCGGTTTCCAGGGGCGCCCGGGCTGGCCTCACACTGCCCGATGCTGCCCCCTGCAGGCGGTTCTGGGGGCACAGCGCTCAGTCCCGGGGGCTTGCAGGCTCTGAGCCCCAGCCTCCCAAAGGGTGGCTTTTCATCACCTAAAGTTGTCAGAGCAGCTAATAGCCCATGAACATAGAGAGAATGAGTCCTCTCCAAGTGAACTGGGTGTTGAAAGACACTGTGATAAATGGTGGAGGTAGTGAGGGTGACTGATGAAGACGCATGTCTGAAATGAGATAGTGGGGATGGGGGTGAGGTGGCACAAGAAGGAACCAGTGTTTACTGCGACCTTGTCATTTACAGCAAGGCTCACAACAATCGGAGAGGCAGGTGTTCTGAGCCCCTGCTTAATGAATGATGGAATCGAGTCTTAGGTTAACTAACATGACCCAGGTTATACAACCAGTAAATGGTGGGGCCCGGACCCGAACTCAGTGACCCCAGAGCTCTGTGACATCTGGTGTCCCATTACCTTATGCTAAGAGAGCAGAATCCTGCCCAGGAGGAAAGTCCCTTTTTCTTTGGTATGAATGGGGTTCTTTGGGATGAATATGAGATTTTAACAGCATTCTCTTCACTAAGAGTTTTAGCTATAGCCTCCATGATGTGATTTTAGGGATGCTGGGAAGATCTCCATACTTGAAAACATGTCCCCAACTTGTCCATCAAGGAGCTCAGAATTTCACTGTTGGAGAGTCGTTCCCTTGATTAGCATTGGCTACGTGGTACTCTCTCGTTAACTGAACATGAGTCCGGGGGCGGGGTGGGAGGAGTCCCATGTTGAACCCTTACATCATCCCTCAGTGGGGATTAGCTTCTCACATTGCTTTGTCCCTGTGATAGAGAATTAAGGGTGTGGGGAAAGTGGAGGACAAGGCTCCCTAACTACATACTTCATCTTCTCCCCCGAGCCTGGTTTTTTCTTTGGTGTCACATGGGCCCAGAAATCTTCAAGGTGTCCATCCCTCCTCCATCTAATTGGTCGGGAAGTCATACCTGGCCTACCTCTTAAGTGGTGCTTGCCTCTTTCCTGTGCACACTCCCAGTCTCTGGTCAGCTTGTCCCTCGCTTGTTCCTGGCTCTGGGCCTTTAATCAACCCCTGGGGCAACAACAGTGGAAGAGAACTTTGTAGAATGTAAATTGGATAATGCTGTATTTCCTCTTAAGATCCTCCTCATTGCTCAAGGAGTGCAAACTCCTTAGTATTTTTTATGTGCCCCTCAGGACCTCCTGGCTACCCCTCTCTCTAACCCCAATTCTGCTTTGTCTCTGTCCATTCCTCCATCACCCGCCCCCCCCGTCCCATTTCTGCCGCCTTCTCTGACATTTTCCCTTTGTTCCCTCAAATGTTCATTCACATCTTCGTGCCTCTGCTGGTGCTTTGTTTTTGGTCAGGAAAGCCTCATCCCCTTCGGGTGGTCAGCTGACCACTCCTTGGTGAAGCCGTCCCTGATTCCCACCCCCGGGCCCCAGGAGGAGGGGTTTTGATGTCTCTGTCTCCCCCACTAAGCTGGATACAAAAATGAAGGAGTGAATGAGTAAACGAAGTCAGCTGATGAGCGGGCTATCCGTTTCAAAGGACGTGCTGCCGTTGTGGACATGAATACGAACTCCACGGTTGCTGCGTGTGTGAGGACGGCTGCGAGGCACCAGATGTACGTGTGTGTGCCTCGGTGGGCTACACTGGCTCTGTTATGATAAGTAATTTGATGGGCCTTGAACTTCCTCACACAAGCAGAATAGTTTCAGAACATTGCCATGGAGACGGATGAGGCCTCAAGCAGCAGGGTACCACTTAGGCAGTGACAGATTTTACAGAAAATGGGCTTAGTTACACCTTTCTTGTCAAAAAAAAAAGAAGAATCCCCCAGCTAATGGGAAGAGTACTTCCAGGCAGAATGAAACCTTGCACCCCCCGTGAACAAAAAGCCCCTGAAGTTCGGAAAACGGGGACATTAGCAGGGCAGGAAGAAGGTAAATGCTTAGCTGGAGCCCGAAATACAAAAAGAGAATTAGGATGCCGAAGCCCTGGCACGATGTTGGAGCTCCAGACGTCGTCAGAAAATAAACGGAGGAAGAAGATGTTTCCAATATATAATTACGTTCGGGAAAACGAGGAGGGAATCCTGTCGTGTGGAGGGGTGAGATACCACACAGAATAGTCAGGCCTGGGGGAAACGTGTCCTGGGGTCTTTGGCAAGGTATCCATCATCTATGACATAACTAGAACTACCATCTTCCAATTCTCCTTCATCTGCAGAGAATGGCCTTCCCTGCCTGGTAGAAATGTGTTCTTTCTGGGACCAGCTCAAATGGCGCGACTCCATGGGTGAAGCCTTCCCCGGGTCTCCAGGTGGGGCTGATCATTTTCTCCATGTGGCTCCTCTCGTCTCTTCATTGCATCGTTGGTGGCATTTATTCTCACGTCCGCATCAGCTAGACTGTGGCTCACATGAGGGCAGTGCCCTTGTCTGGCCACCTTGAACCCGCTGACACCCGGGTGGTGTCTGGCATGGAGTGTGTGAGGAGACGAACTGTCTTCACCGATCCCTACATGGAAGTCCTAACCCAGGACCTCAGAGTGGGACCGTAATTGCAGATAGGACTTCAGAGAGGTGATTAAGGTAAAATGAGTCCTTAGGATGGGCCCTAATCCAAGCCACCTCCTCCTGTATAAGAGGAGGAGACCTGGGCACAGGGGGCATCAGGGGCCTGGCTGTGGAGGGAAGACCACGTGAGGACACAGTGAGAAGGAGGGCCGAGAAGAAAGGCCTCGGAAGTGACCAGCCCGCCTGACGCCTTGCTCTGGGACTTCTGGCTTCCAGGACTGTGAGAACATGCATTTCTGCGGTTTAAACTGCCCAGTCTATGGTATTTGGTGATGGCAGCCCTGGCAACCTGATAGAGAACTTCCTCAAAAAAAATTTTTTTTTTTGTCAAATGAAGACAAAAACACTGATTATGAGAAGAGGCAAAAGTAGCAGCTTTTGGTTGAAGATATTAGGGATAGAAATGGAAGGCCGTGCTGATTGCTTTAACTGGAAGCTAAAAAGGAAGAAAAAGGAAATGCCATTTCACCTAACTACAAGGGCTTTATCAAGTATTGATTAATAAGAAAGCATGGGCGGGCGCCTGGGTGGCTCAGTCGATAAGCATCTGCCTTCGGCTCAGGTCATGATCCCAGGGTCCTGGGATCGAGCCCCACATCGGGCTCCCTGCTCCGCGGGAAGCCTGCTTCTCCCTCTCCCACTCCCCCTGCTTGTGTTCCCTCTCTCGCTGTGTCTCTCTCTGTCAAATAAATAAATAAAATCTTAAAAAAAAAAGAAAGCATGGGCATGCCTGGGTGGCTCAATTGGTTGAAAGGCTGGCTCTTGGTTTCGGCTCAGGTCGTGATCTCTGGGTCCTGGGATCAAGCCCTTTATGGGACTCCGCACTCAGTGGGGAGTCCGCCTGAGGATTCCATCTCTCCCTCTGCCCCTCCCCCCACCCGCAGGAGCTCTTGTGCTCTCTCTTTCTAAAACAAATAAATAGGGGCACCTGGGTGGCTCAGTGGGTTAAGTATCTGCCTTCAGCTCAGGTCATGATCCCAGGGTCCTGGGACCGAGCCCCACATCGGGCTCCCTGTTCAGTGGGAGTCTGCTTCTCCCTCTCCTTCCCACTAATTCTCTCTCGCTATCTCTGTCTCTGTCTCTCTCAAATAAATAAAATCTTAAAAAAACAAGAAAACAAATAAAACAAATAAATAAATCTTTAAAAAAAATAAAGTATGGATAGATGCACATTGCATGTATGAACTGGTAATGATGGATATTCCTTTAATAAATCCTCCAATTATTTATGTTTAAATACATTGTTGCTGTCTCTCTCTTTACAAATGCCATATAACCTTGTAGGTGGGGTGGAAAATATAAAATCACAGTGATAGGTCAAAGAAATGTCCAAAGGGCAACTCACAGTTGGGTACAGTCCTCAAGACAGGGACACTTCTTAGGATTTTGTAGACAAAGTTAAAAAAATTTTACCCTCTAAAGTTGGAGTCCATAAAAATCAACCTCAAATGAATATGATTAACAAACAAACTTGGAGTGGAACCATCTTGAAAGATGACTTGTAATTGGCTCCTGGATACAACTAGGGTGCTTTCCAAATCTCCATGAAGGAGACTGAAGACCCTTCCCAAACCTATCTAAGCAGTTATTCATTCATTCAATACCAGTCATGTTGGTGTCTGCCAGTTTTCTCCCCTGCAAAGTTATCATTTCTCTTTTTGGAATTACGTGTTAGTCTGATAAGTGCTGGGGAATATAACAGGGGAGAAAACACAGTCCTTGTGCTCAGAAAGTTTATAATCTGGTTGGAGAGACAGACCAGTAACCAGGCCATTTCTAAGTCTCTTGAGAGGAGTGAGCACCCAGCTCTGACTCCGTGGAGGGTATATGGAAAGGTTTCCCAGAAGAGGTGACATCTAAGCTGAGACCTGAAGGACTGGTGGGAGTTAACTAAGAGAAGGGGTGTGGTAGAAAGTCAGAGAGGAGAGAATGTTATAGGATGAGGGGCCATGTGTTCAAAGATCTGGAAAAATGAGAACACTTAGGGAGTGGCAAGTAGCTCAATGTGGCTGGAATACCAAATTTGAGGAGGAATGGGGGACATGCGACTGAAGAGTTATGTGGAGGCAAAATCATCAGAGGTCTTGGAAGCCATATTTAGGCATCTGGACTTCATCCTAGAGAAAAGGAGACATCCCTCCCGTGTTTTAGGCAGATACGGGATGCGATCATAGTCCCATTTTAGAAAACCCCTCTGGCTGTGTAGGGTGAGTTAGCCAACTTGAGGTGAAGGGCACAGTCCCCATAAGTCTGCCCTTACTTCAGACACCAGCCCCAAGTTTGGGGGTCCCCAGGATTACCTACTCATCATAGCATCTGGCTGCAAATTCAGGGGTTCCCATGACTACCCTCACAGTTGATAATTTGATATTTAGGCAAGTTTTATACTTAGGAGTAGACTTTTTTTTAAAAATTTTTTTATTGTTATGTTAACCAACATATATTACATCATTTGTTTTTGATGTAGTGTTCCATGATTCATTGTTTGTTCATAACACCCAGTGCTCCATGCAGAATGTGCCCTCTTTAATACCCATCACCAGGCTAACCCATCCCCCTACCCTCCTCCCCTCTAGAACCCTCAGTTTGTTTTTCGGAGTCCATCATCTCTCATGGTTCATCTCCCCCTCTGACTTACTCCCCTTCATTCTTCCTCTCCTGCTATCTTCTTCTTTTTCTTTTTTCTTAAAATCTGTTGCGTTATTTGTTTCAGAAGTACAGATCTGTGATTCAACAGTCTTGCACAATCACAGTGCTCACCATAGCACATACCCTCCCCAATGTCTATCACCCAGCCACCCCATCCCTCCCACCCCCAACCACTCCAGTAACACTCAGTTTGTTCCTGAGATTAAGAATTCCTCATATCAGTGAGGTCATATGATACATGTCTTTCTCTGATTGACTTATTTCACTAAGCATAACACCCTCCAGTTCCATCCACATCGTTGCAAATGGCAAGATCTCATTCCTTTTGATGGCTGCATAATATTCCATTGTGTATATAGACCACATCTTCTTTATCCATTCATCTGTCGATGGACATCTTGGCTCTTTCCACAGTTTGGCTATTGTGGACAGGAGTAGACTTTTATTATAATAAAAAGATACAAATTGGAATTAGTCAAAGATACAAGTAATTGGAAGCAGGAGGGTGGACCCTGAGAGGGTTCTAAACGTGACGCTTCTGTGTCCTCAGGATGCACCGCTTCCCAGCATCTCTAGATGAATACGCACAAGTATTGCCAACCCGGGAAGTTCATCCAAGCTTTAGTGGCCTGAGTTTTTATTGAGGCTTCATTACCTAGGCATGATTGATTGAATAATTGCCCACATGGTTGAACTTAATCTCCAGGCTCCTTCTCCTCCCTGGAGGTCAGGCTGTCACATGGCCTAAAGCCCCAACCACAAATCACATGGTTGGTCTGTCAGATAGGGCTGGCCCCACCCTGACTCATCTTGTTAGCAGAAAGGAAGGGCCAACCTTGAATAACAAAGACACTCCTCTTGCTGTGAAAATTGCAAGTTTAGGAATTACCTCCCAGGAGCCCAAAGGGCAGATCTCTCTTTAGGTGAGGCCTTCTTATTACGCACTGTGGTGGTGCAGTTCGACTGGATGAAAGTAAGTCTGAAAACAGGAAAATCAATTAAGTGGTAGCTGCAAAAATCTAAGGAAGAGAACATGATAGCCAAGACCAAGGAAGAGGAGAGAGGATGGGAAGTAGAGGGGTTTTGATACATGAAGAATAGAATGTCAGTACTTGGTGGTTGACTGGATATAAGGAGGTTGAGGGATGGGGAGGAGACAGGGACTATGGGCAGGTGTCTGGCCTGGGCAAAGAGCTGGTTTAGGGCTGCTGTTTGCCAGTATCTCTGGCTTCTTGTTTTCCGGATCAATCAGCCTAGCGCAATGCTTGACACATAGTAAACATTCAGCAAATATCTGTTGAATAAAAAAAATGAATGAATGGACCCATCTTCCAGCAAAAGAGGATGTGCCTGGATTCAGACTGCTGTAAGAGTGCAAGCCACACTCAACAAATATTCACTGACCCCTTCTGAAATAGGGCCACAAGGTAGCTCATGCATCCTCAGCAACTAGACATTTTTACCTTCCATGTGGGACGTGTCCCAGGATTGCTTAGGGGTGTGTGTGTGTGTGTGTGTGTGTGTGTGTGTGTGTGTGTGTGTGTGTACGGGTATGTGTGTAATAAGGGGAGGTTCTATGCGAGTTGTGAATTTTATTGTTGAGTTGAAAGCCAGACACACATCCTACTCTATTGGAGAGACTTGAAGAGGGCTATGTGTTTGCCTGGAATAGAACAGGGCTGAGTGTTGAGAGGAACTTTCTTTCCTCTCTCTTCATGTTTCCATATGGAGGGAGTTGGATTAGGGTAACACTCTTGGCTTCTCTCTGCCTTCCTCTTTTCTCCTTTGTCATTTAACTGCTTAGTGAGCTTGGGAAAAGGGGCTGAGGGTACCTGGCTCAGTCCCTCCCTGACTCTCTCTTAGAGGCTGGCTGCCTCTGGAGAGTGTAGATTGTCATTGGCTTCAGCTGAGCGCTCAGCTTAGTGGGGCAGGGCCCTCAGCGGGGAGCCTGCAGGGATGCAGCTCTGCCTGCACCTGGGAAGGCAAGTGTGCCTCATTCTGGAAGCAGGGTTGGGAAGTCCTCTCTTATTGTGTACCTAAGTCACACTTCCTGGGTCAGCTTTAGTGTTACTCAGTTCGTGGAAGAGAGATGGTCTTTCTTTCTAGTTCTCCCCAACACAGGGCTCCCAGCAGAAGGGCAGAAGTCTGAGGCCAACTTGCCATGGCCTATACCCCATACTCTGCCCTGATCCCCTGGGTTCTGGTGTTATGGCTCCCTTACAGCCTGAGTTCCTGTCTTCGCTTGGGCCGCCATAACAAAATACTGGGCAGCTTAACCACAGAGATGTGTTTTCTCACAGCTCTGGAGGCTGGAAGCCTAAGATGAGTGTGCCATTGGGGTTGCTTTCTGGTGAGGCCTCCCTTCCTGGCTCGCAGACAACATCTTCTCGCTGGGTCCTCTTCGCATGACCTCTTTTCTGTGCACGTGTAAACAGACAGAAAGGTTTCCAGTCGCTCTTCCTCTTCTTATTGGACCCCAGTCCTATGGAATCAGGGCCCCACTCTGATTCAATGACTTCATTGAACCTAAATTACCTCCTGAAAGGCTCTATCTCCAAATACAGTCATATTGGGGGTTAGGATTTCAACATAGGGATTTTGGTGGGGGTGTGAGGGGGAATGCAACAGTCCATAACACTATCCCTTTAAAGAGCTTTCCCATTGTCTTTCATGATTAGGATATAGTTATACAGTCTGTGTTGTGATAAAGTTAAGAATTCTGGATTATAATTTCAGACTGGTTTTAAGAACCATGAACCTGGCGTTCAATAATTGCCTGTTGATGCCTTCAGAAATGTGATACTTGGGTTTTGTGTAATATCGCCGTTGGTGGACTTTGGGCATGACACCAAAGGACATGGATGATAGATCAGTCCTTTAGACGATAGTATCAGCTGCACCCAGGTGCATCTGGGGAATTTTCCAGCGCTAACCAGCAGGTGCTCTTTGTTACGTCATAAAAATCTTTCAAGTCCTAATGATTTAAAGCTGGGGGCAAAGGTCACCTTTGAACATTATTCCTATCTTCTTCTGATGTCATTCCTGAAAAGTTCATGCTGCTCATTATCGGTTGTTATGGTGATAAATTGGGTGAGTTTCTGAACTGGGAGAAAATACTACTAAGTGGAAGGAGGGGCTTAAATATTTAAAGCTATAAAATGGAGGCAAAATTATTATTTTGATCCAGGCTTTAGAAGTCATCCCATCTTCTCCCACGATATTGGCTGGCAATGCAATGTTGATATATCTCCAAAGAATTTGCTAGCCACTCTGGGCAGCATCCTCTCTACTGGGAGGCCACAGCCTTGGAATGAGAGCACCACTGCTGGTCACAGACAGCCCATGTCTATCCTGGGAGCCAGATTTATGGGAGGTCTTAGCGGTGCCAGGTGATGGAAGCAAGCCCATGGACCGCGGAGCAGGTAGAACTTTGAATTCTGCCTCTGGCTTCTCTGAGCCACTGTTTTCTGTTCTGTAAAATGGGAACGATAACACCACACAATACTGTTGTCAGGACCAAACAAGATGGTGTACGTAGGTGTGTGCCATGCCTTGCTGACGTGAACATGTGAGACTCCTTCTCTCAAACCAACCCAATCCCATCAGGAACTACCAGGCGTGGTGCCATTGATGATGTTCATTTTCTCTACGAGACCTGCTCTGACCTCCAGAACCCAGTGGAGAGTCTCTTCCAGACTTGCCACCTTATCACCTGCCAAGGATCATATCCTGTTTGCTGGGTGTGCCTTTTGGCACAAAGCACTTGCTCAAAAAATAGGGATCGGCTGATACCTCACCTACTTTTGTCTCCTCAAAATTGTCCTAGGGTTATGAGATAGCTGAACTCAGCCTCCATGAGGTCGTCACTACAAAGTAACAACATGTTTATTCTTTTATCTGTTTATCTAGCAGCCCTGCCATGACTCACACATCCCAATGAGGACTCCTGCCTTATAAGGAGGCACTTTGAAGGCTATTATTCCAAGGAGCCTGTCACCTCTCAAAGCATTTTTAGAACTCCTGCTTTGAATCAGTGCCAGTGTCAGGATGGTGAATCCTCACACCTCCTGGGAACAATTATTTTTGGAAACAATGGAAGTCATGGTGGCCAAGTTTGGTAAGTCTGGTCCTCCAGGGGGTGGGTGGGTGTGGAGAAGGAGGCATGGTGGACTGATAATCAGTTAATATTTAATTGGGCATTTCCAATGGGTCAAGCACTTTGCATCCACTGTCTTATGTGATTCTTAAAAACATTTCTGTGAGGCAGGTGCTATTATCACCCCCACTTTACAGACAAGGAGGCACAGAGTGCAAAACACATTTTCTACAGGAATATCGTTGCTTTTTCTCCCCCTATTACTAAGCTAGTGTTAGGGGGCCCGGAAGCAGGCAGGACAGACATCCTTGAGTGACCTTTCTCACCCCAGCAGAAATGAGGAACAGGGACGCCTTATCTAAAGACAACAAAGCCAAGAACAGTGACATTTGAACTGGTGGGGGCAGGGAAGGTACGAGGATGCAGGAACCCTGGGGGAGCAGGAAAAGGAAAGTCCCCGCCAGCACCTGGAGGACTCCTCTGGGAGAGATCGGAGAAGAGGGGAGAGGGCTGGTCCAGGATTGGGGACCCAGGAGCAGAGGGAAGATGGTCACCAGAATTCCTAGTGGAAGGAATTCCTTTTGTGCCTCTCTTTTTTACTTTTTTAAAACTCGTATTCATGTTTGCTGACTCTGAGAGGAGCTCAAGTTCGTTGTGGAGAACTTGGAACATATAGAGGAGTATGAAGAAGATAAAAATGATCTGTAGGTGACCCCTCCTCCCCAGGATCTCAGGCCTTGCTAAGATGCATGCTGAGCCCATCAGCACGACTGAGGTTATTTATAAGCTCCCTTCTTCTCATCCACCCACTCCCCTCTCTGCTTGGGCTAGGGAGGCCTTGAGCCAGGACATTCCCTTGCAGCCCACACAGGCTGCTATATAAAGCCCTGCTCTTCTAGGGGCTGGATCAGGACGTCCCTTATCGCTCTGCAGCAGGGTTCTGATAACGCGCCCAGTTGGCAGGTGCTCTGAGCCGGGCCAGTGGACTCTGGTAGCTGCCACCGGGGCCTCCAGCCCCCATGTGGTCGTCTGTTCTGGTTGCCGCTGAGACCTGGCCAAGGACACCAACTGAAGCCTTCAGCATGGGAAGTCGTTTGCTCATTTTGTTAGAGGGCAGTTGCCAGACAGCTGAGTTGAATTCGACGGGCTTGGCACGAGTGATGGGTGTGTCCGGCACATGCAAGCGCCATGGTCAGTAGCCCCCTCCTGCAGCAGCTGTGCCTAACCCCACTCTCTCAGCCCCCGCCCTGATTTCCCTCTCCTTTCTCTTCATTAGTGCTTGGCTCAGAATTTTCTTCATCCATATGGCTTCTGCAGGCAAAGGCCTTCCATGGCTGGTGGCCTGCTGTGTCTCAGTCCCAGAATTCCGGGCTGGACTTCTCCCTAATCGACAGTGGACTATAGCAGATGTACTCTCTCCGCCTGGAAAGTAAGTTTTGCCAAAGGAGGTAGAACCATCTTATTGCTACAAGCTGGGGCAGAGGGGAGACAGGAAGCCCTCCTGAAAAAATGCATAGGCTTTTGTTAGAAGGCGGGGGAGGGACTGTAAAGTATTCCCCAAACTGAGAAGGCAGTTTGAGACTGAAAAATGAAGGAGGCCACACAATACAGTTTACACACAGTTTTGTTTGGGGTAACTTACTGATGGGGGGCGGGGATCAGGCAGGTGGTGATCCACTTGCAGAGTTATTCTCCACAAAGTCTGGACCTCAATCTACAAATTTTATAGAACAAGGGACTCTGCAGAAGGGCACTGTGGTGAGACCAAAGGGTTCTCATGCACCTAATAGACGTCTAACATTTAATCAGATCTTGCGGCACCACCTGTGTATCAGGAAGGGGAGACACTGTGTGATCTTTAACAAACTTACAGAGGGCCAAAGCAAGCTGCCCTCCATCTCAGCCTTGGAAGGCATTTCTAAGTTATGTATAGTAATCTCCTAGGGACCCTGGAACACATAGCCTGCCCGGGGGGGTTGGGGGGTGAGTGGGGGTGGAGTTGGGGAGGGATCAGTGAGTAGATGTGAACAAGATAAAGAGTTAAAGTTGGCTTTAACTACAGCTTTCCTATAGCTTTAAATCAGACACAACCAGCATGAAATCCTAGCTCCTTTGCTTAAAAGGAGGTGTGATGTTAAGCAACATATATATATATATATATATATATACCCTTTGAGGCTTATTTCTCATCTTTAAGTAGAGTATGATATCTCTAAGAACTCACGCAAAAATTAAATAAGATGACATGTATAAGACACTGGAAACATTTTAGTTGGCATTATGGTAGCGATTATAATTTTTGTTAATAATATTTTGATTTATGATCATTTGGATAAGAGAGAAGTGGTGACTTTTTTTCCCCCTTTTGGATTCAACAGGGGAACTCTTTTTTTTTTTTTTTAAAGATTGTATTTATTTATTTGACAGAGAGAGACAGTGAGAGCAGGAACACAAGCAGGGGGAGTGGGAGAGGGAGAAGCAGGCTTCCCGCTGAGCGGGGAGCCCGATGTGGGACTCGATCCCAGGACCCTGGGATCATGACCTGAGCCGAAGGCAGATGCTTAATGACTGAGCCACCCAGGCGCCCTCAACAGGGGAGCTCTTGACCTTGGTTATTAAGAGACTCATTTAGGCAAAAAGGTATGTGTTTCCATTGATATTTAAGTGAATTTTTCAAGTTCTGAGAGAACCTTTCAAAGCAACATCTGGGCCCCAAGGAGGTCCTGGTTCACATTTGTCTTGACCTATGAGAATCAGATCAACCTTATACAAAAGGGCAAGTCAGTGTACTCATGGCTTAGTCAAAATTTAGTAGCAAAACATCCCTGCCATAAGCTACAAGGGACTTCAAGATGGAATGATTATATATGAAATGAAAATAGGTAAAAACATTACTTATCTGAACTTAGGAGATACAACTAGAACAGCGTCCAGAGAAGAATGCATAGTGAGATTTTATGTGTCAACTTGCATAGACCACAGTGTGCCCAGATATTTGGTCAAACATTATTCTAAGTGTTTCTGTAGGGTGTTTCTGGGTGAGGTTAACACATGAATTGGCAGACTGAGCAAAGCAGATTGGTTCTTCCCGATATGGGTGGGCCCCATCCAATCTGTTGAAGGCTTGAATAGAATAAAAAGACTAAGCAAGAATTCTCTCTGCCTGCCTATCTTTGAGTGGGGACATCATCCTTTCCTGCCTTTGAACTTGGACTTGGATTGGAACTTACATCACCGTCCCTCCTGGGGCTCCAGCTTGCTGTCTGACGATCTTGGGGGACTTTTTAGCCTCCATAATTGCATGTGCCAATTCCTTAGAATAAATTTCTTTATATATCCTAGAGATTCTGTGTCTCTAGAGAACCCTGACTAATACATAGTCTTATAATGAATTAATAAAAAATTAAACAGGAATGAAAAATGAAATAAGCATCCAACTGAAGTAGTTAGAAAAAAGGCAATAACCTAAGGAAAGCAGAAGGAGAGAAATTAATAAATGTTAAAGCAGAAATCAATAAATTATACAACAAAAAGTTTTATAATTAATAAATTATAACAAGTAACTCACAAATAAACTTAAAGCTAATTCTTTTAAAAAACACGATTTATAGGGGTGCCTGGGTGGCTCAGTCGGTTAAGCATCTGCCTTCGGCTCAGGTCATGATCCGAGGGTCCTGGGATCGAGTCCCACATCTGGCTCTGTGCTCAATGGGGAGCCTGCTTCTCCCTCTGCCTGCTAGTCCCCCTGCTTGTGCTCTCTCTCTCTGTCAAATAAATAAATAAATAAAACAAAAAAACCCACGATTTATAAATTGTTGGCTAACCTTGTCAAGAGAAAAGAAGGAAAATGGCACAAAAAAGAAGGGCTAAGGGGAAAATAACCACAGGTGGATGGAATTAAAAGAAACCTTAGAGACTATTTTTCTCAACTCCATGTAAATACATTTAAAAAACTTGTGTTGTAAAAAAATGAACATTACTCAAAGAGATATCTAGCTTTTGTCCTTGGCTCCTGGGACATAATCTCTAGGACCTTGGAATGTCCTGCCTGATAAGAATGTCCTACTTTACCTGGGGGCCTCAGGCCCCACCAAACAGTTTAACAATGTGATTTAGGATGGGAGCTTTGGGCTGCATGCTCTTCACTCTAGCTCTGGCTCTGCTCTAAAGGTCAGCCACATGGACAGTCAGTAATGTCTGTGTGGTTGAGCTCCAGTAGAAACCCTGGACACTCAGGTGAGTTTCCCCAGCTGTCAGTCCTCTGTATGTTTGCATGTTGTTGCTAGGGAGAGTAGTGCTGGCCATGGGTCCACCAGAAGAGCTGGGAAACTCAGTGCTTGGAAGTTTCCTGGACTCTGCCTGGTGCATCTCTTCCCTTGGCTGGCGTTAATCCACATCCTTTCACCGTAACGAACTGTAACCGTGAGCACAACAGCTTCCAGTGAGTTCTGTGAGTCTTTCTATAAATTGTTAAACCTAAGCATGGTCTTGGGAACCCCCTAAGTTTGAAAAACCTGACATATTGGATACTTTCCTGAAAAAGTATAATTCTGCCAAACTGAATCAACAACCAATGTTAGTTTCTCCTTAGTTAACCTATAAATGAATAGAAATCCCAATAAAACCGATAGTTCACATGGAAAAAGAAGGTGAAAAGTGAATGGAAAGCTAGCCCTATAAGTTCTAATGCATATCGTAAAACTATAATAATTAAAATAGTGTAGGACATCTTGCAGTTGGAACAAAATAGGAACTCCAGAAATAGACCAAAACCTATTGGGAATTTAACTTATGAAAATGATGGCATTTCAAATCATTGGGAAAAAAAGATGAATTATTCAGTAAATAGTGTTGAGACAACTGAGTAGCCATCTGGAAAAAAATTAAGTTGGCTTCATACCTAACTTCTTATATCAGGATACATACCCGGAGAGATCAGTGATTTAAATTTTTTAAAATGCTAGAAGATACTGTGGGGAGATTAAGAAGTAATCTAATGACTATTTTGGAATGCGGGAGAACTTTCAAAGTATGCCATAAGACACAAAAGTCATAAAGAAAACAGACGATAACTTCTATTGCATTAAAGATTCTGTATGGAGGGACACCTGGATGGCTCAGTTGGTTAAGCATCCAACTCTTGATTTTGGCTCAGGGTCGTGAGATTGGGCTCTGCACTGGGCATGGATCCTGCTTCAGATTCTCACTCTTGGAGTGCCTGGGTGGCTCAGTTGGTCAAGCCTCTTCCTTTCTGCCGGATCATGATCCCGGAGTTCCTGCTCAGTGGGGAGTCTGCTTCTGCTCCTCCCCCTGCTTCCTTCTCTATCTCACTCACTCTCTCTCAAATACATAAAAAAAATCTTAAAAATAAAAAGTTCTCCCTCTCCCTCTGCCCCCCCCCCAAATTACGTATGGAAAACCAGCAAGAGCAAATACTACAGAGTAATGCCAAACCAGGAAAAATATGGTGACATTCCTAATACATAAAGACCTTTTTACTAATCAATAAGAAGAATGACTGGGTAATAAGAAAATAGCAAAAGATATGAACAGAAAGTTCACAGAAAAGGAAACATAAATGATTTATAAATGTATAAAAAGATGCTTCACATTACTCATATTAAGAGATACAAAATAAAACTATAGAGAAATAGCATTTACTGTTTTTCACTTACCAAATCAACAAAGATAAAACATTGTTTGTGCACTCTGCTGGTACAAGCATGGGAACAGAAAGTCTTATATGTTGCTTATGGCATATTGAATCTGTGCAAGCTTTATGGATTGCAAAAAGTGACAAACGCACATACCCGTTGACTAACATTCTACTTGTAGGAATTTATCCTAATCACTTTCGGACAAAATAAAGTATGTACAAAGTTATTCACTGCAGCATTGTTTGTAAGAGAAAATATGGAACCCGCCAAAATGTCCATCAAAAAAAGGATCGTCCAAATAATTATGGTGCACTGAGCCAATGAAATATTATGCAACCCTAAAGTAGACCAAGGAAACTCTTTATGTACTAATGGGGGGATGAGCTACAGATCCACTGAAAGTGAAAAAAATAAGGTGCAGAATAGTATGTGCAAAACAGTGTGCTATCATTTCTGTAAAACAGGAAAGAAAACAATATCCATTACAGCGAGAGCTAAGACGTTGTTTAACCTCACCCTCGTCCTATGCGGCAGGTACTATGATTACATCCTGCTGTGCAGATGGGGGTAACTGGGGCACAGAGAGGCTGCCCGACGTCATGGACCAGTTAGTACCGGGCAGTGCTGGGTCTCAAACGCAGGGAGTCTGGCTCCAGAGTTTGCACTCTTCCCACATGCCATGTTCTTTTGTATGGATACATGGGCATATTTGCTTATAATATCCATAAACTATCTCTGGTGGCTAAGGGAGAGGTGTGGGAGGGTGTATTTCACTGTATTCCCTTTCTGTACATGTGGCTATTGGACCATGTCAAGTATTACCTACTAATACGTTTAAAGCAAACGTTTCTGACTGGGAGCAGAGCTCAGGGGAAGGGATATATTGCCCAAGACCCAGGTTCCCCGAGGCAGATGTAAAGTCCTGTCCTGGGCACCAAGGACTGAGTGTCTCTGCCTGCCAAGCTGGGGAAACCACATGGCCTCAGGCCGGCTCTGATCTGCTCATGGGGCCCTCAGAACGGTGGTAGGTAGAGGTGAGGGCTGAACCAGCCCGCCGCCTCATGCGGAGCTCAGGTCCAAGACCACAGAGCTGGGCATCAGGTGGGCATCATGCTGGGCCCTCTGCTTGTGATCTGAGGCGAGACATGTCTTCCCACGGGCCTCCTCCTACAGATGTTCGCTTGCTTTCTCTTCCCCCTCCCGACCCAGGGCTATCAGCTCAGTCTGGCTGGGCTTGCTTGACAGCCTCAGGGCAGTGGGATGGGGCAAGGTCTATTTTTGCTGATGCAGATAATGTGTTTCTGCACAGGAAAGTATTCTTGGGGCTAGAGGTGGTGCTGCGCAGAGGAGGACCTTCAGGCTTTCAAGTGCTTGGACTTGGCCCAGCTCTGGGTGAGTGGCCCGCATAGCCGTGCTGGACATCACCACCAGGGGCTGGAGCCGCTCACCCAGAGAAGATCCCCTCTCTCTGCCTGTCCCCTTTTGTTTCGCCTGGGCACAGCCTGAGGCCGTGAGATGGGAGAGTGTCAAGGGGCAAGAGACCACCCCTCCCCGCGGCTGGCCTCCCCCTCAGGCTGTGATGAAGGAGCCGGAATACCCTCAACAAGCCGGCAGCAATGGCAACAGGCACACGACCATGAGGATCCGAAAAACTCCCCCGCCACTGTGATTGCAAACAACCACACGGTACGATCACACAACGAACAACAGCAATGAGTTGCTGGAGCAACCACACCATCTGTACAATCATGCAACGCCCACACACCACAGCGACCTGCAGCAATCACTGCGTCCGTGGCCAGTGAGCCAATATGTACCATGCTCTGACTTAAGAGCGGGAAGGGAGTTGTGCGAAGCCTCCTGCCACAGATCCGCGAAGGCCCAGGAGGCTGGAGAGCCCCTCGGGCCTCTGGGCGGGAATGGGTTGGCAGGAAGTTGGATCAGGTGAGTTGGGTTTATGGCCTTGCCCCTCTTCTCTAAGGGAGGTGTGGTCCCTTGAAAGACTTCCGAGCCCTTTGGCTCTAAGCCTAGAGGAGAGGGCATCTTTCTCACTACCCTTTCTGAGGCTTGTTTTCCTTCCCTGGGGACACCCTGTGATGCTCAGCGCTGAGCTCTGAGCATAAATGGTACTCTCTGGTTAGAGGGGATGGGACCAAGCAGCAGGCTTTCCTGTCATTCCAGTGTCCTATTTGCTCTGGTGCATCACAAGAAGGAGTGGGCTTCAGGCCTTCTGAAAACCACTCTCCAAAAGGGGGATGGGGTCAGCAAGTTGTTGACCAGACCCCCTGAGTACTATCAGCACAAGCCCATAGAAAGTCTCTGTTCTATGCAGCCCAGCACAGTGAAAGGCAAGCTCTGAGACCCCCAGGGACTAACTGTGTATGTGAGGAGACAGGTCTGTGCACAGAGAAACTATCCAAACTCTCAAGGCAGCTGATGCCCCGAGCCGGTGGCCCGAGAAAGCCACAGGAGAGCCTGGGGAGGGGCACGCTGATGCTTGGGGCTCTCAGGAAGGCTTCCTGGAGAAGGTGGAGCTTGATCCAGGTCTAAAGGAAGGATTCCACTCACCCAGTAGAGAGAGAGAGAGGGTGTTCCAGGAAGGGGAACAACATGAGTGAAAACCCAGAGGCCTTCCGAGGTCTGGTGGAGTCACTGAGTCGTGGGGGTTAGGAAGGCAGGAAGGAAGACA
The DNA here is from genome assembly GCF_009762305.2 of Zalophus californianus. NCBI lineage: Eukaryota > Metazoa > Chordata > Mammalia > Carnivora > Otariidae > Zalophus > Zalophus californianus. Next base: position 42,061,715 of record NC_045604.1, read on the forward strand.
TAGGATGGCGGAGGGGGTCGGAGGCTGGAGGAGAGCATCTTGGAATGCAGGGTCCTGTGGGCAGTGGACACCACTGAAGGTTTTTCGGAGAGATGGGCCACAACATATGTAGGGCAAGGTCGCAGGATGATTTTTTGGCTACCCTGTGTGGGACTGAGCAGTAGGATTCTGAGGGTGTTGTGGGGGGGGGGGAACAGGCCAAGTGAGAGGCTGGGACTTGGACTCAGTGTCCCCAGTGGGAGCCAAAGGTAGGGAGGGGGTGGGCAGGAATAGACGGGCTCTGACAACAGCTTGGATTCGGGGAGGGTGAATCAAGGATGGTGGCTCCAAGCGATGGTGTTTGGACTACTGGCTAGAGGGGTCCGTAGTTTCTAGGGAGAGATGCTGAGCTTGTGCAACACAGGAAGTAGGGCTGCGACCATGGGGGAGGCACAGGAGGCGGCTGGCTATGTGGCATGGAGCCCAGGAGAATGGGATGGTGTGGGGTGCACTGGGGTGGTGACAGTTGCAGGAGCAGAAGGGACCAGGGGTGAAAAAGGGCCAGAGGGAGAAAAGCAGAGGGGCAGGTAGGGAACCGGGATGCAGCTGCAGACGCAGGAGAGGTGGGAGTCTGAGGCCGAGGGGGAGGTGAGGGGGAGCCATGGCCAGAAGCATCAGTCTGGAGAGTGGGGCTCCAGCTGTGTGGAGGTCCCCTTTCTCCCTGGTGTCTTCCCCTCTGCCTTCCTTCTGCTTCAGGACAATCGTCAGCTCCCTAAGCGTCACAGTTGTCTACCTGTCTGTGCACCCCACTTCGCTGGGAGCCCCAAGAAGGCTGTACCTCTGTGTCCAGTGAAGGAAAGAACTTACCTGGCAGGTGGGACTGGCCCCGAAATCTCAGTGATGTGTGTGGTCCTGGGGATATCTGAGCGGCAGACTCTTGTCAGGAAGCAGACTGTCCCTCTTGGCTAGAATGTTCTTTCTCTCCTGAGCTGCTCAGACAGCAGCTTCCCTTTCGTGGGTACCTGCTAGGTACTGGGCATGGTGGGGCGAGTCCAGTGACAAACTGGGCACAATCACCTTATGGTTCTTCCAGTTTCTGCTTCCAACTAGGGGCCCAAGATGGAATCAAGGGGGAAGAGAAAAGGCAGGCGAGGCAGGTAGTCCATGGGGCAGAAGAGCCCTGAGGACCTAGAGGGCCGCGCAGGGGGAAGCGGGAGTGGCTGGTGGGTGGGGGGAAGATGGAATTTTCAGAAGAGAGGACGAAGTGGGTTTGGGTCAGTTTGAAGTTTGCAGTCAGTCCTGAGAGGAAGGGAGGGACTGGCAGGCTCCTGTGTGTGGGGTGGAGAGACCGAGCCCAGCAACCATCCATGATGGGGAGGGACAGGGAGAGGTCAGGCGAAAGGAAGTCCCGAAGCTTTGGCTGAGGAGATGGGGTTTGTGTAGTCAGTGACCGGGGAGTCACGAACATGGCAGGGAGGATGCTTTGGTCAACACGTGGCGAAGTCGGAGGAATCCCTTCTGTGAGACGGGCAGGTGGTCCACAGAAGGCCTGCTGAAAGCTCAGATGTTCACCTGGGTAGTGGCCAAGGAGATTAGGCCCCAGGACCCTGAGCCGGCAGGGGATGGCAAGGATGAGGGTGTAGGTGGGCAGCAGGGAGCTAGAGCAAGGGCCAGATGCCTGGGGGTGCTGGGCGGGAGCCGAGCGAGGAGGTGGCAGTGGGACGATGTGAAGAGCCGGCTCAAGATGGAGAGAACCCTGGGACAGAGATGGGGGTGGGGAGAGGGAGAGGGAGGGTGAGGGAGGCTGGGGGGGTGGAGAGAGGCGGAGGGGGGAAGCGCTTTCTAGACCCAAGGGGATGAGGTTTCACAGAACCAATGTTGTCTAGGTCATTTCCTACTGAGGCCATGCACAGGAGGAACGGGACTGTCTCCTCATATCACCCCTATGCTGGCCTTTAATTCTGTCCAGGTCGAGGGAAGAGAAAGCTCCCCTCCTCCACTCTGGGAGAGTTGTTAGTTTTGCTGACAAGTACTCTATGCTTCCTCTTTCCTTCAAGGAAAGGGGAACCAGTTCTCGAAGCTGTCAGAACAGTGGCCTCTGAGGTTTGCCAAAATGCTTGTCCGGGCATTTGAGAGGGGCTGACAGGTCCCTGTTGCCACATTCAGCGAGAATGTTTTCCTTTGTCTTATCCAGTTCTATGCCATTGGTTCTCAGCTGTGGTTGGACAACAGTATTCCCCCTGGAGCTGGGAAAAAATCTTATTGCCCTGGTAGCTCCCGAGATCAATGGGATACAAATCTTGGGGGAAGACATTGGTATGTTTGAAAGCTCCTTAGCAGATTTCTGGGTGCAGCCAGGCTTGGGGACCTCAGTCCAAGGGTGTGGTTCCTGTAAACGCCTCTTTGTTTATAGCTGGAAAACCTGGAATTAATGTTACACTGTCTGTTAACTAACTAGAATTTAAATTAAAAAATTGAAACAAACAAATAAAACAAAACTAAGAAAGAAAACAAAGTGACTGCCTTCATGGAACTTACATTCTAATGGAAGTGACAGACAATTGCTAAAATTATATGTCAAGTAGTAACAAGTGCTATGAAGAAATGTTGAGAATCCTCAAAGATACAAAGGAGTGACTAACAGCTATATATAAAACATAACTTATGAAACAACAAATAGGCAAAATTTTAAAAAGCAACTTATAAAAAAGAACCAATTGAAATGAAAAATATAGACATTGAAGTAAGTAAACTCAATAGTACTGGATGAACACTATGAAGTCATATTGGAAGAGAGATTAATTAATTAGAAGGCAGTACTGATGAAATCACCCATAATGCAGCACAAAGAGAGGATATGTATTTTTAAAAGTATAAAAAAGCAAATATATATATAGATATATATGTATGTAATATTAATTTCAGGAGTAGGATTTAGTGATTCATCACTTGTGTATAACACCCAGTGCTCATCACATCACGTGCCCCTCTTTAATGCTCATTTGACCCATCCCCCCACCCACCTCCTCTCCAGCAACCCTCAGTTTGTTCTCTATAGGTAAAGTCTGTTTTATGGTTTGCCTCGCTCTACCCCCCCCACCCATGTTCATCTGTTTCATTTCTTAAGTACCACATATGAGTGAAATCATATGGTATTTGTCTTTCTCTGACTGACTTATTTTGCTTAGCATGATACTTTTTTACGGCTGAGGAATATTCCAGTGTGTGTGTGTGTGTGTGTGTGTGTGTATCACATTTTTTTTTTAAAGATTTATTTATTTTAGAGAGAATGAGAGGGCGTGGGGAGAAGGGAGAGGGACAGAGGTAGAGAATCTCAAGCAGACTCCCTGCTGAGCATGAGGCTTGATCCCACAACCCTCAGATCATGACCTGAGCTGAAATCAAGAGTTCAACACCCAACCAACTGAGCCACCCCTATACCACATCTTCTTTATCTATTCATCGGTTGATGGACATTGGGGCTCTTCCATAATTTGGCTATTATTGATAATGCTGCTATAAACATGGGGATGCATGTTTCCCCTAAATCTATATTTTTGTATCCTCTGGGTAAACACCTAGTAGTACAATTGCTGGGTCATAGGGTAGTCCTATTTTTAACTTTTTGAGGAAACTCCATACTGTTTACCAGAGTGGCTGCACCAGCTTGCATTCCCACCAGCAGTGTAGGAGGGTTCCCCTTTCTCCGCATCCTCACCAACATCTGTTGTTTTTTGTGTTGTTAATTTTAGCCATTCTGACAGGTGTGAGGTGATATCTCACTATAGTTTTGATTTGTATTTCTCTGATGAGTGATGTTGAGCATCTTTTCATGTGTCTGTTAGCCATCTGGATGTCTTTTTAGAAAAGTGTCTATTCATGTCTTCTGCCCATTTCTTAACTGAATTGTTTGTTTTTTGGGGTGTTGAGTTTGATAAGTTCTTTATAGATTTTTGGATATTAATCTTTTATCAGATATGTCACTTGCAAATATCTTTTCCCATTTCAAAGGTTGCCTTTTGCTTTTTATTTTTATTTAAAAAAAGATTTTATTTATTTATTTATTTATTTATTTATTTATTTACTTACTTACTTACTTACTTACTTACTTACTTATTTTAGAGTCGGGGGAGCAAAGGGGGAGGGGGAAAGGGGGAAAGAATCTCAAGCTGACTCTGCATTGAGCACAGGGCCTGACTCAGGGCCCAATCCCATGACCCCAAGATCATGACCTGAGCCAAAATCAAGCCACCCAGGAACCCCTCAAAAGTTGCCTTTTAGTTTTGTGATTGTTTCCTTTGCTGGGGTAGAAGGTTTTTATCTTGATGAAGTCCCAGTAGTTCATATTTGCTTTTGTTTCCCTTCCTTCTGGAGACATATCTAGTAAGAAGTTGCTATGGCCAATGTCAAAGAGCTTGCTGCCCATGTTCTCCTCTAGGATTTTGATGATTTCCTGTCTCACATTTAGGTCTTTAATTCATTTTTAATTTATTTTTGTGTATGGTGTAAGAAAGTGGTCCAGGTTCATTCTTCTGCATGTTACTGCCCAGTTTTCCCAACACCATTTGTTGAGACTGTCTTTTTTCCATTGGGTAGTCTTTCCTGTTTTGTTGAAGACTAATTGACCGTATAGTGGTGGGTCCATTTCTGGGTTTTCTATTCTGTTCCATTGATCTATGTGTCTGTTTTTGTGCCAGTACCATACTGTCTTGATGACTACAGCTTTATAATATAGCTTAAAGTCTGGAATTGTGATGCCTCCAGCTTTGCTTTTCTTTTTCAAGATTGCTTTGGCTATGTGGGGTCTTTGTGGTTCCATATGAATTTTAGGATTCTTTGTCGTAGCTCTGTGAAAAATGTGGTTGATATTTTCATAGCGACATTTTAACAATATTTGTTCTTCCAATCCATGAGCATGGAATGTTTTTCCATTTCTTCAATTTATTTCATAAGTGTTCTATAGTTTTCAGAGTATAGATCTTTAACCTCTTTGGTTGTGTTTATTCCTAGGTATCTTATGGTTTTGGGTGCAATTGTAAACGGGATCAATTCCTTGATTGCTCTTTCTGCTGCTTCATTATTGGTGTATAGAAATGCAACAGGTTTCTCTATGTTGATTTTGCATCCTGTGACTTTACTGAATTCATGTATAAATTTTAGCAATCTTTTGGTGGAGTCTTTCAGGTTTTCTACATAGAGTATGATGTCATCTGCAAATAGTGAAAGTTTGACTTTTTCCTTGCCAATTTGTATGCCTTTTATTTCTTTGTCTGATTGCTGCAACTAGGACTTCCAGTACTATGTTAAATAACAATGGTGAGAGTGGACATTCCGGTCTTGTTCTTGACCACAGAGGAAAAGCTCTCAGTTTTTCCCCAATGAGGATGTTATTAGCTGTGGGTCTTTCGTATATGGCCTTTATGATGTTGAGCCATGTTCCCTCTATCCCTGCTTTGTTGGGTTTTATCAAGAATGGATGCTGTACTTTGTCAAATGCTTTTTCTGCATCTATTGAGAAGATTATACGGTTCTTATTCTTTCTTTTATTAATGTGGTGTATTCTGTTGATTGATTTGTGAATATTGAATCACCCTTGCAGCCCAGGAATAAATCCTACTTGATCGTGGTGTATGAGTCTTTTAATGTACTATTGGATTTAATTTGCTAGTATTTTATTGAGAATTTTTGCATCCATGTTCATCAGGGATATTGGCTTGTAATTCTCCTTTTTGTGGGGTATCAAGGTAATGCTGACCTCATAGAATGAGTTTAGGTAGTTATCCTTCCATTTCTATGTTTTGGAATAGTTTGAGAAGAATAGGTATTAACTCTTCTTTAAATGTTTGGTAGAATTTCCCTGGGAAGCCATCTGGCTCTGGACTTTTGTTTGTTGGGAGATTTTTGATTACTGATTCAATTTCTTTGCTGTTTATTGGTTTGCTCACATTTTCTATTTCTTCCTGTTTCAGTTTTGGTAGTTTATATGTTTCTAGCAATTTATCAATTACTTCCAATTATCCAATTTGTTGGTATACAGTTTTTCATAATATTATCTTTTTTTTAAAAGATTTTATTTATTTATTTGACACAGAGAGAGAAAGAGAGAGACAGAGAGAGAGGGAATACAAGCAGGGGGAGTGGGAGTGGAAGAGGGAGAAGAAGGCTTCCCGCCGAGCAGGGAGCCTGATGCGGGGCTCGATCCCAGGACCCTGGGATCATGACCTGAGCTGAAGGCAGACGCCTAACCAACTGAGCCACCCAGGCGCCCCTTTCATAATATTATCTTATAATTGTTTGTATTTCTGTGGTGTTGGTTCTCTCTCTCTCATTCATGATTTCATTTATTTGGGTCCCTTCTTTTTTCTTTTTGATAAGTCTGGTTAGGGGTTTATCAATTTTATTAATTCTTTCAAAGAACCAGCTCTTAGTTTCTTTGATCTGTTCTACTGTTTTGTTGTTGTTGTTGTTGTTTGTTTTTTTCTATATCATTGATTTCTGCTGTAATTTTTATTATTTCCCTTCTTCTGCTGGCTTTAGGCTTCATTTGCTGTTCTTTTTCTAGCTCCTTTAGGTGTAAGGTTAGGTTGTGTATTTGAGACTTTTCTTGCTTCTTGAGGTAGGTCTGTATTGGTATATACTTCCCTCTTAATGACTGCTTTTGCTGCATCCCAAAGGTTTTGGATCAGACTGTTTTCATTTTTATTTGTTTCCATGATTTTTTTCTTTCTTCTTTAATTTCCTGGTTAACCCATTCATTCTTTAGTAGGATACTCTTTAACTTCCATGTATTTGTGGTCTTTCCAAATTTTTTGTTGTGGTTGACTTCAAGTTTCAGAGTGTAATAGTCAGAAAATATGTATGGTATGATCTCAATCTTTTTGTACTTGTTGAGGCCTGATTTGTGACCCAGTATTTGATCTATTCTGTTGAATGTTCCATGCGCACTCAAAAAGAACGTGTATTCTGCTGCTCTAGGATGAAATGCTCTGAATATATATTAAGTCCCTCTAGTCCAGTGTGTCATTCAAAGCCCTTGTTTCCTTGTTGATTTTCTGCTTAGATGATCTGTCCATTGCTGTAAGTGGGGTGTGAAAGTGCCCTATTATTATTATATTATTATCAATGAATTTCTTTATATTTGGGTGTTCCCAAGTTGGGGGCATAATATTTGTCATTGTTAGATCTTGTTGGATGGGCCCCTTTATTATGATATAGTGCTCTTCTTCATCTCTTGTTGCAGTCTTTGGTTTAAAATCTAGTTTGTCTGATATAAGGATGGCTACTCTGGCTTTCTTTTGATGGCCATTAGCATGATAAATGGCTCTCCATCCCCTCACTTTCAATCTGCATGTGATTTAGGTCTAAAATGAGTCTCTTGGGGTGCCTGGGTGGCTCAGTTGGTCCACTCAAGTCATGATCCCAGGGTCCTGGGATCAAGCCCCACATTGGGCTCCCTGCTCAGTGAGGAGCCTGCTTTTCCCTCTCCCTCTGCCTGCCACTTCCCTGCTTGTGCTCTCTGTCAAATAAATAAATAAAATCTTAAAAAAAAATGAGTCTCTTGTAGGCAGTATATAGATGGGTTTTGCTTTTTATCCATTCTCATACCCTATGTCTTTTTATTGGAGCATTTAGTCCATTTATATTCTGAGTGATTATTGATAGATATAAATTTAGTTCCATTGTATTACCTGTTAAGTTGCTGTTTCTGGAGATTTTCTCTATTCCTTTCTAGTCTTTGTTGCCTTTGGTCTTTCTTTCCCACTCAAAGAGTCCCCTTTGATATTTCTTGCAGGGCTGGTTTAGTGCTCACAAACTCCTTTAGTTTTTGTTTGTCTGGGAAACCCTGTCCCTCTCTTTCTATTCTGAATGATAGCCTTGCTGAATGAAATATTCTTGACTGCATATTTTCTCATTCAGTATGTTGAAGATATCATGCCATTTTCTTCTGGCCTGCCGAGTTTCCTTGGAAAGCTCTGCTGCTAATCTTATCTGTCTTCCCTTGTAGGTTAGGGATTTCTTTCTTTCTTTTTTTTTTTAAATTATTTATTTATTTATTTAGAGAGAGCATGAGAGGTGGCAGGGCAAAGGGAGGGCGAGAGAGAATGATTCTGATGGGAGCTCTCTGTGCCTTATGGATTTGGATGTCTGTTTCCTTCCATATATTAGGAAAGTTTTCAGCTATACTTTCCTCAAATAAATCTGCCTCTTCCCCCCTTCTCTTCTTGTTTTCTTTATTATTATATCTTCAGCACTCAAAAGAGTACCTGGGAAATTGTAGTTGCTTAGAATATTTGCTGAATAAGTAATGAAATCTTATTTTAAAAATCAATATTTTATTGTCCTACTATTTCACTTCATCTGAGTTGAATTCACTTCCTGCCATTACAATTTTTTACTTGCAAGTTTTGGCTGCCTTTCTTAGTCTTTCACTTGGGGGAGTCATTATTAGTAATTTTGATCTCTCTCATGCTCATGCCCCCAAACTTGTGGTTTTACCGTTGCTTCCTCTTAGCTTCCATAGCCCCCAGTTTAGAACCAGATTTTCTTTTCTTTTCTTTTTCTTTTTTCTTTTTTATTTATTTGACAGAGAGAGACACAGCGAGAGAGGGAACACAAGCAGGGGGAGTGGGAGAGCGAGAAGCAGGCTTCCTGCTGAGCAGGGAGTCCGATGCAGGGGCTGGATCCCAGGACCCTGGGATCATGACCTGAGCCGAAGGCAGATGCTTAACGACTGAGCCACACAGGCACCCCAGAAACAGATTTTCTATTGTCCGCTCAGGTATCTATGCTGCCATAATTTGGGAATGCTGCTGATCTTGTCATTGGGCCAGGGAACCAGTGCCTCTTCATGGAGGGCTAAGAAGTTTGGTGTAAGCCTCAGCTCTGGAAGCAGTTATGTATTTTAAGCCCCTTGTTCTTGGGTGTGGAGCCCCACACAGTCCCTGGTTTGGGGACACCTTCTCATGTAGAAAAGCTCCTCATCACCTCTGCCTGCTTCTTGCCCTGGAGACTCACAATCCCACAGCATCATCCAGCTTAAAATGTTGTGTCTCTGTCGTTCTGATCTTCAGAGATGTTCATCTTTTTTAAGCAAGGCTTTGAGTTTAAATTTTTTTAATTTTTGTATTTTATATGTTATTGTTAAGTGTTTGGAGCACAGGGGGCCTCAAAGTATGAACTTATAGTACCATTGTGCCTGCAAGTCTTATAATTACTGCTCTCCTTGACCAGGCCTGCAGGCTTTTACTCTTCAAAGTAAGGATGCTGCGGTTGGGGGGTGCATTAAAGCTCATCTTGCTCCACCTCATTTCACAGAGGAAGCAACGAAGGCCCAGTGACTTGCTTTTGGCCACTCACTTTGTTAGTAGCAGAGCCAAGAAGGTAAACCTGATTCTCCACCCTGGGTCTTTGAACATCCTCCTCTGAATATGATTTCTCTCATACAGAATAGCTTTCCTGCATTGCTGTTTTGTCTGAGCTTTTTTTTTTTAAAGATTTTATTTATTTATTTGAGAGAGAAAGAGCACAAGCAAGCACAAGCAGGGGGAGGGGCAGAGGGACAGGGAGAAGCAGACTCCCCGCTGAGCAAGGGAGCCCGATGTGGGGCTTGATCCCAGGACTCCGGGATCATGACCTGAGCCGAAGGCAGTTGCTTAACCAACTGAGCCACCCAGGAGCTTTGCTTAGAGTTTAAGGGCCCTTTACAGTCCTCCACGGTCTCTCCCTTTTCCCAAGGCATGACATTTAAGAGGGAGGGAAAGAGGATCAGCTCTAATAGTTAACTGAGTACCTGCCTTGTAATGGCTCTGCCTGTCGGGTCTACTTAGTTAACGGTTGGGGGAAAGCTCACATTTTTATATACGCTGCTGCCCTCTAGTGGCTATAATGGGCATCACATGTATAGTCTGGAACAGCAAATAAAATTGCCCCAGGACCAGTCTGTCTTGAACACATTAATATTCTCATAGTCATAACTTCCCTGCTCTGCGTGGAAACACAAATATAAGTCATATTTATTTGATTTTTCAATGCCAAATATATATATATACATATATATATATATATATACACATATATGTATATATAAAATCAGAAGTTGTAATCGACCTCCACAGCACATAACATTCTTCAACTGATGCTGACCATCTAGGCAGCACGGTCCAAGAGAAATATAATGTGAGCCACACAGCAATTTAATATTTTCTAGTAGCCTCTGGGTGCCTGGGTAGCTCAGCCAGTTAAGCCTCTGACTCTTGATTTTGGCTCAGGTCATGATCTTGGGGTCCTGAGATCCAGCCCTGCCTCGGCTCACTGGGGAGTCGGCTTCTCTCCCTCTCCCTCTGCCTCCCCCTGCTTGTGTACTCTCTCTCTAAAATAAATAAATAAATCTTTAAAATTTTCTACTAGTCCCATCTTTAATAAAGTAAAAAACATGTTAAATTCATTTTAATGATATATCAGTATAGCCAAAATATTATCATTTCAATAAGTAATCAATATAAAAATTACTAAAACATATTATACATTTTTTTGTACTATGTTTTTGAAATGTGGTGTGAATTTTACGATTACATCACATCTCAGTTCAGACCAGCCACATTGCAGGTGCTCAACAGCCACATGTGACTATCAGGCACTGAACTGGACAGCGAAGGTCTAGGGAGTGGTTTCTAAACTCTGTCTGTCCCTGTTGTTGCAATGATGTTTGTGGGTTCCCAAGGAACATTTTCACCAATCTGCTGTAAAACGAGAAAAATATGAACCATAACCTTGTTTTTTTAATATATAAAGTGAATGCAAGATTGTTGCCTATCTTGTCTGAAGGAACGCTTGGAGGTCATTCTACTGACTTTGTCAGTGTTCATATATTCATTCTTCTATGAAATGATGGTCATAGCAGATGACAGATTATTGATCAAGTGTTCTTAATTTGCAAATAAAACATTTGCAATCCTCTCCGGGGCCCCACACTTTTTGTGCACATTTTACTAATGGTGTGTGATGCATGAAATCCCGGGAGCCAGCCTGCGAGGTGGCTTTTTCCTCTGGCTTGGACAATGGATGGTCACAAATGGACACACGTCTGTGTGGGGAGGCTACTGGGTAGTGCTTGGCATGGCATCTCTACACCTTTCTGTCTGCCTCACAAAAGCATAAGGAAATACAAGTGAGTGAGCATGATATGAACACAGGAGTAACCTTGAATTTACTCTGAAAACCACAACCCAAAGAGTAAATCATTAGCAAAAGCCAGTTCTCAGCAATAATTAGTAACAAATGACTCTCAACCGAGCCTAGAGACTTTGTTGCCACATACCTGGAAGATAGCATTGCAATGTGGCTGGTTTTTAATGCAGAGCCAGGGAAGCTGATGAAGTCCGAAAGAGAAGGCACTGTTCTAATGGGCAAAAATGTCTTTAAACATTTTGTTTAAATGTTTTAAATGTCTTTAAACATCTTTAAAGACAAAATGTCTTTAATGTCCTCCCAAGCTCTTTATCAGGCAGTATCTAAAGCAGGCTGGGTAGGTTTGTGTCACTGTGTATGGCTAGGGAACGGAGGAAACTAGGGCGTTCTCCTCTGTATGCAATGGGGTGTCTACTTATAGTAGCTCCAGACTGGGGTCTGCTCTCTTTAGCCCCTCTTCTCGGATTGATGTTCCCCCTTTGGCTCACCTGTCTGCCCTGCATATCCTGACGGGTCACAGCCCTATCCCAGTCTTTGAGGCTGATCTTCAAGGTGTCCTTAAAATATGCCTTCTGACCACCCTGCTTATAAATGCAAGCCTTTAGCTCTCTAACTTAGCAGTCACTAGGGTGCTCATTAGCAGTTCTGTTTCTTTTTCATATATAACCTTTATGCTCAGGTTGTAAAATGGGAAAAAATGTGAGCAAATTGAAATTTTATAAATCAAGTAATTTTGATTGCTCTGGGAGCTCACTATTTAAGAAATCCTATGGCAATGTCTGTTGTAAATTGAGCCATCAGCCTTTTATCTGTTCTAAAAATTCAAGTTTTAATATATCATCTTGCCTGAGGGGGGTGATTGCGCTTGTATTATTAAAAAGATGCACAGAAAAGATCGAGCCTTTGGTGCTCCCCATCTGTATTTAAATAGTGGTATGTAATCACAATTACCCAGCTCACAAGCAAGCAATTACACTCAGTATTAATGAAAGGACCCTAGTCAAAACTGTGCCCAAGGGAAGCTTCTGCCTACAAGTCAGGGTTAATGGCCCAGCCATTGTTTTAATGGATTTTCAATGAGGTGTGAAGATGACAGGCCAATAAGGGTGAAGCTTTATGACGCGGCTAAACAAGCACAATTAGCGACTTGCCATTAGTATCCTGACCTTTCTGTTTCTATTTCTTTGCAACCGGAGTGTTTATTTATTAATTTTTGTTTAACACAATTCATAGAGCCTTGGTTAACTCAGAGGGAAGGTGACCCATCTTGGCTGCTTTTGTGGGAAGGGCATTAATAAAGCCGCCTCCCTAAGCAAGTTTCAGCGGCGAGCCCGTGGTCACGGACTCTGCTGAACCACCCGGTTCTGCTCGCCGCCTCTCTTCCAGGCTCTCTGGCCCTCGAGACGCCCAGCGCCTTGCCCAGACAAGACAGTCTTGTCTTCTGGAGTCCGATCCCCCACCCCCACCTGGGAGGTGTGGACCTAGTGATTACAAACTCAGCCTCAATGAGATCACCTGGGTTTGTCTCCCCGCCTCCAATTTACGTAATTTACATAAGATCAGTGCTCAGCGCCCGTGAGCCCCCCCCCCCCCCCCCCCCCCCGCCCCTGAGGTCTGATTTCTCTCATTTTGAATCCACATTTCTGATTCTGGGCTAGAATTCTGAGCTAGAGCCTGGGCTAGGCCTACCTTGACTTTAACCTAGCACTTCTGGGGACTCAAATTTTGCTCCTGACCTGTTTTTCTGGCTGAGTTCCCTCTCTCACAAAGGCCACATAAACTCTTTTTTTCCTTGTTTTGAAAATTTGTCTGTTAAACTGGGGCTCGGCAAACTATGGCCTATGAGCCATGTCTGGCCTACTGCCTGTTTTTGTAAGTTTTTTTTTTTTAAGATTTTATTTATTTGACAGAGAGAGAGTGAGAGCACACAAGCAGGGAGAGGGGCAGAGGGAGACCAAGAAGCTGACTCCCCGCTGAGCAGAGAGCCCAGGACTCTGAGATCACGACCTGAGCCGAAGGCGAACACTTAATCGACTGAGCCACCCCGACGCCCTTTTTGTAAGTAAAGTTTTATTGGAACACAACCATGCTCATTTATTTATATATTGTTTATGGCTGCTTTCTTGCTACAATAGCAGTTGAGTAGTTGTGACAGAGGAATTACAACCCTCTAGTCTAAAACATTCACTATCAGGCCCTTGACTGAGAAAGTTTACTGTTCCTTGTTTGCTCAGCTTGAATTAAGTCCTCTAAAAAAGATATGTTGAAATCCCCAGTACCTCAGAATGGGGTCATATTTGGAAATAGGGTCTTCCCAGAGGTAACCAACTTAAAATGAAGTCATTAGGGTGAGCCTTATTTCAATATGACAGTTGTCTTTATAAAAAGGGAAGTTTGGACACAGTATTTTCTTATTTCCTACATTCTTGATGCTCAGACATCTGGACCTTCAGTGACTGGGGTGAGAATGCCCTCCCAGGATTAGCAATTCCTAGAGATAGCAAAAGACTTGCACAGAGCCATGCCTTTTGTATGCAAACTAACCCTTCCAGAGCCCATACTCCAAACTGCCTCCTCCATCTGGCTCTTACACCCAGGGGCTAAGTACTAGACAACTAGGGACCATCCCCACAGCCCAGAGCTTCCTGAGATTATCCTAACATATCTAATCCTAAACCTACTCAGCTTGCTTACCTTGCCTTCCTCATTCCTTCCCATGAAAGCCACAGTGAGGACTCTAGGCCACGTTTTCTCCTCACTCTTTCTGCCTCCTGACTAACCCCGTGTGGCCTTGCATGGTATGCATGCCCCTTCCCCCTGGGAACTAGAAGTAACAAACATTTTCAATGGCAATCATCCCCCGATCTGTTGGTCTCACCATACTTGAATAAAAACCAACATCCCAGGTGCATTTTAGAACATAGAGACAGACACATATGGAGGGAAAATAACATGAAGACATAGGGACGTGCCGTGTGGACACGGAAGATTGGGGTTTTGTATCTATAAGCCAAAGAACACCCGAGGCCACCAGACGCTGCCAGAAGGGCATGGAACTGTTCCTTCCCTAGCACCTTCAGGAGGAGCAGGACTCTGTCAACACCTTGATTTTAGTCTTCCAGACTCCGGAATGTGAGACAATAAATCCCCATTGTTTTAAGTCGCTCAGTTTGTGGTACTTTGTTAGGGTAGCCTAGGCAACTTATATACCACCTAACACATTATTTTGTTTTGTTTTCTTTATTCCTCATTGTTCTTTTACATAAAACACCTGTGTGGTCTCTTATATCGTCATTTGAAGATGACCCTAACACACATTACCGCATCTATGTATCGCCAGGTAGTCGGGCGAGCGGGCAGCTCGTCTAACCCAGGACCGAGGCTCAGCGACTTTAGGGGACTTCACGAGCTCACCCTGCAGGCAGCAGGTGGGCGGCGCACTGGTGTTTACTGAGGGCTCCTTATGTGCTGTCCTCACAGGATTTCAGGACCCACCCCCACAGTTAACCTGAGGACTAGGAGCTGAGCAATTCAGGTAATCATCAGATAGCTATGAACGTAAAAAGGACACCTTCTGACCTCACTTTCCCTTGTCTTTAGGGGGGCTTCTCCTTTTTTTTAAGGTTTTTAATTTATTTATTAGAGAGAAAGAGCCCTACTGAGCAGGGAGCCTGATGCGGGGCTCAATCCCAGGACCTGGAGATCATGCCTTAAGCCGAAGGTAGATGCTCAACCGACTGAGCCACCCAGGCGCCCCCTTTCCATGGCTTCTGAAGGCAGAACTGCATGAGGAGGCCGGACCACCTACAACTCGGTACTGCCGTGGTCAGAACCAGCCGGCACCGCCTGGACCAGTCAGGGAAGTTCTTCCTTCAAAGGACAGTGCTGAACTTAGCAGTGTGTGGTAAAACAAGCTAAGAGAGCTCTAAAGGCCACTTCTGCTGGCCCTGTGGGGTGTGGTGAGGGTCCGAGGAGGGGAGAACGGGAGAGGTCTGGGGCTATTCCCGTGTGTAACACTGTGGTGAAAGCTGGAGCTGCTTCTGGTCAAGGCTTGGTCTGGATGTTGTGGATTCCCTGACCTCTGACGCCAGGAGCCCATCCATCTCCTGGGGTTCTTTCTTTCTTTCTTTCTTTTTTTTTAAATTACATTAAAAAGTATTTTTCTAGTGAGATATCACAATTTCATTATCCAGTGCTGCACATTGGGCTTTGACTCATATTGTTTCCTCTGAGTTAATCTGCAAAGGGTGGCAGTTCCCTGGGGAAACTTCGCAAAACATGGAACGTGTCGCAAATTTGTGTGTCATCCTTGAGCAGGGGCCATGCTAATCTTCTCTGTATTGTTCCAGTTTCAGGATATGTGCTGCCGAAGTGAGCACTAATTTCATTTTATTTCATCATGATAAGTCTCTTTAATCCCCATCCCCTAATTTCCCCCATCTCCCCCCACCCACCTCCCCTCCGGTAACCATCAGTTTGTTCTCTATAGTTAAGAGTCTGTTTCTTGGTTTGTCTCTCTTTCTTTTTTTCCCTTTGCTTGTTTATTTTGTTTCTTAAATTCCACATGAGTGAAATCATATGGTATTTGTCTTTCTCTGACTTATCTTGCTCAGCATTATACCCTCTACCTCCATCCATGTTGCAAATGGCAAGATTCATCCTTTTTTATGGCTGAATAATATTCCTGTGTGTGTGTGTGTGTGTGTGTGTGTGTGTGTGTGTGTGTGTGTATGTATGTATCATGTCTTTATCCGTTCATCTATGGTTGGACCCTTGGGCTGCTTTCATAGTTTGCCTATTGTAAATAATGCTGCAATAAACACAGGGGTGCATGTATCCTTTTGAATTAGTGTTTTTGCATTTTTCAGGTAAAAACCCAGTAATGCAATTCCTGGATCATAGGGTAGCTCTATTTTTAATTTTGGGGGGAACCTCCATACTGTTTTCCATAGTGACTATATCAGTTTGCATCCCCACCAACAGTGCATGAAGATTCTTTTTTCTCCCAATCCTCCCCAACACTTGTTGTTTCTTGTGTTTTTGATTTTAGCCATTCTGACAGGTGTGAGGTGATATCACATTGTAGTTTTGATTTGGATTTTCCTGATGATTAGTGATGCTGAGCATCTTTTCATGTGTCTGTTGGCCATCTTTATGTCTTGTTTGGAGAAATGACTATTCATGTCTTCTGCCCATTTTTAAATTGGATTGTTTGTTTTTTGGGTGTTGAGTTTTATCAGTTTTTTTGTATGCTTTGGATACTAACCCTTTACCAGATATGTCATTTGTAAATGTCTTCTCCCATTCAGTAGGTTGCCTTTTAGTTTTGTTGATTGTTTCCTTTGCTGTGCGGAAGATTTTTATCCTGATGTAGTCCCAATGGTTTGTTTTTGCTTTTATTTCCCTTGACTCAGGAGACATCTAGAAAAATGTTGCTATAGCTGATGTCAGAGAGATTACTGCCTTTGCTCTCTTCAATGCTCTTTGTGGTTTCAGGTCTCACATTTAGGTATTTAATTCATTTTTAGTTTATTTTTGTGTAGGACGTAAGAAAGTGGTCCAGTTTCATTCCTTTGCATGTAGCTGTCCAGTTTTCCCAACACCATTTGTTGAAGAGACTGTCTTTTTCCCATTGTATATTCATTCCTTGTTTGTCAAAGATTAGTTGACCATATAATTGTGGGTTTATTTCTGGATTTTCTATTCTATTGATCTATGTATCTATATTTATGCCAGTACCATACTGTTTTCATTACTATTCCTTTGTAATATAACTTGAAATCTGGAATTGTGATACCTTCAGTTTTGTTTTTCTTTTTCAAGATTGCTTTGGCTATTTGAGGTCTTTTGTGGTTCCATACAAATTTTAGGATTGTTCCAGTTCTGTGAAAAATGCTGTTGGTATTGCATTAATGTGTAGATTGCTCTGTGTAGTATAGACATTTTAACAATATTTGTTCTTCCAGTCCATGAGCATGGAATATCTTTCCACTTCTTTGTGTCATCTTCAATGTCTTTCATCAGTGTTTTATAGTTTTCAGAGTACATGTCTTTTACCTCTTTGGTTAATTTATTCCTAGACACTTTATTGGTTTTGGTGCAATGATAAGTGGGATTGTTTTCTTAATTTCACTTTCTGCTGCTTCATTATTAGTGTATAGGAATGCAACAGATTTCTGTACATTGATTTTGTATCCTGTGACTTTACTGAATTCATTTATTCTAGTAATTTTTTGGTGGAGTCTTTAGGGTTTTATATGTGTAGTATCATGTCATCTGCAAATAATGAGAATTTTACTTTCTGACCAGTTTGGATGCCTTTTGTTTTTATTTTTTAAAAGATTGTATTTATTTGCCAGAGAAAGAGAGAGAGGGCACTCACACAAGCAGGGGGAGTGGCAGAGGGAGAAGCAGGCTCCCCGCTGAGCAAGGAGCCTGATGTGGGACTCAATCCTGGGATCATGACCTGAGCTGGGATCATGACCTGAGCTGAAGGCAGATCTAAACCAACTACCAGGCAACCCTGGATGCCTTTTATTTTTTTATGTTGTCTGATTGCTGTGGCTAGGACTTCCAGTCCTATGTTGAATAAAAATGGTGAGAGTGGACGTCCTTGTCTTGTTCCTGACCTTAGGGGAAAAGTTCTGTTTTTCCCCACTGAGTATGATGTTGGCTGTGGGTTTTTCATATTTGGCCTTTATTACATTGAGGCATGTTCCCTCTAGACCTACTTTGCAGAGGGGTTTTTTTTTTTTATCATGAATGGATGTCATACTTTGTCAAATGCTTTTTCTGCATCTATTGATATGCTTGTATGTTTTTTTAATAAAATCATTTCTCTTATTGATGTGACATATCATGTTGATTGTTTCGTGAATATTAAAACACCCTTTCATCCCAGGAATAAATCCCACTTGATTGTGGTGCATGATTTTTAAAAATATATCGTTGGATTCGGTTTGCTAATACTTTTGTTGAGGATTTTTGCATCTATATTCATTTGAGATATTGGGCCTGTAGTTCTCTCTCTCTCTCTCTCTTTTTTTTTTGTGGTGTCTTTATCTGTTTTTGGTATCAGGGTGGTACTCGCCTCAGAATGAATTTGGAAGTTTTCCTTTTGTATTTTTTGGAGTAGTTTCAGAAGAATGGGTATTAACTCTTCTTTAAATGTTTGATGGAATTTGCCTGTGAAGCCATCTGGTCCTGGACTTTTGCTTGTTGGGAGTTTTTTGATTACTGATTCAATTTCATTGTTGGTGATTAGTCTGTTCAAATTTTCTATTTCTTCCTGCTTTAGTTGCAATACATGATGTGTTTCTAGGAATTGATCCATTTCTTCTAAGTTGTTCAGTATGTTGGTGTATAGGTTTTCATAATATTCTGTTACAATTATTTGTATTTCTGTGGTGGTGCTTGTTATCTTTCCTCTTTCATTAGTAATTTTATTTATTTGGGTTCTCTCTCTCTCTCTTTTTTTTAATGAGTCATACTAGAGGTTCATCAATTTTGTTGATCTTTTCAAAGAACCAGCTCCTGGTTTCATTCATCTGTTCTATTGTTGTTGTTTTTTTAAATTTCTCTATCATTTACTTCTGCTCTAATCTTTATTATTTATGTCCTTCTCCTGGTTTTGGATTTTGTTTGTTGTTCTTTTTCTAGCTCTTTTTTTTTTTTAAGATTTTATTTATTTATTTGACAGAGAGAGAGACAGCAAGAGCAGGAACACAAGCAGGGGGAGTGGGAGCGGGAGAAGCAAGCTTCCCGCCGAGCAGGGAGCCCGATGCGGGACTTGATCCCAGGACACTGGGATCATGACCTGAGCCGAAGGCAGATGCTTAACGACTGAGCCACCCAGGCGCCCTTTTTTCCAGCTCCTTTAGGTGTAAGGTGAGGTGGTTGATTTGAGATTTTTCTAGCTGCTTGAGGTAGGCTTGTATTGCCCCCTCTGCATTTTATACTGCCCCTCTGCTTTCATTCCTTTCACCCGTGTGTTCACCTGCCATTGCCACTCACTTTCCAAGCTTGGCCTGGGATGCGAACAGC
The DNA here is from genome assembly GCF_009762305.2 of Zalophus californianus. Lineage (NCBI taxonomy): Eukaryota > Metazoa > Chordata > Mammalia > Carnivora > Otariidae > Zalophus > Zalophus californianus. The sequence continues at coordinate 42,080,924 of NC_045604.1, forward strand.
CTTCCTGACAGTCCTGGGAAGACCCAGCCCTGTGCACAGAGTTCTGTGAGCACATATCACACTGCCTTGTAATGACCTGTTTACTGGTTTACCTCCCTTATTAGACAGTGAGCCCAAGGGAAGAGATCCTGTTTTACATTTACATTAATATCCTGTTTTACATTTAAATGTCTCTTTCCTTACACAGCAGTACCTTACCAGGTACTCCAATCCTTGATGAATAAATGATTCAACCAATTAAACAAACTAGAATTCCTCTTAAGTTCACTAGTCTTTGCTAATGGCATCCCTCTGTCTAAACCAATTATGACTCTCCAATAGCCATAAAATTGCCCCTGGTGTGAAAAGTTAGGAGATTCTTGCACCCATGATCTGTTTCTTCCTTGTCCAGTTGTTACAAAGATTCTTCCACATCAAGGATATTTGTAAAGTTATGCCAAGATTTTGGGGACCACAGATAGGGGTAACCATTCCACTAGGGATGTCATCTCCAATGTAGAGATGAGAACATTGAGTGTCAGTAGCCTCACAGTCCATCAGGGATGATGATGGCATTGGGGCCGGCCCTTTCTGGCTCTGTAGTTCTTGTCATCACACAGGGCTGAGGTGGGGTGGGGTCCATGCCCTCAGCCTCTTTTGCCAGTAAACGTTGTTCAGAATATGACTCAGCATGTGATTCCTCTGTGTGGACATGGGTGTATGTGCATGAGGGAGAGAAATAGCAGAGGCTCAGTGAACCTCTCTCCTCAGTGCTGAGGTGGGGGAGGGTAGAGAATAAGAGGAAGAAGTCAGAGTGTGTCCTGGGTGAGAGAAGAAGCAGGAGGTGAAAGACTAGAAGGAAAAGTACAACAGAGCCCCAGGGACACCCACCTCTGCCCCTGCATCCCCCTCTTGCCTCCACACACCCCCTAAAACAAGCTGAAGAAGGTGCTGCCATCCTGGCTGTGGGGATGGTGGCTCCAAGACTGGCCAGTCTGGGTCTGCCTCCGCAGGAAGCAGCAGGTGTAAGCCCGGGGCTTGCAGGTGTAAGCCCGGGGCTTGCAGCTGCTCCGGGGCTGTGAGAAAGCCCGGGGTGAGGGGATGCCATCTGGTCAGGAGTCCCTGAAGCTGGGGTTGGGGAGAGGCTGTTGGAGCCCCACCTCAGGCAGCCTCCGCTGCAGATAGGGCAGCCGATGGATGTCATGACAGGGGCTGAGGAGCCGGCCTGCCCTTCCTGCCTGTGGTAGGCTGAATAATGGCCCCCGAATATATCCACATCTTAATCCCCGGAACCTGGGAATGTTACCACACACGGCAAAGGGGACTTGGCAGATGTGATTTAGTTAAGAATCTTGAGATGGGGAGATTGGCCTGGATTATCCGGGTGGGCCCCTACCCTCACAAACGTCCCCTAAGTAGCTACCAGGCTCTCCAAGCACATGGTGGGGCAGAAGCAGTTTCCTTCATCTGATGAAAATTTACTGAACACCTAATCCATGCCAGAGGCTGCTATGGGGGCCTGGGCTATAGCAGTGCAAACACAACACAGAGTGCTGCCCTCATGGGGTTCATAGTCTAGTGGAGGAAGAACGGTTGAAGGCACGTACATGTATCAGAGCTTGGTAAGTGCCGGGGAAGAAAATTAGCAAGGCGAGGGCAAAGGAAGTGCTGGGTGGAGTGCTAGGGTGGTCAGGGAAGGCCTGATAACATGCAGTTTGAGCCACAATGATCTCTGAAGGAAGTAGAACATTCCAGGCAGGAGGAATGGCAGGACAAAGGCTTGGGGGCAAGACACTTGCCGGACACTTTCCAGGACCGCGAGGAGCCCAGTGTGGCTGGCATGGAGTGGGTGGTAGGGCAGTGATAGGAGGTAAGTGTGTGTGGAGGCAGAGGGTAGATAGCCTGGCGCCTCATGGACTTTAGGCCACCTGCCAAGGGAGCCCTTGGGGGGTTTTGAGCAGAGGAATGGACTGGTCTGAGTGTTAAAAGGATCCCTCTAGGATACCTGAGCTACCTCCTTTATCTGTTCTGCAGCTGTACCCACTGGTGTCGGCCCTCAGCTAAATCAGGAGAAAGACGAAGAAATCAGTCTTTGTGGCTCCATCCTTGGCCCTCCTACCCCACTTCTCGTTAGTGGAACCATCCATCTATACATGGTGTATGCATGGTCCTCTCCCCTCTTCTTCTGCATGGTTGTCCCCTGCCCCCTCCCCCCATATCTTATCAGTCATTTACACTTTAGTGAAATCAAGGATATGTATCCCACTACCTTCTCCGTGGTTACAAGTTGAATTGCGGCAACCAAAAGATGTGTTGAAGGCTTAATTTCCAGTACCTCGGAATGTGACCTTATTTGAAAATAAAGTCATTGCAGATGTAATTTAGTTCAGATAAGTTCACCCTGGAGTAGGGAGGGCTCTTAATGCAACATGACTAGTGTCCTTTTTTTTTTTTTTTTATTAGAGAGAGAGAGACTATGAGCAGGCGGAGTGGCAGGCAGAGGGAGAAGGAGAAGCAGACTCCCTGCTGAGCAGGGAGCCTGACAAGGGGCTTGATCCCAGAACTCCGGGATCATGACCCAAGCCAAAGGCAGACGCTTAAGTGACTGAGCCACCCAGGCGCCCCACATGACTGGCATCCTTAGAAAAAGATGATGTGGAGATGCTGGGGAAGATAGTAGGGCGACGCAGCTGTGGCCAAGGAACGCCAAGGAGTGCTGGAAACTCCCCATAGCTAGGAAGAGTCAAGGGAAGATCCTCCCCTAGAGCCGTCAGAGGGAGCAGGGCCCTGTGGACACCTTGATTGCAGACCTCTGGCTCTGGAACCGTGAGAGGATAAGTTTCTGTTGCTTAAGCCCCGCCAGGTTGTGGCGCTTTGTTATGGTGGCCTGAGGAAGCTAATGCCAGGGTTGATATCTTTTTTAGAGTCTTTCTTCTAATGGTGAAATGGGAGATTTTATCTATCTAAAGAAATGTCTGGCATGTGATTATCCTACTAATCAGGTTTTACCTGAAGATAATGATGCTCTGCTGTGGGGGGCGTCCTGGGGCTGCATGACAATTCAGAAGGGCCCATTTCTCTCTGCCGCCTGCATATGCTTACCCCTGGGGAGTGGGGCAGCTGGGGGTTGTGGGGAGAGCTGGGTTGGACCCCTGCCCCAATGCTGGGTGGGGTTTGGGAAGAGGAAGATGCGGGGGTCTCAGTCCTGAGCTGAGGGCAGATAAGGGGAGACCTAAAGCTCGAGGACATTAGATGCCTTTTATTAATTACTGAGCCTGTGCCGGTCTGTTCACAGCCCAGGGACATGGAATGATCAAAGCAGAGTCCCCTTCAAACAGACACTTGAATGTGAATGTTCATTGCAGCATTACTTAAAATAGCAAAAGGTACAAACAACCCAAAGATCCACCAGCTGACCAGTGGCCGAACAAAATGTGGCCTAGCCATACGATAGAGTATGATTCCGCCATAAGAGGAATGACATACGGCTATCTGCTATGACATGCACGACCCCTGGAAACATGATGCTAAGTGACAGAAGTCAGACACAAAAAGTCACACACTCTATGATTCCATTTATTTACTTATTTTTATAATTTTCCTAAAGAACAATAAGTTTTATGCCCACTCACCATCACAAGACATTGATCTGCTAAATAGAGAGAAACTGTTATGTGATTCAAATCTAAAAATGACTTGTGTCTGGCCAGGCCAGTGAAATGCACCAGCAGATTATTTTTTCCATAGTGATAACCTATAAGAGTTAACTCAGAAATGTGTCAGGAATTGTTTAAAAAAAAAAAATATATATATATATAGTCAAGATATTGTCTAATTGTCCTAGTGACTTTAAAATATAGAACATATGTCAAGCATTTATTAGGAATCTTCTCATAAAATACCAATTTTTTAGAATGTATTTTGAATCCCTGAAACTATGGATTTCTAGTTTTTGGCCATGGCAATTTATGTGTATAATAGTGATTTTTTTTTTAAAAGACTTCACAATTAAATTACATTATTTACTTGACATGCCACATTTAAAAAATCTCATTTAACAATAAGGAGAGAATAAGGAGTGAGGGAGATACAAGCCCAAAAGCCATAAAACAAACAAAAAAAAGTTCAAATACATTAAAAAAAAATCCTGACCAGTAAAAAAGACACAAAAAAGGAAAAGGTATTTTTTTGTGTGTGCGATGTATATACATATACACCTATATGCATAGTTATTTCCCTTTTAAGGGTTAATAACCCACCCTGGATTTAAAGAAAATTTTGTTTATCTGTCAGCTCTAGGCACAAGATCCATGAATCTGAAATCTAGCAAAATGTATGCCACAGTTACCTTTTCTGTTTTTTTTTTTTAAGATTTCATTATTTTAAAAAATTTTTAACATATAGTGTAATATTGGTTTCTGGAGTAGAATTTGGTGATTCATCACTTGCATACAACACCTGGTGCTCGTCACAACAGGTGACCTCCTTAATACCCATCCCCCATCTAGCTCCTCCCCCACCAACCTCCCTCCATCACCCCTCAAGAGTCTCTTATGGTTTGCTTCCCTCTCTCTCTTTTTTTCTTTTCCCATTTGTTCATCTGTTTTGTTTCCTAAGTTCCCCATATGAATGAAATCATAGTATATGTCTTTCTCTGACTTATTTCGCTTAACGTAATACACTCTGGCTCTGTCCATGTCATTGCAAATGGCAAGATTTCATTCTTTTTGATGGCTGAGCAATATTCCATTATATATATACACCACATCTTCTTAACCAACTGAGCCACTCAGGCGCCCATATACACCACATCTTCTTTATCCATTCATCTGTTGACGGACACCTGGGTGTCCAGCCAGTGATGGACGCTTGTACACACACACACACACACACACACATCTTTTTTATCTATTCATCAGTGGATGGGCATTTGGGCTCTTTCCATAATTTGACTATTGTTGATAATGCTGCTCTAAACTTTGGAGTCCATGCACCCCTTTGAATCTGTATTTTTGTATCCTTTGGGTAAATATCTAGTAGTGCAATTGCTGGGTCGTATGGTAGCTCTATTTTCAACATTATGAGGAACCTCCATACTGTTTTCCGGAGTGCCTGCACCAGCTTGCATTCCCACCAACAGTGTAAGAGGGTTCCCCTTTCTCCGCATCCTCACCAACATCTGTTGTTTCCTGGGTTAATTTTAGCCATTCTGACAGGTGTGAGGTGATAGCTCATTGTACTTTTGATTTGTATTTCCCTGATGATGAGTGATGCTGAGCATTTTTTCATGTGTCTGTTGGCCATCTGTAAGTTTTGTTTGGAAAAGTGTCTATTCATGTCTTCTGCCCATTTTTTAACTGGGTTATTTGTTTTTTTGGGTGTTGAATGTGATTAAGTTCTGTATAGATTTTGGATACTAACCCTTTATCAGATGTCATTTGCAGGTATCTTCTCCTATTTCATAGGTTGCCTTTTTTTTTTTTTAAAGATTTATTTATTTATTTGACAGAGAGAGACACAGCGAGAGAGGGAACACAAGCAGGGGGAGTGGGAGAGGGAGAAGCAGGCTTCCCACCGAGCAGGGAGCCCGATGCGGGGCTCGATCCCAGGACCCTGGGATCATGACCTGAGCTGAAGGCAGACGCTTAACGACTGAGCCACCCAGGTGCCCCCATAGGTTGCCTTTTAGTTTTGTTGCTTGTTTCCTTTGCTGTGCAGAAGCTTTTTATCTTGGTGAACTCCCACAGTTCATTTTTGCTTTTGTTTCCTTGTGTGATTCCATTTATATGACATGTCCAGAATAGGCAGATCCATGGAGACATAAAAACAGAAAGCACATTAGTGATTGCCAGGGGCTGGAGGTGGGAGGGGCAGGCTGGTGACTCGTTAGTGGGTCTGGGGTTTCCTTTGGATGTGATGAAAATGTTCTGAAACTAGGTGGTGGTGATGGTTGCACAATCTTTTTTTTTTTTTTTTAAAGATTTTATTTATTTATTCATGAAAGACAGAGAGAGAGAGAGAGAGAGAGAGAGAGGCAGAGGGAGAAGCAGGCTCCCAAGGAGCAGGGAGCCCGACGCGGGACTCGATCCCAGGACCCTGGGATCATGACCTGAGCCGAAGGCAGACGCTTAACCATCTGAGCCACCCAGGCGCCCAATGGTTGCACAATCTTGTAAAAATACTCAATGTCACTGAATTGTACACTTTAGGTGGTAAATTTTATGTTATTTTACTACCCCTCTACATGAAACCCAGAGTTCCTGCCCCCCCTGCATTCAAGCGAGAGGAGACAGATGATTAAGAAAGAAATATGTATTTAAGGTAAGTGCTGTGAAGACAAAGCAGACAGGCTAAAGTACAGGGAGTGACAGGGGGGTGCTAATTGATTGTATGGTTGGATTTTCCGAGCCGAATGCCAGTGGGAGAGCCGAGGACACGGTGGAGAGGAGACCCTTCAGGCTGCGGAAGCAGAAAGGGCAAAGGCCCCGAGGCAGGCTCAGGCCAGGCGTGTCGGGAACTGAGCTGCAGGAAGCGGGGCACACAGGTGATGAGATCAGAGGAGAAGAGGCTGGAGGCGTGGCAGGGAGGGCCTGTGGGCCAGGGCGCCCTGGGAACCTGAAGGGCACAGGCAGGACAATGAAGGGCAGGGAGCCAGGGTAGACGCCAGGAGACGGTGGCAACAGTGGTCCTGTCTGCAGAAGGAACAGGACCAGGAGACCGGAAGGCTGGCTTTGGCCATCAAGCAATCTGATCAGAGTTCTACATGCGGCAACTCCTGTCCTGGTCACCAAGCAGCACCGTCACGATTAAGCAGATGTATAAACGCGCGAGGAGTTTGTACTTTTTGAGCGCATCGCCTAGGGATGTTTATTGTTCATTCAGGTTCATATTGAGCGACATGCTGTATTTCCCACAGCGGGTCTCCTGCTGTCCCCCTGCCTGGGGCTCCCCGACCCCCTCACCCTGCTTTCCCCTTCCCCCATGCACGTATCACTGCCCCATGCAGTTATATATCACTGTCATGGGTAATTTCTGTGTCAGGGTGGCTAGGCTGTAGCACCCAGTTATTCAGTCAAACACTCACCTAGTGCTGCTGTGAAGATACTTTGTAGCTGTGGGAACATCTACAGTCAGTTAACTTGAAGGAAGGAGATTACCCGTGATAGCTTGGGTGGGCCTCATCTAATCAGTTGAAAGGCCTTGACAGCAAAATTGAAATTTCCCAATGGAAGAAGAAATTCTGCCTCAAGACTGCAGCCCCAGCACTGGACTGAGTTTCCAGCCAGCCAGCCAGCCAGCCTGCCCTACAGATTTCAGACTTGGCCAGTCCCCACAATCACATGAACCATTTCCTTGAAATAAATCTCTTTCTATCCATATCCATACACACATTATTCCTACCGGTTGTGTTTGTCTGGAGAACCCTGGCAGATGTGGTGTCTCTTTGTTTATCATCCCCTTCCCTCCGGATCCAGCCAAGTGCAAGGACTTGCCTGTTTTCTCCATAACTGCGTCCCCCAGAATGATGCCTGGCCATAGTAGGTCAGTGGGTAGTGTCTGGTGGATAGTTCTACATACATCTTGTTTGTGTGGTTGTTGGATCAGTTTGAAAATCAATAGAGGGAGAAAAAAGAGGCACCCTAGTCTTATCTGAGCTGGGGCTTTCCTTGCGGGGCCCGGGGCTATAGGTCCTGCTGTGGAGTAGGTGTCTGTCTGCAGCTGAGGAACGGCAGTGGCAGTGAAGAAAGGTTGCAAATTTAAACTCAAGTTCAGATTCTCTTAGCAACGTGCACGCTTCCGGCCGGGGTAACCCAAGCACCGACTCCGTGCAGCCGGGGCAGTGCGTGTTGCTGGGAGCACAATGCCTCCTGCTTCCAGCACAGGTGGAGGTGCTGTTGTGGCATCAGGAGGGGTGAACAAGGTGGGCATTGCCTTTTGTTTCCGAGTAATTGTTTTGGAGCAAGGTGTGCAAGGAGCCAGGCGAGTGGGAGAGTGAGAAACAAGGCTTAAGCCCTGATTTTTGTTTGTTTGTTTGCTTCAGAACTAGTGGTTAGTGCAAAGCCTCTTGTTGCAGAATATGCCCCAAAAGGGTTTGCCATTGGGGACAGAGTCTGTAGGAGCTTACAAAACAACCGGTTCTCCTACTGTTTGGCTCTCAGCCTCCACAGGCCATCTGCATCAGAGCAAGAAGTGAGGGACTGGGGGTGGGGTTGGGGAATGAAAAGGATCAAGCTGGTGTTGGATGGGGCTGGGAGGGATTTGGGTTTCCAGTTTTTGTGTGTACTTCATTACATTCGCAGACCATCTTGACTTCAGCCTTCTATGGTGCCGCGAGGCTGGGGTATGGGAGAACAGGAGGAAGGGGGCCAAGATCACCCTTTACGTGCGCTGCCCCCAGCTGCTAACCACCCTGTGTTACCACTTGCGCTTTGCAAAAGAGGAAGCTGATGCAGAAGGGCTGAGCAGCCCGAGTAAGTGGCAAAGCTGAGAGCTGGGTCCCTCTCTTCCAAACCACCTTCTTTCTCACACATCTGCTGCCCAGGTCAGATGGGACATCATCTGCTATGGGCTTGGAGGAGAAACCCATGGAGCATTGCTTTGGGTCTGTTTTCTAAGAGGATGCCCTTAAGAACAGAAATTCAAGTTCCCTCCTAGAGAAGCCTCTGCTTCAGAAGGAGGTAGTGACCTAAATTCTTTATTGAATTTATCTTTTTTTTTTTAAGATTTGATTTTTAAGTAATGTCTACACCCAATGTGGGGCTCGAATTTGCTTTTGTTTCCTGTGTGATTCCATTTATATGAAATGTCTGGAAGAGACAGATCCATGGAGACAGAAAAACAGAAAGCACAGTAGTGATTGTGGGAAAAATGCTGTGTTCATCGCGCTGATTTTATTTTCCTCTTGGACATGTGGAAAGACTATTCCTGAGCTCCCACTACAGTAAGGTGGTGTCATGGGACTGAGTTTCTGGCCAATGGAAGGGGCTAAGGGGACAAACGTCCCTGCCCAATATGGTCCTAAAACCTGCATGTGATCCTTGATGTGCTTTCTTCCCACCTTCTGGCTGGATGCAGAGGACCCAGGTGGGACCCCAAGGCCCAGGAAGATGGTGGAGCCACTAGAAAGGAGCCTGGTTTTCTGAATGATTTCATGAAGCAGAACATTGACATTATCAGATTATGAGTGAAAAGCAAGCCTGTTGTTTGTGTTGTGTTGCGCCCTTGGCTTTGGAGGCTGTTACAGCAGTCAGGCCATGGTGATCAGTAGAGAGCTCTACGTAGGTGGTATGTGTGGTATGTGGTATGGAGGGTATGTGAGCAGATCATTTTTGTTGGGGGCACCTGGCTGGCTCAGTCAGTAGATCATGTGAGTCTTGGTCTTGGGGTCGTGAATTCGAGCCCCACATTGGGTGTAGACATTACTTAAAAATCAAATCTTAAAAAAAAATGATCATTTTTGTTGGAGGAGGGAAGAGAGTGATATTTGGCAGAAGTGTTTCATGAGCAGGTGGGGAGGAGCCTCCTGCTGACAGAAGGGTAAGGTTTAACGAGCCCCCCTAGACTGAGAAGAGGGAGCCAATGTGTGTGTGTGTGTGTGTGTGTGTGTGTAAATTGGGGTAAGCACCCTCTGGTGGGGCCCTTTCTCAACTAATTAAAGATAATAATGATAATATAATAGTTAATAGTAATAGTAATAGCAACAAAAGAAACTAATAATTATAATAAAAGTCAATTTTTATTGCATACTCACTTTTCCAAGTGCTTTACCTGGATGATCTTATTTCATCTTCGTAACAGTCCAATGAGGTAGGAACTGTTAATGTTATCCCCATTTTATAGGTGAGGAAACTGAGGCCAACAGAGACACAGAACTTTCTGCAGTGCCAGCAGGAAGTAAGCGGCAGTCAGGACTGGGGGGAAGGTATGCTGGCGATCGAGCCCGCCTCTTACCCACTCTGTCTATCTCTCTGGAATGAGCCCTAACCCTTCTTAACGAGGATGAGGAATTCTGCTTTCCTACTTCGTTGTCTAAAGCAAAGGCAGAAGTAATTTGGGTGGCTTAAGGCTCCTAGGTTGGTAAGGAAGCCATGCCATTTATCTTGTCTGAGATGGTGCCAGACATTGCTGGAAACATCCCCGAGGGCACAGGGGGCCCTGGGGTGAGAGGGAGGAGGACAGCTGGGAGGGGGAGAGGCCAGCCTGTGGTCATCGTAGGTTTAAAACGAGGGTCTTGGGTGGACCCGTGCTCAGGCAGAGCGAGCCGGTGGGCCTGGACAGGTGCGCCTCCAAGCCCGGTACTTCCCTGGAGGCCCCGGCTCATCTGCAGAGCAGGCTCTTGGTGGGAGGAGCCCCGGCTGCCCTTTCAGTACCTGTCCTAGGACGAAGGATGGGCCTGAAGGCAGGAAGCACAGCCCGCACATCTGTGTATCTTATACAAGAGGGGTGCTCGACGTCTGCTGAATCTAGGCCACGAATGATTGTAGAAGGCCTACTGTGTGTCAGGAGATGTCCTAGATGCTGGGGATATAATAGTGAGCAGAACGACATGGCTACTGCCTCCATGGAGCTTTCCGTCTGGATTCTAGATGCTGAATGTGTCGCTGGAGGATGAGCTGGAGGTCAAAGGCACCACAGAGGTGGGATGGGGTGGGGAAAAGGCTCAGAGGGACAGGGAACCCAGAATCCTCCAAAGCCAAGCCATGCAATCTGACTGGGGAGCGTTTGTTTACCTGCAAGTGTTTTCAGACAACTAGAAACTGTGGGTAGCCGTGATCCTGTCTGTAAACACAGAGAAAGTACGTCTCAGAGGTGAAGGGGGGAGGGGGAAGGAGCCCTCAGTGGGCTGGCTTCCCTCAGGGAGCCAGGACAGGGCTCTTGAGAGGGAATTTGGATAATTCTTTTTTAGGACCAGCAGAAACTATGCCCAGAACAGGCTCTTTCCATTTTTGATGTCACTTTGGGATGTACATTTGGTTTGCTCAATGCCACAGGAATTCAGATGGAGTTGAAGTCTTGCATCAAATTAGGAAAAACATAATCATTGGTTGGTCTGGAGCCTGGAGCTAGGATTTGCTGTCTGGGGCGCTGCCCGGAGGCAGCCTGCCTCACCTACTGACTCTGGTGCTTCCTTGAACGGGAACATTCCATAGTGTAAGCATTTCCTCTTTGACTGATGTCTGGCCCTTGGGGGCAGGCGACTCCATGTCCCACTTCCTTAAACGGGATGTTTGGAGAGCGAGCAGCCTCCCTGGGCTTGCGGATCTGTCCCCTGTTAATTTAAGCCAGGGCGGGAGTGCAGAATCTTCCTCACTTTCCTCATGTTCCCTGTAAGCTCTGGGACCCCCACATAATTTACGTCAGGTTTAGCACAACCCATGTAACTCACAAGGAAGTGGGCCAAGTTCCCCAGATATCCCTTTGGCGGGCATCTCTGCTGAGCTCCAGCCCTCTGTTCCTGGCTGCCTTGCGGATGTCCCTCCTTCACCCAGCCGTCATTTGTGGAGTCTTCTCTGTGCCACGGCCTGCTGGGGGCGGGAGACAGAGCCAAAGACGAGAAGCCCCCCTATCCCGTGGACGGTCTCTGTTTACCTCCCTCCTGCATTAGACCAAGCCTGGCACGAGAGCAGGGGCTGCATTCCCTCCCCGCTGTGCTCTCAGAACCTGGGCATTAGAACACAGTAGGGGGCGCCTGGGTGGCTCAGTTGGTTGAGCGACTGCTTTTGGCTCAGGTCATGATCCTGGAGTCCTGGGATCGGGTCCCGCATCGGGCTCCCTGCTCAGTGGGGAGTCTGCTTCTCCCTCTGACCCTCCCCCCTCTCATACTCTCTCTCTCTATCTCATTCTCTCTCTCAAATAAATAAATGAAGTCTTTAAAAAAAAAAAAACGCAGTAGGAGCTCAGGAAACATTGTTGCCTCCACGGTGAATAATCGAACACCTGTCCTCAAAAGGCTTCGGCGAGGGGCAGGGGGTTGCTGGGGGGAACCAGAGCGGTGAACCAGTGACTGCGGCCCACCCAGCACCGGTGGTAGGGAGCAGGTAAGCAAGAGGAGGGCATTTCCTGAAGCCCCTGACGTGGGGCCCCCTGGGGGGGGGGCGCTTCCAGGAGGAGGTGGTGCCTGAGCTGAGAGCTGAAGCAAGAGGCCCCCTGGTGAGCAAGGGGAGGGGACGGGGGAAGGACGCTCCGGATACTGGTGGAAGCAGTGTGGGGCAGGACTGATGGCAGGTCCGGGGGGCAACGGTCAGAGGTGAGGTAGAGAGGCCCAGGGCGGGGGGCCGAGCTCATCTTTGGCAAAGCAGCTGCACCTTCCCTGACCTCCCATTTTTGGCGGAGGGCACCTCTGTTCTCCTGAGACCTTTCCAGCCGCCCTCCACAGTCTGTCTTACCACTTCCTCGGGATTCCGGTGCTCTGCGTTCTGTGCTCGCCCTCCCACCCGGGGCCTCTGTTCTGGTAACTCTGCTCGGTCCTTACGTTCTGCTTGCCTGGGTCACTGTACGGGCCACCTGACCGGTCCTCCTGCCCTTGTCTTGTTGGGCTCCCATCTACCCCACACACTTCTGCTGGGTTCTTCTTTGCAGACCTCAGTCCTGTCCACAGCCCTCCCTGCTCAGTAGCTTTCAGCAGCTCCCAGATGCCTTACAAAATTAGGTGAAAACGTCTTCACTGAACATTTCAGGATTCCAACCTGTAGGATCTACCTAACTTTCTAGAATCTTCTTCCATTGTTGACAGGCCGCCAGCACCAAACTGGACTTTTATTCTTCTCCAAACGCCATTGAGTTCCTTCTGCCTGGAATACCTGTCCCCATATCCTCAAATGTCTGTGGGGTCCTATATATCTTTCAAGGCCAATCCTAAACTCTACTCTGTGAAGCCTTTCCAACCCGGATATTCTGGCTCTTACCATGTAAGGCAGCATAGTCTAACCTTCCTGCTGAATGACTCCTCCCAGAGTGTGGAGGATTGTTATCGAAGGTATTGGCAATGGGAAGGGGCCAATACATGTGCTACGACCAGAGGACCCAGGCAGACCCCCAAACCCAGCAAACCCTACCCCCAAAGTCTCAGAGGGTGACCAAGAGGAAGAGCAGTGAAGAAAGAAGAGTCACATTTGATGGTGGCTGGCCTTGGGCCCCACACCCCACAGAGTGAACTGGGCTGAGCCTGGAGGCCTTGTTCTCTCTAGATTTCTGCTCTTCCCGTGCTCTGGCCAGCCACATGGAAGGACAAGAGAGAGCCAGCCTGGGCCACCGAGCCACTTCCGCCGTGGGAATGGAGGAGAGGGCCAGGCCAGCCACGCCCTAGCCCACATTTTAGGACCAGCAACCGCACCCATCTGCAAATCTGGGCCAATCACTGGCCTTCCATCTGACCAGTCGGATGAGCATTCTCTCTCCTTGGGACAGAATGACAGGGGAGGGGTGCAGGGAGGGAGTCCTGAGAGCATCTTCCTGTCTTACCTGGGAAGTCTCCCGATTCCCAGCCCAACACTGAAGACAGGGTGCAAGCGATGGGGACTTGTTGAATTAATGAGAAACCAGCTCCATGAGCTCATGCCTGCCCTGACAGGTGCCTGGCCTCTGGCCAGCCTGCTCTAGTCCTCTCCTAATGCAGGTCTTCCCGCTCTGCCCATGGTAGAGACACAGTGAGTAAATGTGGCTGGCTCACCGTTCCGTGTTGGGTTGTGATTTGGGGCCAGGGGCTGCTGCTTTCTCTCCCTGACTCTGACGTCAACTCTTATCCTGCCTTGATGTTCCAGGTGCTGGACTCTGATGTGGGGGCAGCTTCGTTCTGATGACACTGGGCCAATGGTCAGGAGGCCGGGGCTCTCCCTTTGAGAGCAGAACAGGACCAGCAGGTGGATTCGTTCTTATGCAGGGAATATGCCTCTGCAGGTAGACTCAGGGAGGCGTTTCCACGATCTGAATAGGTTCCGTGGCTGCCAGGGCTGCCATGGGCCAAGGTCAGGTCCGTGATTCTGTGATTCTGCGATTCTGCCTTTGAAGTGGTTCTGGGTAGGATCCTAGACAACTCCTTTGGCTTCTCCTTCATCTTCCAAATGTTTTGGGGGATCATAATATCTATTCCACTGGTTTCCTAAAGAGCGAGCTGCCTTCTACATGCTATATAGTAAAATCCTTAAGACATTCTTGATCATTTAAATTTCCCATATGGAACCTTGCAATTTTGGATCTCAACTCTGTGTTCCTTTCTTTCTCCTCCAAACACAAATCTCTCATCGGAGGAGTTTTTCATAGTCAGGACTTGAGAGTCTTACTCCTTAAGCAAGTGTATTTGTAGTTGCCTGTAGTCACATGGTTACTAAAGTCCCGTGGACCAGAAACTTCAAATAGTGGTGGTTTTGTTCTTCCAAATGTTTCCCTCAGCATTCTATCCTTTTGAGTCTCACTCCTTTTGAGTCTCACAGGCCGTGTGTAAGGGAAGTTGGGAGGTGTTTATTCTTATCATCCTCTTTCTCAGGTGCAGAAATGCAGAACAGGCTGAGGGAGTGAAGCCAGGGCAGCCCCGGAATTGGACTCCCCACTTCCTCCAGACACCATTGGTGGGGGTGGGGTGGGGGGGAGCACCTGCGCCCGGCCTCAGGGCTGTGAAAGCCCTCTGTCTTTGTTTCCTCATCAGCTCAGGGCACAGGGGAGGCAGGGATATGAGGGGACAGAAGCCTCAGCCCCCAGCCAGGGAGGAGACGGCAGGGGTGGGAGGGGCACGGGTAACCGACAGGGAGGAAAGGCCCCGGCAGACAGCCCTGCCAAGGGATCACTGCTTTCCCGACTGAATGAATTACTCCCTGTGACCTAGAGCCTACCAGCCCTTTCGGTGATATTCTCTTCCCCAGCCCACTTTCCCTTTCTTTTGCATTCTTTCCCTTTGTCCCTGCAGAGGCCCGCACCGCCAGGGCCCTCTATGCACCTCCAGGCTCCGCAGGCCATCTCCGCCGCCGATTCCGCAAGTCGCCACTGGGTGGCGCAGCCGGCCGCGATGTGCGGGCCCGGGTGGGCGCTCCAGCTCCAGGCGCGAGTCCTGTCTTCTGCCTGCCCGGACCCGCGGCCAGGAGTGGGGCTCCTAGGGGCGCTGGGGAGAGGAGGCGAAGGGAAGGGGGCATTTTTCGGAACCTGGGGCGGGGGGGCGGTATGTGGCGGCTCCCAGGCTGTGGGGCACGGCGGGACAGAACAAGGCTCAGGGTCACTTAAAGAGAGACAGGAATGGGTGGGTTGGGATATTGGGAGGTGGGGCAGGGTAGGGTGGGGATGGGTGAGGCGAGGAAGAGGAGGCTCAACCCTCTTTTTCCCCAGGGTTTCTCCTCTCTCGGGAGTAGAATGGGATGGAAAATTGCATTTGAACGGAGAAGTCAAATGTCTCTGCGCCCTGAGGGAGAGATCTGGAGGGTGTGTGTGTGTGTGGGGGGGTGTCTTCCTTCCTGTTTAACAAACACACTGCATTTACTATATGCCAGACACTTCACACTTGTTAACTCATTTAATCCACACCACAATCTCATCCTGCACAGGTGAGGCCACTAAGGCACAGCTTCCCCAGATGCTAAGGGGCAGAAGAAGGATTCTACTGCGGCAGCCGAGCACGCCCAGCAGCTTCCCTCGGGGCAGGGATGGGCTTCCATCCCCCACCTCTCTTATAGGATGTGCTGGGAGGGAGGCAGGCCTGGCAACTCTGTGTAGTTTAGCTTTGACGCCCTCCTGCTTCATTCACTCCTTCCTACAACAGATGTTGATGGAGGGCTTTCTGCTTGCAGGGATGGGGCTTGGCACCGCGTTGTCTGCAAAACCAGCCACAGTCCTTGTTTTTGTGAAGCCATGAGGGAGAGACAGAGATTCATCAATCACATTAGTGATGTTCCCTGAGATTAGTGTTCTGGAGAATGGAACGCTGCGCTCCTTCTTCAGGTCCCCCTTCCTCCTGACCCCACTCCATCCCCTCCCATCCTGGCCCGCTTGGTATGTCTGCACCCCTGTGTGTCTGCTAAGATGTGAGCTCAGAGCTAAGGGGATAGATGGAGACTTAACTTAGTTGTACAGCCCTTTGTGACTTAGAAGGCAGATCATATCCACTGTCTAGTCTGGCCTTGTCCAGGACAGGCTGATGTGATTACGTTGGGGAGGCAGGGTCTTTAGAAAGGGATGCTTCAGTCCAAGAAAGATTCTGGGGGAGACTGGAAAAAGTCTTGGCTTTCAGACTTGGGTTTGAACCAGACAATCACCTGATTTGTAGTGTTTACGGATTTCTGTGGTCCAGCGGATGGAGCATTCAGGTTACCAATGTGATGTCACTGGATGGGGAGCTGGAAAGAAATGCACAAAATCCATTCTGGCAGGCTGGGTGGGGTGCCCCAGCACACCAGTGCAGGGTCTCTTACTTGTGTGAACCGAAGCAAGTGATTTAACCGTCATAATTTCAGCCTCCCCATCTGGAAGAGGGCTAACAACACTTCCCTCAAAATGTTCGTGGGAGGATTAAATGACTTGCTGTTGTCCCCACCTAGCTCACTGAATCCTTAGAATAGCTTTTCCTCACTCTAATTGTTTGGTTTTATGTCTGTTTTTTCAGCGAACTCCGAACTCCTTAAAAGCAGGGACAATGTCACATTCATCTTTGTATCCCCGGGGTCCAGTACGGGGCCTGGTGCAGAGCACTGAGTAAGTGCTCAATAAATGTGTCCCTTTCTAACCTTAAGGTAGAGCCCTGTGGGAGCAGATCCTATGGGGTGAGGGGGGAGGGTGTTCTATGAATAACAGCCACTCTTAGAGAGGGCCTTTCCCTGGGGTCTGCCTTTGGCTTCTTTGCTCTTTCTGTGAGTCTGGGTGAGTCATCTGCTCCTCAGCCTGGGCTTTCCCTGTGAGTGTGGGGAGGGTTGACTTGCTCACCCCTGCATGGATCTTTCTGGAGGAGCCAGCATTGTTGGGTCAGATTTCAGCTTTCCGAGTCTGTGGACCATGTGAGGGCTGGGTGTCAGAAGGATCACCCGGAAGGGTCTTCCCTGGACCACCTGGAGGCCCTTGCCCAGGTCCCTAGACTTGGAGGCTGGCAGGGGGTGGGGGTCAGATCAGAGCCTTGAGCAGCTGCTTCCAGGAGCCTCTCCTAGCTGCTCCCCAGCTCTCTCAAAGTTTCTGGAACACGGGGGGAGGGAACGCCAAGGTAATGTCGCCTCCTCAGCCCTAAAAATCATGCCGAGACATGGGAAGAGGAGCCACGCTGGTCTTCTCCCCAGGGAGAACTGAATCTCTCATCAGTCCCGCCTGCCCTGGCTCTGAGGCGGCTGGGAAGGCTCCCCGTGAACTTCCCCTGGGGTGAGATGGGCCCTCCCCGGGTCTCCTGTGTTCCCTGACACAGTCCGCAGCTCTACACCACCCACTGCCACCCAGGAGCCTTCAGCTCCTCCCCTCCCTGCTTCCCTTCCTGCTTTGTAGCTGCCTGTCTGTCTCCAAGGGTATGTCCCCGAGGTGAGGGCTGGACAGCGTGGGGAGGAGGGAAAAGGGCCCCAGGGAGACCGATCTCTGCAGGAGGCTGCCCTAGCTACGTTCCTACCTTGTACTAGCTCTCGTGCGCTCCCCACACAGCTGCTTGGTGGAGCACGCAAATACTGTTCCCCAGGGGGGCCCTGGAGTATCTTGCATCACCAAGCCCAGAAGGTGTCTTCTCCCAAGCAACCCGTTGGGAAGAGCCCTCTCTCCCTTCTTCCTTCCTCACCAGGACTCTTGGCCAGGTGTTTTTGAGGCCTCTTGCCCTCCAGAGGCCATATCTGATTGCTTGACAAATCCAGCGCAGTCTGCCATTACTGTTGATGGGATGTGTCCTGTCTTCTGCATGCCCATCACCACTGATTTTCCTCATCGGTCCACATCTGGACTCTTGCTAGGAATTCCTAACAGGACCCCATGTCCTCCTTCATACAGCCTCTCCATTTAAATATGTTCTCCAGTGTAAATCTCACATGTTCTTTCTTTCATTCCTTCCTCCCAACAAATGTACATCAAGCCCCAGCTCTGTGCCAGGCACTATTCCAGGTACTGGGGATATGGCCGTGAGCAGGACAGTCAGGCCTCGAGTGTTCTTGAACACCTCTGTCCCACGGTCTCCTGGAGGTTTGCAGGGCCCATGGAGTGAAGGTGCACATCCTTCAGGATCAGCCCCAGACTATTTTTCCAGCCCCTTGATTTTCATCTCCTGTCTGTGAGCTCTGCTGTGCCCTTGGCAGACCACTCTGCATTCTCTGAACACACCATGCAATTTCCTTGGTGTGGAACGGCCTCCTTGGCTTCTCCATCTGCTTCACGGCCCTCAGCTCCAGAGTAACAGCTCCGGCCTCCTGCACTGTGTGTCTCGCACGGTTGCTGCTCCCTAGACAGGGATGGAGGCAAATGAGATCAATGGATGGAGAAAACCAAAAGAGACCCTTTACTTGCAAAATTGAGCAGAGACCCTGAATTTAACCTCAAACCACCTGAGATTCTGGAGGGAATATTTTGTTTGTCCATGCTTTAATCTCATAGAATTCTATTCACCAGAAATTGTCTTGGCGAGTCCTGCTGTCTAAGGATTTGTGGTGGTTGTTGGAAGCTTACTTGCTACATCCCGAAAACCTCACGAAGGACTTCAAGTCTGTGTCATGAAAAGGATGAGATGAAGGTCCATGATTTAAAAACGTTTTGTGGCACCTCCTCTGACTACTAGTTTCAATGGAAAACACACGGAAAATAGTAGCAAAAACCATTATTAAAAGACAGGAACCAAAAAATAAAAAGTGAAGGGAGAAAGAAAAAAAAATACAGTTGATGATGGAACAACAAAGTTTGAGCTGCGTGGGTCCACTGATAGGTGGATTTTTTTTCCCCAGTAAATACAGTGCAGTACTATAAGTGTATTTTCTTTTCCTTATAATTTTCTTAATAACATTTTCTTTTCTTTACCTGACTTTATTGTAAGAGCACAATATATAATACATACAAGATACAAAATATGTGTTAATTGATTGTTTATGTTATGCGTGAGGCTTCTGGTCCACAGTAGGTTATTCGTAGTTCAGTTTTGGGGGAGTCCAAAGTTATATGCGGATTTCAACTACATGGGGGTCAATGCCTCAACCCTCTGTGATGTTCAAGGGTCAGCTGTGCTGGAAAAGCCTCGCTGGCTGGGAGACTTCATTAGCCAGAGTCTCAGATGGTGTTTGACTGTGGGCTGGTTACTTACCCTTTACAGTTGTTCTGAGAACCACATGACACAATTCACGGAAACCAGCTTAGAATGGCGCCCATGTGGTGAGTGTCCAGCAAACATTGGTGAGACACAAACCAAACTCTTCACAGCAGCCTGGATGAGGGGTAAACCCAGCACATAATTCACTACAGGCCAAGCATCCCCTGTCTGCCATGCTGACGTCCAAAGAGCTCTGAAAACCCAAAGCTTTTCTATTTGTTTGTAAGAAACTAATTTAATGGCAAAACCTGACCTGAGCTGATGCTGACCTGCTTATTGTCTTTATACATCCCACTCAGTGTAAGTGTTCAGTTCACATATAAACTTCTCTGTAGAACTATGAGGATGTTTAATCATGATGTGCTAGCCTGGACCTCCAGGGGAGATTACACAGTATAAAGTGGCTGCACTTGGGTTACTGGGTGGCTCAGTCAGTTAAGCATCTGACTTCCGCTCAGGTCATGATCCCAGGGTCCTGGGATTGAGCCCCGCATCCGGCTCCCTGCTCAGCGTGGAGCCTACTTCTCCATCTGCCCCTCTCCCTGCTTGTGCTCTCTCTCTCTCTCAGATAAATAAATAAAAATCTTAAAGAAAAAATAAAATGCCCTCTAGAAGCTCTCAAAATTCCGAAGAGTCTAAATTCTGAAAAGCATCTGGCTCCAAGCTTTCTGATATCGGATTTTAGATGTGTTTTACGAAATTCTTCAGAAGAAATAAACTCCTTGAATTCTGGGAGGAATTTATCATGGCCTTTGAATAAGGAGTCTTAAATGATATGATAATAGATAACATTCATTCACTCAACAAATATTTATAGCAGTTTAAAAATAATGCAGATCCATTTTTTTTTTCAGTCACTATGGAATTTCTCTGAACTCCTAAGACAGCAAATGGTATAAATGTGTACCTGTCTAAAGTTATGTGGGAAGCTATATCTGAAACATCTAGACCTTCCTTAAAATCTAGATCCT
Organism: Zalophus californianus; assembly: GCF_009762305.2. Lineage (NCBI taxonomy): Eukaryota > Metazoa > Chordata > Mammalia > Carnivora > Otariidae > Zalophus > Zalophus californianus. The sequence continues at coordinate 42,101,102 of NC_045604.1, forward strand.
CACCACAACTGAAGATTATTTGGATAGAGTTGGCTCAAATGACCGGATAAAAGGGTTGCCAACAATCAATATGGAAGGTGGTGTTACTGGAATAATTGCAGAATAAGCATCACCTCCCCCCCTGGGCTTCAGTTTCCTCCTACAAAATGTGGATAACAATAGCAATGTTCATGGAGCACTTGCTGGATGCTAGGCAAAGTTCTAAATATTTTACATATTATTTTGTGTAACTCATTTTATTCCCACCATAACATTTTAAGTTATAATATTCCCATTTTTGCAGGTAAGGAAACTGAGGTACAGAGAGCTTAAGTAATTAGCCCAAGGTTATCCAGCTAGTAAATGGTGGGCCTGAGGTTTGAACCTGGGCAGTCTGGTTCCCAGAGCTCAGGTTCTAAGAATAGTAGTTCCTCTCTTTTCTGCCTCCCCTTCTTCTCAAGGGCTGAAGTGCTAATTACTAATCAATCTAATCCATTCCTTTAAATAGCCTACCATTTCATTAGTTTAGTGAAATGGGAAGTTATGTGGTTTAGTTGCCTTTTCTTCTGTCCCTAATCTGCCCATTCGTCTGCTGCCCATCCATCCTTCCTTCCATCCATCCTTCCTTCCTTCCACCCACTCGAGATTAATGCAATGTCAGTAGTTACAGGGATACCACTTATCCACCGTTAGCTTCTAGCCTCTATGAACATCACTTACCTCATCAGTATAAAATGGCATCATAATATTTACCTTGCAGACTGCTCGTATTAAATGAGCTGTTTCATGTCTAACGTCTAGCCTGGAGTTCATATCACTCGGTGTAGTTGAAAGAGACATAATTACATTGACAAAATTCTACAACTGGTGGAACTACAGATTTCACTAGTGTTCCCACCTTCACATTTATTCTAAATCGGTTATATTTTAGTTTTAAAAAATTTAATCCTGCAGCACCCTGGGAGGAGATAATCCTCCAAATGTTGAACTGACTAAGGGACCACATCCACCTTGGCCACCCATCCCCTTCCTGTGATGGAGGGAGCCGTCTGTCTGTCGGCTGGCAGGGATTCGGGCACGGTGGGGTGGCCTAGTCTCCTTCCCTTCCTGATCCCCTGTCGACAAGTCTGAGCAGCTTTTCCCTGGAAGAAGAGGGCAGAAGGCTTTGGGAGGGGGCTGGCCTTCCTTCTCCAAGGAGGCAGTGGAGAGCAGCAGGGAGGAGAAGCTGGACTGGCCCTGGTGGCCGCTGGAATACGTATGTGCTTCTAGAGAGTGTTCCAACAGCAAGGTCAAGGGCAGCACTCAGAAATTTCTAGTTTCCTGTGCTTCTGATCCTGGATATGGTGGGTGAGTGGAGGCAGGCAGCCTTTTGCCAGAGACAGCTTGGCACTCAGGCTCCGCCATCTGGGTTGTGAATGCTGTGTGTGTGTGTCTGTGTGTGTCTCCGTGTGTGTCTCTTTGTATGTGTGTTCTTTCCATAGACAGACTCTCTAGTCAGATGTCAGAAGGTCTCAAAACAGGGGCAAAGGAGTCCTTGATCAACTATCTCCCCAATAATACCCCCAATCCCACCACTTTCCACAAGTAATTGTGGAACAGATTACAATTCAAAAGAGGTTGAACTTTCTTTTTTTTTTTTTTAAGATTTCATTTATTTATTTGACAGAAAGAGACACAGCGAGAGACGGAACACAGCAAGGGGAGTGGGAGAGGGAGAAGCAGGCTTCCTACGGAGCAGGGAGCCTAATGCGGGGCTCGATCCCAGGACCCTGGGATCATGACCTGAGCTGAAGGCAGACGCTTAACTGACTGAGCCACCCTGGCGCCCCGAGGCTGAACTTTCATACATTTGTTGCCTTGCCCCTGTTATCCAGGTAATAAGCTTTTAAAAGATAGTCCACATTACATAATAATAATTAATGGTCAAACAGACACAAACCAAAACATAAGACAAACCAGCCACCCACAGGTTCAAGCTATTTGCTGTAGTCACCTCCCCCGTGCCCTAGGAAGGAGGCTGACATTTCTTGATTACTCTCTGCAGTCAGGGACAGGGCGGGATGTAGTGAGCTGCAGTGTTGGTTAAGAGTCCCGGATGCCCATGATGTGGGACCACCAGCCAGCAGCAAACCAAGGTTGAACAGAAAGACTGGCTGGCTTTCATAGAAAGACACAGAAGCCACACTTATGCAAGTGTATAGGAGGGAGGGGCTTGAGGAAGGGGCATTGATGGGGAAGCCCATTGGAGACCGTTTCAAGGACTCAGAGGCATGGGTAGCCCCAGGTTCTATGTGGAGCCCATATTGGAGTATCTGAACTATTACTTCAGCTGGAGAGGAATGACCTATTGCTTCTGGAGTCTGAGGGCAGAGGGCATACACTAGAAATAGAAAGTCATTTGCCTGCTCTTGTGAACAGCAAGGCTCTTGGAACCAGTTGACCTTGAAAGTGTAGCTGTAGGAGGAACTTGCAATCACTGAGTCACACATTCAACAAATACTTACTGAGCACTTAACCTGTGGCAGGTGCTGTCTGCGTGCTGAAGATACAGCCATGCACAGACAGAATCAATAACCCTGTTGTCACCGAGTCTGCCTCCTGGTGGGGCGGTGCGGATCATAAGTAAGTAAAATATATGGCATGTTGGCTGGAGAAAGGTGTCTGGAGAAAAAAAAAGGGAGAGAAAAGGGATGTTGGGGGGAGACTGTATAATTTTGAATGGAGTGGCAAATAAAGGCCTCACTGAGAAGGTGATACTAAAATGAAGATGAGAAGGAGACTTGTGAATACTTCGAGAAAGAGTGGGCCAGGCAGAGGACATGGCAGGTGCAAAGACCCAGTGGCAGGGGGTACTGCCAGGGCAGAAGGTACAAAGGAAGGCCAGTAGGAGATGACACAGAGAGAGGGGGGTCTCATGCATGACCTTGTGGATTATTTCAATGCCTTTGTTATTATCTAGGTGAGAGATGGAAAGCTGTTGGACCATTTCTAGCACAGAAGTGACTTAGGATCACTTTCCCCGGGTTGTTGACCAGAGACTGAAATAGTTTTGGCCTTAGCTCTGGGAGTGTGGTGAGATGGTCCCCAGGGGCAGGGGAGGACACCGTCAAGGCAGATATGAGCATGGGGACAGTTCGGCCCTAGACCTCCGGTTCATTGCCCTTGCATACCTAGCTCACACCTCTCTGCAGTAATGAACTTGGAGTGGTGCCAATGGGCTGATAGTCCAAGCTGATATGACAGGCTGTTGACATTGGGTACCTGGGAAGGGACGTTGGATGAGAAGACAACGAGGTAAACTCACAAACACTCGGTAACACAGAGGGAAAGAAAACTGCAGTTCCGTAATATAATCCCGTTTATGTCAAATTGCACGTGTCTATATGCAAGAAGTGTGAGGTGTGTGAAAGCTGGCCATCGAAGGCAGGTAGGGGTTATGTCTGGGTGGCTGGCGATCCTGACTTCCCCTCCCCCCCATACCTTTCTGGAGTGTTTAAATTTAAAAAAATAATAATAAACAGGTATTATTTATATAACCATGAAAAAAAAATCCAACAGAGCTCTTTTCATCATGGAAGAATAAAAGAAAACTTTTATTCTTTATTTATGGGATTATACTGAAGATTTTGTGGTTTGTTCTGTTAATATCTTTCATGGTCTCAGGCCCTCAAGTGACCAGACTCAAAAGCGGGATGCAACTGATTGAATGGGGATGGTGATGATTTCTTCTTCAGTTGGTCAAACAGCTAAATCGAACCTGAGGCTGCTCAGCTCCAGCGGGATGCATATCCGCCCCGCTTCTGGTTTGGGAAAGATGCAGCTGCCCAGCCTTTCCTGTGTGGGCTGCAGGGTCAATAACAGCCCATTGACACCACTGAAGTTCATTACTGCAGAGAGGTGTGAGCTAGGTATGCAAGGGCAATGGACCGGAGGTCTAGGGCCGAACTGTATCAGGTGCCACCGCCTAGTAATTGTGGGACTCAGAGCAACACGTGCCCCCCCCCAAGGTCAAAGTCTTTGAGAAGCAGAGGGAGGAGGAGGAGGAGGGGGGAGGGCAGGGCCTACTGGCGTTCTGACCGTGGGATCCCTGCAGAATCACCTCACATGAATAATCAAGTCCCCAACAAGCTGAGGAAACAGTTCTTGGCAAGCGGGGATCCCGTGAAAATGCAAAGACCCGAGCTGAAGTAGGCACTCCGTGTTGTTTTAATGCGTGTTTAACTGCGTGTTGTTTTCACACGTTTAATGCGTTAAGTGTGTGTGTAAACATCTTTGAAAGCCCAAAGTCTCAGGGTCTCCCCGGAGGCCACTGTGAGGACTGCACAGGTTTCCTGCATTCCTGAGCCTTTGGGGCCCCGTTCCTGGGGACTCTGCACAGAGAAAGGAGGCCAGAGCCCGAAGAAGTTGAGGGCCGCCGGGGTTCTTCGGCCAGATACCTGTGGGTGACTTACAGGTGTCCCCAGAGCAGCAGATCCACACCGCGGGTTACCAAGGCAACACCCGCTCCTCCTGGGACAAGAGAGGAAGCGAGTGCTGACAGGGTAGGATTTCATGAGCTGCCTTTCCAGAGGGATCCGGGCTAAAAATACCCTCACAATTGGCACTTGCTTGGCTCCGGGAGCCTCTGCCTGGTCTCGCTCCCCGGTGGTGTTCTGATCCCCCAGAGCAGAGTGCAGGGCTACCTGGGGCGGGGAGGGCAGGCACTTGAGAAAACCCGGGATTGCCTTCCGGGCCTGGCTGCGGAGGCCTGGGGCAGGGCTGGCGCGAGGACCAGGGTAGCTGTTTTCCTGGCAGACACAGGTCCCTGTCTTACTGACGGCACCAGAAGTCAATAGGTCGGCCACTCCCCGGCAGCCGACCTAGAATAATAAAACCACTGGCAGCTCCAGAGGGCGCCGGAGACAGGTACAAACTGCTCTTGAACTTGCCCGCCCGCCGCGAGCCGGGGCTGAGGGCTGAACAGGCCCCTCCCAGTTCCCCGCAGCCTGGGATTCGCCTACCCCGTCCCGGCTCCTTGGGTCCCACGCGGCGGGGACACACGCCGAAGCGGAGAACTGAGCTCAAGCCCCTGCGACTCCCAGGCTTCCAGCCTGTGCTGCTGAAGGCAGCCCTTAAGACCCGGAGAGTGGACGTCTGCGCGGGGCTCCGGGGGGTTCCGGGATTCGGACATCCGGGCACCTCCGGGGATCGAGGCCCTCCGAGGCTGGCCATTGAGTACGGCTCTACACCCTGCAGGTGGGTGAGACTTGAGGCCATGACCAAAGTCTCACACCCCCGGTGATGGGCCGCCCGGGCAGAGAGCCCACCTGGCTCACAGAGTCCACCCTAGCAGCCTCTACACTGATGCTCCTTCAACTTTATGTGGCACAGAATCACCAGTGCAGGTTCTGACTCCACAGGTCTTCGCGGGGCCTGAGACTCTATTTCCGATAGGCTCCCGGGTGGTGCCCATTTTGCTTTTTCTGTGGAGTAGCAACTATGAGGAGGGCTTCAGGGCAATGGTTCTCAAACAGGGGAGCAGATAAGAATCCCTGGGAGGCATTTTATTATCTATTTATTTAATTATTAGAGAGAGCGAGCGAGCGAGGGAGCGAGTGCTCCAGCAAGCGGGGGAGGGGCAGAGGGAGAGGGAGAGAGAGAGAGAGAATCTTAAGCAGGTTCCACGCCCAGCGAGGAGCCTGACATGCAACTTGATCTTAAGATCCTGAGATCATGACCTGAGCCGGTCGCTTGGTGGCTTAACTGACTGCGCCCCCCAGGCACCTCCCCCCCCCCCCCCCCCCCCCCCGCCCCGGGAAGCATTTTAAAACTGCAGATCCTGGGCCCTGTCTGTGACTTCCTGAATCAGTTATCCCATGACAATATGTCAGAAATGCTAACGGGTGGTTTGATGCAGGACTTTGATTTGCAACCACTCTCCTGGAGCCTTCAGTGGATGGCGAGAGGTGGGAGAAATGCCTCCTCCAACCAGTGTGGTCCAAACATTTCTCTATTTTTAGTAAGATTTGTCCTTTGCAAACCGGGCCTACCATCCTTCATTCTTCAACAAATATTTATTAAGTCTCTTCTGTGTTTCCATAAGGGTCTCTTCTTTTTTTTCTAGCTGGACGGATAGACGGCAGATGACAGACTCTGCTTCATGCCTCCAAGCCTGCAAAACTGAATTAGAGAAATCTCCAGTGGCTTAGAGTTCACTAGGTTGGTTTCCTTACATGGTTACAGAGCTACTAATGTGTTCTTAATGAGCTGCCATTTACTTATGCAAATAGTAGGGCACAGATGCCAGGGGGATTAGGCTTGGCAGAGAGGCGTGCCTCTGCATATTGCGCATGTTTTAACACAGGAGCTGCTGTCCTTTCGGACCTACCCTTGTTTTTTGCCTTTAATTGCTGCTGTGTGGGCAGTGTTTATGCATGCATACGTTGTATGTGTGTGTGTGTGTTAGGGGGTCTCAGCAAGCCAGCCCGGCATGAGGGTGTCTCCACCAGCCAGAGGTCCTGGTGGGAATCACAGACCTCCCCCTACCCACACCGGCCTCGAGCCTGGCCGAAGACCACTGGGGAAGACCCGGGAGGTGGGGAGGCCAGGGGCTGTTGAACTACATGGCGTAATGGGCTTACTGGATCCGAGCAGTGCTGTGAATTTCACTGCTGCCCTTCATGAAAAACTTTTAGCAAAGGTTTCCTTGCATCTTGTCAAAGGACGAAAAAAACCCCCAAACCATGAAAAAAAGCACGATTTCTCTCCTGCTCTCCCAAGAAACTTCCCCTTCCACATGAGTGAAGACACTGCTCAGAGCGCGGTGGTGTGAGATCTCTGAGCGTGTAGCTCTGGCCTGGGTACTGGCATCTTCACTGATGCAAGGGAACAGCTTGCGGGCGCTGTTGACATTTGCTACCACAGCAGACACTGTCCAAACAGAACCCAGTAGGCCTCTCTCCTCATTTCCAAGAGCTTTTGGAACATGTATCAGAGAGCAAAAATCTGTCCAAACAGGCATGGCATTCTTGGGAGAGTCGGCGCCACGCTTCTCATGTGCTTCTAGGCCTGCTCGCCCTGGTATCTTATTTATTTATTTTTGTAATTGCAACTTGGTTTATTTCCCTGGTATCTTATTGGCATTGTTTTGCTGCCACTCTTTTTCTCCAGCAATGACTGCTTTGCTCGCATGTCTTCGGTGCTCACTGCAGACTCTCCCCATCCGGCCGACCTGCTCCATAACCTGGTGGGAAACGCCCATTGCTGAAGAATCTCACAGATGCTGCCAAGGGAGGCTCTTCCTATCCCTTCCTGAGGTGCGACGCTTGTAGCTTGCCCTTCCTGTCCCCACATCCCATGCCTCTGCTGGCCCGGCCCCATCCCTTTCCCCCTCTGTGGCAGAGACTGCTGTGAGCTCGTGCAGCTCCTTCCTAGGAACCTAGGCTGGCAGGGACCATTGGACCCCACGACAGCTGGGACGATGAAGGTGTCTTGGTCTGTGCCTACTCCCTCCAGCTCAGGAGTCACCTCTTCCATGAGAGCTGTGAGTCCTGAGTGGGGCGAGCTTTCATCTACTGCCCCAGGGGCAGAAGGCCGGAGTGCAGCGTGGTAGATGGCACTGTACGTTTCAGCCTTGGCTGTCGCTTGAGTAGACATAAATCACCTTGTTTCTTGGGTCTCCATTTCTCATCTGCAAAATGGGGAGATTGGTCTGGCCTTATCTGGCCCACGCTGATTCAAAAAAGCAAAAACACAAGAACAAAACAAAAAACCTCCATTTGGCTTAACATTCAAAAATCAGAGGTTTCATGTAAAAGTATGGATTTTTCCCTTATGCAGAAAAATCGGCATATTTGGCAACATCATTGCCTCTTGGCAGCAATTGAATGCCACTGAGTCACTGTTGTCCTTTTTTGTAGGCTGTGCTCTGCACCTGGGTCCACTCTGGGCTCACCTCTGACAACAGCCCTGTTCACTCCATTACATTATGTATTTTGTCTTCTAGGCCCATCTATTAATTTCTTGGGACTGCCATGACAAATTACCACAAACTGAGTAGCTTAGAACTACAGAAATTTATTCTTCTATAGTTCTGGAGGCCGGAAGTCTGAAATCAATGTGCTGGCAGGGCAGTGCTCCCTCGGGAGGCTCAAGGAAAATCTTCCTTGTCTCTTCCTTGCTTCTGGTGGTTGCTGGCAGTCTTAGTGCTCCTTGACTTACAGATGCATTGCTCCAATCTCTGCCTCCATTGTCACGTAGCCTTCTCCCTGTGTCTCCATGAGTGTCTTTATAAGGGCCCTCGTCATTGGATTAGGGCCCACCTGAATACAATATGAGCACGTCTGAACTTGATTACATAAGGTCACATTTGGAGGTTGCTAGTGGACATGAATTTTGGGGGACACTATCCAACCCAGTGTAGCCTTGTGGGCTGGCAACCTTTGGTCCAGCTGGCTTCATGTCCTCTGACTTGCTGTCCTCCTGACTTCTGTCCTCAGTTTTCTTCCTCTGGGTGGCATTTTCACTTTCCTTCACCTCTCTGCATGTGAAGAGGAGGCCTCACAGTCTTCTGGTCTTGCTTTGGCTACTGGAAGGGCCACCTTGGGGACAATCATTGCTTTTCTGGGTGTTTTGTTTGTGCATGTTACTGCAGAACAACAGAAGCTGCCCTAGGCTGTGGTGGGAGCAGGCTGAGAATGGGAGGCACCTTTTCTTGCCTGGTCAGAGGCAGCTCCCTGTGGCAGTGTCTCCGAATAGCCCCTTCCCTGAGTTGCCCTTTATTCTAGTACTTACTACTAAATTGCACTGAAGTGTTAATAGACCTGTTTCCTCTCTAGGCTCTGAGCTCCATGGGGTCAAAGACTGTGCTTTTACTCCAGAAATTCAGCCAGGAGGATGATAGGCCCTTAGCAGATGTTTGCTGAGCAGATGATGCTTTAGGGAGCTCACCAACTCCATAATCAGGGCCCCACCCCCACCAACTTGCCCCCTCTTTCATGCCACCTTAGGCCCAAAGCTGCTGTGTTACTATCCTGAGTGCCCTAGTTTTTGACTCTTCCATAGTCTACCCAGCCTTGATAAGTGCATAATTGAGAAAAGATGGGGATCTGGGCTTTTCCTTGCTAGTCCTTCTCACTGCCAAGTCTGGTGTTGTGTGTGTTTTGGAGTTTCCTTCCCCCAGCCTTCAATCCTGTTCAATAGAAACATTTTACTTAATTTCAGGAGGGCATTTTCCCCAGATCTATCTCCAGAGGTGGGATGATGCCCACGGTCTGCCTAATCCTGGCAGATTTCATGTCTTTTGTCAAGATCCTTCATCCTAATGAGACTCAGTTTCCCCATCTGCTGTGTTGATGCTGCGTTAAGTTCCCCCCCCCCCCAAAAACATCTCTTGAGTTCTCATCATGTACCAGGTGTGGAATAAAGAGGTGAATGAACGAATATGGGCCATCATCCTGGAGTATTGTTTGATTTAAACTGTGACAGGTGTTGTAGGAGCTAAACACGTGGTCCTATGACCGTGTCTGTCAGGAGGACCTGATCGGCTGGGAGAGCTAAGGAAGGGTGGCTTCCTTAGAACATGGCATTTGAGCTGTGCTTCAAAGATAACTAGGAGTCTGGTTGGTGGCAGAAGGTGGGGACAAGGAATGGCGGGAGCAGAACACATGGAGACCATGAGGTCGGAGAATGTAGCCCCAACCAGGAGCAGGGAGAAGGCCAGCATATCTACAGGTTGGAGGGTGAAGGGGTGAGGTAGCACTGGTGAGGCCAGGAAGGCAGACTGGGGCCAGACCACGCCGGACCCTGTGTGACCTTGTGTGCCGTGGGAGCTACGGAAGCACTTTAAGCAGGTGAGCGACGTGTCCAAGTTTGCATTTTGAAGCGCTCACTCCTGCTGCTGTGTGGGGCATAGACTGGGAGCAGCGAGAAGGGGAATGAGGACCGCAGTCGAGAACTACTGGAGTCTTTTCAAGCAAAACCTGATGATCTTTTAGGCTGTGGTGGAAGGAGTGGGATGGGGCCAAGAAGGTGGCTCTGGATAGTACTGGGGGGGTCAGCTGGGCCTGCTGATAGACTGGATCTGGGAGTGAGGGCAAGGGAGGCATCAAGGGTGATTAAGGTTTCTGGTTTATAAAATTGAGGGGTGGCATCTGTCATGGTGAAGAACAATGGATGGGAGCCCAGCTTTGGGGGAGAACATCAGGAGTTCAGTTTGAGATCTGACTGCACCCATTCACCTGGTCCCTGCGACTGATGCATACGACATTGCTCATGAAAATCCTCAGGCTCTTTAGGGAAACCTCTGTAGTTAGATTCGGACACGAGCCCCTGTACTCTTTCCCCACTAACTTGAGTCTACTCTGACCCTTGTAAGAAACAGTCACTAAAAACATGCTCATTAGGGGGGCTAGTTGGTCTAGCAGGGTAACAGTTGGTGCCACGTGGGCATTAAAAAATATGGTGCCCTTGTGTCCTGAAAGTTAAATGTCCTTCCCAGGATGGGCCACTCCCTTGATGTTTATACAACCACAAGTGGGTGGGAATCCTTGGGCCTTAGTGCTGGGCTTCAGCTGCTCATATGCTCCATGAACTTGGGAGGTCATTTACCTTTTCTGAGCCTCTACTTCTTTTTTTTTTTTTTGAGATTTTATTTATTTATTTATTTGAGAGAGAGAGCACACATGAGTGTGGGGGAGGGGCAGAGGGAGAGGGACAAGCTGACTCCCCACTGAGGAGGGAGCCAGACTCAGGGCTGGATCACAGGACCCTGAGCTCATGACCTGAGCCGAAGGCAGACACTTAACCGACTGAGCCACCCAGGCAACCCCTGAGCCTCTACTTCTGATAGTGAGGGTCCAATAAGATGGTATGGCTGAAAGGGCTTTAGAAAATTAGGTGCTATATAGAAATCTATGGTGTCTCATTGTCATTGTGGCTGCAGCCCCCCCGCCCCCCCAAGGCCCCATCTGCCACCCCTTGCAGATCAGGAGGAGGAGGAGATTTGTGTCAATGACCACAACATCACTTGGTGGGTGTGGCTATCACCACTGTGGTCCTGCAGCCAGATTTTTATTTCACGTGACACTGTTCTTACGCAAGAACTTTGCAAATTCAGTTCCTTGAGACATTGTGCCAAATCCTCCAGCAAAATTGAAATCTTCCACATCTGCTCTGTTCCTCTTAGTCACTAATTTTGGTAATTTGATTACAGAGACAGCCCTCTCTGCTGGAGCTTTTCTGCTCTGGCCAAGGAAACTGGTTCTGGGTGAGGTGTTATTGCCCCTCTTTCTGAACAAGTTGTTTTTCCTTCATGTTTTGTTCTTGAGTTTGGGAAATACAGCATTGACAGGAGCTACAGTGGGCAAACTGCCTCCAGTTCTTTTTAGAGCAGAGTATGGAATAAACAAATAAAGACATTCATCTGTACAGAAGTACCTTGGACAGCTGCTTCTGGAAAGGATCAATACCTGCATGTGTTTTCCTCTGTAAAAAGGGGACAGGCGGAGTGTTTTTAAAGATGACTTTGCTCATTGGCACTGGGAACCCAGCCCACTGTTTGAGCTGTGAAACCGTGGGTAGGTCTTTGGTTTCTCTGGGCCTCTGTTTCTCCACCTGTAAAATGAAAGCATCTAAGTTGCCCTTTCTGGCTCAGAAGGTCATTCATTCATCCATTCATCCATCCATCCATCCATCCATCCATCCATCCATCCATCTATCCAGCCAGCCAGCCAGCCAGCCAGCCAGCAAATATCTGTTCTAAGTGCTAGGGAAGTAGCTGTGAATATATCAGACACAAACCCCTGGCTTTGAAATACCTAAATCCTAGCTCTGTAGTTGGATTCAGGAAATAGTGGTTGAACCCCTACTATGTGTCAGGCACTGTACTGGGCACTGGGGAAACGGTGGTAGATCATGTAGAAGCTCCCCTGCTCTGGGGGGGCTTGTGGTCTGAGAGGGAAGAAGTAAAGGAGGAAAGGGTCCTTACTGTATTATAGGGTGAAGAGCAGAAACATAGGGGTCCTAAAATGGGGGACTTGCCCCTGTCTGGGGTCAGGGAAGGTCTCCTGAGAGGAGAAGGCTGAGCTGAGAGGAAGGAGGAGGAAGAGGGGAAGGTGGGATACTTTGGGCCAGGGAAGAGCTTTGAAGATGCTCTGGGGGAGGTCTGAGATGGCCAGAGCTGGGAAAGGGAGGAGCAGCAGGGTGTGAGGAAGCTGGAAATCTAGGCAGGGGGCAATTTGCCAGAGCCTGTTATGCCTTGAAGTCTAGAAGGGGGCAGAGAGACCCAGGACCTCTGAGACCACTCAGAGAGTGATGTGTGCCCAGTGGCAGACCCTAGGCTGGGGGGTGGTACTCCCAAATTTGGGTCCTCTTCAGCCAGCCCAGTCCCCCTCTTCATTTATATTCAGATCTCACTATCTCCTGGGCCATTGGGATGGCCCTTCTGTTTGGCTTCCCCTGATAAACTGCCTACCCTAATTTCTCTCTTTTCACCATTTTTTCTCCTGAAGAGATGTTTATGGGATTTGAGGCATCCAAAGCAGTTGGCCGTATGGAGGCCTTTCTTGACTGTTCAGTCTTCTTTTTCTGGTCCTTTGCATCTTTTGCCTGCACATTTTCTTTGGAAGCCTTGCTGAGGGCTTGTCTGGGTGGGACCTAAACTTTGGTGGGAAGACCATGTGGGAGTTGCGAGGGTGGGGGGTGGCAGGCAGAACGTGAACCATCTAGTACCAATACCAAGAAGGACCCACAGGCATTTCCCCCCACTTTTGAATAAAGAGCCAATGCCAACCTCTACTACTTTGTACTTAAGCAAATTTAACAAAGATCTCATTTAAAAATAAAACACATGGTTTTCCACATGAATTGCATCCCCTGGGTTTGTGGTACTGGGTGGCAGCACTCCTGCCTTCTGAGCTTTAGCCACACTGGCCACCTTGAAGCTCTCAAACACTCCACAGTCTCTCCCTCCCCAGGGCCTTTGCACATGCTGTGCCTTTCTCTTGGAGCATTTTTCCCTTCACCTCATACCCCTTTGCCTACTTTCCCCTACTCCTCCTTCTTAGCTCAGCTTACATATCACTTCTTCAGGGAAATCTTCATTGACCCACACGCGTGAGATTGGGTCCTCTTATATTCTACCATGGCTCCCTATTCTCTTTGTGCATAGCACTCACTTTCGCTTGTAGTTAACTATTTGTGAAGTAATTTGATGGTTCCCCGCTAGACTCTAAGCTCTCTGAGAGCCGAAGCTTGTCTATTTGAGTCACTGTTGTTTCTTCAGCACAGAGCACAATGCCTGGCACACAGTGAGTGTCCCATACGCATTCGTTGGGTGGACAAGCCAGCTTGGGCCACAATTTCCTAGGCTTTCGGATATGCTGTTGCCACAAGGGAACTTAAGAAAGCAGAAGTCACGTGATAGCTCTTTGGCCGGGGCTTTTGTGAAACCTGGGCTGACATACACCTGTCAGAACACGTGTTTCAGTTCACGTTTGACAACAGCTCTGGCCAAAAGGAAGATGAACAGAATACTTGGGGAGGAGGAGTTCAATCCTTTATGAGAAAGATCTGACATTTGGGCAGAGAGCTGGGAGTTTAATGTGGCTGAGATAATTAGTGGTCATCGAATATCCATGTGCTCCTGAACTAGGCTGGCTTCCTTGTCATTACACTGGGGACATGTGCATGGTTCTTTCTGATGGATTGAGAGTGGAAGGAATGGGAGCCATTTCTGCCTCTTTTCCCTTATGTTGAAGGCATATGTCCATAGCATAGAGTTGCAAGAGGGAGAAGAGCCTCCTAATGTGTGGCAGCCTTTTTGTGAATGAGAAGTAGTCTTTGTTCCATCAGACCTTTGGGATTAAGATTCTTCTTCTCAAAATTTCATTTTGATTTATCTGTTACCACCGCATATCCTACACTATCCCGACTGATACTCTCTTACCACACTGATGCTTCCTCATGCTTTTTCTCAAAAGCCAAATATTTATTTCCTTTTAAATTCTTACCTCTTAACCAGATGGCTTCGGACTTTCTGGAATTTGTATTAAGAATTCCAGACATCCCACCGGTGGTTTTCAGACAACGCAGCTCCTGCCAGTATGTGGTGGTATTGGTCTCTCGACACGGTTTCCTTCCCCTCCCCCGGGAACAGTGCTTCATATGAAGTAAATGTCTTCCAGTGCCTGGTGGCATTTCTGACAGCTTCTGGAAGAGGGGTTCTGCTTGGCAGATTCCTGGAGTGGCTTGCACACACTTCAGCCTGTTCTCTCCCAGGTGAGCTGGGGCATAGAATACGTCCCTCTCAGATCCTGATCTCCTCCAGTTATTCAGCAGGCTCAGATCCTGAGTAGACAAAAAACCAAAAAAACCTGAACCGTCATTTATAGGGTAAAGGAGCCTGTTCTCTGTGGTAGCTGCTGAGGAACAGCTTTTGAGTCCTGCTGCTTCTTTCTCCTTGCTCCTCTGAGGGCTGCTGGGGGCATGGGGGTCAGGGACCTGTGGAGGCGGAAGGGGCTTCAGCGGGCATATGGGAGCTGGTGTCAACTGAGATCCTCTCAGGGCTAAAGGTGGCCTGGGGCAGGGTCTCACTGGCTGGCCAACTGTGAGCAAACCACTCCAGTGTCCTCATCTGTAAAACAGTGTGTGAGCAGAGGTGGGGGCTATGTAGCCCTCAGTTGTCAAACCACTGACCCTCAGGGATCAGAGGGCTGGGTAATGGGGGCATAGGACAATGGCCCTCTTTGCCAGAAAGCTCTGCTTTTATTTATTTTATTTGGGTGGTAAGACAATCAGTTGATGTTTTAACTAATGTATTAATTAGTGCTTTGTTCTGGCTGTCACGAGAGATTCCAAAGAAGGAGGTTGAGTTTTATTTTCTCCCGTATTCTCGAATTCTGGCCTCCTTGCCCTAGGTCTGTTAACAGAGTTTGAGATTCAGGACAAAAAAAGTCATGCACAGGGAGGACCACTGTCCCCAACCTACGTTTTGTTTGGAGGTGGGTAGTGATGGAGGAGAGGAGAGAGTGAGTCTGGGGCTCAGAGTGGTCCTTCTTGGGAGAGAGGGGCTAGCAAGGGCCAGTGAGGGGTGGAGGCCTGCGTCTTGCCTGCTGACATAATAGTAGTGCTGGGTGGTTGGCTCCTGTTTTCAGATAAAAAATCTATAGCCTTGAGAATAGCCTTGGGTGGGTGTCTGTGGTCAGGAATGTCTTGGTGAATCAATCACCTGAACAGCCTGGTCTGGGAATAGAAGAGGGTTGGGGAGGGTGGTCTTCTCTTTGCAAGGAGCAATGGTAGAAGAGGGGACAGAGGGCAGAGCCTTCTTCCCAGTGATCCAAGGGATGGGATGGAGTCCTCCAATGACTGGCTATTATCAATAATACCAGACTCCTTGGCTATTATGAGAAGTAAAGTCTTAGTGCCAGATTTAAGGAACCTTGGAAGAACATGGAATAGGAGTGTTATGGAGGGAATCCTTGCTCTGCTCATTTGGCCTTCTAGATGAGAGTTATTTTGGAGAAAAAGCAACCAAACATTTGCAACCCACTCTACTGAATGACCTCTGAGGTTCTTTCTGGAGCAGTCTATGATACTGTAGTTTTAATGATGACTCATGGGTGGTAAGTGTCTCAAACTGGGGGATATCCTCTCACCTCTGCCCCGGCTCTGCTCTGCATCAGGGGGCACACCCATGGAAATTATAGTTTCAGCCATGGCTGGGGGGAGGTCAAAAAGGGCCCTCTTACAAATTTGGAGCCCAGTTTACAGAGCACAAATGAGACTTTGGGAGCGGCAGAGCCTGATGCTTGGTTGGAGAACCTGGATCCCACCATGCCTGAAGCGGCATGGATCTACCGATAACTAGAAGTGCTCAGTGAATTCATATGCTAGGCCTGCTGAGCTCCCCAGCTTTGTCACCAAAGCTATTACTCAAAAGCACAGCTCCTGCACATGAGATGAGCCACTGGCTGCACTGGGGGCTAGGCTGGGGTTCATATGAGGGATATACCCACTACATAAAGGCACACATGCGTTGGAAGGGTTCATGGGCCTGGTAGTATCAGTGACGGTTCTTTGTGTTTCACTGGCCTGCAGGCAAGATGACCTTCCCCAGGGTCTGCCCCACAAACTTGCCAGCTTCCTCTGTTCTCTGGAACTTAAATCCAAGTCAGTCACTAGTCTGCTTGTGCTCAGGGGCAGATTTCCGTGGAATTTATGAGGCTGAGCCTCCAGGCCCTGGGAGTTGAAGAATGTTCTAAGTGGAGAGAGTTATTTCTATGTAAGCATTCTGGTAAATTGCTTAAAGAGATCTTGGTAGATAAGGTCTGGAAAAGGTCTCCGATAACTTATTATTTATTATTCAAAATAAATGTGCTCTTTTGTACCTGATTTTATGTTAGTTATTTTGTATTCTTTTTCTTGCAGAGGGCACAGAAATTGCTTCAGGTGTCACAGAATCCAGATCTGGCACTGCTTATGTGAATATGCACGTGTTTGGGATGTGTTTGTGACAATCAGTGACTAGACAGGAGTGTGTCCAGGATGCCTGCAAACACGGCTGTACTTTCTACTGTTGGTGCTTTGGTCTAGCCCAACCCCACCCAGGAGTGCCTTCCCAGTCCTGGGGGGGGTGGCCCTCCAAAGCTCTCCCCCCGCCCCGAGCCAGCTGCTCACAAAGCTCTTCTGTCCAGGTGTGGCCAGGCATGATTTCTCCCCACTTCCAACAGTGCTGGGCATTTCTTTAAACTCCAGTTCGTGAGTTCCCATGTAGAACTTTATGGTGTTTTTTTCTGTTGCTGGTCTTGAATTTGAAATTTGAGTGCCAGACTGTTACTTAACTTTTTATGTCATTTTGTGCTGTCTCCCCAAGTCAGAGTATAAGCTCCTTGGCTGGGGGTGGGGGGCAGCTTTCACAAAAAAGAGCTTCGTATTTCCCACAGAGCATGTCTCACACTAAACTTCTCAACACATAGCTGTCGGTTTGGTTGAATAATAATGCCTAAAATATTTCCAAAGTTAAAAATATTTACTCTCTTATTCAATTAAAAAAGACAGAACAGGTAGATATCTTCTCTGCTCTATATAATTGAAGAACTCAGCTGAGATACAGCTCATGTAGGACCCAGAATTAGACTCTTGTTCCAAGGTAAGACAATTATAAACCATTTTAGATAGATGGTTCCATCTAATTTTTAATTTCTTGCAAAAAAGTAAAAATCTGTAACAAGGCCCTTTTCAGCTGGTCCTTCTGCCTACCCGAAACCTCCTCTGCTCTGATTTCAAGTTTACTTGCATTTTCCTCACATCGCTGTAGAGATCTCTTCAAAACCTTGAACTTTACATGTGAAACTAATGATAGCCTTTTAATGATAACTTTTTAGAGCCAACGCTATATGTTGGCTATAAAAAAAACCAAACTAATAATGTCAGCCCATTGCTTGAAGTCCTCCAATGAGTTAAAAGAAACCTGGCACCTTATGTGACTTCCCACCCTGCGTGAGCTGGCCCTGCCTGCATCCTTAACTCTTCCTGTCCTCTTCTTTTGCTCTGCTTTGTCGCATGGCTCTTCTTACACATCCTAGGATGTACTAAGTGCTTCCTGCCTCAGGGCCTTTGCACATGCAGCCCCTCTGCCTGCTATTCCTCTCGATCCTTATCCTTTGGGTCTCTGTTTATCTATCACTTCCTCCAAAGGGCCTTTTTGATCACCCATCGCCAAGAGGCCCCTGCTCTGCCAGACTCTATCACAGTACTGTACTTATTCCCTGAACAGAATTTTTCACAGTCTGAAGTAATTTTAATTATTGCTTGCTCTAGCTGTTTATGTTTTGTCTTCCCCACAAGTGAGTTCTTCTTTTATTTATTTTTATTTTTTTTAATTCTTTTTTTAAATATTTTATTTATTTATTCATGAGGGACAGAGAGAGAGAGGGAGAGAAGCAGAGGGAGAAGCAGGCTCCCAAGGAGCAGGGAGCCCGATGCGGGACTTGATCCCAGGACCCTGGGATCATGACCTGAGCTGAAGGCAGACGCTTAACGACTGAGCCACCCAGGCACCCGTAAGTTCTTCTTTTAAAAAAAGTTTTTTTTTATTTATTTGTCAGAGAGGGTGAGAGAGAGAGAGAGAGAGAGAGAGAGAGAGCGAGCGCACAAGCAGGGGGAGTGGCAGGCAGATGGAGAAGCAGGCTCCCTGCAGGGCTTGATCCCAGGACCCTGGGATCACAACCCGAGCCAAAGGCAGACGCTTAACCAACTGAGCCACCTACGTGTCCCGACCCACAAGTGAGTTCTACGAGAGTAAGGACCCTGTCCGTTTTAGTCACTGCTGCATTATCCCCAGTTCCATTCCTACTTGTCACATGGCAGGGGTTCAATATATATATTTATCACCTGGAGGACAGAAGTATTCAATTTGTTGGTCTTGGGGTAAAAAAAAAAAAGGCTCAGGACTCCCCCCCCCCCCCCCCCCCCGCCAGAGTTTGGTTATGAGAGGCTTGCCTGAGTCTGAGAGGTCACCTGGTGACAGGGGGCCATCTTTGGATCAGGTCAGTTAGCTGGCCTGGGTGACAGGTCAGTGGGCTCCTCGCTCACTGCCCTGGCCCCTGTCTAGACACTCAACTGTAGGTGTCCTCCCTCCCTGGCCCTTACAGCAGGTCTGGGAAGGCCAGGAGGGAGCTAGGGAGCACCAGGTGCTGCTTGTATGGCTGGGAAAATACCATGTGGGAGGCCCCCTACTACCCGTCACAGCCCCAGCTTTTCCTGAGGCCTCCAAGTGTGAGCATTTGACAGGCGACAAGGCCAACAGAATGGATTTGGTGGTTTGTCATCTCAAGGGAGGTGGAGATCATTCAGGGAGCTGAGTCCAGATGAGATTTTTAAAGACACCGTTGTCTGAGGTGACAGGGAACAGCCCCATTTTAGGGCCCAGGGTCTCACTTGGGAGTCAGTGGATGAAAGAATGATTTAGTAGCTAGAGAAAGGGAGATCAGCTTCTGAGGCTTTTTCCAGCAGCTCAGCCATAATACCATCCAAGAGCTGACCTTTAATGTGGGCGTGTGCGGCCAACCTGCTGGGACAGACCAGAAGAATCAAGTGAAGAGATGCTGATGGCAAATTTAAACCAGCCAAGGGTGTTGCAGCCAGGGGCCCAACCTTGCAAGGAGGGCAGCCGGAGAGTTGGGAGATGGAAAACAGCCCTCGAATGTTTAAAATGGTGCAGAGGGCTTCAGTGGAGCCTGGAAACAGACAGCACACTAGGCCTGAGAGCTGAATGGGAAGCGGGACCGGCAGTGTCTGGAGAGGGGATGGAAACTCTCGCTTCCACCCCAGAGCAGGATGGGCAGAGATGCTCAGGCCGCAGAGTGGTGGGTGTCACTAACCTGCGGGTGATAATTAGTTGCACTCAGCAAAGCCTGTTTCATATAAATGACCTAATTTGGGTCTCCGAGGCGCATACTATCAGCTCCACTTCCTAGATGTGGAAACAGGTACTGGAGAGGTTGAATAAGTTACCTGGGGCCCCTGGCTAGTTAATGGCAGAATTGGACTTGGAAGTTGGCTTTTCTGATGCTGGGGTCAAGCCACAGTGGTGTTTTGTGAGCTTTGCAGAACCCCAGGAAACAATGCCCACCCTCCCTTTCCGGATCTTCCTCCTCCCCCAAAATCAAATCCATCATCCTCAGTTCCAGTCAAATCAGGTACTGAGAGCCTTCAAAGTGTCCACGCCAGTACAGATCCTGCTGCCTTATTCCACTAGTCCATGAGGACCAGGTGCTTCTCACCCTGGACTCCGCCCCCAAGAGGCCTAGAGACCTTGGGATTTGGAGCAGAGCAAGATGGTGATTCTGTAGTCAAGTGTTCTCTCCCAGACTCTACCATCAGGGGGATGCAGAGCCTATATGTTCATAGAAAACAGCTAATTGTACCAAAACCTCTTTCAGGTTCATTGGCCTGACTTGGGTAGTATTTCTTTTTGTCCCAGAGAGGCTGTGGTAGATCTCTTTAATGGCTCCTAGTCATCCCTCTCTCTTTATTGATGCCCTTTGCCATGTGACTATGGATTTTATTTCCTTCTTTCTTGAATCTGGAACTAGTCACGTGACCTACTTTGGCCAATAGAATAAGGTAGAAGTGACTGTAGTTTCCAGACTGGACCTCAAGAAACCTCGCGTCTGCTTGTCCTGTTGCTCTCTCCCCGGAAAGAACATGCCTGGGCCGGCCTGCTGGTTGATGAGAGGAGGAAGAGAGACATTTGGGGCAGAGCTGCCCCAGCCCAGGGGCCCTGGCCAAGCAGCCTGGAGAGCCGCCAGCAGACCTGCAGATGCCTGAGGAGCAGCCTACACCAGCCCCTCCACACAGCAGTGTGAGCTATGATTGTTTAAGTTTGTATGCCACTGGGACTTTGTGGCTGGTAAGCAGCAGCTGCTGGTGGTAGCTAACAGATACAGAGACACTTCAAGAGTTAGCAAAGTACCAGAACTCTGACAAATTAACTCAGTGTATTGTGTAGAAGAAGAAAAAAAGAAAGAAAGTTGATTGACCGAAGCCTAGTTCGGGAAGGGACCTAGGACCTTGAGTCCCACTCTTCATCTTGCAGGTAAAGAATTGGAGTCCCAGAGATGTGAAGTGACTTGTTCCAGGCCATACGTGTGTGTGTTGAGGACAGAAGTCCAGTTTCCCAATCCAGGTCTGCCTCCTTGTATAGTTCAGATGGGCACACTGGACTGGTGGCCGTCCCAGCATGGGGGCTAACGTCAAGGGTGGGATATGGTCTCCAACCATGCTCTTAAACTCTGAACCCTGAAGACTCTTGGCCTTGGGGGTCTGAGACCAAGTAAATGGCCTTAAAGCAGGAAGCCAATCCCAGAGTGGCCACTCCACCTTTCAGTAACGGTCTCCTACCTCTAACTGGTCACCAGCTGCAGCTTTCAACTCTAAGCCCCAGTGGTCACTTTTGTGCTCTATAATGCCAAATGGGTCGTGTTCCCAGGAAACTGTGACATGGCCTCAGGACTGTTCAGGATTACACTCTAGTCTCTGGCATTGCCCTGTCCTTGGAGTCTGAGAAATGCTCCTTTGAATACAGGGTGTGGTATAGAACAATTGGCTGGTGTCTTCCTATGTTGCCAGCTTCATCTCTTGTACTTCTGTTCTCCCAGAGGTGGGCCAGGGTGCCAACCCGTAACAGGCAGCTGGGTGTAAGTTTTTGTGTACGTGTGTGTACGTTTTGTGTGTGTGTGTGAGTGAATGTGGGGAATGAGACTGGAGTGGGACAGTTCCAGGGTGTATATACTCAGAGATCTGTGAAACTCTTTTCCTGGATAGAACATGGTGGGCTTGACAATCGTGCTTTTCAGTAACCCCTCTGTTCCAGGGTCTCCCGCTGGCCCTGTCTCCTTTTCATTCCCTTCTTACTGAAAGAACGTGAATTAGATCTGTGCTGGGAGGATCAAGGTGCCAGCCCAGCTCTAGGAGAAGGAGCAGGGTGGGGGTGGGGGTGGGGGGCTCCAGGCAGCCAGATTGGAAAAGAACAAACCCTACTGAGCCCTTCTACTTGGTCCCCTCCTGTCAGCCCGCCTCTCCATCCAGGATTCAGAGGGCCTCTGGGATTCCCGGGTCTGTTGACTAGTCAGGCCAGAGAGGCTGAGCTCCGGCTGCTGAAAGGAGACCAGGGGCCGCCTCCTGGTGCCTCAAAACACTTTGTGTTGCAGTTCTCCAACTGGGTTGTACATTAAAATCGCTTGGGAGTTTTCAAGGACCCATGCCCAGACTCCACCTCAGGCAATAGGATCAGAATCTTTGGGGGTGAGAGCTTAAGCAAGATATTTCTTTAATATAATTTATTTTTTAAATCATGTTTATACAATTTTATGTTTTAATAATGGCTTTGTTTAACAACGGGCTCACAGAATTCATGAAAAATTAACCATCAGCTCTCCCAAGCTGGTATAAGCCAGCTCCAGCATGCCATTTCATATTCCAATGAGCCCCAAATTTCTATTTCCGACCAGGAACTCTTTCTCAGTCCCAGGCTTATGTAGCTAACCTCCTACTTCTCCATTTCTATGACTCACAGGCATCTCAAACTTAACATATCCAAAACCAAATTCTGTATCTTTTCCCCTAATGCTGCTTTTCTTCACAGCTCTCTATGGTCTCCATTCAGAAGTCAAACCTTGGGTCATCCTTGTCATTTTTTTCTCCCTCAGTGACACTTTTGCCCACTGCCCCCATTGAATCTACCACCAAGTGCCAATCTGTTCTATCTCCAAGTGAATCCATCCACTTCTCTCCATCTTCTGTGACAACTTTCTGGCCCAAACTGTTCACATCACTCCCTGGAACAGCAGCGTCCAACATAGTTTTTCTGATTCGATCCCAGTCTTTCATCCAGCCATGTTCCATGAAAAGCCACAGTAAGCTTTGTCAAATGTAAGGAGAACCCTCTGTTTGAATCCCCGTAGGCTCTTCCCACTGCTCTTAGGATAAAATGCATATTCAAGCATGACCTCTAAGCAGAGCCCATCGAGGTCTGCCATGGCCTTTGCCATTGGGCTCGAGCTACCCTTGTGCCACATAGCCCTCTTGTGAGTTCCTCTTACCACCAAGCTCCCTCCTTCTTCGGGGCTTTCCTGTGTACTCTTGTCTTCTGTGTGGAGCTCTTCTTTCTCTCTTTTTTTAATTGAAGCGTAGTTGACATACAATACTATATTAGTTTCAGGTGTACAACATAGTGATTTGACATTTGTATACATTGCGAAATGGTCACCATAATAAGTCTGGTTACCGTCTGTCACCATACAACGTTAATGCAATTTTATTGACTGTATTCCCTGTGCTGGACATTACATCCCCATGGCTTATTTATTTGATAATTGGAAGTTTGTACCTCTTGATCCCTTCCATCCATTTTGCACTCCCCCCAAATGCCTCCCCTCTGGTAACCTCCAATCTCTGGGTTTTGTTGTTTGTCTATTTTGTTTTGTAGATTCCACACATAAGTGAAATCACATGGTATTTGTTTTTCTCTGTCTAACTTATTTCACTTTACATTATGCCCTCAAGTTCCATCCATGTTGTTGCACATGGCAAGAGCTCATTCTTTTTTATGGCCGAGTAATATTCCATTGTGTATATATACCACATCTTCTTTATCTATTCCTCTACGGATGGACACTTAAGTTGCTTCCATGTCTTGACTATTGTAAATAATGTTGCAATAAACGTAGGGGTGCATATATCTTTTTTTTTTTTTTTAAGTAGGCTCCACGCCCAGCGTGGAGCCCAGTGCAGGGCTTGAACTCACAACCCTGAGATCAAGACCTGAGCTGGGATCAAGAGTTGGATGTATAACAGACTGAGCCACCCAAGCACCCCACATATATCTTTTTGATTAGTGTTTTTTCTTTCTTTTAAAATTTTATTTATTTATTTGAGAGAGAGAGAGCACAAGCAGAGGGAGTGGCAGGCAGAGGGAGAAGCAGACTCCCCGCTGAGCAAGAAGCCTGATTTGGGACTTGATCCCAGGACCCTGGGATCATGACCTGAGCTGAAGGCAGACACTTAACCAACCGAGGCACCCAGGCCTCCCTTGATTAGTGTTTTCATTTTCTTCAGACAGATACCCAGTGGTAGAATTGCTGGATCATATGATGGTTTTATTTTTATTTTTTTGAGGAAACTCTATACTGTTTTCTAGAGTGTTTGTACCAGTTTGCATCCCCACCAACAATGCAGAGGGTTCCTTTTTCTTCACACCCTTACCAACACTTGTTATTTCTTGTGTTTTGGAATTTAGCCATTCTGACAGGTGTGAGGTGATATCTCATTGTGATTTTGATTTGCATTTTCCTGATGATGAGTGATCTTGAGCATGTTTTCATATGCCTGTTGGCCATCTGTATGTCTTCTTTGGAGAAATGTCAATTCCGATTCTCTGCCCATTTTTAAGTGGCTTTGCCATTGTTGTTGTTATTGAGTTGTGTGAGTTCTTTATATATTTTGGATATTAACCCCTTATTGGATATATGATTTGCAAATATCTTCTCCCCTTCAGTAGGTTGCTTTTTTGTTTTGTTGATGGTTTCCTTTGCTGTGCAGAAGCTTTTTAGTACGATGTAATCTGAGTAACACATTTTGATAAAAGTCCTCAGGTGATTCTCAAATGCAGCCAGAGTTGGATCCACTGCTTCCAGAGATGGATCTGTAAGAACCACCTGAAGGTACTTTGACCAAATGCTGTTTGGAGGCATTTGTTGGTGAGGCAGTTTTGTGGGTTAAGACGTTGCCTGCAGTAGGCTGAATCATGGCACCCAAAGATATTAGGTTCTAATCCCTAAAACTTACAAATA
Source organism: Zalophus californianus (assembly GCF_009762305.2). Lineage (NCBI taxonomy): Eukaryota > Metazoa > Chordata > Mammalia > Carnivora > Otariidae > Zalophus > Zalophus californianus. The sequence continues at coordinate 42,125,410 of NC_045604.1, forward strand.
TTATCTTATTTGGAAAAAGTGTCTTTGCAGATATGATTAAATTAAGAATCTTAAAATGGGAAGATTATCCTAGATATTTTGAGTGAGCCCTAAGTACAATCACGAATATCCTTGTAAGAGGGGACAGAGGGAGATTATGCAGACACAGAGGAGAAAGTGATGGGAAGATGGAGCAGAGAGACTTGAAGATGCTAGCCTTGATGATTGCGGTGATATGACCACAACCCAAGGGATGCTGGCAGCCACCAGAAACCAGAAGAAGCAAGGAAGAGATTCTCTCTAGAGCCTCCACAGAGAGCACAGCCCTGCCAATGCCTTGATTTTGGTCCCATGAACCCGATTTCTGACTTCTGGCCTCTAGAGTGATGAGAGAGTAACTGTGTGTTGTTTTAAGCCATGCAGTTTATGGTACTTTGTTACAGCAGCCACAGGAAACTACCTGGAGAGGCCCTTTAAGCTGCCAAGTCAGCATTACCTTATGGGTAACATCCCCTAGCCCAATACATAACTCACGTGAATCCAAGCCATCAACCAACTGGTCAACTACTATTAATGAGGGGACCAGCCCCATACTAGATAAAATGGCAGTTACAAAGCAGGATGGGCAGCAGCGTAGGGCACAGATGGGACTGGAGTTGAGTCAGCAGACAGGGCTGGCATCCCTTGTGGTTTTCTACCTACTGGTCACATGATAATCAGAGGAACTCTACAGAGACCTGGAAGAGCTTATCTAGGCAAGGAGAGGGGGCTGGGGGAAAGTGGGCAGAATCCCCAGAAAGAATAGAATAGTTTGAAGATAGGACTATGCCAAAGATTTTGTGGAAACAAGTGCAAGACAAGCTTGGCTGGAGCCAAGGCTTGAAGTGTGGAGGTTGTTCTCAAGCTTCAGTGTGCTGAATTGCTGAATTATTGAGGAACGTTGTCTAGGAATCTGTACTTAATACAAGTTCCCTGGGTTATTCTTGTAGATGATATACTGATTACATTTTTAGAAACATTGAGTTCAGGTCATAGATAGAGATAGAGATAGAAAGTAGAAAAATTGGTTAAAGTTAGGCTTATTGACTCTTGAAAATTAGCAGAACTTTAAATATTATTTAACTATGCAGCATTTCTTTTACAGCTATACCATATCTTAAATTCTTATTTCCATCAAATATGTATGTATATATATGAATTTAAAAGTTAAAGGCACTGCAAGGATTTTAATGAAAATCATCAGTCCCCATTCTACCTCTCTCTATCTCAGATTCCCAGAGGCAACCTCTTTCAACGCTTTTAGTTGTTGATTCTGATGTTTAGCTTCCATACTTCCAAATGGCATATGCGTATCACTACTTCTTGATTTTTCAGTTTGAGGCATTATCTACTGACTTTCCGTCAAGACTAATGATTAGCTTTTCCATCCATTTCCCTGTCCCTTTCAACAGATTCAATTCTCTCCCTCCATCTTCTCCTAATAGCTCTCTTACAATGTTTGGTTAAGTAAAAAATCAGTGTGTTGATCTAGGCAAAATTGTTCCCAGCCAAGCCATATGGTGATTATGACTATATTTGCTTCATTATATAACTTAGATGTCTCTTGGAATAATAAATTGCTTAGTTTTAGTTTTCCAGGTACCTGTGGCAGAGACAGTTAGCTGTGCCCCAACATAGCTTTCTCCCCTTGTTCTGGAGTAAGAGAGTTTGTAGGTATACATTGAGCCATCCAGCTAAAGCTACGGTTCCTAGCCTCCCTTGGGTATGGTCACTGTGACTGAGTTGTGCCAATAGGAAGTGAGCAGATATAGCAATACCCGGGACATGCCCTTAAAGGTAGGAATGTACCTTCCTCTTTACCTTTCCTCCATTCTGCTACAGAAATGCAAATGTGATGGCAGGAGCAAGATCAGCCAATTAAGACTCTAAGGTAGAAGTCACATGTTGAGGAATGAAGAACAATGTGATTGGAGATGAGTGCCTTACCATAAGAAAGAAATAGGCTGCCATCTTGTTTGAGTTTCTGCCCCTCTGGGTTTCTTTGGGGCCTAACTGTGTTAACAGCTGCTATAATGTCTAGGGGCAGATTTCCGTGAAGCTAGTGGAGTTCAAGCTTCAGGGTTTCTTATTTGCACATGTCTCTTTCAAAGGCCCTGGTAGGGACCCTAGACATTTTGTATTTGTGGTTTTATATTCTTTTCATTAAATAAGCCCCCTTACCCCCCAGTTATATAAGCTTCAGGCCCCTCAAAGTGGATCCTATCCCTCTCTGTATCTAAAGTAGAAACTACTAGCTCTCCACCAAAATCCATTATGCCCTTCTTTGGATCTCAGTTAGGCTACCTTTCCCAGTCTATCTTCTGGTTAAGTATGGTCCTATGAATGGCAGTAATGTGTGCTGCCTTCAGGCCTGGCTCATAAAAACCTCCTCTAGTCTCCTCCATGCTCCCTCCACCCCCTATTCTGGCTGACTGGGAAGGTGACAATTAGGGTGTCCTTGGAAGGCATGTTTTGAAGATGGCAGAGCATCCATGAACCAGGGTCACTGATGAATGTGTGGCGAGAATTATCACCAACTTCAATGTCTGCCCAGGACTGTTAACACCAAAAAGAAATAAACTTGTCTCTAAACCACTGATTTTTTGGGGATATATTTGTTTCTATAGATTAGCTTACCCAAATACAGTACCTATCATTAATCAATTCCCACCCTACAGAACCCTAAATCTCATTGCAGCATAGTTAATCTTATCAGGAAATCTATCAGTTCCTTCCAATTATTTCTTTTGGAAAGTTTTCTGGAGATTGCTGAATACCTTCTCTAATCAGTTTTCCGGCTAGTTCTACCGTATAGCTATTAACATTTATCATCATTTTAGGGAATTCCCTTTGCTTCTCTCTTGTGTTGGAGCCTATTTTCTGGATCCTATGTCTTTATTTATTTCTTATTTATTCTTTCATTTTGCTGTGACATATCTTCCAGTAGTTTTCTAAGAAAGAATGCATGAGAGATAAAATTATAGAAGTTTTGAATGTCTGATTTGTATTCTTGTTTTATATCTAATGTTTACTCTTAATTTATAGTTTGGTTGAGTACAGCATTCTAAGCTGGATAATTTTTCTTTCCAAATTTTTAAGGCATTGCTCTACTGTCTTCCAAGTTGTTGCACGCAAGTTCGGTGCTATTCTTACTTTTTTTTTTAGTATGTGATCTGATTTTCCCTCTGAAAGATTTCAGAATACTGTCTTTGTCCTCAGTGTTCTTATGTTTAAACAGTATGCCTTGATTTGGGTCATTTTTCATACCTTCAGATAAGCATGCAGTGGGCTATTTTAAGTTAGAAATTTAAAACTTTCAGTTCTGGGAAATTTTGGGGTTTTTTTTTTTGATAATTTTTTCCTGTTCTCTTTTTCTGGAAGTTCCCATTATTCAGATTTTGGCCCTTCTGGAATGATCTGATTTTTTTCTTGGGGGATTTTCTCAATATTAACTTCTAGCACTTTTGTTGAAATTTTTACTTCCTGATTGTATTTTAATTTCCAAAAGTTCTTTCTTTTCCCTAAATCATTATCGATCAGTCTTACTTCCCCCCCCAGCATTATATTCTTGTTTCTTGAATGTAATATCTTTTATCTCCCTGAGGACACAATTACAGTTTTAAAAAAAATGTTTTCTTCTGCTTCTTTCAGTGTCTCTTTTACCTCTAAATACCTTTTAAATTTCTGTTTGTTTTGGATTTTCTCTGCCATGTTTAAGGATTTCTTCAAATGTCTTGCAATTCTTGGCTAACTTTTCATATAAAGGAGAGAGATATTAAATCTTTTTGGAACTTCTGAGAGATTTCTTGACCAGTGGGCCTCCCTATTGCCAATTTCCTGGCAGACCTCCAGATGTCAGTATCTTAGGACTTTATCATGGCTCAGTTTCCTTGTAAAAAATCATCTTATCTCTTGCCTTGTAGGCCAGTAAGACTGGCTGCTTAGGAGGGAAAAGGGCCTGTGGTGGACATGGAGCTCCACCTTCAAAGAAGGCCTTGTTGAATCAGCTTCTGGGAGTGTGGTTAGTACGTAGTCTTCAGGTGTCATTTCCTTCATGGATAGTCTCAGCTGCAGAGAGCCCCTTCCAGATTGTCCTTCCAGGAGTGGCCCATATCTAGTAATTGATCAAGGTGGAGATATAAGGGCCTGGCATTTTTTGGCCCACTGTGGGACGACTTTGTTGGACCATTTCAGCCTTAGAGCTCCCTGTGGAGTTGACTGAGGCTGTCAGACTATTTTTCCCTCTGCCCCATCCCTTTCCCTTCTATAGGTGTTGATCCCAGGAGCACTCCCTAATAAACTTCCTGAACAGTAAACTCTTTCTCACACAATCTGCTTTCTGGATGACCCAACTTGCAATAGCTTCTTTTTTTTTTTTTATTTAAATTCAATTAGCCAACATATAGTACATCATTATATTCAGATATAGAGTTCAATAATTCATCAGTTGTGTATAAGACCCAGCACTTGCAATAGCTTTTTAAGGAGCATTCCATAAAAGTAGGTACTAAGAGGGGATTTGGGAGCTGGATCATTCACCTCCTATTTAAAAATAAGGATCCCATCATTGGTTATAGGTAGGCACAGAGAGTCCCTGGTGCAAGTCCAATGGTTAACTTTCACCAGTGGTGAATTGGATAGTGTACCAGTAGAAGAAAATGCACTAGCTGGTGCTATACATCAGGTGTTTGAAAAATAAGAGGGAACTAATGCTATAAACACAATTGGATTATGTATTAGTTTTATATTGCTGCTGTTACAAATTACCACAACCTTAGTGGCTTGTACAATTCAAATTTATTCTCTTGTAATTCTATAGGTCAGAAATCTGACACAGGTCTCACTGACCTACCTATAAGTTGGCAGGATTGCATTTCTTTCTGAAGACTCTAGGGAAGAATCTGCTTCCTTGCTTTTTATAGCTCTTAGTAGCTGACTATATTCTTTGGCTCACAGCTCCTTTCTTCATCTTCAAAATCAGTAATGGTACATGGAGTGCTTCTCATTTTGCCATCTCTAGTTTTCTGCAGCTTAAAAAGGATCTCTGCTTTTAAGGACTCATATAATAAGATTGGGTCCACCTAGATAATCCAGGATAATCGCCCCATCTCAAGGTCCTTAATCTTATTCACATTTGTAGCCATTTTTGCCATTGTAAGGCCACATATTCATGAATTTTGAGGATTAGGACAGAAATCTTTGGTATGCCATTGTTCTGCTTCCACAGATGGCTATTGCTAAGCTTTATGAAGTGTTAGAAAAAGAAAGCAAGAGACTGAGAGCAGTTAACATCCAATTCAAACCATGTGAAAGCCTCCTTGTTTCATATAAAGAGGATCTCATCCTACAGAGGAAGTGCAGAGAAAGTGGAGGCTAAGGCCCAATACTTAATTGTCAGAGTGGCCAATCTCTAAAGAAGGCTAAATTTCCAAACACGGCAGGTCCGCTATGCCAAGGTCAGGACCCTGGTTGGGAAAAGATGGGACTCTGCCACATGGATATCTGTATCAATGTCCCCCAAACTCAACTTCTCAGATTTCTTTGAACTCTCCGAGCCTGTGGAATTTGGCCACCATCCCTGTTAAAAGCTAGCACTCCCATCCTTGCTTGAAGATAATGCAAGGATATCCCTGCAGGATAGAATGTGTTCCCTTTCCCTCAGGATCTGTCCCTGCTTCTTCCTGGCCATTGGGCCTATAACTAGAGTTAAGTCACAGGACAGCCCAGTCAGGGACATGGTAGCTTGAAAGGGGGAGGAAAGGGAGACTATCTCCCAAATCAAGCCAGCATATACTGGAAGGAGCCAGAGGAATACACTAGACCAGATTCTGAGAGTGCTTAATCGTGAATACCAGAATGTAAGATTGAATATGGGAAAACACTGATTTGGAAATGCTCATAAGACTTATAATTTAATCAGATGGTGTAAACTTGCTGCTGTAATGGCTCCTAGAAACATACAAAAAGTGATGGCCCACCTTCATGAGGTCAAAATGCCAGCATGGTTCATCATAGATGGTAGAGAAAGAATTAAAAGACTCAGGGATGCAGACATGCTGAATGGATATACCAAGTGAGGCTGGGAAGCTACACTAGATGAAGATGCACCATTTAAAGAATGCACTGACAGAGAGGCACCGACATTACTGTTGGATGTTGGTTCATCTCTATGGGCCAGAGTGGGTGGTAGGAGGGACCATTACAGAACTAGGCTCACTGATAGCAGAGGAAATAGGACTCCAACACGGCCAAGGCCAAGTGGCATTACTTATCCTTCAGAAGCTGTTTATGGATGCAATAATTGTAATGCCATTATTGTGGATACAACTATTATAGTGAGCAGCAAGTTCAGAGTGGTAGCCAAAGAGGCCTAACCCACAAAGAGTTGTGGAGATAGTTAATGGACCACTGTATCCTTAGGGGCAGAATATATGAGCAGCAAACAAGAGTACTACTCAACTTGTGTCAGCAAAAGAAACCATGGCTAGATGATCAGGACAGTTACCCCACAAAAATTAAGCTCCTTACTTGGTTTCTGGATCTGAGCTAGTTTTCAGACACAGGGCTCATTGACTGAAGGAGAGGCCATGTCCCCAAGAAGAAGGACCCTGCAACACCTCTGCACATATATAATGATTCCACTAGTCCTTCCCCCCAAAAAGATCTATAATGATTTACTCTGATAATTATACTCTGAAGAAAGGAAAATACCCAAATATTTTATGGATAGTTAGACATAGGGTTTGAGTTGACATTGATACTCAGATACCTGAAATATCACCAAGGTCCCCCAGTTAAGGTAGGCATAGGAAGACCACCTAGTAAATCAAGTCCTGGCCAAGGTCTAGCTCTCAGTGCTTCTACTGAGTCTTATGGACCCACCTGTGGTCATTTTCCCAGTCCCAAAATGTCTAAATGTCTAATTGGGATGGATATAGTTCATTGTAAAGTGGAAGTGGTGCATCAGATTGAATATGACTAGAACCGGAGGGCACATGCAAGCTGCTCAGATCTCACATCATCTACCATTATTTCACAGGGGGTCCCTCTCTTAGCTCACACTTACAGCCACATGGGAGAATCCTTTATGACTAGCTGACAGAGAATGAAAAGCTCAGTCTTGGATTTTAGACGTGTGAGCTTAGTGTCTGGTCTCAAGCCAAAATAGGCAGAGTAGCTGTACGACAGCCTCCCTTAGGGATAGCCTGGAAAGACAGAGGTGAGGGAAAATCCTTCCGGTGGATGGAGCTCCAAGTGTTACCTCTGACCATCCACTCTGTGTGGAAAGAGAAATAGCTCCAGGATATATATAGACTAATAGGTAGTGGCAAATAATCTGACAACTGATCAGTGACCTAAAGGGAGAAAGACTGGAATGCTGGGAACCAGGGTGTCTGGGGTAGAGGCATATTGATGGACATGTGGGAACATGTAAAAATTATAAATATCTTTGTATCATATGCTAACACCCATCAGAGTGCATCTATGATGGGAGAGACACTAAACAAGCAAGCTGCTAAAATGACCCAGACAGTTGATGTCAGTCAGCTCCTGTCATCAGCCACTACAGTGCTGGTATGATGAGAATAAGAATGAGGTGGCCATGGTGGCAGATACTGAGGATAACCTGGGCTCCCATTTGCCAAGGCTAATCTAGCTGCTACTGCTACCAAATGTCCAACTTCTACAGCAAGAGAAACCAATACTTGCCCTCAATTTAGCACCACTCTTCCAGGTAGCAAGTTGACTGCACTGAGTCTCTTTCACTCTGGAAGGACAAGCAATTTGTTTTGACAGAAATAGATACTCATTCCGAGCATGGATTTGCCTTTCCTGTGAATGCCACTCTCTGGGGATGTACACAAGATCTCAGAGAAAGTCACATCAGATCAAGATATCCACTTTACAGAAAGGGAGGTACAGGAGTGGATCCATCATCATGAAATATATTGGTCATACCTCATGCTGGACGACCTAGAAGCCAATAGGATGGTAGAGCTTTGGGATGGCCTACTAAAGAAACAGCTGAAGCTCTAGCTCAGCGGTGATATTTTTGAAGATGAGGTGTCGTACTCTAGGATACAACATACACCTTGAATCAAAGACCTTTATGGTGCTATATCCTAAATTGGAAGAATTCATGGGTCCAGGGACCGAGAAGGATAAAGGAGTGGCCCTGCTTATGATCACTCCCAATAACCCACATAAAAAATTTGTGCTTTCTGTGCCTACAACTCCAGGTTTTTCAAGGTTAAAGGTCCCCATCTCCAAAGTGGGAACATTTCCACCAGGGGACTCAGCACGAAACTCCATACCTTGAGCTGCCACCTGGCATTTCAGGCTCCTCAGGTCCAGGGATCAGCAGGCAAGAAATCACCATCTTGACAGGGATGATTGACTCTGGTTATTTGGGGAGGTAGAGATGCTACTACACAATGGAGACAGGGAGGAAGGTGATACCTGGGCACCTCTTTAGTATTCCCTTCCTTAACTGTGATGGTAAATGGACAAGTACAGTAACCCCAAGGGCAAGGTCAATAGAGCTCAGACCCTCAGGCCTGAGGGTCCAAGTTATGCCAATAGCTTGAACCCAGCAAAGGTGCTAACTGAAGATGAGGGAACATCTCAACATCCGCAACAGATAGTGGCAGAAGGAGACATTGCATAGAGGTCGGGGCCCTTAGAGCAGCTGCAGGAGCGGGAGCTGTAATCCATTAATTTTCCTTCTGAACTATAATTTATCTCATTAACCTTCCTCTTGTAAGTCTCCCCCAGGAAGAGAGGCCCATGAGAACTGTGGCAAATTTAGCAGCACTTTCCCCAACAAAGTACTTCCCTGAAGTCCTCCCCACATTCTGGTGATATGCATGGGGATCTCAAAATGCATTAGGACAGAGAGAGCTTTATCATTTCATTATCTTGGATATGGCTACTTCTTGGAATTTCATGTAATATGCAGAGGGCATGTGCTTCTTGTCAATGCTATCTGTGATGGTCAATTTTATGTGTCATCTTGACTGGGCTAAGGGAGGCCCAGAGAGCTGGGTGTGTCTGGAGGGTGTTTCTGGAAGAGCTTAGCACTTGAATCCATAGACTGAATAGAGAAGATTGCTCTCACCCATGTGGGTGGGCATTGTTCGATCCTTTGAGGACCTGAGTAGAACAAAAAAATGGAGGAAGGGTAAATTTGCTCTCTGCTCCAGTGGGGACATCCATCTTCTCTTGCCCTCGGACATATGTGCTTCCACTTCTTGGGTCTTTGGATTGGGGCTTACATCATTGCCTCCTCTGAGATCTTTGGGTTGGACTAGAATTGCACCATGGCTTTCTTGGGCCTCCAGCTTGCAGACAGCAGATTGTGGGATTTCTCAGCCTCCATAATGGTGTGAGCCAATTCCTTATAGTAAATCTTTCATGCACTCTTTTTCTCTATCCTATTGGTTCTGCTTCTCTGGAGAACCCTGACTAATACATTATCCATCCCCCATCCCAGTCCCAGCTCCCACCACCCCTTCCACTCCCATTGCACCCAGACATACAAAGAGCTCAGCCACTTTCAAACAGTCAATCAACCAATCAACAGGTATTTCATGAATGACTTTGCTCATGGACTATGCCTAGCATCCCCAGTCCTGAAATCAGGGCCTGGAACTTTCTAGGTGCTCTATACATTATTTTTTAAATAAAAAAACTTCTGGGTATACTTAGCTGCTAAATGAGCACTGTGGCCCTGACTGTTGCTATTTTAGGAGGTTGGAGATATATGAGGCTGGAGAAGGAAAGATGTCACAAAGAAAGTAGCACTTCTTCTAGGCCTTGAAAAGTACATAATGTCTACACAATTGAGAACATTTGGAACTAAAGGGGACTCATTCATTCATTCAGCACATAAATACCGGGTATTTGCTTGGTGCTTGGGATGCGGCAGTGAACAGAAGAGAGAAAAACAATGTCTGTCCTCAGGGAGCTCCCATTCTTGTGGCGAGAGACAAACAATAAGTGAGTGAGTTTGTGGTCTGTTAGCAGGTGTAGAGAGCTTTGGGGAAGAATAAAGCAAAAAGAGAATGCTACAGAAGGTCAGCAGGGTGGAGTGGGTGCAAGGACCAGGTTCCCAGACGTGAGATAGGGAGCCATGTGGATCTTTGGTGAAGAGCATTCAGGCAGAAGGAATAGCAGGTACAAGGGCCCTGAGGTGTGTGTATGCCTGGTCTACGTGGCTGGCTCAGAGTGAACTAGGGCAGAAAGAATAGGGAGGTTGGAGGTTCAAACTTTTAGTCTGAGTGAGAAGGAAAGCATGGAGGGTATATTAGTTTTCTTTTGCTGTGTAACAAATCACCACAAACTTAAGGGTTTAAAACGGCATAAATTTAGTATCTCACCCTGACACCAAGGGTCAGGATTCTGGCATGTTTTCAATGGGTCCTTAATTCAGGATCTCACCAGGCTGAATCAAGGTGTCAGTGGCAATTGCAATCTCCTCTGAGGTTTGGGATCCTCTTCCAAGTTCACTGATTGCTGGCAGAATTCAGTTCCTTGTTGTTATAGGGCTGAAATCCCCACTTTCTTGCTACCTGTTAGCCTGGAGCCATTCTTAGCTCCCAGAGGTCACTTGCTATTCCCTGCCACCTGGCCCTCTCCACAGCATGGCTGTTTTTGAGGGCATCTCTGCTGCTTTGACTTCCTCTGTTTCTGACTTCTGGACCTTTGAAAAGGACTCACCTGATTAAACCAGGCCTGCCCCCACCGGTGGGACCATTTTAGGATTTCGCCTACCTAAGAGGGCTTGAGCAGAAGAAAGGCACGGTCTGACTTATGTTTCAGCAGGATGGCACTGGTGCTGTATTGAAAATAGACTTGGGGGAACATAAATAGAAACAGGGTGACCAATTAGGAGGCCATCATGGGGCATTGGGATGGAGAGGGCTGACAGCGTGTTGAAACCATTGCATGGCTAGGGAATGCCTAGAAGCCTAGCAGGGGAGTCTAGACTTTATCTTGGTGGCAAAACTGAACTGGGGAGAAGTATAACTTTAGATTCACCCAAGCATAATTGCTCAGACGCTCCTTTGCCTCATCCTGTAAAGGGATCTGCCTGTAGTAAAAGCATGATGGTTACCGATGGAAAAGAGGTGGAGCAGAGGTGAGTTGGTGTGCCTGGGTTTGCTGAGGATACTGCAGCCAGGAGTGGCAGGTCACACACCTGACATCCCCCCAAAATCTTCAAGCTCCGACTCGGGCCAGAATCTCCATTCGCCTCCTGTCTTAGGACCTCCCATTCCTCCTTCTTTCCTCCTGTCAAGGAAAGCATGTCCTAGGATCCCACGAGATGGAAAGCAGAAAAGGCTCCCAGCCGTGGAAGGCAGAAACAGTTTGAAAAGCACAGCAGGGATGTGCCTGTGAATATCTTCTAGTCTGAGACGTGTCACCTTTCCATGAGGAGAAAGAAAGAGAATGAGGAGGCATATTTGAGGCAGGGTTGGTGAAGGCTAATGTGGAACTCGGTGTGAAAGGATCTAGCCCAGAGCCTGGCACAGAGCGGGCCCTCCATCCAGTGATGTTTACTGGGGGCTTGCTCTATGGGCCAGGTGACTAACACGTCATCCTTGCCTCAAGGAGTTCGGTTTTGTTGAACACAAGTTTTCAAATAGCTTGTGTGCGACAAACAAACACACGTGTGTGTGTGTGTGTGTGTGTATGCCTTCTGAAGTCAGGCTGTGTGGGTTGAGATCCTGACTCTAGCACTTAATTGCGTGATATTATGCCAATCACTTGCCCCTCTTTGAAAATGGGGTGATAATAATAGTACCTGCCTCAGAGAATTTGTAGCAAGGTTGCATGAATGACGTAAATGAACATTTGTAGTGTTTAGAAAAGCATCTGGAATATAGGTATGCTATGTAAGTGCTTGATGCATAAAAACGTGTGAATCTTAAAATCTCAAATGATGTCTCCTCATCTTGTGACATTCTTTCTCAATTCTTGGAACCGCCTTGCACTGGGTGCGAACAGAACTGAAGGGGTCCTCCTTTTTGTATGAACGAAGGAGAGAGTGTTCCCAGGCCAGCCTTCCTGGGAGAATGTGGTGGCTACCTGAGCTCAGCCCAGAGCCCGGCTGCCTGGCTGGCCAGCATGTGGCCTCCAGGCTCCACCCTAGACCAGTAAAGCCCCGTTGCTGGGAATAAACTTTTAAAATGTCCTCAAGAGCTTTTACTTTTTAGTATTTATTTTTTTAAAGATTTATGTATTTATTTTAGAGAGAGAGAGCGAGAGCATGTGTGCTCAAGTGGGGGGAGGGGCAGAGGGAGAGAATCCCAAGCAGACGCCCCACTGAGCAGGGTGCCCATTCATGGGGCTCAATCTCATAACCCGTGAGATCGTGACCAGAGCTGAAACCAAGAGTCGGACGCCTTACTGACTGAGCCACCCAGGCACCCCAAAGCGTCCTTGGGAGATTTTAATATCTGATGAGCTATGGTGCTTACTAGTAATATTGATTTGTCTTTCCTGCCTGTGTTTAATTTTCACTTTTGTCTATGGAGAGTGAGTGTGCATACGTGTGTGAGGTAATCCTTTGTCATCCACCTGCTGTGACAGGGTTTCGGTAACAACTGGTTTGGATATAGGCTTTTGTACCAAAGCTCTTTCTATTGTCAGGCTGGTGAATAAAGCTCATTATTTATTTCTGTTCTGCTGTTAAGACATAGAGATCTTTCTTGTTCTCTCATTCTCTCTCTCTTCCTCAAATGTGGGAATGATCACCCTTTCTGACCCTTTTCTATATCCCTTTCTGAGTCAGGTAGAAATATTTAAGGGCCAGCAGTGCTGATAATAACTGTTCTGGGAGGTCAGAGAGGGAAGTAGAAAGACAAGGCCTGAGCTTGGTGTGAGGAGAGTGGGAGAGCTTCTGAAAAGTGGAGAAAGGAAAGTGCCCCCCGCCCCCAGGAGCCCTCCCAGTCTCCTGGCACTGCTAAGGGGACAGTCAAGTTGAGTAATTTAGAGGGGCGCCTGGGTGGCTCAGTGGTTAAGCATCTGCATTTGGCTCTGGTCATGATCCCAGGGTCCTGGGATCGAGCCCCACATCGGGCTCCCTGCTCGGCGGGAAGCCTGCTTCTCCCTCTCCCACTCCCCCTGCTTGTGTTCCCTCTCTTGCGCTGTGTCTCTGTCAAATAAATAAATACAATCTTTAAAAAAAAAGTTGAATAATTTAGAATTGCATCTTTAGTGGGCTGTTAATCTCCATCCCCACCCTCCTCAGAATGCAAATGGATAGCTCAGAACAGAGCTGTCTGTCTTTCGGACCCTCCCCAATTGTTTTGTTTTGGCTGATGGGCGGATTCCCAGTTATATAACCCCTTCACCATTAGATGAAACCTCATTATTCTGCAGTGTGGTGTTCCTCAGGTCTGGGTTCACATTGAGCTACCTGAGAGGAGCTGGGAACGTGCTGTTTCTCATCATTTCCACCCAGCAAGAGAATTGGAGAGAAACAGCTATATCTGCGTCAGTTACAGTGGGGGTCCTTGGGGGCTGTTATATAATCTTCCAGAGACAGTGGAGTGGGGTGGGCCTTGCGGTGCACCAGTGGGTGCACTTGCTCAGACAGCGTCTCGTCCTTACTACAAGTCTTGAGTAAGTAAGTTCTCTTTCAAACCCAGGGGATTTTCGAGGCATATTCGTATGCGGTCGGGTGAGGCAGGGGGACTTCTAAATTGACTTGAGATCTTCTTGCCCACGGATAAGCAAAATAAGAAAATGAACGAAAACAAAGCTAGGCTTTCCTTCCAGGCCCGGTAATTGTTGTGTTTTGGGTCCTAAAGGAGCTCTGATCCAGGCCAATCAGGTCACTAGCACAATAACCCTTGAATCCGAATATGAAAACCCTGAGTCTCAGAACAGATGCTCAGCTCCAGAGGGAAGCGGAAGCGTTGGTGAGATGTCTAGGCCTGGAGCCCTCTGAGGCGATTAGGGTGGCAGGATGGCACAGTGGGGGACAGAATGGAGGGCTTTTGGGGTAGCAGAACTGGTTTGATTCTGCTCTGCCACTTACTAGTCGTATGATCTTGAATGAGTCACTTCATCCATAGGATCCATCCAGGAAAACAGAAGCCGCTCTTAGTCTTTCATCAGAGGGTATTTAATTATACAGACAATGGAAGAGCTAAAGAGACAAACAGCACGTCAGGGCAGCGGGGCTTGGGGACCAGCACGGCAGGAAGCTGCTGCCCCCTGAGACCCAGAGGGGGGTGTCTTATCAGAGTTTGGAAGCCAGGGCTGTCTTCGGGGAGCTGGGACAATGAAAAGAGGGAAGGTCAAGGGAGAGCTAGAGTAATGGGAGAGACAAAGAATAGCTGGAAAAGCCATTCACAGCAGAGAGAGAAGAGGAGAACTCCCCGGGCTTCTTGCTTCCTCTCACCCTCCAATCTGGCACAAGTGCCCCACTGGCAGGGCCTGCTAGAGGGCAAAGGAGCATGGGAAACGAGTCTTCTGTGATACAGGACAAAGCAGGGAAAGGGCAGGGAATGGATCTAAGAGCAAATAGGTACATGGCTTGCACAGCCTCTAGTGTCTCTAAATAAATTGTATCTAATGATTAATCACTAACTCCTGCCATCCCTGGGGTCAGGCATGGAGTGAGACTGGCCAAGAAACACTCCCAGTTGTCTGGGAGGGGAAGGGAATGCAGTGTTTGCCCCGATACGTGCCTCCTGTGCATTTAGCACCTCTGCCCTCCGACTGTCCATTTAGCTCCAAGTGGCCGGGGGTGGGCTCAGCTGCCAACTGAATGTAGCTCAGACCGTATTCTCTGCGGGAAGCCTTGCTCCAAAAACACTCTCTTAGTTTGGGTTCCTCCAAAACCAGCCTTGGGACGGGGTCCTGGGTGCAAGTAGTTTCTTTGAAAGGTGATCCCAGAAAATAAGAGGGAGGACATGGGAAAGGGAGAAAAGCCAATAAAGGGTGGATGAATGAGCAGATTCCTGTGGGCAACTGGGTTTGGTCCTGTGGGAGACCCTCTGAGAAATGGTGTGGAATTCACTTAAGAATCATCCTACCAGCGAACAGGGAGGCTGGAGCTTTACTCCCATCCCTCACCGGTAGAGGGTTTCCACCTAGAGAGTAACTTTTCCTTGACTTCTAGACTGTCTGGGGTGGAGCAAGCTCCCTCAATGCTGGAGAAAGCCCTTTGGCAGAGAAGCAGCTTAACGGCATGCTGGGACCTGTCTGCTGCACCTGTGGGGGAATCCAACAGGTAGGCCATGGGAAGCATGTGCCATAGTCACTGAGCCCCCCCAAAAATCCCTAAAGTGTGTTATTAGGTAGTAAGAGGGGTCATTCTCACCTTTGCCTCTTGGCTCCGGGCCCTGGGTTATCTGACTTTGGGGAAGTAACACCGTACATTGGCCATTTATTTCATCCTATAGATTAGCATCCCAACCTTACAGGCTGTGGGGCCCAAGCAACATGGAAAAGAGACCGCGCTACTAAAGCTCTGGTCATAGGTGAATGCAGCCACTGCCAAAACCTTGGTAAGGTAGGGAGGAAGCGAGGGGTCAGGGGGCATAGAAAGAAGTACCCCGATCTCTCTCCTCCATTTCTTCCCTCCCCAGTCTCCTACTGGTGCCTCTCATTGGCTGAGCTCAACCGGAAGCAGAAGGAAAGTTTGCCTGGATGATGCAATCCACAGGGGTCCATCTTCTGAAGAACAGCGCAGGGCGAAGAGAGCCAGAATGATGGGGCAGAGAGGTGGCAATGAGAACACAGTCTGATTGCTTCCAGAATGCCTCTCTGCTTTCCATCCATTCCCACCGTCATCGTCTTTGTTCCAGCCTCGTTATTCCACCCCTGGACTACTGGGGCAAGCTCCTAACCCATCTCCCTGTCTCCAGTCCACCATTCCTAATGTCTGCGACACAGAGTCCTTCCATTCCTGTTTCAGAGAACTCCAGTGTTTCCCATTCTCTACTCATTACTGAAGATGGCCAGGACAATTCCAAGACTTCACATCTTATTTCTAATAAGGAGGATAGACATTAAGAAACTAGAAATGGATAATTTCACCATAAGAGAGATGTGGTTGAAAAGATGTGTAAATTTGACTCTTTAATGTCTTGGCATCATAGTCGAGGCTGTTCTCAGTCCAAATTTTTCCTTCCAGACTTGTTTTCTAAGACTTGTGTTCTACTGCATTCTTCCATGTGCCTTGGGTCCTAGCCCTGCTGATTGCCTGACATCCTTTGACAGCACACACCACCCACACTGAGAATTCTAGGTCTTTGCTCTTGCTGTTCCTCCCGCCCAGAAAGCCCCTCCCCAGCCGGCCTTGGCGGATGGTCTGATCAGCTGCTCACAGTTAGTTGAGTCAGAACACCAAACCTGTAAGACCTCATACTCAGAGTGTGGTACCTAGATTGGCAGCATAGCAGCACCTGGGAGCTTGTTAGGACTGTAACTCTCAGGCTCACCGTACCTAGAATCAGAACCCTGCATCTGGACCAAATCTCCAGGTGATTCCCATGTGCTTGAAAGTCTGAAAAGCAGCAGATGTTGTCTGAGCAACCGAAGTGGGGCTTGTGGCTTGAGTAAGGGAGCTTGGCTTCTTACCTTGTCTCCCTAGAATAAAGGGTTAGGGGGGCTCTGTTTTTAGTTAGTTATAAACCACTTGTGTTCTTAGCTCTGAAGTTATGAGGGGGCTAACAAAATGGCTAAGAGAATGAGCTTTTGCATGATACAGCCATGGGTTCAAATCTCTGCTCTCCCACTCACTAGCTTGGGGTTTTAATAAAGGCAGTTAACCTCTCTCGGTCCCAATTTTCCAAAGGGTAATGTGTTAATGATATCATAGCATAGATGTAAGGATCAAATTAAATCAGATGTGTTCACTGTTTAATAAATGTTAACTGCATTTGTTATTTTGCAAACCCGTGAAGCAAAGTCACTGGTCAAGAAGCCCTTTTGTGGGAAGGTCTTGGCCATTTAACTAGTGGTGGGAGGAGCAGGTCTTTGGTGATATAACAGGAGCCCAAGGGCGTAAGAGTGGCAAATCAGAGAAAACAAAGGTGTATCCAAGAGCAGTTTAGTCTACCTGGCTGAACAGATGCTCTCCTAACAGAATGATGTCTGCAGGCACTATCTGGAAGGTAGGCGGTATCCTGGTGGGCTCCCTGGAGGTCGTGTTACGAGGATTGGTGACCCCTCCCCTTAAGGTATAAAGTCAGTGATACTGTACCTGATCTGACAGGACTAAAATGGAGATAGGCCACCATCCTCCTGGATGGCTCATCTCAAATAACTGTTACCATCTAATATCTTCCTGGTACTCTACTACTTACAAATCACTCACATTTCCGTCATCTCTTTTAATTTGGAATGTGACAGGGTTTAGCATGCCGTTCAAGTCTCTCGTGACTGCCCCCTTCTGCTGATTCACACAGGAAAAACAATCCAGTCCAGAGTAAAAAACAAACCTCGAGTGTGTCTCCCCAGACCCTGACATTTTGAGTAAGAAATAGAAGGACTTGGGGGCTCATGGGGTGTTTTCATCCCTCCTTCCTGCTGAAGGTTGTGACTTGGGGAAAGAAGGGAGGTGGTGGGTTGGGAGGGGCTGGCTTTGTGGGGGGCTTTCGAAGTATGGAATTGGTGGACTTGACATACCAGAGTGAGGGGTTGCTGGCACGAGGGAGTGAAATCTCAGGAGGTGTGGGGTTTTGGCCTGGGTGTTTGCCAAAACCATCTCGAAGACTTTAAAGGGGCATTTGCGACTGTGGAGAAAAATGCCCAGAAAAAAATGCAAAGCTCAATGTGATCAATGGCACATGGAGCAACATTTCATTTTCAAATGAAAACAAGAAGGGAGGGGCTGGAAACATTGTAGACTCTAGACCCAAATGCACGGGATGTGGGCCACAAGCAAACTGAACTTGAATGTTGATGTAAGAAGGAAAATATGTACGCAGATTCATTTTCCTCATCTTGTAGGTTTACATCAAACCGAGGTCTGTCAACTATTGTTGAGAGAATTCAGCCCAGGGAGTCTGCTGTATGTCTTGTTCCGAAGAGGCAGCCCAAGACAGTGGGTCAGTCTTGGCCTCAGTAGTTCAAATCCACTCTAGTGCCCATCCTGGCCTGACCTAGCTTTCCAGAGGCACAGGGAAGTCCAAGTTCCTCCAAAGCCACAGAAAAAATTGCAGGAGTAGAGAAGGAGCTGGCCAGACAGGACACTGGAGTGAGCTGACAGTGAAGTGGGAGGGAAATTAGGAGCAAGTGGCGTCTTGAAAGCTCAAGGAGGATAGGTTTAATGAGTGATCAGTAGTGTCATGGGCTGGAGAGAGGGGAGATGTGCAGGCGACAACAGGAGGGGACCTCTGAACCTGGGTGGGGTGGAGTGATAGGAGGTGGGAGACCTGGGGGCTGGCCCCACCTACTGTGAGGTCTTGGGAAGTCCACTGACCTCTCTGTCTTGCCTTTCCTAAGTGTTATGGTTAAATGATTTATTCTTTTAATTTAATTTTAGTTTTTTTTAAAAGCCTTTATCTTTATTTTTAAATTTTCGTTTATTTTTATTTTTTAGATTTTTTATTTAAATTCAGTTGAGTTAACATATACTGTATTATTAATTTCAGGGGTAGAATTTAGTGATTCATCAGTTGCATATAATACCCAGTGCTCATTACAACATGCCCTCCTTAACACCCATCATGCAATTACCCCATCCCCCTACCCACCTCCCCTCCAGTAACCCTCAGTTTGTTTCCTGTAGTTAAGAGTCTCTTCGATGGACTCTGAAAAACAAACTGAGGGTTCTAGAGGGGAGAGGGGTGGGGGGAGGGGTTAGCCTGGTGATGGGTATTAAAGAGGGCACGTTCTGTGTAGAGCACTGGGTGTTATGCACAAACAATGAATCATGGTACACTACATCAAAAACTAATGATGTGATGTATGGTGATTAACAACAATAAAAAATTTAAAAAAAGAGTCTCTTATGGTTTGTCTCCCTCTCTGTTTTTATCTTATTTTATTTTTCCTTCCCTTCCCCTATATTCATCTGTTTTATTTCTTAAATTCCACACGAGTGAAATCATACAGTATTTGTCCTTCTCTGATTGACTTATTTCGTTTAGCATAAAAGTTCTATCCACGTCATTGCAAATGGCAGTATTTCATTCTTTTTGACGGCTGAGTAGTATTCCATTGTATACATATGCCTCATCTTCTTTATCCATTCATCTGTTGATGGACATCTGGGCTCTTTCCATATTTTGGGTATTGTGGACATTGCTGCTATAAACATTGGGGTGTATGTGCCCCTTTGAATTACTATTTTAGTTTTAAATGAGTCTATGATGAAAAAGTTGACTTTAAATTGGAAATTCAAGCTTTCTTTTTTTTAAGGAGATAGAAGTTTATTGAATATACAGCAAGGAAGTGGCAGGCAGGACAGCAAGGGAGGGACAGTCTGCCTCAAGGCAGTGATGGGGGGCTGCAGTTAAAGGGGACTTTTTTGTGTTCCTAAAGTCTAGTAGAATGAGACTAGAGATTTTCTTTCTTTCTCCCCTTCCTTCCTTCCTTCCTTCCTTCCTTCCATCCTTCCATCCTTCCTTCCTTCCTTCCTTCCTTCCTTCCTTCCTTCCTCCTTACTCCCTCCCTCCCTTGCTTCCTTTCTTACTGTTAACAAGTGGGATTCTACTAAACACATTATTCTGAGACACATTTTGGTTCACTTAATCTGTGCTCATTTATTGAATGAATGGGTAATACTTGCCTTTCGTTCTGTATTTTGTAAAAGTGAGAGGTTAGGTCAGGCCCTATGTCCTTTCGGCCCTTACACTGGTAAGAGAAGATCCCAAGAGAAGCGGATGGGAAAGAGGCAGAAATGCTCAAGCGAGCTATGTAGGAACACTGGGCTTTGGAGCAGGAAGGCTGTCAACAATCATCTGGAACAGCAGCTCTCCACAGACAGGGTTATCTTCAAGTTGGAGTTAGGCCATAAGAATTTTTTTCAAATAATAACTGATAGAAGTTGTAGAATTTTGTTGTTGTTGTTGTTTTTTAAAGGTATCCCTGGAACAACATCATTTTTCAGGTAACCCCAGGGCATCCATGGGCTGAGTTATATATCACATACATCTGAGAACATGATCTCAACCTATTTCCCCTCCCTCCATCACCTTTGTATTAGAATGCAGATTTTGTTACTCTAACAAAGACCTGAAGCTGGAGCAGGTGCAAATCTTCAGAAATCTTGAGAGCTGGTTGTTAAACATAGTCCTCATTAAAAATTAAATTATATAAACTTGAAAGGGAATAAAATACATTAAAAGCAATGTAACGAATACTCAGAACCACTTCCTGGTTCTTTTACCACATTTTACTATTTTCTGTGCTCTTACAGTGACTTACATCTGTTGCATGTGCATGGCGGCACGGCTCTGTAGTGGTGTGATTCTCAGCCCCACAGCTCTGACCGTCTAGACTCCTTTGATCCTGCTACTCTGGCATCTCAACGCCTGCATTGTATCCTCGGTCCAAGGAGGCTTGCTAAGCTCGAATCCTGCCTGTATATCAGCCAGAGGAAAGAGGAGAAACAGGAAGGAGGTTCATTTCTTCTCTCTTCGATGCATGGTCTTGAATTTACACACATCCCTTCTGCTGACTTCCTACTGGCCACACCTAGCTGCAAAGAAGCCTAGAAATATGGCCTTCATCTGGGATGCCATATGCCTGGCTAAAACTTTGCCTAGAAGGCAAAAATGGACACTGGGGAACAGCTGGCCTCTCTGTTATAACATTTTGTTGGTTCTCAGCTAGCTTTAGGCCACCAAATGCTCTCTCCTACCCTCACCGCACCTCCTCTGAAGGCCTATTACAGGGTTTTAGGAAATGCTCCTGCCACTGTCTGTAGCTCTTACAGACCTGGCACGTTCTGGCCGATCTCACATCCTCAGCCTCCAGACAGTGCGAGGAGACTCAGACACACGAGCCAGGACCATCTTTTCTAGAAAGAGAGCACCAACAGATGAACACTGGCACAGAGGCCACCCCTACCCCCCAGTCAGGGCTGAGCTGAGCTCAGGTGGGGAGGGGATAATGATACCATGAAAAATTAAACAGTACCTGCCTCGAGGACCTTTTAGTCCTGGTGAAACCCTTATTCCTGGGAGATCACTAAACAGTACAGGTAATAACTGATAAAGACCAGGTAGCTTCTTTCTGGGGGTGCCTGGGGGGCTCAGGTCATGATCCCCGGTTCTTGGGATCTAGCACCGCGTCAGGCTCTCTGCTCGGTTGGGACCTGCTTCTCCCATCTCCCTCTGCCTACTTGTGTTCTCTCTCTCTCTGTGTCAATAAATAAATAAAAATCTTAAAAAAAAGTAAAAAAAAAAAAGACTAGGTAGCTCCTTTCTAATTTTAAATTCTGGGCAAGGAATTAGTTCTCATGAACAACAAACTCATTGTTGGACTAAGCTCTTGTTTTTAGCCTTTACAGTTATAATCAAATAAAACTTAAAGCAAAGTTAGGTTGACATTAGTTAAAGATCTACCTAATTGTTGAGTTGCCTGATAATTAGGCAGAAACGGTAAGCAATTCACATAAATGACTGTAATTAGCATTATTTTTACATAGCCAAGCAAAGTTTCTAATTTTCCCTGTTATCCTGTGTAGTTTATTGGTTGTCACTCTTGGCTCCAGCCATAACTAATACTTATGTGGAATACCCCAGCTCTTTCTGACCTCTGACCTTTGCCTGGATGGCCTCTCCTGTGCTTCCCCACCAAGCCCCCTTCATACTGGGAAGTGGCAAGGCAGAGTGGTCAAGCGCTTGGGGCTCTGGAGTCAAAATGCCTTCACAGCTCACCTCATGACTTAAGCTGGATGGACTTAGTGAATTGTTTTATCTTTCACTTCCTCAGAATTGTCCATATACAATTCCTGAGAATGTGCCTAAGTCATGTTGGTTGTTATGAGCCCATTTATTCATTCAACAAAGAATTTTGGCATCTGCTATTTACCAGGTGCTGTTCTAGGTGCTGAGAATTAATAGTGAACCAAACAAAGTCCCATGGTTTACTTTTTAGAGGAGGGAGACAGACAAGTAACAACTATTGAAGTTTACAGGTGGTGATAAGTCTGATGAAGAAAACAAGGCATAGTAAGGTATAAGCGTGAGGGAGGATGCTATTTTAGCAGAGGAAGTGTATTAGTCAGAACATACGAGATCAAACTGCAGTAACAAACAACCCCCAATTTCAGGGCTTATCTTTTTTGTTTTTGCTACATGTCCACTGTGGGACAACAGGGGATTCTACTCCACATGCTTATCACATTGGGACCTGGGCAGACTACGTCATTATGTTCTGAACTGTCCCTGGTCATTACAGTAGGTTGAAGGGGGAATGTGATCACTTACATCTGGAAGTGACATTGACTTGACTTAAGGGTTTGGCAGAGAATGCAGGCCCCTACCTTGGGCCTGGAAGGAGAGGAACCAGAAATATTGAGGTGCTGAGTAATCTCCATTTGCCCCAAATATGTTCTCTGTTCTTTGCTGCCCTGTTGTGTGCTCTTGAACCTGAACTCCATGGACTGTATCACTAGGGCTTTCTTGCCTTCTGGCTCCTGGTTGTGTTTGGCAAAAGTATGCAGCTTCATGAGACCTGAGGATGGAAAAATTCTTCCTGCTTCCTGCTCAGCCATAGTTCCAGCCACAACTCTACCAAGCACAGTCATGCCCATGGCTGTGGCTCTCAGGTGGGCTCTGGTAACACCATTTCCTTTCCTTGTCCTTCAGGACTACGAGTAAGGTGGTGTCAGCCTCTCAGCATTGCTAATTCTTAGGAGCAAAACCTCTTCTTGATTTCTTCTGTGAATAGTACCTTCAGGAAAAGAGCTCTTCGAAGATCGTACCTGAGATAACACTTGAAGTGAAGGAGAAAGTCAAGCAGGTATCTCGGGAAAGATGGTTGAGTAGACAGAGCAGACCTGGAAGAGGAGGTGGGGGAGTGGTGCTGGGCACATTCAAGGACTAGGAACCAGGCAGTGTGGCTGGAGCCAGTGAGAGTGGTGGGACATTAGTAGGAGTTGAGAGCAGAGAGGTGGGGGCCTCTCTGATTATATCAGATTCTTCTGGGGGGATGGGAGGGATTTGGGATTTCATTCTGAGTGACACAGAAAACCACTGGAGCTTTTTGGGTAGGTGAGTGACATGATCTGGCTTACAGTTTTAAATCACTCTGATTTTAAGGACCAAATGGAGGTGAGGAGATCTGATAGCAGGCTAATGCCAGAGTCTCAGAGGGAGGTATGGTGGCTTGGCCCAAGGTGAGAACAGTAGAGGTGGTGACAAGGGGCCAAATTAGGATTACATGTTGAAGGAGACATAACAAGATGTGTTGACTGATTGGATGCTGGCACGAGAGAAGAGAACTCTTTTGAGAGGAAAGATTGAGGGGAATGCAGTTTTGGGGGAAGCGAGGGTAGAAATTGAGTGTCCAGTTCCATTCGTAGTAAGTTAAAGATACCTATTGGACCTTGCAGGGGAAAGTTAAGTTAGCAGGTAGAGGGGAGAGGTCAGAGCTAGGAATAAAAATTTGGTGGTTTCTAGTGGCAGGTGGTACTTAAAGCCAAGATATGGCTGAGCACTTCGGGAGTGAGAGCAATAGAGAAGAGGTCCAAGAATCAAGTGCTGGGTATTCTAACATTTAAAACTTCAGAAGATAAGGAGGCACCAGCAAAGGAGATTAGGAAGGAGTGGCTGAATAGGAGGGAAATTAAGTGAAGAAAGTATTTCAAGGAGGAGGGTGGATTAACTGCATCAAATGCTACTGACATACTGAGTTAGATGAAGACACTCTTTCAGGTCTTAAGTTGTCTGTCCCCTCCTCCAAGAAGTCTGTTCTAACCCCTGAGTGGATTCAATAACCTTCCGCTGTGCTCCCACACACCCACTGCTTCCTCTCTGTATAATTACCTCTTGTCATGTCCATCTCCCCCACCATCCAGAATGCCTTGAGGGTAGGGATGGTGTCTTACTCATAAACGACTCTGAACTTGATGCCATGCACTTAGTAATGTTAATATTAGTTCACAAAACACATGAATCAGTCAAGATGCTCTACACACCTGTTCCACCCCCGCAACTGACATATATTCACCGTCCAGGGCTCCAAATTTCATTCCCAAGAGTTGAAGTTCCCTAATTTTTTCACCTTGAAGAGGTCTGAAGATTTGTGGACTCCTTTAAAGCATTCCCATTACAGTAGTTGATATCCCACCAACGTTCCTCTTTCTTTTCATGCTGAGAGGTTCTGGGACTATTTTCACTGGTTGAGCAACTTAGGTACCACACGATGGGGCTGCAGAAACATGCAGGTAGAGATTTATAGATTGTCTGCCTTGGCGGTGACTCACTGAATTCTGAGGGTGAGACAATGGGTGGGGAGGGAGAGGGGAGAGGGAAAGAGAGAGAGACAGGCAGTCAGGGCTGAAGAGGAAGAGGGAAGGAGAGAGGCAAAGTGGGAGGGAGGGAAGGATAGAGAAGGAGAGAGAGGCAGCATAGAGGTAATGGCACAGTAAGTATAAAAGAGATGGCTGTGGGGAAATGAGCTTTTTCTCCTTTGACATCTTGGAAATGGTCTAGCCTAAGCCCTTCATTTTATAAAAGGGAAGCTGAGGCCAAGAAGTGAATGACTTACCCAAGACTTTAGAGTTGGTGGTAAGAGCTGGCCTAGACCATATTCCTTATGTCTCTCAGGTCAGTGCATTTTCTGTAACATGCTGGTGACTTTGGAGATGGGAAGAGTTGTCTCCTGTCCCAGGCAAATACCTTCCACTTATTCAGTGATACCTGGAACTGCTTTAAAAGACAACCTTCTTGTTCCACAAATGAGAGAAGCAAGGTGAACTTTGCAAATGATGGGGGAAAGAACAGGGATGGGGATGCTTCTGTGCTGAGGGATAAAGGATAGTAGTTCCTTAGGGGACAGCCAGGGAGGGGGTGAAGATACCCCAGTGTCTGGCTGGAAAGAGGGCAAGAAAGGTTAAATGGAAAGACTAGAGGTGTGGAATTCAAACTGAAATTGGGTGGGTGAGAGGGAGGGGAGCAAATCTAGCTATCCGATCCTGGGCATGAACAGGACCATCTCATGATGAAGTGACTTGAGTGAGCACACTGAAGAAGGCAGAAGAAAGGGAGAGGCCCGGTTCTCATCCAACAAGTGAGACAGTGAGGCCTGAATCTTCATTCCTTCCTACTAGGGACAAATGGTTTCCCAAGGAAGGCTCAGGTCAGTGGCGTTTGAGTACGACCAACTAGGATCTGAGCTGGGACATTCTTCTTCTGGTGACTGCTTTAATGTTCTCCTGGGCAGTGTCCATCCTGCCCTCTTAGCCACTGGGAAGTTGGGGGGGGTGGTTCATGCCTTGTTCAGGTCTCCAAAGCTGGGTGATCCTGGGGTTCAGCAGTGGGCTTGGTCCTTAGGCTCATGAGCTGAGTGTTCCAGGGGGATTTGCTTGAGTCTGGGGGCTTTGCCAGACTCTGTCTCACCTAGCTCTTTCTAACAATGCTAATTTCCAAGCCCAATCGTTTCTACAAAGAGCCTGGCAGCCTTCCCTCCCTTCTCAGTGAAGGTTTAATAGCAGAGTGCTGAAACAGGGCTCGTTGCTAAGCCTTCATTATTTTCACAACGTATACTACAGGACTCCTACTAACATACCATGAAGCATTGTCCTAATTAAAACTAAATGACTCATGTCAAATTAAATGAGCAGAGTACATCGGGTTAGCCAGGGCTCCGGCTTGCAATTGCATGTTTGTTTACTTGTTAACTGGCCAAGTTCAATCGTCTACAGCAGCCTTTTCTTCTTATCAATACAAATTACTGATGCTTCCGACTTGATCTGCTGGGGAGCCCGGGCCTGGGAGACAGGATGCCTGACAAGCAGTCCCACTGTGCCGTCTTGTAAAGCTGTTGAACCACCCTGTGCTGAGTTTCTCCTGGAGCAAAGGAAGCGTGATCTTCACCACCTACCCACTTCTTGTGGATGCTCCCAAGGCACTGTAAATTGGGGACATCGAAAGACCTCCTAAGTGTGCTCCCCCCTGGAAGAGCTTTAGTCCAAAGTTAAGGACTTTGACTAGGTCTTTGAAGGCTAGTATATGAGTCAGGATTTTACCAGAGAAGTGGAACCAGCAGAATATATGATACTGTCATATATATATAGTGTATGTATATAGTAGTGTATACATGTGTATATACTTGTGTGTGTGTCTCAAGAGATTTAGTGCAAGGGCTTGGCTTACACAATTGGAACGGCTGGCTAGGCGAATCTGAAATCCATAGGGCAGGCTGTCAGGAAGGGAAGACTGAAAACTCTCAGTAGGAGCTAAAACTGCAGTCCACAGGCAGGATTTCTTCTTCTTCAGGGAAACCTCAGTTCTATCTGAAAGGTCTTTCAACTGATTGGATCAGACCTACCGAGATTATTGAGGATATTCTCCTGAAAGTCAATTGGTTGTAGATGATGCCTTCACAGAGACACCTAGATTAGTGTTTGCTTGAGTAACTAGCTACTACAGCCAAGTTAAGTTGACAGGCAAAACTGACCATTGCAGCTAGAATCTGGAAGTGGTCATCCAATTTAGCAATATTGCCTTCACTTGGCTCAGGTGGGCAGGAAATAACGCTGTTATGTCTGTGGGTTCAGTTCAGTTTTTAAAGAAAGATTCTCTTGCAAATATTTCATTCATTCACAGTTCCATCAGGCATAATTTGGCGCCTTTGCACTGAGCTAGGAGCTAGAGGCACATCGTGGTTAGTCTGTGCCACAGTGGAGCTTACCATATGGTGGGTGAAATGAGTATGTACACAGAGGACAACATGGTGAATGTGACGAGAGAGATATGCATGTGGATTTCAAGAAGCCTCACCCAGGGAAATCAGAGGGGGCTTCTAGGAGGAGGTAATGCCTGAATGTGGAAGATGGGGAAAGGGGAAGAAAGAGGGACATGTGTGTAGAGAGGCCATCCCAAGCAGAGAGGACACAAAGCTAAGCAAAGGCACAAAGGTGAGGGGTCCCATGGATTTGTCAGGGACTATAAGCAGGTTTGTGTCCAGGAATGAGGGGAATGAGGTGTGGAGATTAGCAAGGCGGGGATGATGGCAAAGGCTGCATTCTGAAGAGACTCATAGAGGCGTTTGGACTTTTCTGTAGGTGGCAGGGAGAAGATTATCACCTCTGCATGTTGAAAGGGCCCTTTGCGATCTGTGGGAAAGATGGGATTAATGGAGACAAAACTAGGGAGAGGAAGGCCCATTAGAGGCTGGCAATACTGAAGGTCAGGACTAGGGCAATTGTTTCAGGTTTGGAAAGAAGGCATCCAGAAATACTTGGGAGGTGAACTCCATAGAACTGGGTGGTTGGTTGGTCCTGTGGGTGTGTAAGGAGAAGCAAGAAATGGAAGATGGAGCTATTGCTTCAGAGGGAGGCAAAGATTTATAGGGGAAGCTGATGAGCTCAGTTGGGGATATAGTGAGTTTGAGGTATCTGAGGGACACACAGCTGCCAGTTGTCAGCTTGACATGTGGATGTAGGGCTCAGGGAAAAGATCTGGGCTGGGAATTTGGGATTGTAGATGTTTGGGAACCATTAAAAATAGGTGGTAGTACAAAGCATGCAGTAGATAAGATCCTCTAGAAACAGACTCATGAGACAGACATTGTTTCCAATTCACAGACAAGAAAACTGGGTTAAGGCTCCTGTTTTGTGAAAAAAGGCAAACGCCAGCGGGAAGTGCATTTGTCACGTGTTATCATTTTGCCCTTCTTGTGAACGAATCACCTGCTAGGTTGGCACTGAGACACAGCCCTCTCTCACCTGGGAGGGGACTATGACTCCCGGAGGTCACGGCTCCTGGGGGTCATGTTTGGCTAGAACACATGCCCTCTAAATTCCAGCCAGGTCGTTCCCCCTCTGTGTGGTGCACAGGGGGACAATTTTGACTGTGTGGGTGAAGGAGAGCACCTGTGGTATTGGCAGCTGGGACCAGCAGGGTGGTGGGAGGCTCTCGGGCAGGAACTCCCAGCAAGAAGGGGAGAGGTCCCAGGGAAAGGGGCCTGGGCTGTTCCAACTGCATGACACGCAGGCCATGCCTCAGGGCTTTCTCTCTCACACCAAGGCATGTTATGGTCCAGGTGAATACATGACCCCCCTACCACCGGTGGTGTTCAGAAAATAACTTCAGCTGTCATTAGTCGGTTAGTGTAACTTAGAATCAGCGTGGAAAGAAGGAAAGAAATGGGGAGCAAGGGAGAGAGTTCACCCAGGAGGGAGACAGGGCAGCCTCTGAATGGCTCCCTGCAGCCGCGCTGGCAGCCAGGTTTACCGGGACCTGTGAGCGGCAGCCAGTGTTTTGGAAGCTAAGGAGCCCCATGTTTGTAAGCTGGCCCTGAACTGACCACAGTGGTCAGGATGCCCTGCTCTGCACAGACCATTTAGAGAGATGTTAGCTACCACCCAGTGTACTTTGCACAAAGGCAAAAAGATTGTATGGGATCCTGGAACGCTAGTTGCTATAGCAACTATATCTGTCTTTATTATCACCTAAACCCATTCACTGTATAAATATAGTAACTATTTGACTTCCCCACCCCCTGGTCCACTTGGTAGGATTTAAAAAGAAATTGCAACAACCAAAAAAAAAAAAATTAAAAAGACCAACAAATTGCAGTATCATGGGTGTGTGCACAGAGGAGGTTTTAGAGGTGGGGAGAGCATGAGGAGGACATCTGTGGGTGGGGTAGATTTTCACAGGTTGCAGGTTAGTGGAGATGGCTACTCCTTACAACCAAGGCAGAAAGGGCAAATTCCTAGAAGTAATGGGACCAATTTGCATGGAAAGCTGAAAAAAAAGGGGGAGGGGAATGAAGAAGGAGAGGTGCAGAAGAGGGAAATATTATAGTGGAAAGAACTCGAATTTGTAATCAGAGAGACCTGAGCTCGAATCTTGGCATCCTACTTACACCTAAGTGACATTGGGTCACTCGATCCCCTGAGCCTGTTTGCTCATCTGCAAAATGGGAG
The DNA here is from genome assembly GCF_009762305.2 of Zalophus californianus. NCBI lineage: Eukaryota > Metazoa > Chordata > Mammalia > Carnivora > Otariidae > Zalophus > Zalophus californianus. Next base: position 42,154,502 of record NC_045604.1, read on the forward strand.
AACCATATCCCACAGCCCATTTGAGCAACTTGGTCTCCTTATATGAGGCCTGAAGACCCCAAATCTAATGTTGGGCCAGAGACTGAGATGTACTCACCAGCAGGAGGAGATTTCCTAGACACCAGCTCCGTTCTCTGCAGTGAGTGGTGAAAAGGGCCAGACCCAGCGGGGGTTGGTGAGAGTGATCATCATCAGTCTGGGCAAGGGGCTAGGCCAGCCAGATGGGGCGGGCAAGCCACAACAGGGCAAAAGAGGGAGTGAGAAGGGGAAGTCTCCTGCCAATGGATGTTCCACGGGTTGTTTTTTGCTTCTGAAGACCAAGTTTCCAAATGTGGAGCTATTAACCAGGATTGGGAGGGGGTGGAGAAGGAAGCCATGGACAGAAATCCAGTATCTAACAGCCATTTTTAGAAAGCCTGCTGTGAGCGAGGCACTGTGCTGGGAACCGGGGGATGTGAAAATGGACAGATACAGTCCTGCTGAGGCCAGAGGGACCTTCCTGCTGGAGGAAGGAATAGAGCAATAGAAACTTTTCTCTCACACCCATCCCAACATCCCTGGGCTTCTTGCTCCCTGAGATGAACTGATTTGTTTTCTTGGACTCTAAATAACAAAAGCAAACACTTAACATAGCACTTGCTACTTGCTAGGCACTATTCTAAGTGCTTCATAAATATTACTTCATTTAATCCTCGCAGTAATTTCATAAAGTGGAAACAGATATTGTCCCACTTGGCAGATGAGTAAACTGAGGCAGAGAGTGGCATGCACAGGACTAGTGTGGTCTCATAAAATACTGGCTCCAAGGGTGAGATCCAACCTGAGAGCTGCTGCTGCTTTCTTCTCCTCCTCCTCCTCCTCCTCCTTCTTCTTTTCTTCATCACCTTCTAATTCTCATGATAGAACATGACATAATCATTTAGCCTGAACCTGGCTACAGTAAGTGCCTAATAAATGTTGGCTATTACTGCTATGATTGTTATTCTCTAGTGGAATTGCTGTCAGGCCCATGAAGTTCAACTATTTTTTCTCTTTTTGAAAATGGCTCTCCTTGCCCCCTAAGTCTTAGCTTGAGAGAACCTCTTCCCTTTGTGACTGGAAGTCTCTAGAAACAAGTCAATCCTATTAGGAAGGGAGGGGGTGGGGACAAGACAGGAGCCAGGCAGCAGGACTAGGTCTCTGAAGCCAGAGTCATTGCCCTGGTAATATTCAGACAGGCCTGGGTTCAAATCCTACCTCAGGCACTACTAGCTGCATCCTTAGGCAAGTCACTTGAAATTCTGAACATCGCTTGTAGTGCTGTTTGGTGGTTAAATGGTGCAAGTGCCATGCCTGCTACATAGGAAGTGCTTGGTAAATGTAGCCCCTGTGATGGTGAGGATAGTGATGTTGATGGCAAGTATGGTGATGATGAAGATGATGATTTGAACTCTGCCTGCTCCCATTGTCTTCTAAGAGGAGAGGAGAGTTACTCCCTTTCTCTGCCCCCTCCATCATCTTCATGAGGCTAGACAGCTTCACCTGGCTGAGAGTACAAAGCTAATAAGTGGGAATACGGATGAGAATATAAATACGTGGATAATTCAGAATATGATAACTCTGGATCCAGATGAAAACCCAACTGTGATAACTGAATATACAAATAAGAATGCAAACTCCACAGTAAGAAAACAGCTTCTACCGTCCCTCCAAAGACCTCATTCTCCAATACCATGGCTGGGAGCTATTCCTCTTTCCCTCTAACAGTCAAGCCACCAATCTCTTTCTTGAGCTGAGAGTAAGACTAGTTTGCTGACCTCTGCAGGAGAGGAAGGGAGGGATCCTGGTGGGTGTGTTTCAGGAAGCTGGCGCTGCCAGCCTGGGGAGAAAATGCTGAGATGAGCACAAGCTGGAGGGGCTCAAGACTCTCATTCTGGCTGGCTGGCCAGTGTGGTGGGTCACAAGGTGCTGATGGAAGCACTGTTTGTCATGTCAACAAGGCATAAACCAAGGACCTTTGATGTTTCAGCCCATTTCCCTGCCAGGCACTAGCTTTATTCTCCTTGTAGATATCATGGGGCCATCTCTCTAAAATTAGGAGGAATAAAGCCTCTATTTAAGCCTTTCCCACTTACCTGTGGAGCTGCCCTTTCTTCCTCATGCCCCTTTGTATCTTTCTTCTCTCAATGTGCTCTGTTAAAATTGTGATTGAGTCTCCATATGTCTTTACAGCTTCTTTTAGACCGTTTTGGTTATCTGCTGCTGCATAATAAGCCACCCCAAAACTTAACGATGCTCACATATTCTGTGGATCAGGAATTCTAACAGAGCACTGTGGGGATGGCTTGTCTGTTTCAGGATGTCTGGGGGCTGCAGCTGGGAATATTTGAACAACTGGGAATAGCTTTAAAGAGCAGAACAGAGAGAGCAAGCTCTCCCGTCTCTTCTTAAAAGGGCATTAATCCCGTTCATAAGAGGTCCATTCGCATGACCTATTTACCTCCTAAGGGCCCCATATCCTAATAGCATCACATCAGGGGTTAAGATTTCAACATATGAATTTTTTTGGGGGGAATATTCACTTTATAACATGTGTGTTGCTTAGAGCTCCAACAGTAAATGTTCTAGCAAACAAGGCCAAAGTTGCATGGGTCTTTATGATTAGCCTACATAATCCTCCAGGCTGATAGAATCACAAACTCACTTATGTTCAAGGAGAGGGGATATGGACTCCACTGTTCAATGGAAAGAGTATCAGTGGATTTGTCTGATTATCGATCATTCAGTAGGTCTGTTCACTATGTAGAGAAGTGAAATCTTAAAGATTAAGCCAAAGATATAGTTAATAATATGACTAATTTGCTTCTTAAATAATAATTTTAAAATAATTTCTTTAAATTAAGGATGGCTAGTATTTTGCAACCTATATTTCTTGGACAGAGATTCCTAGAGCCATCTTACAAAACAAACAATCAAAAATTCTTATTTCCAAGTAAGTTTAGAAAATACTTCATACTATACATAGCCTCTTGGAGAGTCACTGTGCATACTGACACATCACAGTCCCTGAAAAATCCTGCAGCAAGGGAAGATTTATTTTCTTTTGGAGTTTAGATTTTTCCAAAGCCTATTTGAGCACAGAACCTTTAAAATTTTCTTTTTAGGTTCCAATACCTGTTGAAATCTCACCAAACTAATACTCCTTGAGCTCTCTTTAAGAAAGGCTGTCTAAGTAATATTCCATTCTGTGTGTGTGTATGCACATCTTCTTTATCCCTTTGTCTATGGATGGACACTGGGTTGCTTCCATATCTTGGCTATTATAAATAATGCTTCAATAAACATAGGGATGCAAGTATCCATTTGAATTAGTGTTTTTTAAAAAATATTTTATTTATGGGCACCTGGGTGGCTCAGTTGGTTAAGCGACTGCCTTCGGCTCAGGTCATGATCCTGGAGTCCTGGGATCGAGTCCCGCATAGGGCTTCCTGCTCAGCAGGGAGTCTGCTTCTCCCTCTGACCCTCCCCCATCTCATGCTCTATCTCATTCTCTCTCTCAAATAAATGAAATCTTTAAAAAATATTTAATTTATTTAATTTATTTATTTGAGAGAGAGAGAAGGTATGTGTGTGCAAGCAGTGGTGGGGAGGGTGCAGAGGGAGAGGGAGAGGGAATCTCAAGCAGACTCCATGTTAATCAGGGAGCCTGGTGTGGGCTTGATCCCATGACCCTGAGATCATGACCTGAGCCCAAACTAGGAGTCGGACACTCAACCAACTGAGCCACCCAGGAGCCCCTTGAGTTAGTGTTTTGTTTTCTTTGGATAAATATCCAGTGGTGGAGTTACTGGATCATATGGTATTTTTTTTATTATGTTCAGTTAGCCAACATATAGTACATATGGTATTTCTATTTTTAATTTTTTGAGGAACCTCCATACTGTTTTCCACAGTGTCTACACCAGCTTGCATTCCCACCAACAGTGCATGAGGGTTCCTTATTCTCCACATCCATGCCAGCCCTTGTTATTTCTTGTGTTTTGGAGTCCAACCATTCTGACAGGTGTGAGGTAATATCTCGTTATAGTTTTGATTTGCATTTCCCTAATTATTAGATATGTTGAGAATCTTTTCATGTGTTTGTTGTCTATCTGTATGTCTTCTTTAGAGAAATGTCTGTTCATGTCTTCTGTCCATTTAAAAAATCAGATTATTTGGTTTTTGGTGTTGAATTGTATAAGTTCTTTATATATTTTGGATACTAACCTCTTACTGGTTGTTGAAATAGGTGAAGGGGATTTACACTTGTCATGAGGAGCACTGAGTAATGTATAGAATTGTTGAATCATTACATTGTACACCTGCAACTAATATAACACTGCATGTTTCTTTTTAAAAGATTTTATTTATTTACTTGAGAGAGAGAGAGCATGAGAGAACAAGAGCACAAGCAGTGGGGAGGGGTAGAGGGAGAAGCAGACTCCCCGCCGAGCAGGGAGCCCGATGTGAGACTCGAGCCCAGCATCCTGGGATCGTGACCTGAGCCGAAGGCAGACGCTTAACTGACTGAGCCACTCAGGCGCCCTATAACACTGTATGTTAATTATACTTGAATTAAAGATATATTATGATCAATTAAAGATATTATAATAAAAAATGTTACATTCAAACACTTGGGTCTCATGAAATGTAACCCAAAGTTTGCATAAATTAAAAGAAAGAAAGCCTGTTTAGACTCTAAATTCCAGAACAAGCAAGCTTCAGAACAAATCTTAAAGTATTATTCAGTAACTTTTTCAACAATTGTAGCATAATTTCCAGCGCTTGATTTGAGTATTTGTACCAGAGCAATTAAAGCAGAATCTTTGGAGGCGGGGGCCTGGGCATTGAAATTTTTGAAAAGCAACAGGGAATTCTAATGTGCAGTCAGGTTGAGAGCCATTGACTTAAACTATTATTTCAGAAAAATACTGTTTATTCTTGGGAGGTTATACACTTTGTTCAACAGTTACTTGCTGGAAAATTGGGAGAACAAAGAGGCACATTTGCAATTCTTAATGAAGGGGGTATCACAAAAGAGACCAGATGCTGAGTATCTATACTCACCCTGCTCTGCTCCATGAGTCTTGATTGCTACTCTCCACACCCCATGACCCCTGCCTTTGCCCATCCCCTCCAGATTGCATTGTCAAACCATTATTGACTCTTCTGCTAAAGTTTTGCCTCCTTCTCACCCCCACCCCCAAATAGATCCATTCTAGAATGGGTCATTTGAATTGGAGGACATGTACCCCTGGGGGTGGGGAGATTAACTCTTACAGATTTGGAAGAGAGATTTCTAAAACTTGCATGGAGCTTCAGTGGGAAGAGATTAGAAAAGAGGTGGGGATAGAGGAGGAGAGAGAGGACATGTAATCTTAAATCAGTGAAAGGAACCATCCTCCCTTCCGTGAAGGACTTAAGTATTAGAGTGCTTATCCCTAGACTGTAGAAAATTCCTATCACATACAGCTTTAGGTTCTTCATTCCTATTGTATAATTTTCTCTAATCCAATAGTTGGGAAAAATCTGCTATACTCAGAGTCTTGTGGCATGATGTTTGAAGAATAAAGTTAAAGGTCAGCAAAGGGAAGTGTGGCCAGTTCCAAGTCCAGTCTCCATAGTATCCTTGGAGGTGGCTACATCTAGCAGTTCTATGTGGAGACCATCTGTGAAGTAAATGACAGTCCAAGGTGGAGATGGAAATGGCGAGACAAGCCCCTTGAATACCCTTAGCATAAAAATTCTCCTTCCCTCATTTAATAAGAGAAAGGTGACCTTGAAAATAAAAGGTAGAAAAGGGGCAGGGAGGAGGTAGACCTACGTTTGAGCTACAAATGGATGTACCGTTATTTATTTAACTATTTCTCCTTTGTTAACCATTTGGCTTGTTTCAAGGTCTTTCTATTATAATACACTGCATGAACATTGTGACACATAAATCCTAGCCTGCGTCTTAGATTATTTCCTTAGGTTAAATTTCCAGGAGTGGAATTATCAGATCAAAAAATAAGAGGCATTTTTAGGGCTCTTGATATATATTACCACCCAGCCCCCTTAGAAAATTTGTATCAATTTAAACTCTCATTAGCAATGTACAAGAATGCTCATTTCCCCATGTCTGCCAACACTGGGCATTTTAACTTAAAACACTTCTTGGTGTTCTTGTTATTTTTGTTTTGATGGTTTCCTTTCTGGATTATTCTCAAAAGGAAAAATTTCCCCCAGCTTTGAGATATAATTGACATAACATTGTGTAAGCTTAAGGTATACGACAAGTTGATTTGATATATAGGTATTGTGAAATGATTACTTCAGTAGCATTAGCTAACACCTCCATCACCTCACATAATTACCATTTATTTCTTGTGCATCTTGTGATGAGAACATTTTAAGATCTAGTCTTTTAGCAACTTTCAAGTATATAATACAGTATTGTGAACTATAATCACCATGCTGTATATTAGATCTCCAGAACTTATTCATCATATATATAACTGGAAGTTTGTATCCTTTGACCTACATTTCCTTATTTCTCCCATTCCCCAGCGATTGGCAACCACCATTCTGCTCTGTTTCTATGAGTTCATCTTTTTTAGATTCCATATTTAAGTGATATCATACAGTATCTGTCTTTCTCTGTATTGCTTATTTCACTTCGCATAATGTCGTCAGGGTTCATCCATGTTGTTACAAATGGCAGCATTTCTTTTCGTCTCACAGCTGAGTACTATTCCATTGTGTGTGTGTGTGTGTGTGTCTGTGTGTGTGTGTAAATTTTACCCATTCATCTGTAGATGCACATTTAGGTTGTTTCCATATTTGGGCTGTTGTGAATAATGCTTCTGTGAACATGGGGGTACAGATATCTCTTCGAGATCCTGATTTCATTTCCTTTGAATATATACCCAGAAATGGGATTACTGGATCATATGGTAGTTTTATTTTTAATATTTTGAGGAAGTTCCATGCCACTTTCCATAGTGGCTGCACCAATTTACATTCCCACCAACAGTGTACAAGATTTCCCTTTTCTCCATATCCTTGCCAATACTTGTTATCTCCTGTCTTTTTGATGACATGGTGACCTGTTAGCCATTCTAACAGGTATGAGGTGATAGCTCATTGTGGTTTTGATTTGTATTTCTCTGGTGATTAATGAGGTAGAGCATCTTTTCATGTGTCTGTTGGCCATTTCTCTGTCTTCTTTGGAAAAATGTCTATTCAGTCCCTCTGTCCGTTTTTAAAAATAGGATTGTTTATTTTTTGCTATTGACTTGTATGATTTCCTTATATATTTTGGATATTAACCCTTTGTCAGAAAAATGATTTGCAAATATTTCCTCCCATTATGTAGGTTGCCTTTTCATTTGGTTAATTGTTTATTTTGCTGTGGTTAAGCTTTTTATTTTGATGAAACCCCACTTACTTATTTTGGCTGTTGTTGCTTGTGCTTTTGGTGTCATATCCAACAATTATTGCCAACACTAATATCAAGGAGTTTTTCCTCTGTGTTTTCTTCCAGAAGTTTTATAGTTTCAGGTCTTGCGTTTAAGTCTGTAATCCATTTTCAGCTAATTTTGTTAATTGTGTAAGATAGGGTTCTAATTTCATTCTTCTACATGTGACTATCCAATTTTCCCAGCACCATTTATTGAAGAGTCTGTCCTTCTCCATTGAGTATATTTGGGTCCATTGTCAAATATTAGTTGATTGTATATGTGAGGGTTTATTTATGGGCTGTTGATTCCAATCCATTTGTCTGTGTCTATTTGTATACCAATATCATACTGTTTATGATTACTCTAACTTTGTAGTATAGTTTGAAATCAGGAAACATGATGCTTCCAGCTTTGTTCTTTCTCAGGTTTGCTTTGGCTATTCAAGTTCTTTGTGGTTCCATACAAATTTTAGGATTATTTTTTTCCTGTTTCTGTGAAAAATCCCATTGGAATTTTGATAGACATTGTATTGAATCTATATATGACTTTGGGTAGTATGAACATTTTAATGATATCAAATTTTCCAATTCATGAGCATGAGGTATCTTTCCATTTACTTGTATCTTCTTTAATTTCTTTCATTAAAGTCTTATAGTTTTCAATGTATAGGTCTTTCACCTCCTTGGTTAAATTTATTCCTAAGTATTTTATTGTTTTTGAGGCTTTTATGAATGGAATTGTTCTATTTTTTTCAGATATTTTGTTGATAGTGCATAGGGTATAGAAACACAACTGATTCTTAAAAAGAAACTTTTAATGGGGTAAATTAAATTATGTGTATTGCCTCTTGAGTCTATTTTCTCTTCAAAAAGTATACAAATATCCCTTTGCTTTAGAAACAGCAATCAATTTTTTTCTTTTATCAATTCTCCCCAATCAGAAGCAGATAACTTTCAGTTTGCTGATAAAGAACAAGAAACCTCTTTTCTTTAATGGATATTGCAAATAGCAGATGGTCTTTTGAGATTTTCTTCTAGCCTTTCCTTAGCAGTGGACTCCAATTTGCCTCTGCAAGAGTCTCAGAAACTTTGGAGAGCTTGTCTTCCAGCCTGAACATGCCTCCTAAAATGAATTTTATTTATTTTTTTAAATTTTATTATGTTATGTTAGTCACCATACAATACATCATTAGTTTTTGATGTGGTCATCCACGATCCATTGTTTTCGTATAACACCCGGTGCTCCATGCAGTACGTGCCCTCCTTAATACCCATCACTAGGCTAACCCATCCCCCCACCCCCCTCCCCTCTAGAACCCTCAGTTTGTTTCTCAGAGTCCATAGTCTCTCATGGTTCATCTCTCCCTCTGATATCCCCCTCTTTATTTTTCCCTTCCTTCTCCTAATGTCCTCCCTGCTATTCCTTATGTTCCACAAAGAAGTGAAACCATATGATAATTGACTTTCTCTGCTTGACTTATTTCACTTAGCATAATCCCCTCCAGTTCCATCCATGTTGATGTAAAAGTTGGGTATTCATCCTTTCTGATGGCTGAGTAATAGTCCATTGTATATATGGACCACATCTTCTTTATCCATTCGTCTGTTGAAGGGCATCTCGGCTCTTTCCACAGTTTGGCTATTGCGGACATTTCTGCTATGAGCATTGGGGTGCATATGGCCCTTCTTTTCACTACATCTGTGTCTTTGGGGTAAATACCCAGGAGTGCAATTGCTGGGTCATAGGGTAGCTCTATTTTTAAATTTTTGAGGCACCTCCACACTGTTTTCCAAAGTGGCTGTACCAACTTGCATTCCTACCAACTGTGTAAGAGTGTTCCCCTTTCTCCACAACCGCTCCAACATTTGTTGTTTCTTTCCCTGTCCATTTTTGCCATTCTAACTGGTATAAGGTGGTATCTCAATGTGGTTTTGATTTGAATTTCCCTGATGGCTAATGATAATGAACATTTTTTCATGTGTCTGTTAGCCATTTGTATGTCTTCTTCAGAGAAGTGTCTTTACATATCTTCTGCCCACTTTTTGACTTGATTATTTGTTTTTTGGGTGTTGAGTTTGAGAAGTTCTTTATAGATCTTGGATACCAGCCCTTTATCTGTAGTGTCATTTGCAAATATCTTCTCCCATTCTGTGGGTTGCCTCTTTGTTCTGTTGACTGTTTCCTTTGCTGTGCAGAAGATTTTTATCTTGATGAAGTCCCAAAAGTTCATTTTTGCTTTTGTTTCACTAGCTTTTGGAGATGTATCTTGAAAGAAGTTGCTGTGAGTGATGTCAAAAAGGTTACTGCCTATGTTCTCCTCTAGGATTTTGATGGATTCCTGCCTCACATTGAAGTCTTTCATCCACTTTGAGTTTATCTTTGTGAATGGTGTTAGAGAATGGTCGAGTTTCATTCTTCTGCATGTGGCTGTCCAATTTTCCCAGCACCATTTATTGAAGAAACTGTCTTTTTTCCATTGCATGTTTTTTCCTGCTTTGTCAAAGATTATTTGACCATAGAGTTGAGGGTCCATATCTGGGTTCTCTATTCTGTTTCATTGGTCTATATGTCTGTTTTTGTGCCAGTACCATGCTGTCTTGGTGATCACAGCTTTGTAATATAGCTTGAAATCTGGCAACGTGATGCCCCCAGCTTTGTTTTTCTTTTTCAACATTTCCTTGGCGATTCGGGGTCTTTTCTGATTCCATACAAATTTTAGGATTGTTTGTTCCAGCACTTTGAAAAATGTCATTGGAATTTTGATCGGGATGGCGTTGAAGGTATAGATTGCTCTGAGTAGCACAGACATTTTAACAATGTTTATTCTTCCGATCCATGAGCATGGAATATTTTTCCATCTTTTTGTGTCTTCTTCAATTTCTTTCATGAGTGTTCTGTAGGTCCTAGAGTATAGATCCTTTACCTCTTCGGTTAGGTTTATTCCGAGGTATCTTATGGTTTTTGGTGCTATTGTAAATGGAATCATTTCTCTAATTTCTCTTTCTACAGTTGCGTTGTTAGTGTATAAGAAAGCAACTGATTTCTGTGCATTGATTTTGTATCCTGCCACATTACTGAATTGCTGTATGAGTTCTAGTAATTTGGGGGTGGAGTGTTTTGGGTTTTCCACATAAAGTATGTCATCTGCGAAAAGAAAGAGTTTGACTTCTTCTTTGCCAATTTGAATACCTTTTATTTCTTTTTGTTGTCTGATTACTGTTGCTAGGACTTCTAGTACTATGTTGAACAATAGTGTTGAGAGTGGGCATCCTTGACGTGTTCCTGATCTTAAGGGAAAGGCTCTCAGCTTTTCCCCATTGAGGATGATATTCGCTGTGGGTTTTTCATAGATGGATTTTATGAACGTGAGGAATGTTCCCTCTATCCCTATACTCTGAAGAATTTTAATCAGGAAAGGATGTTGTATTTTGTCAAATGCTTTTTCTGCATCAATTGAGAGGACCATATGATTCTTTTCCATCCTCTTATTAATGTGTTCTATCACATTGATTGATTTGTGAACGTTGAACCACCCTTGCATCCCAGGGATAAATCCCACTTGGTCGTGGTGGATGATCCTTTTAACGTATTGTTGGATCCTATTAGCTAGGATTTTGTTCAGGGTTTGGGAATCCATATTCATCAGTGATATCGGTCTGTAATTCTCCTTTTTGATGGGGTCTTTGCCTGGTTTGGGGATTAAGGTAATGCTGGCCTCATAGAATGACTTTGGAAGTTCTCTTTCTGTTTCTTTTTTGAGAAACAGTTTCAGTAGAATAGGTATTATTTCTTCTTTGAATGTTTGGTAGAATTCCCCAGGGAATCCATCAGGCCCTGGACTCTTGTTTTTTGGGAGGTTTTTGATCACTGCTTCAATCTCATTACTGGTTATTGGCCTATTCAGGTTGTCAATTTCTTCCTGTTTCAGTCTTGGCAGCTTATAGGTTTCCAGGAAGGTCTCCATTTCATCCAGATTGCTCAGTTTATTGGCATAGAGTTGTTGATAATAATTTCTAATATTTGTTTCTATTTCCTTGGTGTTAGTCATGATCTCTCCCCTTTCATTCATAACTTTATTAATTTGGGTCCTTTCTATTTTCTTTTGGATAAGTCTGGCCAGTGGTTTATTGATCTTATTAATTCTTTCAAAGAACCAACTTCTAGTTTCGTTGATCTGATCTACTGTGTTTCTGGTTTCTAATTCATTGATCTCTGCTCTAATTTTAATTGTTTCTCTTCTAATGCGTGGCTTAGGCATTGTTTGTTGCTTTTGCTCTAGTTCTTTAAGGTGTAGAGTTAGTTGGTGAATTCGGGATTTTTCTATTTTTTTGAGTGAGGCTTGGATGGCTATGTATTTCCCCCTTAGGACCACCTTTGCAGTATCCCATAGGTTTTGGACCGATGTGTTTTCGTTCTCATTGATTTCCATGAATTGTTTAAGTGCTTCTTTGATTTCCTGGTTGACCCAAACATTCTTGAGCAGAGTGGTCTTTAGCTTCCAAGTGTTTGAATTTCTGCCAAATTTTTTCTTGTGATTGAGTTCTGGTTTTAAAGCATTGTGGTCTGAGAATATGCAGGGAATCATCTCAATCTTTTGGTATCGGTTGAGACCTGATTTGTGACCCAGTATGTGGTCTATTCTGCAGAAAGTTCCACGTCCGCTCGAGAAGAATGAGTATTCTGTTGTTTTACGGTGGAATGTTCTAAATATCTATGAGGTCCATCTGGTCCAGTTTATCATTCAAAGCTCTTGTTTCCTTGTTGATTTTCTGCTTAGATGATCTGTCCATTGCTGAGAGTGGAGTACTGAGGTCTCCTACAATTAACGTATTGTTATCAATATGACTCTTTATTTTGGTTAACAGTTGGCTTATGTAGATGGCTGCTCCCATGTTGGGGGCATAGATATTTACAGTTGTTAGATCTTCTTGTTGGATAGACCCTTTAAGATTGATATACTGTCCTTCTGTGTCTCTAATGACAAACTTTAGTTTAAAATCTAATTTGTCTGATATAAGAATTGCTACCCCAGCTTTCTTTTGAGGTCCGCTGGCATGGAAGATGGATCCCCATCCCTTCACTTTCAGTCTGGATGTATCTTTAGGTTCAAAATGAGCCTCTTGTAGGCAGCATATGGATGGGTCCTGTCTTTTTATCCAATCTGCAACCCTGTGCCATTTTATGGGAGCATTCAGGCCATTCACGTTGAGAGTGATTATTGAAAGATATGAATTAATTGTCATCATGTTGCCTGTGAAGATGTTGTTTTTATAGATTGTCCCTGTAAATTTCTGTTGTATGTCACTCTTGGGGTCTTTCTCCTTTTATAGAACCCCCCTTAATATTTCTTGCAGAGCTGGCTTAGTGGTCACATATTCTTTCAGTTTCTGCCAGTCGTGGAAGCTCTGCATCTCTCCATCCATTCTAAATGACAGCCTTGCCGGATAAAGTATTCTTGACTGCATGTTCTTCTCATTTAGTACCCTGAATATGTCTTGCCAGGCCTTTCTGGCTTGCCAGGTCTCTGTGGATAGGTCTGACATTGTTCTGATGTTCCTCCGTTGGTACGTAAGGAATCTCTTCCCCCTAACTGCCCTTAAGATGGTTTCCTTGGTTCTAAGATTTGCATGTTTTACTATTACATGTCAGGGTGTTGGCCTGTTTTCCTTGATCTTGGGAGGGGTCCTCTCTGCCTCTAGGACGTGAATGTTTGTTTCATTCCCCAGATTAGGGAAGTTCTCAGCTACAATTTGCTCAAATACATCTTCTAGTCCTCTCTCTCTCTCCACTCCCTCCGGGATTCCAATTATTCTGACATTGGAACGCTTCATGGTGTCACTTATTTCTCTGATTCTATTTTCATGGATTCTGAGTTGTTTTTCCCTGGCCTCCACTTTTCCCTTTTTGTCTATTATATTGTCTTCCAGGTCGCTTATTCATTCTTCTGCCTCACTTACCCTAGCTGTTAGATTATCTAGATCGGATTGGATCTCATTGATAGCATTTTTAAGTTCTGCCAATTCGGTTTTCATTTCTGCCCTTAGAGACTCTATGTTGCCATTAATTGATTTCTCCATTCTAGCCATTGTCTTCACAATTGCTAACCTGAATTCCATCTCCGACATCTTGGTTATATCTGCATCCATTTGTAAATCTGCAGCATAAGTCATAGTCTCTGAGTCTTTTCTATTTTGGGGGCTCCCCCTCCTAGTCATTCTGTTGATGGGTGTTTGAGGGAATGTATAGAGTCCAAATTATTGACCAGAACCCAAGCAAGATGCACCTGTTTTCTTGGGACCTTAGGGTTGCTGGCCTCTAGTTTTCCCAGCCTGTCTTCTGGGGGAGGGGTCTGCCGCGCTGTTACTCAGGCAACCCTGTTTGGGCGGAGCTGCCCTGCCCCCCTGTGGCGGGGGATGGGCTCAGCGGGAATCAGTTTTTGGGGCTTTTGTTTTCTGGCAGCTTTCCCTGGCAGCTTTCCTGCGTCTCTTCTGTGAGTCAGAGCAGAAGAGACTGTTTCCAACCCTCTGCCTCAGAGCAGAGAGACCGCAGTCTGTTCTTCAGTGAGCTCTCCAGGCCACACCGTCTCCGTTTCTGTCCAGCGGCCTGGGTTGTGCGCCCCTCCACAGCGCCCCCAGTCCTGCCTCCAGGTCGGGGCATGTCTCTGCCCTTTGTGCTTCTAAAACTGCCAGTGGCTCGCAGTTCGACTGTGAGACCCCCGCAGCTCCGGGTTTCCGCCCTGGGGGCTGCCCTAAAGTCCTTTCCCCACTACCGGTCTGTGAGTATGTGCCCCGTCCTCAGCGCGCGAGGCTGTCTATCACCAGCGGTGCAGGATCCCCATGGCCAGGCACCCTCCTGCTGCCATTTATCCTCCGATATCTGCCCGCAAAATCACAGCTCCCCATTTTGTACCTGGAAACCAACCGCCTGTGATACTCTGTAGAGATCCAGATCTTTTTACATCTCAGGCTGGTTTCGTGGGTGCTCAGAGTGGTCTGGTAGATATCCAGCTCAATTCCGGGGACCAGCTGAAATAGGGTCCCCAACTCCTCCACCATCTTTCCTCTCCCCTCCTAAAATGAATTTTAAATAAGGGTTCTCCGATGGAGATTTAAGTGAAGTCATGAGTTAGTTCCTTCTTTTGTCCTTCCAACTGTCTAGATAAATTATTGAATGCTTTTTTTTTTTTAAAGATTTTATTTATTTGTGAGAGAGAGAGAATGAGAGAGAGAAAGCACATGAGAGGGAAGAGGGTCAGAGGGAGAAGCAGACTCCCCGCTGAGCAGGGAGCCCGATGTGGGACTCGATCCCGGGACCCCAGGATCATGACCTGAGCCGAAGGCAGTCGCTTAACCAACTGAGCCACCCAGGCGCCCCTATTGAATGCTTTTTTAAAAAGATTTTTTTATCTATTTATTTGTGTGTAAGAGGGAGAGAGAGAGTGAGAGTGAGAACGCACAAACGGGGGAGTGGCAGTCAGAAGGAGAAGCAGCTCCCCACTGAGCAAGGAGCCCGATGTGGAACTCAATCCCAGGACCCTGGGATCATGACCTGAGCCGAAGGCAGACGCTTAACCAACTGAGCCACCCAGGCGCCCCAAATTATTGAATGCTTAGAAGTGTCTTACACAGTACAATACGTTGCAAAGTGCAAGTGATATTAATTATTCATGGATTCCATAGTTACGATTTTGCATCTTGGTGAAATTTATTGTAACCCCAAATCAGTGCTCATGGCTCTTTCATGGTAGTACCAGGAAGGTTTGAGTCACTCAACATGCACATTCCCAGCTGAGGTAAAGCAAGGCATCAGTCTGCCTTTTTGTCTTTTTGTTTTCTCTCTCATTTTCTGAATAAGAGTCTTTTTGTGATG
Organism: Zalophus californianus; assembly: GCF_009762305.2. Taxonomy (NCBI): domain Eukaryota; kingdom Metazoa; phylum Chordata; class Mammalia; order Carnivora; family Otariidae; genus Zalophus; species Zalophus californianus. Next base: position 42,169,831 of record NC_045604.1, read on the forward strand.
TATTTGGTGCCATATTTTTGCATTTTTCTTGGTTATTTCTTTATTTAAAATAGCCCCCAAGGGTAGTGCTGAAGTGCTGTTTAACGTTCCTAAGCTGTGATGTTCAAGAAGGGAGAAAATAAGCTCAGATAAGCTTAATTAAGGCCTAAGTTGTGTTGACCATGAATTCAATAAATCAACAATACATATTAAATAAATAAATTAATTAAATTAAATACGTATTAAATAAATTAAATAAAGGATTAAATAATCCATAAATAAATACGTATTAAATTAAATATAAATTAAATAAATAAACACACATAAAACAAGGTTATGTATTGGTTGATGAAAATGTTGTGACCAGAGTCTCACAGGAATCTAACCTTGTATTTCCCCTAGGAGGAATGCCTCAGTATTCGCTAATTCAGTGTTCCCAGCAACTACATAGAACGTAACTTCCAGGAGAACTAGAGTTGACTGTATATCAGAGAGCGACAGTTGACCTTGGGAAGTGAGAGGAGCACATGTAATGAATCATGAATGACCTGAACAGTAACAGCAGTATAAATAACAAAGGATAGATGAATCAGGGTGATCTAGAAGAAGGCTTTGTGAAAGGAGTGGTCATCAATCTGGGCTCTGCAGACTGAAGAGGGTTTATGTAAGCTCAGGAAGCTAAGAGTAGGAGTGATGAATAGTCTTATTTAGGGAGGACAGGCTATAAGCCAATTTGTGTTTGAGGATTATTTTGAATGTGGGGCATATGAAAAATAAGGCTGAAAAAATCGTGTGGGAAGGAGTTCTGGAGGTCCTGAATGTAAGTCTGAGAGAGCCTGGGTTGGTTCCCGGGACCAGTTTTTTTTTTTTTTTTTTTAAATCAGCTTCATAATTTGCATAAAATAAATTTCACACATTTTGATGAGCTTTGACAAATATGTACCCCCAAGTAAACACCACCACAATCAAGTTATAAAACATTTCTATTACCCCAAAATGTTTTCTCATACTGCCTTGCAACCAATACCCCTACCGCTCATAATACTAGGCAAAAAATACAGCACAAACTTATCTTTTATAGAATTTCTTATAAATAAAATCAAATAGTAAGTCCTTGTATGAGACTGGCTTCTTTGGCTTAGCATAATGTTTTTGAGGTGTATCCATTTTGTATGTAGTATATAGTTTTAAAGAAAAATGCTGACTAGTATTTCATTTTACGGATGTACTAAAATTTGCTTATCCATTTACCAGTTGTTAGATATTTCGGTTGTTTCCAGTTTTGAACTATTAGAAGTAAACTTTTTGTGGCCATTTGTGTACAATTCTTTTTGTGGAAATACATTGTCATTTTTCTTGGATGAATACCTAAGACTGGAACTGCTGGGTTGTATAAGTGTATACTTAACTTTTTATGAAACTGCCAAACTGTTTTCAAAGTGATTAAAACATTATATATAACCCCAGCCATGTATGAAAATTCTAGTTGCTCCATATCCTCACACTTAATGTGGTCAGTCTTCTAAATATATGCCATGCTAGTGGGTGTTGGTATCTCATTGTGATTTGAACTTAGATTTTATTTATGACTAATGATGAGAAACATATTTTCATGTATTTGAGATTTATATATCTTATTTTGTAAAGTATTCAAAGATAAAAAATTGGTTGTCTTGTTATTGGGTTTGAGACATTCTTCAAATATTCTGGATATTGATCCTTTGTCACACATATGTGCATATGTGTTGTGAATATTTCCTGTATGTCCTGCCTTTTTGTTTTTGTAATGGTGCCTTTTAAAAAGCAGAAACTTTTATTTTTGTTGAAGGCCAATTTACCAATTTTTTTTTCTTTCATGGTTCATGCTTTTTATATACTCTAAGAAGTCTTTGCCTAACCTAAGGTCACAAAAATTTTCCTCCATGTTTTCTTCTAGAAGTTTTATAGTTTTAGCTTTTACATTTAAGTCTACAATCCATATCAAGTTGCTTTTTTTGGTATGATGTGAGGGAAGGGTTGAGATTCAACTGTTCCAGCAACATTTGTTGAAACAGCTATTTTTTCCCCATCGGATTCCCTTGACACTTCGGTCAAAAGTGATAATTGACCCAGATGTGTGTGGATTTATTTCTGGATATATATATATATATATACAGACACACACACCACAACTATGCATACACACATATCTCTTTAAAATTGGGTCATATACATAGCTTTATAGTAAGTCTTGAAATCAGGTAGTGTAACTTTTCCAAGTTTATTATTCTCTTTCAAAATTGTCTTGGACATTCTAAGTACTTTGAACTTCCCTAAAAATTTTAAAGTCAACTTATCAAGTTCTACAAGAAAACCTGCTGACATTTTCATTGGAATCCCAATCTGAATCTACAGATCAATTTAGGGAGAATTAACATGTTAAAGTACAAAGTCTTCCAGTCTGCAAGCATGGTATAGCTCTCCAGTTATTTAGGCTTACTTTAGTTTATCCAACAGTGTTTTGTATTTTTTGGTGTACAGGTCTTGCACATATTTTGTTTAAATTTTCCCTAAATATTTCACATTTTTTGATGCTACTGCTAATGATCTTTTCAAACAACCAGATATCTTTATCAGTTTTTTTCTATTTTATGCATTTTCTATGCTATTGGTTTCTGTTTTTATTTTTATTATTTAATTTGTCTTCTTAATTTGTGTTTAATTTGTTCTTTTTTCTAGCTTAAGGTGGGAGCTTAGATAAATTATTTTAGAACTTTCTTCTCCAAAGTAAGTGTTAAAAGTTATGAATTTTCTTGTAAGTTCTGCTTTAATTGCATGCCACATATTTTGATATCTGTGTTTTCATTGTCATTTAAGATATTTAAAAATTTTTCCTTATGATTTTTTATTTGACACATGGATTATTTGGAATAATTTTGTTTAATTTCAATACACTTTGAGATTCACCAGATAAAATTTCTGTTGTTGATTTCTTCATTCTCTTGTGGTCAGAGAAAATTGTAAGTTCTCTGAGTACATGCTGCTGAGTGGAATATTCTATAAATGTCAGTTAATTCAAGTTGATTCAAGTGTTGTTTGAGTATTCTGTATTTTTATTGAATTTTTAGTCTACTTATTCTATCAATTACTGAAAGAGGCCTGTTGAAATCTCTAACTATAATTATGTGTTTATTTTTCCTTTCACTTCAATCTATTTTGCTTTCTCTATTATAAAACTGTTGTTATGGCCCAATCATTTAGGATTATTATGTCTTGAGGAAGTGACCCGTTTGTCATTATGAAATGTGTCTCTTTATCCTTTGTTGTATTTCTTGTTGTGGTATTAACATAGGCATTCCAGTTTTCTTTTGATTAGTGTTTTTCCATCATATACCTTTTAAACATATTTTTAGTTTTAACTTATCTTTGACTTTATATTTAATGCTGGTTTCTTCTGTTGGGGTGTGCTTTTTTATTCAGCCTGATAATTTCTTTGACTTTTAACTGGACTATTTAGATCATTTGTATTTAATGTAATTATTGATACAGCTGGATTTAAATCTAAATCTATTTTTCTTATTCGATTTGTTTAAATCTGTTCTTTATTTATATTTTCCTCTTTTTCTACCTTGTTTTTGGATTGAGTATTTTGTAGTATTCTGTTTTCTCTCCACTAGTGGCTCACTAGCTATACCTCTTGTTTATGTATATGTGTGTGTTTGGGGGAGGGTGCTTGCTCTAGATTTACAATATACATCTTTAAAATAGTCTACCTTTAAATAATATTGTGCCACTTCCTATGTAATATAAGAACTTTAAAATAATATACTTCTGTTTCCTTTTCCTGTCCTCTGTGTTAGTATAGGCATACATTTTACTTCCACAAGTGTTATAAACTCCACAATACATTGTTTAGTTCTTTAAACAGTTATCTTTTAAGAAGTTAAAATATGAAAAAAAGGATTTTTACATTTATTCTTATACTTATTATTTTAACTTTCTTCCTTTCTTTGGATAGCTCCAAGTTTCCATCTGGTATTATTTTCCTTCTTCCTAAATGATAACGGATTTACATTTCTTTTTTTTAAATTTTTATTTAAATTCAATTTAATTAACATACTGTATTATTAGTTTCAGAGGTAGAATTTAGTGATTCATCAGTTACATATAACACCCAGTGCTCATTACTCCAAGTGCCCTCCTTAATGCCCATCACCCAGTTACCCCACCCCCCACCCCCTCCCCTCCAGCAATTCTCAGTTTGTTTCCTATGGTTAAGAGTCTCTTATGGTTTGTCTCCCTTTCTGGTTTCATCTTATTTTATTTTTCCTTCCCTTCCCCTATGTTCATCTGTTTTCTTTCTTAAATTCCACTTATGAGTGAAATCATATGGTAATTGTCTTTCTCTGACTGACTTCTTTCACTTAACATAATACCCTCTAGTGCCATTCATGTCATTGCAAATGGCAAGATTTCATTGTTTTTGATGACTAATATTACATCATACACACACACACACACACACACACACACACACACACACACATACATATATATGGACATCTGGGCTCTTTCCATAATTTGGCTATTGTGGACATTGCTGCTATAAACATTGGGGTTCATGTGCCCCTTCGGATCACTATGTTTGTATCCTTTGGATAAATACCTAGTAGGGCAATTGCTGGATTGTAGGGTGGTTCTATTTTTAACTTTTTGAGGAACCTCCATACTGTTTTTCAGAGTGGCTGCACCAGTTTCCATTCCCATCAACAGTGTAGGAGGGTTCCCCTTCCTCAGCATCCTCGCCAATGTTTGTTGTTTCCTGAGTTGTTCATTTTAGCCATTCTGACTTGTGTGAGGTGGTATCTTATTGTGGTTTTGATTTGTGTTTCCCCAGTGCTGAGTTATGTGCATTTTTTCATGTGTCTGTTTGCCATTTGTAAGTCTTCTTTGGAGACATGTCTGTTCATGTCTTCTGCCCATTTCTTGACTGGATTTTTTGTTTTTGGTGTTGAATATGATAAGTTCTTTATAGATTTTGGATACTAGCCCTTTATCTGATAAGACATTTGCAAATATCTTCTCCCATTCTGCATGTGGTCTTTTAGTTTTTTTTCTTTATGTTTTATTTACCATAAACATTAATAAGTGAATACAGCAAACATTGGAGATAGGCTTTTTAATAATTTTTGGATATAAAGCTTAACACTTAAAATTATGCTTGCTCCCACCCACCCACCCCAATTCAACATGCAGATACTTATTTTCATATATGCTGATCCTAGAGTAGACAATCTCTTTGTAGTTTCGTAAGAGAGTATCCTTACCCTGTAACTTAAAACGATTTCACAAACTATATGTGATCATGGTATAGTATCATCATTCATACAGTTCCTCAAGGTGAATACATTCACACAACATTCACATTAAAATCTGTGTTTTTAAACATCATTTTAATAAGCCAAACCACAAGAACCCAGGTTCTAGTTTTAAATGTGTTTATGAAGACTGCTGCTGAGCTCAAAGCATGCAGATATTCATGACTACCTAGATGAAGCTGGATATTGAAACACCTTCAGTAGGTCCAATGATGCAATTTTTCACTCATCCCAAGTATCTCCATATTTGTTTAGTTTGACTTCTTTTTTTGGCATTCTTTCTTGCATAGGCCTGACGGAGGGGTCAGTCTTATGTGTTAAAGTTACTTCATATGACTCTCTGTTCTTATTCCTTAATTCCTCATATGTAATATTTTTTGTCTTAGGACTTTCTTCAGGGTTGGGATCAGGTCCTTGAGCAATATGATCAGTAATACCAGTGGGAGTAGATTCAGTCATAGAAGCACTGAATGGAATTGGCTCATAATGAGGAAGCATCGCTTTTTCTATGTTGTCTGCTGCTGGAGATGTCACAAAAGATGAATGACCACCCAAATTTGAGTCATATTTTGACTTCTGAGAATAGTGCCCAGATGGTGAAGATCGCCATGACTGTAAAGCTGAGCGTAAAGCTTTTCCCAGAGGGGAATTCCCAAGATTTCTGAACTTCTCTTGGCAAGTTTTCACATAAGAAGGCTTTCCAGCAAAGTATCCCATGATACAAGCAAATATAAGTTTAGGGATGGAACCATATTTGGGATGACTTGAAAGGATTCCTTTACTAATTAATCCTTGAGTAATCAACATACTTGTTGCAGCCAAAGGAACAGATCTGAACCGGAAGATTTCATCATTGCACTCTGCGAAGACTCTTCTTTCTTCTTCTGTTGGAATGTAATCAGCCCCTATGTGGGGAATTGGTCTTGGAACTTCTGCATTTGGCTCTCGAAAATCAGCCCTCCCATTCATTTTTCCTCCAGATGACAGCAGCGAGCTGGCGCGGTCGGGGGCAGATCGCCTCAAGGAGACCCAAGAAGGGTCAAGAAGGAAGAAAAGCGTGTGGAAACCAGCAGGTGGGGGGCATTGCAGTGGACTTGGGGGTGGGGAGCAGACAGCCACCACCTTTTAGTTTTATTGGCTGTTTCCTTTGCTGTGCAAAAGTTTTTTGTCTTGATGAAGTCCTGATAGTTCATTTTTGCTTTTGTTTGCCTTGCCTTTGGAGATGTGTCTAGCGAGAAATTACTGTGGCTGAGGTCAAAGAGGTTGCTGCCTGTGTTATCCTCTAGGATTTTGATGGATTCCTGTCTCACATTTAGTTCTTTCATCCATTTTGAGTCTATGTTTGTGTGTGGTGTAAGGAAATGGTCCAGTTTCATTCTTCTGCATGTGGCTGTCCAATTTTCCCAGCACTATTTATTGAAGAGACTGTCTTTTTTCCATTAGATATTTTTTCCTGCTTTGTCAAGATTAGTTGACTATGGAGCTGAGGGTCCATTTCTGGGTTCTTTATTCTGTTCCACTGATCTATGTGTCTGTTTTTATGCCGGTACCATACTGTCTTGATGACTACAGCTTTATAATATAGCTTGAAGTCCGGAGTTGTGATGCCTCCAGCTTTGGTTTTCTTTTTCAACATTACTTTGCCTATTTGGATTCTTCTGTGGTTCCATACAAATTTTAGAATTGTTTGTTCCAACTCTGTGAAAAATGTTGATGGTATTTTGATAGGGATTATATTGAATGTGTAGATTGCTTTGGGTAGTATAGACATTTTAACAATATTTGTTCTTCCAATCCATGAGCATGGAATGTTTTTCCATTTCTTTGTGTCATCTTCAATTTCTTTCATAAGTGTTCTAAAGTTTTCAGAGTACAGATTTTTTACTTCTATGGTTAGGTCTATTCCTAGGTATCTTATGGCTTTTGGTGTATTTGTAAATGGGATCAGTTCCTTGATTTCTCTTTCTTCTGCTTCATTGTTAGTGTATGGAAATGCAACTAACTTCTGTGCGTTGATTTTCTATCCTGTGATGGATTCCTGTATCAGTTCTAGCAATTTTTAGGTGTAGTCTTTTTGGTTTTCTACCTCAAGAAACAAGAAAAGTCTCAAATATACAACCTAACTTTACACCTGAAGGAGCTGGAAAAAGAACAGCACATAAAGCCTTAATCCAGCAGGAGAAGTGAAGTAATAAAGATTAGAGCAGAAACCAATGACAGAAATTAAAAAAAACAAAAAACCCACAGTAGAACAGATCAATGAAATCAGGAGGTGGTTCTTTGAAAGAATTAATAAGATTGATAAACCCTTAGCAGACTTGTCAAAAAGAAAAGAGAAAGGACCCAAATAAATCAAGTCATGAATGAAAGAGGAGAGATCACAACCAACACCCAGAAATACAAACAATTATAAGAGAATATTATGAGCAATTATATGCCAACAAATTAGGCAATCTGGAAGAAATGGATACATTTCTAGAAACATATAAACTTCCCAAAATGAAACAGGAAGAAATAGAAAACCTGAACAAACCCATAACCAGCAAAGAAATTGAATCAGTAATCAAAAATCTCCCAACAAACAAGAGTCCAGGGCAGGATGGCTTCTCAGCAGAATTCTACCAAACATTTAAAGAAGAATTAATACCTATTCTGAAACTGTTTCAAAAAAGTAGAAATGGAAGGAAAACCTCTAAACTCATTCTATGAGGCCAGCTTTACCTTGAAAACCAGAAAGACCCCACTAAAAATGAGAATTGCAGGCCAATATCCCTGATGAACATGAATGTAAAAATTCTCAATAAAATACTAGCAAATTGAATCCAACAGTACATTAAAAGAAGTATACACCACAATTAAATGGTATTTATTCCTTACCTTCAAGCGTGGTTCAACATCCATAAATCAATCAGTGTGATACACCACATTAATAAAAGAAAGGACAAGAATCATATGATCCTCTCAATAGATGCTGAAAAAGTATTTGACAAAATACAACATCCTTTCTTGATAGAAACTCTCCACTGTAAAGGGATAGAGGGAACATACCCCAATATCATAACAGCCATATACAAAAGACCCACACGAATTTCATTCTCAACAAGGAAAACTGAGAGCTTTTCCCCAAGGTCGGGACCACAACAGGGATGTCCACTCTCACCACTGTTGTTCAACATAGTACTGGAAGTCCTAGCCTCAGCAATCAGACAACAAAAAGAAATAAAAGGCATCCAAATCAGCAAAGTGGATTTACATTTCTTGGATTATGGATCTTCTGGCAACAAATTACCTCAGCCTTTGTCTGAAAAAATATTTATTTTGACTTCATTATTTAATTTTTATATTTTCACTGGATTTAAAAGTCTAGGTTAACAGTTTTTCTCCCTTTTCACACTTTAAAGATGTCATTTTATTGTCCTCTGTCTTGCATTTTTTTAAATTTATTTTATTATTTTTTAAAGATTTTATTTATTTGACAAAGAGAGACACAGTGAGAGAGGGAACACAAGCAGGGGGAGTGGGAGAGGGAGAAGCAGGCTTCCTGCTGAGCAGGGAGCCCGATGTGGGGCTGGATCCCAGGCCCCTGGGATCATGACCTGAGCCAAAGGCAGACGCTTAACAACTGAGCCACCCAGGTGCCCTGCATTGTTTTTTATTTAAGATTTTATTTATTTATTTATTTATTTATTTGACAGAGCGAGAGAGCACTAGCAGGGGGAGCAGGAGAAGGAGAGAGAGAAGCAGGCTCCCTGCTCAAGGAGCCTGATGCGGGGGTCGATCCTAGGACCCTGGGATCATGATCTGAGCGGAAGGCAGGTGCTTAACCATCTGAGCCATCCAGGCGCCCCTGTCTTGCATTGTTTTTGATAAGAAGTCTCAATAATCTTACTTTCATTCCTCTGTGTGGTATGTCTCCCCCTCCCCCTGGCTTTTTAAAAAGATATTCTCCTTGTCCTGGTTTTGAGAAATTTTATAATGAGGTGCACTCGTGATGTTTTCTGTGTGTTTAGACTTCTTAAACTATATGTTTAGACTCTTTGTTCAGTGTCTTTGATCTGTAAATTTATAATTTTTATAAAATTTGGGAAAATTTCAGCCATAAAGTCTTCAAATTTGTTTTTGTTCTCTTCTCCTCCTTTCTGGGACTCCAGATTCATGCTGAAGAGCTCAATATTGTTCTACTAATTATTAAGACACTAGTATTTTGTTTTTGTCTTTTCTCTTCCTCTTACCCTCTGTACTTAATTAGGATAGTTTCTACTGTTATGGCTTCAAGTTTATTGATCTTTTCTTCTGCTGTGTTTAATCTGCTCTTAATCCCATTCAATGAACTTTTCATTTCAAGTTTAATTTTAATCTCTAGATGATCTATGTTGCTTTTGTTTATGTTTTCCATTTCTCTCTTCACATGTTCATGTTTTCTTTTAAATACTTTTACATAGATGTGACACTTATAATTGTTTTATGTCTTTGTAAATTCCCCATCAAATCTATCATTTCTAGATCTGTGTCTACTTCTATCATTGACTGACTTTCCTTGTGGTTTTGAGTCACATTTTATATATCTAATAATTGTTTTTATTGGAAAGTGAACATTGTGAGTTTTCTTTGTTGAGTGCTTGATTTTGTTGCATTCCTTTAAAACATGATCAGTTTTATTTTGGCAGGCAGGTAAGTTACTTAAAGATCAGATTGACCCTTTCGAGGTTTGTTTTAAAGCTTTTTTCAGGGCAGGTTTGGAGGATACTTAAGGGCTCCAGTATACTAGGGCTCCTTTGCTACATTACTAAGCTATGACTCTTCTGATGAGTCCTCTAAATACTTTGTGAATTCAGTGAGATCTACCTATTCTGGTTGATAAAAATTGAAATGATTTTTCAGATCTGTTTGGGCTCTGGAAATTTCTTGGCTTACCACATTCTACTAATCTTTCCTAGCATCATGGAGTGTCACCTTATGCATGTACAGACATTTATTCAGGCAAAGAATTGAGGGGACCCCCATGCAGATTTCTGGAGCTCTTTCTTCATATAGCTCCCTTATTTTCAATATTCTGCCCTGCAAATTCTACCTGCTTTGGGCTTCTCAAACCTCAAATTTCGCAAGGCTTTTTTCAGACTCCTCCTCCTTGTGCTGCAGTTTGGAGGTTACATCGAGGTAGACAGGGCAAACATATAAATACTTCATTTATTTCCCTTTTCTAAGGGAACATAATCTTGCCTTGCTTGTAGTCCAATGTCTGAAAATATTTACTTAAATTTATTTTGTCTATGTTTTCATTTGTTTAAGTCAGGAGAGCAATTTCCATAGCAGTTACTTGTTCATAGGTGTAAGCAGAAGTCTACAGCAGTATTTATCAATGTGTTTGAGTTTGTGTGATCAGATATATGTATATATTGTGTGTGCCTTCATATGGTTAATATGGGTCATACACATTGCCTTACTTGGCTGGGGCTGCCATAACAAAATACCATAGACTGGTGCTTAAACAATAAAAATGTATTTTCTCACAGATCTAGAGGCTGAAAATTCAATATCAGGGTGCCACCTTGGTTGGGTTCTGTTGAGGGTTCTTGTCTTAGCTTGAAGATGGCTGCCTTTTCACTATGTCCTCACCTGTAAGGGGTAAGGGGAAGAGTATGTGTGCTAGCTCTCTTGTGCCTTTTCTCTTAAGGACACTAATCTCGTCAAGAGGGTCCTACCGTCATGATCTCATCTAAATCCAATGACCTCCTGAAGGTCCCATTTCCAAATACCATCACAATGGGGGTTAGAGTTTCAACATATGAATTTGGTGGTGTTGGGGGAACAATTCAGGCCTTGTCATGCATTCTTCAGAAATATCTCTCATTACTCACAGTAATTGTTTTTTAACTTATGCGATAGCCACTCTTCTAAGATGTATTTTAGAATCAAAATGACAAAACTCCCGCCTTCTACTCCATTAGTGCTACCCAGTTTGAAAATTACTTCAGGCAATAGGGAGCTCTTACATACAGATTTTTGAGTGGGGAGTTGACCTGATGAAATGGTGATTGAGGTGTTTGAGGTAGGTAGGACTAAATGTAGGAGGGTGACAGGTACAGCAGGTTATTTAATGCTCAGTATAGTAACCAGCTGATGAGTTCTCTCAGGGTTCAAGGTCAGCAAAATTTGTCACTAGTCATTTGCTTAGCTGGTTGTATCCAAGCTTATCATTATCCTCAGCAACCAAAGCCTCCAACAGCTCCAGCACTGAGGAAATCTTCAAAGACTCACGTGCTGAAGTGCATTATCCATTCATTTATTCATCCAGTATATATTTTATTTAACTGTTGTGTCTGGCATTTTTAAGCAATCTAAAATAAAGACTATTGCCCTTGCCCTCAAGGGGTTTATGGACCCTTTGGGGAAGCAAGACAAATATATTAGTTAAAATATAACATAATAATAGTTCATTATTTTGGCAATATCTTTACTGCTTTTAAAATGAATTCTCATACCTTCTATGATCAAAAAGATAACCAACATACTGTCTCACAGATTGTCCATATGCTGTAGGGAAAGAAAAATGATAGTCAGTGTGGGATGGTATTAGCCAGAGAAGACTTTTCAGAAGAGGCTTTGGGTGTTTTCTTGAAAGATACGCTGAAAACAAGAGGTGGAAGATCCTTTGGGCTACAGGAATCTCCTGGCAAATATCATAGGTGTTCAGGCTGACCCAGGCAGGGTAGAACTTGGACTTGGGGACATATGGCTGGATAAAATGGGGACCCCAGATAGTGGAAACCTTTAAGAGTAGGCTGAGGCATGTGGACTTGATAAAATAATTGAATAGAGAACTGTGGGAGGTTCTTCTCTAATAAAGTAATGGAAATTTTTGCCCTATGTTTTCTGTTCCCTTCTTTTTCCTCCACTTTCATGTGAGCTTATTTTTAAATTCCCTTTTGACACTAATAAGCTTTTAAAATAAGCTTTATGCTCGCATTTTATTTTTTAAACAAACCAAAAACAGTTCTTTACCACAAAAATCTGTAATAAAATTTTAGGACCATACCCATTGAATTGATATGTCAAATTAGTAACTGGCCATCTTTTCTCTTGCAGACATAATGCAAGACACTGAGAGGGATACAAAGCTTCAGCATTTTTCATTCATTCATTCAGTCAATCAATATCTTACAGTGCTTAGAAGCATTATCTATGTCTTCAGTGTCTTACAGTCTAGTGATGAGAAGGGACTGAAGTAAATGGCTGGTTGAATTCAGGTCACCTTTCTTCTCCTTCAGCTGTCCAAGGGGTTCACTCACTCATCCCCCAGGGCCTCTCTCCAGGACTTTTATTTATTTTATTTATTTTTTATTTTATTTTATTTAAGTAGGCTCCATCCCCAGTGTGGAACCCAATGCAGGGCTTGAACTCACAACCCTGAGATGAAGATCTAAGCTGAGATCAAGAGTTGGATGCCTAACCAACTGAGCCACACAGGTGCCCCTCTTCAGGGCTTTCTGATTGGTTTATGGACATGGGAAGGGAGGGCTCACAATGGAAATCAGGAAGAGTGCTGGGGTCTTCTGGGGCTGCTGGAGATTTTATTCTCATATCTCAGAACTCCATGTTGACATAGTCCCGTGGAGATTTCTTGGTCATGCAAGGTGTTTCTGTTTCTGGATTGTTGAAATAGTCATCTGAATCTAAAATTGAGGCTCAAGTAGAAAGAATGGAAAGAACATGAAAGATGCCACTTACATAGTTTTGGGGATAATGTCTGGCTGTGTGAGGGAAGCATATTAAATGAAAATCAATTATTTCATCAGCAAGTGGGAAGTAGTTGCAGCTAAAGGATTTTAGTCTACAGTAAATACATGCCATGCCATGTGACCACAACTTGGCGTTAAATAAAGTTTTAGATCGTATTCATAAAAGAATAATATGGAAGATATTTAAAACAAACAGTTTCTCTTTTACTTTACATTGGCCAGTTTATGTCTAGAGTGTTTTATTCATTTTTAGGTGTCAGGTTTTAAGAGAAACACAGCAAATTGATCTATTGAAACATTAAGGAATCAAATGTGAAAATGAAAGGGTTTGAAACCAAATAATATCTGGAATGGTTGAAGGAAGTCTGTATGTTGCTCTTGCAGAAGAAAGGACTAAAAGGCAATTGAGAACTTTCAAATAACCAACAGGCTGTCTCGTGAAACAGGAATTAAGCTGGATCTGTGTAGGTACAACAGATTCAATTAGGAGCAAATCAAGGGAAGTATCAGGGAAACCCAAGTAAGGCAGAACTTCTCCACAATTAAAACGGTTCCCAGATGGACTAGTTTGTCTATTGGGGTAGTAAGTGCCCCATCACTGGATAAATTTGATGTACATCTGGGGAAAATGTTGTGGAAGGCTCCAATGTTGTTTGATTCGATGATTTTGTACCATATGATGAATCCTGTCACACCTCAGTGCTCTCTGAGAGATGATAAGTAGAGCTCAAAGGAACCCAGAGGAACTTGGATGAGTGGATAAAGAATACAACTGCCAGAGGCCCCCAATTCTGAGTCATATTTGAGCTACCCTTAGAGGCAGGGTGGAGAAAGGAAAAGAAAAAATTCCAAGAGGAAAAACACCTTCTGTTGCTCTTGGCAAAGATTTGAAACAGCACCACCAGCCTTATGCAGCCCTACAGGGAGGAGGTTGGCCGTTGGTCCATTGGCCCCTCTATCTGTCTGTACTTCCCAAGGCAGGAGGCTGTTCTTGGACAACCCCTCCTCTACATCTGGGAGGTAATTAGGCCCCGGGGTGGTGGGTGAAGTGAGTATAGGTCTGTTGTCAGTGGGAAACAGAGCTTACACCAGCTCTGAAGCTGTGTCTGGTATTCTCTGGCAGCAGGATAGTCTCAGTTGTTCTTTCTTCCTTTGGCTTGTGGGGGCTTTCTTGATCTCTAGAATGTTTGAGTCTCATCACCAGCACATGTGAGTATTCTAGAGTTTGCTGCTGATGCCTTCCCTCACTTGCTCTCAATGCATCCCTCGTTTACTGCCTTTGGTGGTTATCTTCTCACATGTACTTGTCTTCTATCTTCAATAAATTGTAAAAATCCTGAGGTGAGGATGGGCTTATACTCTTTCTAGTTAAGTTTTTAAAAATCTTCTTTCTTTTTTTTAAAGGTTTTTATTTTAATTCTGGTATAGTTAACATACAGTGTTATATTAGTTTCAGATGTACAATATAGTGATTCAACAATTCTATATATTCACTCAGTGCTCATCATGGTAAGTGCTCTCCTTAAGCCCCATCCCCTATTTTACCCATCTCCTCTCTCCTCTGGTAACCATCAGTTTGTTCTCTATAGTTAAGAGTCTGTTTCTTGGTTTCTCTCTCTCTTTTTTCCCTTTGCTCATTTGTTTTGTTTCTTAAATTCCACATATGAGTAAAATCATATGGTATTTGTCTTTCTCTGACTTATTTTGCTTGGCATTATATTCTCTAGCTCCTTCTATCTTGTTGCAAATGATAAGCTTTAATTCTTTTTATGACTGAGTAATAACCCATTGTATATATATGCCACATCTTCTTTATCCATTCATCTATTGATGGACACTTGGGCTGCCTCCATAATTTGGTTATTGCAAATAATGCTGCAATAAACACAGGAGTACATACATCCCTTTGAATTAGTGTTTTTGTATTTTTGGGGTAAATACCCACTATTGAAATTACTGGATCATAGGATAGTTCTATTTTATTTTATTTTATTTTATTTTTCTTATTTTTTATTGTTATGTTAATCACCATATATTACATCATTAGTTTTTGGTGCAGTGTTCCATGATTCATTGTTTGTTCATAACACCCAGTGCTCCATGCAGAACGTGCCCTCCTCAATACCCATCACCAGGCTAACCCATCCCCCCACCCCCCTCCCCTCTAGAACCCTCAGTTTGTTTTTCAGAGTCCATCATCTCTCATGGTTCGTTTCCCCCTCTGACATACTCCCCTTTTCTTCCTCTCCTGTTATCTTTTTCTTTTTTCTTAAAATATGTTGCGTTATTTGTTTCAGAAGTACAGATCTGTGATTCAACAGTCTTGCACAATTCACAGCGCTCACCATAGCACATACCCTCCCCAATGTCTATCACCCAGCCACCCCATCCCTCCCACCCCCAACCACTCCAGTAACACTCAGTTTCTTTCCTGAGATTAAGAATTCCTCATATCAGTGAGGTCATGTGATACATGTCTTTCTCTGATTGGGATAGTTCTATTTTAAAATTTTGAGGAACATCCATACTGTTTTCCACGGTGGCTGCACCCGTTTGCATTCCCACCAACAGCATAAGAGGGTTCCCCTTTCTCTACATCCTCACCAACACTTGTTTCTTGTTTTTGATTTTAAGGATTGGTTTATACTTTTGTGTGTTCTCCATAGCACCTATCTCAGTCCTTTTTCATAATGAATGTGCTTATTCAAGTATCAAGGATATATGCCAATTTGTCAAAGTAGATCTTTTTGTAAAAGAGATGATGTTGGTTAGTTTTTATGTATGGAAGTTATGGACTCTTCATTATGAACATTAATCATTGAACACCGGATTTTTTTTTAAAGCCCTTTAGGTATTCAGACTGGCTTATATCATTTGAAAATTCTTGCAGCTGGGGAAGGTGTTGAACTCCTGGCTGTCTCTCCTGGCCCAGCATTTGGAGATCATCTTTGAGGTCTGTCTGAGTCTGTTACAGTGAGTTTTAGGGATTGTGCTGCTGATGACATGAGTTTACTCAAAATCAATAATCAACAGCCCACTCCCCATGATTTGGACTATTACTTTCCCTAGAAGAAAAAATAGAAAGTTTTTCAAGAAGCCTCATGTGCCTTTTAAGTCCCTCAGTGTCCAACAGGAAGAGAAGCCAGGAGGAGGGCCGCCAGAATCATTGCCAAGGGCAGTGTATGTGTGGGTTGCGGTGTGATGGTGACAATGGTGACCTCCCACACCACATCTCCTTGGCTCTTTTATTTTTCCCTTTGGGGAAAGCTTTGGGGTATGGGCAGGGCACCCTTTAAAGGAGAGTCTTCTCAAGCAAAAGCAAGCCATGTCAAAGCAGGCTTGTTTTTACTGCCTGGCTGCAAGTTCATTTGCAGGGAAACCAAGGAAACCACCTTTGAAAGGCTGCATGTGGACCAAATAATAGAATCTGAAACCATGTTGTTGTACTTCAAAAATAACAAAACTTGGCAGGTAATGGGAGCACACCATGATTTAATTGCTTTGGGTATTAATTAAGAAAGATGGAACAGGCTTTCAGGGAGGGATTTTCATGACTGTAGGAGTGTTTGAACACTGTGTGTGTGTGTGTGTGTGTGTGTGTGTGTGTGTGTGTATCTATTCTATAAATCATCACAAAAACTGGAGAAGACGAAGAAGCATGGCAGACCGATTTTACTGCCAAAACAAAGATTGTTGTCTTAATAAGGTACCCAGAGTCCCTGAGGGTCTATGCTGGGCAGCATTCTCATACATTCAGCCTTAGTTTTTCCTTTCTTCTTTCAGCATCTTCATTCCTGTTGTCCAGTTACCTTCCCTTCTGCTGCTCAAATTCTTTGTCCTCCTTTATACTTAGCAACTGTGAAACACCAAACCACTGTCTGTGTCATGCTTTGAAACCATTACTAACAGAGCTAACCTGCCTGGCCAGGTGTTTGATTCTGTCTTCAGCCAGACCTTGTATTCACCTAATCAGAATGGTGGCTCTTCTCTGGGAAACTTGCAAACTTTACGGCATAAGCTAAGATCTCCATGAAGTGTCCTATTGCCCTCAGTTCTATGTCTATCAGGAGTGCTGAGCAGCCTTGCCCCATTTTTCTTCTGTTTTTCAGCTGAGAGGAAGTTAAAAAAAAAAAGGCCAATGTGGTCCTTAACTAGCTGTGACCTCTAGGAAGTCATTGCTCAGCATCATGATTTCTCATCTTCAAAATGAAGGGATGGATTGGATTATCTCTAAAGGTTCATTTGGCTCTACCATCTGTGATTCTGCTCCAGCTTAGCATTCTCTGCCAGCACTCCATACCACAGGTCACCATGGGTGAGCAACAGACAAGAAATGGTTGCATTCCAAGGGAGGGAGAGCTCAGCCCAAGTGAGTAAAATGACATTTGCAAAGTCCTGAGAAGCTGAGCTCTGCAGCACTGAAGAAATAATATGTTAATTCACTAAAATTTCCCAGTACAGTGCCCTAAGCATTTTAGGGGAAAGAAGCTATATAAATCTAATATGTAAGTGATTCTCTCATTCTAATTCATATGCTTTCTACAGGTTACAATGAGGTCTCCCTGGTGTTCAAACTGGGGTGTAGGTTTTTTCACACTCTTGGGGTTTGTGCTTTTCAAGGCCCATTTTGATTGGGCTGCAACAAGAAGGAGCAAGTGAGGGCCAGAGCTGGTCTAGAGATGTGGGGTATGGGGCCATGGGTAGGACAATAGCCTGGCATTAAACACAAGCTGCAGATGGGGCCTCCTTCCTTCACTGAGGTACCGGAGTTGTCTGAGGGGTGCAGTGTTCTTTAGCCTCTGTCTTAACAATCCAGAGGCCCAGGAAGCCGAAGGAACCTTCACAGAAGCCCAGGAAGGCCACGACTAAACACACGGGACTGTATGATGTGGGACATATGACTGGGGAAACAAAGAACACTAAGCATCTTAACCTGGAAAGAGGAAGCCTTGGGAATGGCATTGGAACATATTCTAATACTCAAAGGACCATCGTGTGGAAGAAGAATTAGGCTTGTTTTTGTGCTTTCATAGTATATTATTGATGGAAATTAGACAGATATTGATTCAATGTCAATAAAAATATTCTAATGCTGTGTAAAAAATTGAATAATATTTGACATCTTTATAGTGTTGTACATTTGCAAAAGTGCTTTTCCTACCTAATTTAATAGCACTGTGAGGTAGGTAGAGTTATTATTGTCACTATTATTGGGATTCCTAATTTCACAGTGCTATGGGTAGGTAGAGCTAAGGTTATAATTGTTAGTATTATCATTATTACCACCAACACCATTATTTTAAGTCAGATATGAAAATAGAGATTATATTAAATGACTTAAAGTTGTGAACCTATTAAGTGGGTAAGTTGAACTCTATGTCCTAACCTTTTCCTTAAATTTACAAATATACATACTCTTCAAACTACAAAATAAGTGAGGAAATAAGATACCTGCTTTCAAATCTTTTATAGTGGTCGGTCAGACCACCCCATGCTCCTCTTTAAACCCTTCCCGACTTTCTCTTCTGGTATATTAACTTCTGATTGCCAACTCCAAGGTCTCTCTTTTATTCTCATGGGACTGGAACGGTATTTTTCTAACCTTGGCTGGGGTCATTTGGGAAGGATCAGCAGGTGGGACTGGGAACCTGGGGCACTAAGTGGCTAATTCAGGGTCTAATCCGTGGGGCCCCACAGAGCAGCTGAGTGCATCCCAAGGTGCACAGCTGGTTTTTCATAGTGCTGCTATTATAGGATTATTGGAAATGGCAATTGGGCATCAAGTAGTGGGACCTCTTTTCTCAGGCTCTAAGGAAAACTTAACAGCAATAGTCCATGCCCTTGGCAATCTTTGGCCTCAGGAGAGAGGAAATGAATGGACAATGGAGGATGATACTGAACTCATTTAATAATAAGAAAAAAAATTCTTTTTTTTTTTTTTTTTTAGATCTCCAGGGAATAATTCCCTATTTTTGCCCCAGTTCCTAGCCAATTTCTGGAGTTTTTCGTTTTGCCAAACCCAAATATCTCTTGCTGACATTTAGTGAGTTGATAACACTTACTGAGCACTTCCTCCATGGAGAGTGGATAGGGAGAGGTAGAAGAACACATGCACATGCTCCCTGACTCAGTTTCCCCCAAATCAAAGAATTATAATAGTTAACAATAGTTGGCATTATGATGGAAGTGTCAAAAGGGCACGAAAAGATCTATAAAAACTGGAACACACTAATGTGGTTCATTTGCTACACAACAATATATTTTTTAAAAAATCATGTATTTTTTTTATGTCAAGAGCATGTGGGAGGTTGGACAGGAGTAGGGTTTGAGCAACAGGCCAAGGACTGCCTTCCATCTCTTGGGTTTTTTTTTTTTTTTTTCCTTTTCAACTCTGTCCCTGCCGCAAGCTGGAGTATTCTAACTCACTCCTTCCTCACTTCTTACACCTTCTCACAGCTGCTGTGTTCTGAGAGCCTGTCAGTCCAAAACCTTTTCAATTTCTCTCAGCTGGCTTAGGGCCCTGCAGGCCAGCAGGTCACCTTGCAGCCCCGCTAAACAGCACAGAGGCGTGAGATGGTTTTGCAGAGAAGGTCTGTTTGGACACCTGATCCAGACGCCAACAGTGGCAGGTCAGCTGTCTGTGGTGAGCGCTGGTGATGTGAAAGGGGTGTCTGGGGCCGGACTGTGGTGAGGGAAGGCACCCTGCCAGAGATGAACCCTCAGCCACATTCTTAAGGTAGCTGAGTGTCTGGCCTAGGGGCACAGGCGGATTGAGACAGAACCTTGGAGCAGGATGGAGCCAGACTTCAGCACGAGAAGGGAAGAGGCCAAAGGTGTTCTCGTGATGATCATAATAATTCAGATATTTAGAATCTGAGTCCCTGTTCCCATCCCCACACTTCTTTTCTCTTTCCTTCTCCCTCACATTCAGAATATGACAGCTTTTTATCACATTGCTCTTAGGTGGCAGATGGATGGAGGTGGGACAAAGAAGTCCATTGGATTTCTGATTGAGTCTTCTGAACTTGCCTAGCATAAACAATGATCTTAAAAGCTGAGGCTTTACATATTTTTTTTTTAAATCTAAAATGCCTGGCTTTAAATATCAAGAGCCAAAGTCTAGAGAGCTGAAATTTTAGAAGGCAGGATGACACAATTTATGTCCTACCCAAAAGGAGATAAAAATGTGACCAGCTAGGGGAACGAGGAGAACCAAAGCAAAGTAGATATTGCTAGAACTTAGGAGTTTCTATGAAGAGGGTCAGCTTCCTTATCTCCAGGGCTGAATTATGGGAGGGGGTAAGGATTGGGCAACTGAAATTGTAACTGGATTGAAAAGAGCTCCGAGGCAGTAGACACTTGTGCCTCTCTCTCCCTGGACTGTGGTCCAAAGACCAGGTACACCTGCCCCCAACTTGGCCCTGGGCTGTAGAGTAGTGATGGCTGGGGAAAGTCTAGCTAGCAGATCTGAGGACAGCCTCATGGAATTCCACACAATCCTATGCTAGAGGTTCCATGACACCCACAATGGCAGCAAAAGTGACGGAGAATAAGCTGGTTGATTCTAAAGGAGCCCGGTACTGGATTCTACAAGGAAGGTGCAGGATGCGTGTACTTCCTGGTAAGATGCTATAGCAGGATGGTGAATGGTGAGGACCAAAGAAAATGAGGTATGCCTCAGTGGAGTCAGCCAGTGCAGAGGACAGCTTGAAGATAGATGTCTTTCCCCAGAAGCCAGGGCAATGGCTGCCCTCCACCAAATTGGAAATTTAGAACATCCCCAGCAAGAAAGAAAAGAGAAGGGGGTAGGGGGGGTGGGAGCATGTACATCTCAAAGTAACCCTAATTAAATCCCAAAGAGGCTGAGTAACCTTGAATTGGAAGAATTAAGATTTCTGTGACAGAGAAAGAAATAAGAAATGCGCTAAGTTCTATTATAGAAATCAAATATTGCACTATTTTTATAGTCCATGATTGTGTATTTAACTTTCCATATAGGTTTGCCTAGAATGGAGCGAAGACACCAAAATGAAGTGGAGTAGGAGACAAATGCAGAAGCCTCTAGAGAGGAAGCTCAGGCGTATAGAAGCTAATTATGATGAGAACTTGCCTGGTTTCCAAGAGGAGGCTAGGAATGCGGGGAGGCATGCTAATGTTGCACAGAAAGGGCTACAAGGGGACCCCGGTTAGTTTCCCAACACGTTGATCTGTTCAGGAGGCTGTTCAGTTCATCTCTCATGATGCCCTCAAAGAGCTCTTCCCCGGGAATCCTTATGAACCCAAGGATGGCTATGACCTCTCCCCCACCATCCCAGCAATGAGCATGAGCAGCCTATCAGTCAGTGTTGTGAGAGCGTCCCCCATAGTTGAGACCTGGACTCAGTGTGGGGGATGTGCTTCTCCAGGCACTGCCCACGACCAGATGGGGCTGGAGCTACACATCACATGTCTGCTCTTGCTGGGTCTGCGGATGAGGATAGGGCAGTGAACGGAGAGATGCACTCTGTTCTGAATCAGAGTATAATGACAGCCAGATAAGCACATCTAAAATGAAACCACGGAACCCATTCCTCCTTCTGATCACTGAGCAGCCACCTGAGATATGTAATGGGAAAATTATTTGGAAGCTCGTTCTCTGGATCAAGACAGATTTGCATGAGGAGAATGGATTCAGGG
This sequence comes from Zalophus californianus, assembly GCF_009762305.2. Lineage (NCBI taxonomy): Eukaryota > Metazoa > Chordata > Mammalia > Carnivora > Otariidae > Zalophus > Zalophus californianus. The sequence continues at coordinate 42,191,582 of NC_045604.1, forward strand.
CATCATCCCCTGGCTCTGTGTTTCTCTTCCTTCCAAGGGTCTCCCCCTATTTCCTGGGTCAGCAATACTTCTAGATTTTGTTTCTTCACTTCCCTTTTCTTTCTGTTTGCCTTTCCTCCCCTGATGCTTGATCTTCACTTGGGGTTCCCTGAGTTTCAGTTTTGCATCCCGGGAAAAAATGGGATTCTCCTCCCAGAGGAGGAACTGGGTTTTCCTTTGTAATTTACTATAACTTTGTGAAGTTCAGAGAACATCCTCAGATCCTAGACTGTTTATAAATTCCGGGTTTCACTTTCTCTCAGCAGTTTTACTTGTGGAGCAGGTTTGTTAGAAGAGTGTGAGCTGCTGATAGAGAAGAGAGAGGTGCAGAGAGATTTAACATATTGGAAGGATTGATTAATCCATGTACAGGCACCATGACGTCGGTGTTCTGAGGGAACGGTGTGAGGTATGGAGAAGTTTTGATGGGGCAAAGGCACTCTTACCCAGTCTACCCCTCTGATAGCTTATAATAGGACCCACGAGGCTCTCAGATAAACTAATTACAGTTACAATGCTAACAAGTGTAGGGCATATAACTCCCTGAACTACTTCTTTTTTTTTTTTTTCTAGAGCGGGAGAGAGCATGCATGAGCAGTGGGGAGGGGCAGAGGGAGCGGGAGAAAGAGAATCTTAAGCCGATTCCATTCCCACCACTCCCAGCACAGAGATGGAGGTAGGGCTTGATCTCACAACCCTGAGATCCTCTTTTTTTTTTTTTTTTAAGATTTATTTATTTATTTTAGAGAGAAAGCGAGCACATGGGGGGAGGGGCAGAGGGAGGGAGCGAGAGAGAATCTTAAGTGGACTCCCCGCTGAGCACGGATGGGGCTCCATCCCGCGACTCCAACATCATGACCTGAGCCGAAATAGAGTCAGTCGCTCAACGGACTGTACCACCCAGGCGCCCCAGATATTGTCAAATTCTTCCCCATAGGGGTTATATTATTTTGCCTTCCCACTGGTTTTTCAACAGAAGATGACGTCAAACTTTAGATTTTTACCTATCTGATTGGTGAGAGATGGTATCTCAATGTAGTTTTGCTTGGGTGTTATTATGAGTGAGGGTGAAGATATTTTCATGTGCTTAGGAGCCATTTGCATTTTTTCCTATGAATTCTCAGTTTATATCTTTAACGCGTTATTACATTTTTAAAAGCGTTGCTGGCCTCTTCTCTGTTTTTAGAAGGTCTCTCACTATACTAAGGATATTAACCCTTTTTTTAAAGATTTTATTTATTTATTTGACAGAGAAAGAGATAGTGAGAGCAGGAACGTAGGCAGGGAGAGTAGGAGAGGGAGAAGCAGGCTTCCTGTTGAGCAGGGAGCCCGATGCGGGGATCATGACCTGAGCCGAAGGCAGATGCTTAACGACTGAGCCACCCCGGCGCCCCGATATTAACCCTTTTTTAATGAATAAGTTACTAATAGTTTTCCCTGTTTTTCATTTGTCTTTGTTCTTAGGTTTGTTTGGTTTTTGTTTGTTTTTTGTCATGTGACAGCTTAAAAAAATTTTTTTATGTAATAAAATTGATCAATATTTTTATTGCTTTGGGGTTTTAAGTCACAGTTCAAAAGATTTTCCCTACTTTAAGAGTATAGAGGAATTCACCTATTTTTTTTTCAAATACTTGTATGATTTAATTTTAGATGTTTAAATCTGTGAAATTTATTGAAATTTATTCTGGAATGCAGTATGAGCAATAGATCTGATCTTATCTTTTCCTATGTTGTTATACAGTCCCTTATACTATGTTTTCTCCACTGATGTGAGATGCTGTGATTACCATATACTAAATGCCCATGTCGTATATGAAATGTTCATATCTGGGTCATTTTCCAGATTTTATTTTCTGTTCATATAACAACACCAAATATATATATATTTTAAATTTGTGATACATATTTATTTATTTTTTCTAATTAACATGCAGTGTTATATTACTTTCAGATGTGCAGTGTAATGATTCAACAATTCTGTACATTGTTCGATGCTCAAAATATTTTATTATAGAGGTTTATAATAGGGTTGAATTCTGACCAACCAGACTAGTCCCCTTACCCCCTTTGCTTAGTCATTGCTCTTCAATTTAAAATTTTCCAGGTGATTCTTGCTTGTTTGTTTTTCTAAATGAACCTCATAATCAACTTGTCTAACTCAAAAGAGAATTGTCTGATGACATTTTTTTAAACTGAGATTGCATTACCCTTACAAAATATCTTATAAAAAGCTGACGTCTTTGGGTTGCTGAGTCTTCCTATCTCCACACATGGTATCTCATTTCATTTGTTCAAGCCTACTTTTGTTTCTTTCTGAATGTTTTATAGTTTTCCTCATATGGATTTTGGGCATTTCTTATAGGTGTATGCATAGGCATTTTATTTTATTTTTGCTACTGTGAAAGGGGTTTTCTCTTCCATTAGCCTTCTAACTAGGTCTTTTGGTTTATGACAATTTTACTGTCTGCTACTTTACTAAGTTTTCTTATTATTTGTAATAGTTTTCTCAGGGATTCTTCTCAATTTCTGAGATCATATCATATGTAAATAGAGAGTTTTACCTCTTTTGTTCCAATTCTTATTCCTCTAGATGCTTTCTCTTGTCTAATTGCATTAGTTCCAAGACAGTGTGAAATATAGGAAGAGATAGTGTTTGTCTTGTTCCTAAATTTAGCAGAGAAGCCTTTGGTGTTTCCTTATTTGTAAGATGCTAGATTTGGGATTTTTGTCTCTTGGTTTCTTTTTATCTCTATTGGGTCAACATTGAAATTACCTAATAATTTCTTCTTTTCCCTCCCTTTCCTTCCACTGAATCTATTTTGAAGTAGCCTCCTTTATGCCAATTAATTCCCAGTGAACTGAGAATATTTTCACATATTCTTTCCAGTCTCCCTCTGTTTTTTAATGGTTGTACTGCACGGGGATTGTCAAAACATACAACTCAAACATAGTATCTTATGTATCTTACATACTCTCCTTTATAACTATAATTTAGTCTTAGATTTACCAATTAATATATACTTAATGTTTAAAAAATTTCATTTCTAGTTGTTTGTTTCTAGTGTATAGAAGTGGAATCAATTGTTGTAAATTGACCTTGTAACCTGCAGCCTCGCTATAATTTATTTATTAGTTCTAGGAAGTGTTTTGTAGTTTCCTGAGACTTTTTTGCACACAGAATCATGTCTACTTCATTGCAGAGATTTTGTACTTTTTAATTCATTACAAGTTTATTTCCTTTACCTGCCTGAGCATATTTATACTGTTGCTTTAAAGTCTTTGAGAAGTCTAACATCTGGATCATCTTAGGGTTGGCATATGTTGATTACCTTTTTCTTTGAGAATGGGTCACATTTTCCTGGGTCTTCCTTTGTTGAATAATTTGGGATTGTACCCTGCACATTGTGAATATTATATTGCAGAAACTCTGCATTCTGTTATATTTCTCCAAGGAGTGCTGACATTTTGTTTTAGCAATTAACTGGGTTTAGACTCAGATTGCCAGCTATCATGTCTATGCTGTGTGGTGGTTCAGATCTTACCTCAGCTCTATAAGCCATAATTACAACCTACTTTCAGTTTGTTCCACATTTGCACGGCTCAAGGATTAGCCAGAGACTTGGGCTGGGTTTGTACATAGAATTTGAGATTCTCCTTTTCTTGCTCTCTCTTTGTTGAGGTTCCGCCTTACTTTCTGGCAGCCCTGGTTGTTCTGGCACCTTTGCATGGTTCCAGTGGTCAGAAAGATGGTGGACCTGCTTCCAGAATTTAAGCGAGCCCACACCAGTAGTGCTGCAACTGTGGTTTCCCTCAGGGCAAGGCCACAATAAGCAGGGAACTCATTTCATACTGGTTACTTGCTCCAGTTTTTACTCATCTCTTAGTAGGCCTGCCTTTCTTCAGTCTTCAGAGTTCCCTGAATTTTTGTTGTGGTTTATAGCTGTTACTTGGCATGGTAAGTGTTTACTCCTCCATACCAGAAGTAGCACTTCTTTTAGTACTTGAAAAGGTTCCCAAAGGGAATCTAGCCTGGGGCTGGCCCAGTGGGGGTAATTTTTGGTCATAAGAGTCTCTCAACAGTGATTTCTCCATTCCATCTATGGCAAAGCCTGCCTTCTCCGCATTGAGGCTGTTCACGGTTTAACAAGTCTCTGAAGGAGTATTTCCTGACCCTTATGCTCTGAGCCTCACAGTGGCCTTTGATAGTCATGGAGCTAGATGGAATCGGGACAGTATCAGATGTCACACCTCCTGCCTCCAAGCTTGCAGGCCTGTGCGCAGCAAGCATCCCGGTTTGCAGAACAGGTGTAGAATCAATATGAACCATATCTCTTTAAATCTCCCGTGTATGAGGATGCCCCTCAGTCTGATGGTGAGAGGGCCACCTTGCCTCCATCCAGGAATATTGTGACTACAAAAGCACAGGGAAAGGGGAGCAGGGATGGGGCTCTGTTTCTTGAATCTCGAGAAATGCAGTCACTGGATTGGCACATATTTTCGGCTTTTTGTATGACATTCATGCTGTATTACGGTCTCTTTCATGTCCCGCTTTTTTTTTTTCATAAAGCCTTTTCTAATTGTCACCAATCTCATTCTTTTTCAAGTTTCTTAAAGAAAGGAGTATCTGTGGACTAGATTGCCTTTGTGTTGTCTTCTCATAATTTCATTTGTATAAATCCTGTCTTCTAGTCTGTAATAATTTTGAGGGCTGGGTCATATTTACTAAACAATGGATCCACCTAGCAGTGCCTAGCATAGGATATGTTGTCAATGTGGAGTTGAATTGAGCCTGAAACCAAGAACCAATTTTGACAGCTCAGAGCTCTGGGCTTGCAGGCAGAAAAAAAATGTCAGTAAATTTCACAGTAAGTTGCCTTAAAACCAGGCTGAGAACGCAGCAGGTAGGACAAGGCAATTTTACCAGTTCAGGGGACTGAGTATGCAGTGCAGGATATTAGGAGTGAAGCTTTAAAATAGATAAGTAAATAATGGACCTGTGTATCTGAAGGTTTCAACTTAAGGTGAGGAGCTTAAAGCCAAGATGAGAATTATCAAGGAAGTAAATGTGGCCATTTCGATAGCTTAGGGATTTAATGAAATTAAGTCTTGGGCCATGATCCTGACACTTTAATTGAAATTAAAATTTAACATCAATAAAGTAAGCACACAGCACTGAAAAAGAGCAGCATTTTATTCTCATCCTGTACACTGTTGACTTTTTTAATCCGAAAGGCTTGGTGAGTCCAAGGAATTTTCTGAGCAGGCTGCCTCCAGATCAGCAACTATAGTTACATTGTTGTCATTCTTGTCTCAGTAGTTTTTGGACATTCTGCACCCATCAATTTGCTTCCTGACCCAACAGGAGATACTCTTTAAATTGTTTTGCTAGGAGCACTATTGGCTTTGTTTTATTCCCTGTGCTTTTTCTCCCCATCCATCTTGTGAATAAACCTCACTGATTTCTCCCTCCTCTGAAATCCCAGCACTTACTGTCCATTCTGCCCATAGACTCATCATCTTGTCTTTGATGCTCAACTGGTTCAACTCAGTCACATTACACATGAGAAAACCAAGGCCCAGAGTGCCATAGTCAGTTTCCCAGCGTCCCACGGTAACTGGATGGCAAAACTGTGATGAGAATCTAAGTTTCTGCAGACTATTTCAATATGTTTCTACTTGCATGGCACTACCCACACTTATTATAAATATAATAATAACAATAACAATAATAATGTGATATGTCTGTGTAAAGCATTATGCTTTATTTCTATTTTTTAAGGTTGAATAATATTCCGTTGTGTGTGTATACCATATTTTCTTCATCCATTCATAACTTGGAGGATTTTAAGCAAGTGTGTAATCCAGACTGTGATTTAAAACAATCAATCTGGGGGTGCAGGGCACAGTGTGGTCTAGAATGAAGTACAGGGGAGAGAAGGATGGCAGGGACACCAGGGAGAGGCTGGTGGAGTTGTCTAGGCAAGAGGATGGTGGCTTGGCCTCAGACATGACAGAGGACTTGGATTCCAGAGACATTTAAGAGGTAGAATCAGTAGGATTTGATAAAGGTGACAAGATATTTGTCCTAGCTTTAGAACTCAAGGTGTCTTTATGCTTAAATCTTATGCTTTATTTCTTGAATTGATTTAAAAAATTTTTTTTGTCAAGATAATACTGATTTGTTAGATGGTTAGCCCTTAAGATAAGCAACACTGTACCAATAGTTAGTCCCTAGAATCAAGCTCCATTTTTGGATGGGAGTACTTATTAGGATATTCCATGGCCTGGATTAAATGTACCAACACTGTCCTCCTTCCTTTTTTGTGATTCTGTGCTCACCAAGCAGCCTCTGATGACTAATTTGGTCTTGCAGATACACTGATAGCAAGAAGGAGGTATGCCAGCTACAGAATTTGTATACATTTCTCCAGGCCCCAGAAAGGACAACCTCCTGTATAAATTAATAAACTGGCATTCCAGTTTTTTATTTTTTTAAAAAGATTTTATTTATTTATTTGACAGAGACACAGCGAGAGAGGGAACACAAGCAGGGAGAGTGGGGGAGGGAGAAGCAGGCTTCCCGCTGAGCGGGGAGCCTGATGCAGGGCTCTATCCCAGGACCCTGGGACCATGACCTGAGCTGAAGGCAACTGAGCCACCCAGGCACCCCAACATTCCAGTTTTTTAGTTTCTGGAAGTTTGGTTTCTTTGACATCCCACACCCTGAAACTGAGTTTCTGAAACTGCCTGGCTGAGCTCAGATTCTCAATGGAGGTGACTCTGCTGAGCTATGACTCCCTCTTGGGGTCCATTGTGGGGTCCATTGTGGGGTCCATCTTAGGCAGGAGCCAGCCACCCTCTGCCATCTGTGAAGATCTGTTGAACCGTAGCAGCAATGAATCACAGCCTTCCAGAGAGTGACTTAATTGATGTCTTCCATTCAGAACATTCTACTGCATGCTTTGCTAAGATTCTTTCACAGGCTGGGTTTGGTACTAACAAGGCCTGGTGGCAAGGTGAGATAGAGAACAGATGAAGAGGACCTGATCAGCAGTCCTGGAGAGCTGGTAGACAAGGAGATGCCTGGTTTTTAATTCAGATTAGGGTATATTTAAAAAAAAAATCTTGGAGCCAATGAGATTCTTATTCTGATTAGTAATTCTCCAGAAGTTTCACTCTTGACTACATTTAGGATAAGGAATCAGTGGGCTTGTACTTGCACTGGTAAGTCCTGCCATAATAACACTCTGTCCTAAGCCACCCCCCAAATCAGAACTGTGTCTTCTCAAGGAGCAGCAGATCAGCTAAGCCAGCTTTGCTTCAGGTGATAGTAGCTGGGCTAGCTCTGCATCACGTGTCCCTCCTGTTCCTCCTGGGACCAGTGGGCCAAGCACGGAATGTTCTCTTCACAGTCATAGCACAGAGACAACCCTCAGGTGCAAGCACATTTTGAGCTCCTACCGGAAGCACAGCTGCAGGAATCTCATTGGCCAAAGCAAGTCACATGGCTGAGCCAATGTCAAGGCCGGGGAGAGTTCCCTGCCTTCTTGTGGGAGGGGCCACCAAGCTACACAGCAAATGGTGTGGACGTGGGAGGGGCGGAGGCCTGAGGACATTAAGGCAGTCTGCCCCAAACTCGGTTTGGTATTCTTGGAAACGTGACGTTATTTATGTCCCTGGGAAGGGTTTTTCTGCAGATAAGAAACCTTTTTTTTTTTTTAAAGATTTTATTTATTTATTTGACAGAGAGAGACACAGCGAGAGAGGGAACGCAAGGAGGGGTAGTGAGAGAGGGAGAAGCAGGCTTCCTGCCGAGCAGGGAGCCCGATGCGGGGCTCGATCCCAGGACCCTGGGATCATGACCTGAGCCAAAGGCAGACGCTTAATGACTGAGCCACCCAGGCGCCCTCAGATAAGAAACCTTTAAAACAGTTTGGTGGGTCCTCAAAAAGTTAAACATAGAGTTACCATTGGATCCGGCAATTTCACTCCTAGGTGTACATCCAAAAGAATTAAAAGCAGAGACTCAAATCAGTGTTCAGGGCAGCATCATTCACAATGGCCAAAAGGGGGAACAACCCAAATGGCCATCACCAGATGAATGGATAAACAAAATGTGGTATATATGTACATTGGAATGTTAGTCTTAAAAAGGAAGAAAATTCTGACACATGGTACAAATGAATGAACCTCGAGGACATTATGCTAAGTGAAATAAGCCAGATATAAAGGACAAATATTGTATGATTCCAGTTTTATGAAGCACTGAGAGTAGTTAAGTCCATCAAGGTGAAGATTTGATGGAAAGTTGCCCAAACCTTCCTATTATGATGATTGGCTTATTCAAATGTTTTCTGGGAAGAAAGAGCGAATAGGTGTCTCAGGAACTACCAGTTTCTAGTGGACAAGGAGCAAGATTCACTTGTCAAAATATTTGTGCTTTCTTTTTTCCTTCCCATAAAAGCTCTTTGAAAATATGTCAATGCCATTGATATCAGCATGGTGAGAAAAGCAAGGTGTTATTTGTCTTGTACATTAACAAGCGAGGAGGTCTTCCCTTGTACAAAGATTTTATGCCTTTATTGTCTTCTCTTTTCTTCCTCTCTCTCCTGCCCCTCACTTCCATGGACCTGGAAAGCCATAGATTTTTACCATCTTTGCATGTAACAACATTTTAAGAGTGCCTACCTGGAAAGACAGGGTTGGCACATGCCAAGGAAGCAGGGAAGCATCATCTGGTTAGATGTACCTGCTGTCAGATAGACTCCAGGGAAGTGTACACTCTGGGCCTGGAAAAAGAGCATTTTTAACTCACCCTCTGATGACTCATTTGCTCTTTGCTCAAGGATCCTGGGCCTTGATAACTTGGGTACTGCTAGGTTCTCTGAATGGACATTGTGCCATGTTCCACATTCCCTGGAGATGTGAAACTAAATGTTGCCTCTTTGACCCTGGACTCTTCCTTAGGCAGATATGGCCCATGGAAGTCTGGGTGTTACCAGAGTCCCAAGGACTATAGGTCTGTGTTCCCTGCCATGTTTCGTAAGGGCAACAGAGACTAAAGAGATTGCAGAACAAAACCAGCAGCAACTAAATCAAAGTCCCCAACGTGGACAATTAACCGGGCGGCCTGTGGTCCAGGTGATGAAAAGAGGAGACATTTGGTGACACATTGTCAGAGCGTCCATGAGGCTCAAGTGGAGGCTGCTGGGAGCACCACCCGCTGTTTCCAGGATCCTATCCACCATACATACCTGATCCATGGAAATAAACCTGCTTGTGCTATTCTGGTGTCATTAGGTTAAATCCTCAGTCCTGCCCCCACCCCCCCTCCCCATTCTAAACATCCCACAGGGGCAGAGCAGAGAATAAATCAGATCAGTTGTCCTTGTAGTAGAGAGATCTGGAGGGATCTGTCAGGGATAAAGAGTTCACAGGGATGGAAAATGAAAACCTGAGAAGCCTTGAGTGGGCTACGGGGGAGGACTGAGAGCATCTGTGGGGAATAGTTCACAAACTGTGATGTTTTGAAAAATTATGGCTACTTCTGGCTTATTGATCCTTTCTAAAGTAATCTATATTACTTCATGGGGGGATTTAAGGATTAAATCCGCAGCCTTCCCTGAAAGGTAGCAAGTTGGTTCTCAGACTTCTGTGTGACTTCAGAGCTAGGGGGGTGCCTGATAAGTTATCTTAGCCATTTCCTTGTCTTCAGGCCGAACCCAGATACCAGACTCAATTCCAGCTTTCTGATAAACAAACAAAACCAAAACACGATCCAAAAAACTTCAATTAAAAAAATTGTTTGTCTTTGTAGTAATATTTGTTGAGTATTTTCTATGTTCCAGGCACTGTTCTAAGTACTTGACAGGTAAAATCTCCCAGAATCCTTACAATTGCCCTATAAGAAAGGTGTTGTTATCCAGTTGTGTAGATGAGGAAACGGAGGCATAGAGAGCTCACACGTTATTTGATTAGTGGGCAGTGAGCGGGCAGGGAACCCCAGGTGGTCTGACTTCAGAGCCTACCATCTGGACTGCCATTTGGGAGTCATTCCTCACTGTCTCATTTCAGTGCACCTGCTACTATTTGGTCTCACCTGTATGAGTTTGCTTGGGCTGCTATAACAAAGGACCACAGACTGGGTGGCTTAAACAACAGACATGTATTTTCTTACAGTTCTGGAGGCTGGAAGTCTGAGCTCAAGATGTCGGCAGGGTAGGTTTCTTCGGAGGCCTGTCTCTTTGGCTTGTTTATGGTGGTCTTCCCTCTGTGTGTGTCTGTGTCCTAGTCTCTTTTTATAAGGCCACCAGATGTATTAGATTAGGGCCCACCCCAATTACCTCATGTAACCTTAGTGACCTCTTTAAAGGTCAAAATACAGCTGTCTCCAAATACAATCATATTCTTAGGTACTATGGGTTATGACTTCAAAATTTGAATTTGGGGAGGGGACACAATTCAGCCCCTAACACAGGGGGCTGGACACTGTGGGTCCCATTGAAGCCCACAATGATTAAATTGCTTCTTGCTTTTCTCTTCTGTATGGGGGAATTAGTCCCACCTCTGCTGCTTGCCTCCCGGATCTTCTATTTCTAGTTGGTTAATTATCTACATTGTTCTTTTCTTCATGAGTGTGTCCAGTTTCATGTCTTGCTTTGTAAGTAGTTAGATTCAAACTGAAAGTATACTGTGTTCATATACATTTAATTTTCCTCTTCTCTCATACTGATTCATAGATAATGCCCATTCTGGGTTGGAGGAGAAAATTTAGGGTAGAGATGGAGGAGATAAAGGAGTATAAAAGAGTATAGACATTTGGAAAAGTATTTTTTTCTCTACTTACCATTCAGGTGCCACCTTAGCACTTGAGCTGGGTCCTTTCTGCCCTATATCGTATGTTGAATTATCAGGCCAAAGGGTTTCTCTCATATGTGGCAAACCGTTTAGGACCTCTAGAAACCATGAATCATAGGAACATAAGATGCTGAGGCTTAGGAAAGCTAAGAGCAGGGCGCCTGGGTGGCTCAGTCAGTTAAGCGTCTGCCTTCGGCTCAGGTTATGATCTCAGGGTCCTGGGATCGAGTTTCATGTTGGGCTCACTGCTTAGCTGGGAGTCTGCTTCTCCCTCTGCCTCTGCCTCCCCCCCCCCCCCACCGCTCATGCTCTCTCTCTCTCTCAAATAAATAAAAAAATAAATCTTAAAAAAAAAAAAAGCTAAGAGCATTGCTTGGCGCCTCCAGGCTGGCTAATAGCTGAACTGAGATAGGAATTTAGGCTTCCATTTAACACCAAATGAGTTTCCCTCTTCTTGTCCACGATTGAGCCTTATTGTATTACTCCATTGATTAAATGAAATTATGTTTTTTCTTTACTCCTTGAGGTCATCAAAATCTGAAGAAGAGTCTGGCAATTACTTCCCAATAGGTTCTTGGTTCTGTTTGTCTTGTTAGTCTCATCGGAGGAAATGAGATCTTAGCATGTGAAGTGTGTTGAAGTATTTTATTTGACAATCCAATTTGGGCAGTTTCTGATAGGTAAATAGATAGGTCGATATATTGATAGATAGATGACAGATAGATAGATAGGACCATGTCTGAGGCTAACACTATCCTGAGAAATTATTTTCCCCCAAATTGATATAAGATAACCATTTTAGAGGGGCCTCTTGGCAAGAGCTGTGGAAAGAGAACACCTGTGTTGGAACCCTGTCCCAATTCCTGTGGTTAATGCTGGTCTGGGTCCTTAGATTTTATTCTCTTAGAGTTTTTTTTTTTTAAAGATTTAATTTATTTATTTGACAGAGAGAGACACAGCGAGAGAGGGAACACAAGCAGGGGGAGTGGGAGAGGGAGAAGCAGGCTTCCCGCCGAGCAGGGAGCCCAATGTGGGGCATGATCCCAGGATCCTGGGACCATGACCAGAGCGGAAGGCAGATGCTTAACGACTGAGCCACCCAGGGGCCTCTCTCTTAGAGTTTTTTATGAATTAGTAAATATGGCTTTTCTCACGCATTCTGGAGTGGTTGTCTTTCTTGCATAGAGTAAAAGGGTGGGTGTATATGACCTTGGCTGCCCCTAGACACTACTTAGTCTGAGACTTTTCCAGGGTAACCTATATTTTGAAAGTCAGAGCTTTCAATACCCTCCTTGGGAGGTAAAGCCAGAGCCCCAAGAAGGTTTGACTCTGTTACGATGTATTTTATTTGAAACTAACTAAACGGGGATGGTGCTGAAATGCAGACACAGCAAGCCAGTGAGCGAGGGAGCATGCAGGAGTGAGCAAGCGGCACCTATTGAATGGTGAACCCCAAGAGTTCAATTACCCCAGTTCCCTCCACAGAAGGTAACCATGGAAACCTCATAAGCCAAAGCATCACCCGTCTCCAAGCAGAACACACACACACACACACACACACACACACACACACACACACACACACACACGCCCGGGGAGGGTAGTGTATACATATGACTATGTATGCATGTGCTCATGTTTTACTTATTCTTTATGTGGGGAATGTTTGTGTGATGCCTTGACAGTTTGTGTGTGTGTATCAAATGGAATTAGCATGGGCGTTTGCTGCCACATGCTTTCCGGTTCTGCTCTCGGGTGGTGAAAGAGCGTAGGTTTGTCCTAATGTTTGGGTGGTGCACTTGGAGCTGGTGAGAGGACGTGCATTTTCAATTTAGTGGAGGGTGCTGTAGTGGTATGCTTTGGGCATACAGGAAGGTTTTTAACTTATTTTTCCCGTATCAGATTTCTATTGCACAAAAGTGTACAGGAGGTGGATTTTTCACCAGCTGGGAGGTATTATTCCCCCAGGATGGGAAAACTCAGTGTGGATCCATATTGAGCTGCTCAAACAATCTAGTACGGATGCAAATTCAGGTTTGGGAAACAGTGTCTTTTTTTTTTTTCCCCAGGGTATGTGCTGGCCTTTTCTTTATTCTCTTCTAGCTTTCTGCTCTTTCTACTTTAAACCTTCCCCTTTTTCTGAAGCTGGGGCTAGCCTGCTTATGGCAAGAGGAGTATGAGAATGTGGCACTTGGGGAGGGGGTGGTAAGGATAACTCATGGAAGTCTGCTAATGAAATGTGTCACTCAGTATGTGCATGATATCAAGAAGATTGTGTGTCACTTGGCAGATCTTTGAGGGTAAGGCAGCTCCATCTGGATTAGGGATTATTTGGGGGAAAGGCGATATGAAGGCTGGGGCTTCAGCTAGGCATGCCTGGGTTTCTGAGTTGTGAATGAGGACAGCACACTGTGCAAAGCCTAGCCCCCATGCCTGAGGCTGTCTCAACCTAATGGAGCTCTGGGCACACAAGTGTGAGAGCTTGAATGTTTGTGTGTTTATCAGCTCTGTCCCTTCTTCTTTACGTAATGTATGACCGAAAGAGACTTCACTAGGGAGCCTTGAGAAGAAACCCTTGTCTTCTGAATTCCTGCCTCTCATTCACGTTGACAGCTAAGGGTTCCCAAGTGGGGAGGTCTTGTTTGTCCATCAAGAAATGACTATCAAAAGGATATTTTTTCTCCTTTGAAAATAGCCACTTCCTGGATGACAGAAATCCACACTGGCATCTCCCAGCAGGGGTCTGAAACACTGCCCATCTCCTCCCTGACTCCTCCGCCCGTGGCCCATGTGCCTCTGGCAGCATTATCTCAGCCTCCGTCTGCTTTCCTCATGGCCCTGCTCCCAGAAGACGGAGTCACGCTAAAAGGCTACAGGACATTTGATGTCAGGCAGTTGCCCGAAGCTCTGACACCTTGGAGGGAACTTCACTTCTATTCCTGCATGAGTTTAGTTACTTGTTGAGTTTGGCCAAATGGTGGCACACAGCACCCTCAGAGCTGGGCCGAAGGGAACCACCCACTTGGCATTGTTCCCTTTCCCCACTCCTGCTGGAGCCCATTTCAGGTCCTCCAGGAGCTGTTTCCATAAGAGAGCATCCCCACCAAAATGACTGAAAGAGCCCATTGCTATAGGCTTACCACCTCATCAAAACAGTTTGGGAAGGAGGTCTCCTTCACCCCATCCATGGTAGTGCAGGGGAGGCTGGGGCTTGAATGGGCTCCCCCTCTGGCTTCCTCACCCTGTGCCCTTTATGGGGTGTATGTTGAGTCTCTCACAGGCAGTGATTCAGAAACCTGTGGTTTGAGGTTTTTTATCCTGTCTTCCAAACACTACTTGTTAAATGCCTTCCAAGTAGCAGCAACTGGGGATACAGCAATGAAGGAGGCACTATTTGACCCTTAGTGAGCTCACCTGTATAGAGGTAGCAGTCTACCACCCAGCAGTGAGCTGGGGTACAATAGGGGCTAACCCAGCGCATGGATAAAGGGGGCAGGGAGGTTTCTTAGAGAAACTGATGTCTGATCTGCCACCCAAAGGATGGGGGAAAGTTAGCTGGGCAAAGGGGGGTGAGGGTACCCTGTCAAGCAAGAGGAAATGAAATGAAATATTTATTAAAAAAATAACTGCTTCACAGGTGAAACCTCATGGCAAGTGGTATTCATGGGAGAGAAAAATGGGGGGCGTGGAGAGGGAGAGTGAGAAAGAGGCATAGGAAACAGAGAGGCAAAGAGATAGAGAAACAGAGACAGGTAGACAGAGAGGAAAGGTGGATAGGTGGACAGATGACAGAGACAGAGGGAGGCCCAGAGCCCCATGGATTGTTAGAACTGAAAGGAACCACAGTGAATGTCCACAAGCCCCTCATTTTACAGATATGGAAACTGAGGCAAAGAAAGTCATTTGCCAGAGGCATGAAGGGATTTAGTCTGAATGCTGAGTCAGGAACCTAGATCTCAGCTTCCAGTAGGTTTGAGAGAGGAAGAGCTAGAGAGGGATAAGATGGGAGGAAAGGGAAGTCAGGGATGGAGGTAAGGGAGTTAGGGAGAAGCACAGAGAGCCGATATTCACTGGTGTCACACTGTCAGGATTGCCGGAGGGGATGCAGGGAAAGTTCAGATGAAATCTGAGCTGGATTTCTTTCTTTTCCTTCCTCCTTTACCTTCCTCTCTCCCTCTCTTTTTCCTTCCAACCACATCCTGCCTACAACTAGATGTCAGGGAACTGGTTGCCATGGCTACTAAATGGCATTCAAGCGGGCTGAATTATTAAACCAGGGTCTTGTCTTTGAAGCCAAGGCCCCAGTGTGAAGTACCGTTAGGTGGCGCAGTATGGGGCATAGGTTTGTGCCCAGGGCTGTCCTTGGTGCTCTCTTGCTGGTCTGGCTCTGAGAGAGAGAGAGGACGGTGTATCTTGAGCACTGAACCCTTTCCCCTGCTGGCTGTCACAGAGGCTTGGAGCAGGGAGGAGGTGCATCTGCTGGGGTGAGGGGTCAGAGGGATACAGGCTCTGTGTGCTGAACTGAACCCCTGCATCCCAGACTATTTCCCCCACCTACTCTGCCGAGAGCCAAAGGCGCCGGGCAACAGCCACCACTCATTCAAATGGGATAAGAACAAAAGCCAATATTTTTGTTATGTCTGAAATGACACCATATTGTTCTAATTAGTTGTTACTTGTAGCCAGAGAGGCAAGAAATAAAATGGCAGGTGTGTCCAAGGGGCCGTACTTGGGCATCTGGATTTGTGATGCCTCCTTGGATAGGTTAAGTAAATCTGTCATGGAACCATCCAGCTGGTGGGCATGGCCTTATCCGAATAGTATGAATGGGCCATCAAGGAGAATCTTGTTTGTGGGCACAATTGTTTTTTGTTTTGATGATGGAGAGGGGGGGGTGAGTATGGATGCTCTTCTCTTAAGGAGATTCCAAGCCAGGAAAACCATCAGCCTTCTAGTATCCTAGCTCTTTAAACTTTTTCATTACAAAAAGAAGCCCAAACATTGTAGTGTCAGTGCTCCTGCTTATGGACTGATGGAAGAAGGGCCTCAATGGCTGGTTACTGCCCTATCTGTATGCTGGGGTGGAGTGGGGGACACGAGGAGTACATTTTGGGGTTAATGAAGTCATTCTCCTTCCCTTTAACAGGTTCAGTAGATTCTGAGGTTTATTTCCTAGAGTGGGAGAATCTCTCTTCCTCTCCACTTTGCGTTTTTTCTCCCTTGAGAGAAGGGCTGCTGTAAGACTTTTTCAAAATCTATCAGCCTCAGAACAACTGATATGTTGCCCTGATTGTTTTTTTTTCCTAATGCCCAGCATGAGAAATTTTTAATGTCAGAGCTAAATTCCTGGCTTTCTAAAAGTCTAGTTCCTAGACACCAGACTCACTTCCTTTTCAGTATTGGTGATAATTTTCAGAACTTACCTGAACCTGGGGTCAAAGTCCTGGGTCCTCACAGAGTGACCCTCCCAAACAGACCTTCAGAGGGGGAGGGAGGGAGGGAGGGAGGGAGAATTGTCAAGGAGGCGGTCCAGCCCTTGGTCTTCACTTCCTTCCCCTACCCTAAAACGAGAGGAGAGGGACAGGAATCATCTGCCTTGCGCCTACTGAGTTCCCTTCAGTGAAGTCTTCTAAGATGTGCCAGGCCCTTGAGGGGGTGGGTGTACAGGGTGCAAAGTTGACTAAATAGAATCCCTGCTCTCAGTACGGGAAGATCCATAGTTAAGTGGGAATGGCTGCCTGTCCTCATTCAACTTTGGCAACCCCCAAACCAAGCCTTCAGAGGATTTGCCCCATCCGTGCCAAGGCCAGGCCTAAGGAACAAGAGCAGTGAGGGAGAGAACCCTCCCCTTTCTTCTTCTTCTCCTCCTCCTCCTCCTCCTCCTCCTCCCCCCCCTCCCCTGGTTCTTCCTCAATCCTACTGTCTCCTCTTCTCTCTCTGGGGCCCTTCTGTGCTCTGATTCTGAGCTTTTGGTGTAGGGTGGACATCTGCTTTTGGGAACTACCAAAGCCCCTCTGGGGACCTACTTGGACTGAAGAGATGAGCTGGTGGAGCCCAAGGTCTTTACCAGCAGTGACTCTGGGAGGCATTTCTGTGATTCTTGAGGAAAGATATGCAAAGAGCCAGAGAAATGGGGGAAGAGGGAGCCCTCTGAGAGAAAGCCTTCAAAACGACAGTTTGACTCGGTTTTTAGGGCTGTTTATTTTGTGTTCCTTAACTGCCCCCCAGGGTACAGGGTCTCCCTTAGGGTCCACACCTGGCCCCTAGCAGGACCCGCAGAGAACCTCTAGGTCCTTCCAGAGGCAGCAGAGAGACTCCCCACCGTGGCTGGGGCCCCCTGTCCTTGGGCAGCATCTGGCTCAGGGACTGGTCCCCCCCACCACTTCCCTCTCTCCCTTACTCCTTAAAGCCCCCAATTCGCTTGTTTCTCTTTAGATATAATCATGCTCTCGCATCACTGCTCCCCCTTGCCCGACGGCGAGGCCAGCGGCGGACACCCTGGAGCCCGGAGCCTGGGTGAGGCGCCCGAGCAGGACCTCGGGAGGTGTCGCTCCCGCCCACAAACCGGGACAGTGTTCTGGAGTGCAATCACCTGGGGAATTTCGAGGTCGCTGAACTTTTCCGCCGGAATCCTGACCTGAATTTCTCGCCCCCAAGCTGTTTACTACCCTGAGGCCCGCGTCACTCCCCCAGGCCCGGCCGCCCCCCGCCCCGCCGCGCCCCGCCCCGCCCCGCCCGCAGCCCCGGGAGTGCGCGCTCCCGCCGGCGTGCCGTCTCCGCGCCTGCCCGCCCGCTCCTTGGCCGACCGCCGCCGCTTCCTCAGGAGCCGGCTCCCGGCCACCCTGGTCCTTTGTTATTACCCCGTCTGCCCTCTCTGGGGGGGGGGGGGGGGGGGGGCGGCATGTGTGCGAGTCGTCTTGCTGACTGTCAGAAATTTCTTTTCCACTGTCTGGGCAGGAAGCAGATTTTTTTCCTTTTAACTGTCTTCCTTCTGTTTTATTTATTTTATTTTCTGTTTCTCCCCCTTACCTCCTCCTGCCTTCCTTCCCCCTTCCTTCTTCGGGTGGCTCCTTCGTCCCCCTGCAATCTCACCATCTTTCCTCCTCTCTCTCTCCATTCCCCTCCCCCCACCCTTTTGCTCTTTTAAAATAATTCAGGGATGTCTCGGGAATCCTAGCACGCCCTCCCCATTCAGCCGAGCGCGGGACCCTGCGTGAATTCCAGGTAAGCCCGGGGTCTGGCCGCCGCCGGAACCGTGGTCTGCGCCGGCGCCCGCTGCTGCCCGCCGCGCTGCGCTGTCCTTCCCGGCGGCGGGCACCGCGCCTCGGTCCCGGCGCTGCTACCTGTTGGGGGATGATGGACGGCGGGGATTCCTAGTTTGCCCAGACTTCCTCGGAATCCGGCTCTCCGCCAGCTTTGCCTCTCCAGGCGCTGCCCTTTCCTGGCAACTTCCGCGACGATTTTCCGGGCGTGAGAAAGCCCCGTGCCGTCCGGCATCTCGGGCTGTGAGTGGTGTGCCCTTGCCAGGCGCCCGGGCCGGCGTCTCGCTCGTGGTTGCGCGCTGGTCCAGCCCGCGGTGAGGGAGGCTCGCGCGGCCCGGGAGTGCCGCCAGGCTCGGCGCAGGTGCCGGCCGCCGGGTCTTAGCGAGCCTCGCGGGCCCCGCCGCCCGTTCGCCAGCTCCTGGTACCCAGCAGTTTTGCGCGGGGGACCCCTCGATGGAAGGGCTCGCTGAGCAGGGACTGAGCTTCCAGCGAAGTTTCTGTGACGGAAGCTGCGTGCGCCCTTGGAGGCGTCCCAGGAATGGTAGGCTGGGTGTCTGGAGGCGCGGGTCGGGCAGGTGGAGAGTGAACCCAGCCCTGGGAGGGAGTTGACAGCTGGGCCCAGAGCAGGGAGGGGAGTGCGGAGAAGAAGCCAGGCTACTTTGAGTGACTTGCTGTTTGGCAGAATTCCGGTCTCCCAGTTGTGAGAGTGGTTGTGCATCCTTTTCCTGGGATGGAACTCCCAGTTGTTGGCGCCTCTTTGCTTTGTGCCCTTGCCTGGGAGAGAATGATGGGAAACACTACGCCTTCCGAACCCCTAAGACAGGCATCCACCTCAACCCTGGGGACAGAGGTGGCAGTTTGTCCACTTGCCCAAGGGGGGGGTTCCCTCACACTGGGTATGTGACTATGAGGCCGCTCAGGGTGTGCAATTCAGGCTGAGTGCGCTAGTGACCAACATCTGGGGGCTTGTAATGATTCGCTGGCTCTTCCCTTTGGAAGCCCTGGTGGTGGATTCTTACCTACTCTTGGGGGGCCCAGAGCTGCCCCATGTCACAGAGACATCATCCTTAGAAGGAAGACTGGATGGAGGGAGCCTGGACCCCTTAATCCAGAAAAGCGTTTTCCTGAAAGGTTAGGATGTTTGTGATGCTTAAATAAAAGCATGGCCTAAAAAAAAGGAAAGGAAAGAAAAAGCATGGTTTTCTCTTCACTGACATCAGAGCCAGAGAAAAGGGGCTCTCTTTACTCAGCTGGAAATTAGGGTAGACACCAGGGGAAAACTTCTTGTTGACAGTTCCAAGAGGAATTATTAATGTAAAACATAGAAGTTCCTCTTCTGCACATGTGTAAGTCTTGTATGGTTGTGCAGCCATCTCCAGAGCCTAGAAGAAGGCAGTCTTTTCTTGCTGTTTGATTCCATTCTACTGTTCTTTTTTCACATGCTAAGTCTCTGGCCAGCTAAGAGGTTTTATTGCTGTTGTTTGTTTTTTTACAACTTTGTAGTAATGGGTAATCATGTAATTTATTGTGCAAGCCAGGACACTTTTGAGAGTGGACAGAGACATTAGTAATAATTACGTAGGGACAATAGAGGCTGTCCAGACAAGGATGAATGATCGCCCTAAGAGTGACTATGTGGTCAGAGGTAGGGACAGTTCACGGGGCAACATATGTTACTTTCCTATCATTTGGATCTTGCATCTTCCTTCCTGTCATGGTTCTTCCTGACTCAGATCTCAAACGGACTTTATTTCAGTTCTCTCTGAGAATCCAGCTCTGAATACAAATCTCTTTCCCTTGATGAACTCTTCTTTCCCCAGCTCCACCAGTCCCTCCAAAAATCCCATTCCCAGAATGGGGACTTCGTGCTCTGACTGCAGGGATTACAAGCAGAGGGTGATTTACATGGAGCTGTTTCTATCCCTCTGTCTGCTTCTTGGTCATATTTATGAGCATGGGGCTTCCAGGAGGCGGTCCGTCTGCCAGGAATTCAAGTGTGTTGATGGCAGTGTGATATATAGTGACCCTTGCAGTCACACAGTTGAGTTATTGGATTACTGCTGTCATACCTCCTTGGTTCTCTTGCGGCTGGGGTGAGGTGAGTGTGTCTTGGTTTAAAACTGAGAAACTCATGTTCAAGAATTGTCCTATTGCAGGGAAATACCTGGCTTTTCCTCCCTCGCTTGTGTGCAGGAGTGATGAGGATTCTTAGGGGATGTGTCTATTAGTCATACCTTCATTCCCCTGGGAGCCCCTGGGTCTGTCAGGCAGCCAAGTCCCTGAAGGGCTTCAAAAATTTAGCTTCCATTGATTGTTTATTATTTTCCAGATATGATACCAAGCAATTTCTAGACTTTATCATAATTAATCCTTATCCAACCCTCTTAAGTAAGTTCCCCCATTTAATAGATAAGGAAGCTTAAGCTCAGAAAAGTTAGTAACTTGCCCAAGTTCACCCAGATAGTAAGGGGGCAGAGCTGGGATTCAAACCCAAGGCCAGCGGACTCCCAATGGTGCTTTGTTGTGCTGAAGCTGATGCGGTCAGTGTTTGGCTCACAGAATTAATCCCACCTGTTTGGGGTCCTGGGGATGATGGATAATTCTAGAGTGGGGTGGGTTGGGCACTCCACTTGTCCATCCTGCCCAGTTCTTGACTCATGTTGCCCCTGTTCTTTCTGTCAGCATGGCCCTTTCTTGGGCTCCATGGAGTTTGTGTCTCATTACCTGCCCTGCTTCTTTGACCATCACTGTAGGGGTCTCTTTCCTGGATCCTACTCCAGTGAACTCATGATTACCTGGGGTGGTAGGATTCATTCTTAGAAAGGCAGAGCATATGTCACTATCAGGTTTTTAGTATCCGTCTACACCTTAGTTATTGAAGTCTATCTCTCTTAGGATCAGGATCACCATTTAGTGAGTCCAGTTGTTTCAGAGACTGACCATGACCTGGACTTGGAGAGACTGTGCCTACCCAGAAGTAATCCTACAGATTAGCAAGGGAATATTTACCCAGAAATAATTCTGTAGATTAGCGAGGGAAGCTGACCATACAGAGCTGGAGGTATGTTGGCAAGGTCCCTCAGATTCTTTGTCTATCATATAGGTGAAAATAGGCCATTAAGTAGATAATGCCAGACATTGTTTCCACCTGTTCATCATTTCTCTTTACCCTGTAGCACCATAATCAGCCCGACCTAGAACAGCACCATGCCTAGAGGGAAGGAGGGCATTATCAGGTGGGGTGAGGTAGATAAAAGTGCATTGCCCTGGAAGACTTGACTTCTAGCCCTGGCTCAGCCCCGTTAAGTAGCCATGTGGCCCTGGGCCAGTCATTCACTTCCCTGGGCCTCTTTTACCTTGCCTGAAAATGGAGTTTGGGCAGATGCTTCCCAGGTATGTCCCAGCTTGGCAGTCTAAGATCCCACAGTTCAGGGTGACCTTGTGCTCTTGTGCTCTGCAAATCCTAGGCAGAGCCCTCCTCCCTTCCCCTCTTTTGGTGAAGCTAGGGGGCACCTGGGGCTGATGGATAGGCCTTAGATGGAGGGACCACGAAAGAGGCATCCTGGGGAGGAGCAGTGGCTGCTCTTGGCCTCCTGTGGGCAGCCTCTGCCCAGTTTGTGTCTGGAAGAATGAGTTGGTTTATCTGGCCGGGGGAGAGCCTTTGCCCCTGCCTTGTGTTACCTTGCATCCCCAATAAGTTATATTACCTTGCAGCCCCAGTAAGTGACAGGATTGAGAAAAGCAGCAAATGCAATACTCTGCTAACCAACATCTATAATATGCCCTGAATGATGAGCTAAGCACTGGAGAAAGTGTGGGGATGGGAGATAGGACAGTGGGAGAAGGTGGTCTACAAAAAGAGGTGGGGGCACAGTCTTTGTTCTCAATGCACTGACAGTGTGATGGGGAGCCTGGATCTAGGCCATTGCACGAAATATACATGTGACAAACCATAAAGCCATCTGGGACCAAAAGGCTCATTTAAAATAATTTGTTACAGTAGAGGATTGGTTATGTGCACATCAGGCACCTTCCTGGAGGAAGCAAAGGTGTGTGGTGCCTTTCTCACTATCACCTGGAAAACTTCTACTAGGGGTTTCATCTTCATCTCTGACATGAGGATTCTAAAGGGTTCTGCTGTCAGCTTACATGCATGGGTGTGGAGGAATTGCAGCGAATGAGATTCTAGTACAGAATTGGGCTTTACCAAGGAAAAGGCCTTCCCATTTATATGGTTCATATGGTATTATTTGGAAAGATTCATCATGTGGAATCACAGAACCTCTATAACTACATTGATCACACTTGAATGAAAAATTTCCCCCCTAAAACTGCTAGCCTGGGATTGGGGTGAAGAGAGAATGCCCTAGATTATCAATATGGGGTTAGTGTTGGCAGCCCCAGCTGCGTGGGCATTGGGGAAAGGCAGAGAACTGGGGAACAGCAGGAGGAGGGTGTGATGCTGTCTTGGGTTCGGGCCAGGCACCCCAGCCTGTGGCAGGGCAGCAAATCCATCCCCAGGGTTTTTTATACAATTTCTAACCGGGGTAACAGAATCTAGGGCTACACCGATGGGGACACCTTTTAATGGTGGAAGTTTCACTGTTGTTGCAAAAATGCAATTGGATGTCAAGGTAGTTCTTGGTCTCTTGTGTACTTCAGAGGTGGTGTGTGTTTATGCTTCTCTCATACATCTTTTGGGGTTCTCCCCTTTCTCATGAACCACATGTGTACGTGGCCTTTTTCTAGGAGGGGTGGGAAAATAAAGATGAAAATGACGTGGTTCATTTTCATGGTTCACTCTCAAATAATTGGTTTCTAGCTCTCAGTACAGTACTTTGAAGAAGTCTTTATTTCTTTTACCAGATTATATGTTATCTGACCGTGACATTGTGGATCTGGTCTTACTCCAGTCCTTACTGGCTGTAGACCACAGACAAACCGCTTAACCCCCTGGGCCTCAGCTGTGTTATCAATACACAGGCCCAGGACCCTATCTTCCAGAGCAGGGGCCTGGAGCCTGTGGTGGCTTGAGATTCCTTCCCATTTTAAGAGCGATGACTGTTCCATGATTTTGTCTCATCGCTTTTCAACTCCCTTCCTTGATCTTTGTCTTTCCCTCTTACTGTGTCATACAATAGAATTTTTTTTTTGTTTTCTCTATTTACTGAACAAGACTTTTATTCTTTTTCCTTAATTTAAAAAGTGGTGAAGAACATTTTATATTTCTGCTTAAAAGAAAGTAATCTCTCTTGACTTACTTGGTTCTTGATTGATGTTTTCTTGAGTATAATGATCCTCAGTATAGACAGAGTTCCATGCCTTCTTTAGTGAAGGGATTTGCAATGACAGGTGACTACAGACTACATATCCAACATATCCAATAACCTGCTTCTCTCTTTGTTGCATCTCAGACTCTGGGTTAATGAGCTGTTTGGCTCTGGAGTCTGAGTCCTGGGTACGTCTGCCTCTGTACCCAGGCAAGGAAAGTCAGCCTGCCAACCTCAGAACCTGGGCCCTGGCTCAGAACCGTCCCCAAGGTGTGTGGAGGAGAAGGAGCCTGGGCTGGGGAGTAAAGCCCCAGATGTGAACCTCAGCTCTGTTAGTGGGAAAATAACAGCCTCTCCCTGCTTGTCCCCTCCTTCCCTTCTCCTTTCCCACCCTCTCTCCCCACCCTCCTTCCTTCTGCAAAGGCTGTATCCTGAGTACCCATTCTGGGCCAGGCAGTGATTTGGGTGCTGGGAATACAGCCGTGCACAAGCTCCTACTTCAGTGAAATTTATATTCTATTGCAGGGAGAGAGAGAGAGAAAATAAATAGACAAGTAAATTTGTAAAAAAAAAAAAAATGACTGTGATAAATGTCACTCAGAAAATTAGTATAGGGTGATGTGGTGGTGACTGGGTAGCTCTTAAGACTGGGATGTCAGGGAAAGCTTCTGAGGAGGTAATAGTTAAGTGGAAGATCAGAAAGGCAAAAAAATGAAATAAGATCCGTATCACCAATTCTCTATGGCCCTTATGAGGAGCAGGTACAATTGCACAAGAAAGTGTTTTGTAGACTATAAAATAAATGCAGCACATTTTGTATCCCATTAGGCAAAATTCCTTGAGGGCAGGCATGGTAATTAATTAATATTTGCGATCTCAGTACCTAGCACGGTAGTAAATGTGGGTTGAAAAAGAATTAGGTTTATGAAATTGGGAGTTCACAGGGGATTTTTTAAGAAATAAAATAAGATGGTATCTGTGGCAGGCCTTTGTTAAAAGAATATTCCTTTCACTCTTGCCACTACTGGGCAGATTTCTATACGCATTGCCCTGGGGAGGGTGGAGAAGCTCTCAGAGAAGAGCATCACCAGGGCAGAGAGGGTTAGAGTGGGATGGGAAACACTGAGCAAGTACACTTCCCGAGGAAATCCCATTTTGCTTTTCTTGCTTTTCGGGGTCTTCTTAACCCAGCGCAGAGGCTGACTTCTCTGAAATTGGGAAGAGCTGTTATAGGCTTATTCTTGCTCTCTATAACTGGGGGAAGACTTCCTTTTCCACACTTCTGCAGCCCTTGCCTTTCTCCAGCCCTAGAGCCTGGCTCATTGGGTGCCCAGAAGACCTCAGTCCATCCTGCTGACTGTTGCTGTGACTCTCTAGACTGGCTCCCCTCCCTACCACCCTGAGGGTTGAGTCAATGTAGCCCACCTACTGCATCCAGTGAGTCACGGCTTTTCAAACACCCAGGTATGAATCACTCAATTTGTAGCCCTTGAGATGCCTTGGGTGACAGCTGAGGGGGAAGACTGTGTTCCTGTCCCTGTCCCTCACCTTGCTGTTGCTTTATCACACTTCCTGCCCCTTCCTGCCCCTAGAACCTAGACCTCTAATCCCACAGCCCAGCTCTAGGGCCATGAGACCAGTTGTTGGAGTATGTGGGGTGTTCACTCCATGGTAGGGGTCCTTCAGGGAGAACGCACTGTCCCAAAGTGTGGTTCCTGGACCAGCAGCATCATTATCATCCTGGACATCCTGAATCAGGAACTCGGGTTGGGGCAGACCTTCCAGGTGAGTCTGATGCATGTCAGAGTTTGAGAACCACTGTTAGAGGCATTGATGAAGGGATGTACAAGAAACATGGTATAGCTTACATCTGTTTGGGATATAGGAATTGTTATTCTTGTTTTATTTTTTAAAAGATTTTATTTATTTATTGGAGAGAGAGTGCAAGAGCAAGTGAGAGAGCGAGAGAGAGAGTGAGCGAGCGGGATGGGGCACAGGGGGAAGGAGCAGATTGAGAGGGACAAGCAGACCCTGTGCTGAGTGGGGAGCCTGACTCTGAGATCATGACCTGAGCCGAGATTAAGAGTTGGACACATAACTGGCTGAGCCGCTTGGGAATTGTTACTCTTGTTTTATAGGAGCAAACAAAAGCCTCCAGAATCCAAGATCACAGGAGGTGGTGGAGGCCACCAGATTGGCTCCAAGGCCAGAAGTACTATGAGGTTGAGATGCTTACTTAAAATGCAAATATTTCTGTAGACTTCTGTTACTGACCATTAACACCGCAGTGGTCATTGCTTTATTGTCCATTTACAAGAGGCTTCTGAGAAGAGATCTGGAGCAAGCCAGGTGTCAGTGGTATTTTCCGGGTGTTCTCACTGCTTGGTCATTTGGCCTCTGATTAGCTCTGGCTGGGTTCCTCCTCCAGATGGGAACTGAGGGACTGCTCCTTAAATGTAGGTGCCTTCTCGTCCCAACCCTGGCCCTTTCCACTTCTTATGGTATACACTCTCTCAGAGATTTCCTCCCCTCCCTTTCTTCAGCCATCACCCATATACTGATGCCCTCCAAATTTGTTTTCCAACCCAGGATTGTCTCTTGAGTTTCAGCATTTCCCTCTGACTGACTACTGGACATTTCTACCTCATCACTTCATAGTATCTCAGACTTACCTTGTCCCAAACTGAACCCATCATCATTGACCAGATCTTGTCTTCTGCTTGTGCCCCATTTGTTATTGTTTCATTGGCTAAAGCAGGTCACAGGACCAAGCTCAGAGGCGGTGTGCAAAGCTCCTCCAAGGAGCAGACACTGAGATGGGATTAAATGTGCAAGGACTTTATTAGGGGGTATACCTATGAAAGGTAATGGGGAGGGAGCCAGGAAAGGCTGGAAGAGCTACCAGGGCATCATACAAATCTGACCCTGAGTGATGGACAGAGGGAAAGAAGGTTGGGTGCAAGGGTCCCAGCCTGCTGTCCAATCTAAGGATGCTCAGCAGGGCTGCTGGGAAGCCCTTGGACCAAAGTCAGCCATCAGATGCATTTCATGTCTCCCAGGAGTGGGCCTGCCTTACTGTGCCTGCCCTGCTCCCTCTGTCAAATGCAGTGACGGATTTCAGAACCCAAAGCTGGGGTACTTGGTAAATTAGGTGCCCTGTAGTTAACATGTCTGCCAGGCACATTCTTAAGGCTGCTGCAGGGCCACTACTCTCCCTCCACCCCTTTCACAACCCGACTGAGGATGCCTCTATGCTGAACAACCAGCTCCCAAAGGGTTAGTGCTGATCAGCTGTCTGGGATTGCCCAGTGAAGCTGGGGCCCATTTCTTAGTCCACCCTCTGACCTGTGAGGGTCTCCTAGTCCATTTCTTTACCACCTTCCTTAGCACTTTTTGACCATACATCACAGCTCACTAGCTTCTCCAACAAACATAGAGGAAAATTTAAAAGATGGAACTCAAACAAGAATTTGCATCCTATGCAAATTGTCTGCATTGTGCCTCCAACTTCCTCTGGGTTTTACCTACCATTTCTCTCTACCATGGCCACCTCTTCCCAGCCCTCTATCTTCCCCTCTTCTCTGACTGCATCCAGTTCATTATGGCTGAAACTAAAGGCCGAAACATCTCCAAAATGTCAAAACAGGCGTTAGTCATCTTGGTGAGAGACTGACCACCCAGGGAGTGAGCAGAGCAGAGTGTTGCCTGGTCAGGCTAACTTGGAGGCAGGTGCCTGGGGAATCAGGCAAACACAGCCTGAGTGTAATACGTGGCTGTAGTAGTTCTGTCCCTACCCACTGTCATGCTCTCTTTCTTATGCGGCGGGGGCAAGGCTTGCTGGCATCCTAGAATTGTTGCTGAAACTCTGTTGCTGGAACATAAAGCTGCCCAAGTCCCTGTGGCAGGTTTTCCTAGTGGGTGGGTGAGTCCAGAGACGTGTCAGACAAGCAATAACCAAGCAGATGGGGACTGGGTTCTGTGGTTAGAGGACTTAGAGCACCAGCCCTGGGGTCAGGCGGCTGTCAGGGTCCTGACGCTCCCCATTCATTCCTAAATGGCTCTCCACAGGTGACTTATTCTCTCTGAATCTCAGCCTCCTTGAATGTGTGTAGGAGTCATACCTACCCCATGGGATTTGTGTGAAGTTTGAGTCAGTATAAGCAATCAACAGACATTAGCTAGAGATTATTGAGACTTGTTTTGGGTCAGGGGATGGTGCTGAGCTCTCAGGGGAGGGGAGAGAAGGCACAATGGTAAGGAAGTTTGGCTGGGCACTGCCATAGTGCACTTAAGTGGGCCACCCTCTTAATTTTCCATCCTACAGTGTCTCAGAGCCTTGAGCTCGATAGGTATCCGGTAAACGCTGACTAAATGAGCATATAAAATATTTGAGGTAGGCAGACAGTGTGGGTTGCCTTGGATTTCATCCTGTTAGGCAAGGCTTTTTGTAGGCACATAAAGTTGTGAGGGTTTGGGGGATGCTCATTTGTAAAGGCCATGCAAACTATTAAGACAAACACAGTTCAATTTAGAAAAAATTACAGATTGTACCCCCATTTTATTTCTTCACTCTGCCTTTTAAAGTTTTCATAGCAAAATTTTCAAAGCCCAAATATGAAGTGCCAATGAAATAATTTGCCTTGTAAACTGTAGGGCTTGAAATATATGTATAATGTCAGCAGTTATGTAGGAAATAGCTCCTGATAATTTTGCTATTTTGTTCAGCCTGTAAAGGCAGAGGGTGCTTGAGGTTTGCATTGCTGTTAGCTTGCCATTGAAGAATTGCAATTGAAAATGGAAGGATTTTAATTTTTGTTTTCACTGATCCTGAAACAATCTTCTATTTTTAGGGGTAGGAAGACCTTTGAGGGAGCTCTAGCAGATGTAATTATACTGCAGACCTCACCCCAAATCCTTAACATCAAAAAATAATTAAACCTCTAGTACAGTGATTCTTAAGCTTTGGGGTCATAGAATCCTTTGAAAATTTGATGAAGACTGTGGACTCAACCTGGTGAAATGCACATCCCAAATATTCATATAATATCAGGGGACCCCAGAAACTCATGAAGCACATGCTACTTGGAACCTCGGTGGATCACCCCAGCATCATGAATCAGCCACAAGGGGACTGGGCAGAGCTCAGACGACAGAGATGCCAGGTGGAGAGGCAGATCTGGGGCTTGCCCTTGCTGGAGCTTCTGGTGTGCAGGACTCCTGCAGAGATGTTTCCTTCCTCAGCATGCAAACTTGCCCTCCCTGAGGATGTCTCCTGCACCTCACAGGGTCAGGGGCTCCCTTCTGCAACTGTGGGCCCTGATGCTATCCAGAAGGCTGGCTGTAGGTCAGCTTGGCCCATGGGAAGTGATCCATAGTGACACAGCAGAGGGAGGTCTAGAGGATGGGTGACATTTCTCAGCCCCCTCCAGCATGAAGTCTGTAAAAAGTCTGTGGAAGGAGCTTCCCCCTGGGCCTCAGCCTTTGCTCCTATTACTTCTCTTCCTAAAATGCCCTGGTCTCTCTTCTCTGACCATCTTCCAGAGTCTCACCTCCTCTGGGAAGCATTTGGCGTCTCTCCCAGGTGCCCCCCTTCCATCACTGCTGTGGACCCCAATATCATTATGGCCCTCCCATCCTCTGTGCTACATGCTCCCATACTCCTTGTGTTTTTTGGTTAACCTTTCAGCTGTAGGATTTGGCTGTGCAATGAGAGGGCAGATTCTCAAGGTCAGAGACTACACCTTCTGCCTGGCTACCTGGAGGCTCAGAGTGGGAAGTTTAAGACACCAAGTATGTTATTTAGGAGAGCAGCCAGGAGAAGCAATAGTGTTCCCATGACCGCTGCAGGGGCTGTGAAGGGTGAATCTGCTGGAGATGACTGTGTTTTTAAAACTCCTCTTTCCTCCCCCCGGAAATGGCTCGATTTCTCTTCTCAGTGCAGTATGATTTCCCCAAAGAGTTGCTTGTACTTGTTGGGTCCAAACTCTCTTTATTTTCTCTTTTTCCTCTTCTCCTTCTTCTTTTTTTTGTTTTTTGTTTTTTTTTTTTAATTGAAGTATGATTAGCATACAGTGTTATATTAGTTTCAAGTGTACAATGTAGTGATTCAACAATTCCATATAATACTCAGTGTTCATTACTGTAAGTGTATTCTCTTCTTTTGAAATTAGCTCTTTATTGTGGAAAATTTCAACATATACTAAAGTAGAATAGTATAATGAACCCTCAAATACCACCCAACTTCAATAATTATTGACTTCTGACCAATTTTTTTTTTACCTAAATCTCCCTACTTTACCTCCCCACTGAGTTTTTTTGAAGCAAATATTTAGGTACCAGTCTCCAAAAGATAGTGGACTAGAAAAATAACCATAATAGCATTATTACACTCCTTCAAAATAATAATAATTTCTTAGTATCTCCAGGTATCTAGTTGGTATTCGAATTTCCCCCCTTGTATCTTATTATTTTTTTATTTTTTAGCAGTTTGTTTGAATCAGAATTCAAAGAATGGCCACACATTATATTTGATTGAAAAGGTTTCTTGAGTCAGAATTGTAGGTTCCTTCCCCTGCTTTGTTTTTGGCCTTAGAATTTGTTGGTTGGTGAAACTTGGTTGTCTTTTTCTGTAGATTTTCCCATCCCCTAGATATGGCTGGTTGCATCTCCATTGTGTTGTTGAATGTTTTTGTTGCCTGGATTTCCTATAAACTGGTACTTAGTTCCATCTGATTCAGATTTGATTTTCTATTGTTTTGTAAGTAGACTTCCTAGGGAGTGGTGTGTACTTCCAACAGAGGCACCTAATGTCTGGTTGTTTCTCTTATGACATTAGCAGCCACTGAGGATCATTACCTAGATTAGGGTTGGCAAACTTTCTCTATGAAGGCCAGACAGTAAATCTTTCAGTTTGTGGGCCATGCGGTCTCTATCACAGCTTCTCAAAACTGCCACCATTGTGCAGCAGTACATGAATGGGCATGTATGAGTTCCAGTAAAACTTTATACACAGAAACAAGCAGGCCAGATACAGCCCAAGGTCCATGGTTTGCTGACCCCTATCTGGATTAGGGGCTTGCAAAATGTTGATATTCTGATCCTGTCATTCTTTGTTCATTTATTAGTTGGAGTAGCTTATAAAGAGAGATTTTCTCTGCACTATTTGTCTCCCTCTGTTCTTTTTGACCCTTCTTTAATGAGGCTCCCTTTTGTCCCTACTCCACCAGAATTGTTCTAAGATCATCAGTGACCATCCTCTTGCTATAGCCAGTGGTTAATTTTCAGTTCTCATCTGGAGATACTTGACCTAATAGCAGTGTCTGACATAGCTGATTACTCTTTCTTTCTTGAAATGCTTCACTTGGCGTTCAGAATATACATCTTCTCCCAGTGTTCTTTCCGTGTTACTGGTCATTCCTTTTCAGTGGTTTTGTTAATTTTTCCTCATCAGCCAACCTTGAGTGTTGGATACCCCTAGGCTCAGTCCTCAGAGCTCTACTTATTACAATCTCTTATCCAGGACACTGTCTGCAGATGGCTCTAAACATATAAACATATAGCTACATATATATGTATATTAAATATCATATTTAATAAGATATTAAATATATAGCTCTAGCCTGGCCTTCTCTCTGAACACTACATCCGGTTACCATGAAACATTTCCACGTGGATGTCTAAAGAGGCATGCCAGACCTTACTTGTTCAACTATGAATTCTTGGCCTTCTTCATAAAACCCATTCCTTCTTCAGGCTTCTCTGTCTCAGTTAATGACTCCACCCTTCTAGTAGCTTCGGCCAAAAAATATAAACATCTAGTCTGTCGGCAAATCCACTTGGCTCAATTGTCAGATATGTCCACTTTTCACCAAGCTATCAACCTGGTTCAAGCTATTGTTACCCCTCTCCAAGACTGTTGCAACAGGCTGCTACTAACTGAGGGTGGTCAGGTGCTCATGCTTCCCTATTTGGAGTAAATTCTCAACCTGACAGCTCTAGGGACATTTTGAAAACTATGTCAGTATATCTCATCTTCTGCTCAAAACCTTCCAGTGGCTTCCCATCTCATTAAGAGTAGAAGCCTGAATCCTTAAAATGGTCTACAGAACCCGACAGGGTCTGAAAGCCACCACCACCTCTTAGCTCTTTGACCTGTTTTGTAACACTTCATATATATCTCTGTGCTCCAATCACACAAGCTCCTGATATGCTAGGCACACCCTTTGTCTCGAGCTCTGCATTTGCTGTTTCCTCTGCTTGGGATGCTCTTCTGCAGATATTAGTGTGACCTTTTCCTGTTTCCTTAAAAACTAAGCTCTTGGGCACCTGGGTGGCTCAGATGGTTGAGCATCTGCCTTCAGCTCAGGTCATGTTCCCAGAGTCCTGGGATCGAGTCCCACATCAGGCTCCCTGCTCCTTGGGAGCCTGCTTCTCCCTCTGCCTCTCTCTCTCTCTCTCTGTCTCTCATGAATAAATAAATAAAAATCTTTAAAATAAAAAAATAAAAATAAAAAATTAAAAAAAAAAAAACTAAGCTCTTAGAATCCTCTGGGTTGCTGGACTAGCTGTGGTTCCCAGAGCTTGGGGCTTATGTAGAGGTACCTCTTTGGATTCACAGCCAACCTTGGGGTGTTTTCTTCTAGGTCTTCACTCATGAATTCTGTTTCAATGTTTTATTCCAAGGCCTGGATCCTGGAGCTTACGCTAGCCCAGAAAAAGTCTGTGGCAGTCCCCTCCTAGGGACTTTCTGCCCTTCTTTCTGTCTTCCGGGGATGATCGTGCCTTGGTTCTTCTCCATTCATCTATGTGAAAATCGTGTCTGTCATTTTGAATTTGAGTCCGCACTGGACATATGGAGGCTTCTGGTCCCTCCTGGGGTGGATTTGGATGATGTCATGAAGCAGATATGTCTGCGAGGCTGATACCCTGGAGCCTTTGCCCAGCCAAGCTGCTCATAGTCCAGTCCTTGGCCCTCACCTTATAGCATCACAGACTCTGAACCAGATGGGCCATAGAGGTAACCTAGTTTTAACCCTCTGAATCTCTTCTGCAACATGTCTGATAAGTGGCTACCCAGACCACTCACTACTTTTAAAAATAGCCCATTCTATTTTCAGATAGGTCTAATCATTAGAAAACAATTTAGACCTTCAACCTAATTGAGCCTCCTGTTTACCTTCTTGAAGGATACTACCATAATGACTCTTTCAACACTTATTCCTTTTTTTTTTTTAAATATTTTATTTATTTATTTGAGAGAGAGAGAATGAGAGATAGAGAGCACGAGAAGGAAGAGGATCAGAGGGAGAAGCAGACTCCCTGCTGAGCAGGGAGCCTGATGTGGGACTCGATTCCAGGACTCCGGAATCATGACCTGAGCCGAAGGCAGTCGCTTAACCGACTGAGCCACCCAGGCGCCCCAACACTTATTCCTAAAGCGAGGGCTTGAGTGAAGATAGAATCAATTAAGATCCCATTTACTCAGTGGTGAGGCTCTTAAAGGCAGGAACCCATCCTATTGATCTCTGTATTCCCAGTACTTGGCATTGTGCCTGAATATAATAGGTACTCAATAAATATTTGTTAAAGATAATAGTGAGGAACCA
Source organism: Zalophus californianus (assembly GCF_009762305.2). NCBI lineage: Eukaryota > Metazoa > Chordata > Mammalia > Carnivora > Otariidae > Zalophus > Zalophus californianus. Next base: position 42,224,615 of record NC_045604.1, read on the forward strand.
CTACTTATGAAGCACTTACAGTGTGGCAGGTACTATTCTAAGCCCTTTATGTTCCTCAGACCAACCCAACATAGTAGGTAGTGCTACTATTATCATTTTATGGTTGAGGAAATTGAGGTATAGGAAGACTAAGTACCTTGACCAAGTATGTGAAGCTAAGGTGACAGAGCTGTGAACGGGAGGATTCAAACCCAGGAGAGCTGACGCTAGAATCCATGCTCTTTTTTTGTATATTATCTAAGGTTTATTTCTTTATATTTTTACTGTGGTAAAATATATTATACCATAAGATTTACTGTGTTACCCATATTGAAGTGTAAAGTTTAGTGGTATTCAGTACATTCACACTGTGGTGCAACCATGAAGTCCGCTAGAGCTTTTTCATCTTCCCAAACTGGAACCCCATGCTCATAAAACAATAACTCCCCCTTCTCCCTCCCCAGCCCTGGCAACTGCCATTCTACTTTCTGTCTCTATCGATTTGACATGAGGTACCTCATACAAGTGAATTCATATAAGACTTGTTCTTTTGTGACTGGCTTATTTTACTTAGTATAATGTCTTCAAGGTTCATCCATATGGGAGCACGAGTCAGGATTTCCTTCCTTTTTAAGACTGAATAATATTGTATTGTATGCATATTCCACATTTTGTTTATGCACTTATCCATTGATGGACATTTGGATTGCTTCCCCCTTTCAGCTATCGTGAATGATACTGCTATGAATATGGATGTACAAATATCTGTTTGAGTCCCAGCTTCAGTTCTTTTGGGTATATACCCAGAAGTAGAATTGCTGAATTATATGGCAATTCTATGTTTAATTGTTTTGAGGAACTCTCATACTGTTTTCCACAGTGGCTGCACCATTTTACATTCCCACTGAAATGTACAAGGGTTCCAAGTTCTCCACATCCTCACCTATTTTTTTATTTGTTTGTTTGTTTGTTTATTGAGCATCCTAATGGGTATGAAATGGTATCTCATTATAGTTTTGATTTGCATTTCCCTAAGAGTGAATAGAGAATCTTCATGTGCTTATTGGTCATTTGCATATCTTCTTTGGATACCCAACTTTTATATCAACATGGATGGGACTGGAGTAGATTATGCTAAGTGAAATAAGTCAAGCAGAGAAAGTCAATTATCATATGGTTTCACTTATTTGTGGACCATAAGGAATAGCAGGGAGGACATTAGGAGAAGGAAGGGAAAAATGAAGGGGGGGAATCGGAGGGGGAGACGAACCATGAGAGACTATGGACTCTGAGAAACAAACAGGGTTTTAGAGGGGAGTGGGGTGGGGGGATGGATTAGCCTGGTGATGGGTATTAAGGAGGGCACGTACTGCATGGAGCACTGGGTGTTATAGGCAAACAATGAATCATGGAACACTATATCAAAAACTAATGATGTATTGTATGGTGACTAACATAACATAATAAAATAAAATAAAATAAAATAAAAATTTCCCCTAGTTACCTTGCTCCCCTCCTAGAAGATGAGCATTGTTACCATTTCTTGTGTACCCTTCCATTTCTAGATATATAAATAAAATTATAATGTATAGAGTTTTCAAAACCCAATAGTAACATACATAACTGTTCTGCAATTAGATATTTTTCTACTTAATAATTGATCTTGGATATCCTTCCAAATCAGGACACTGAGATTTGCCTCAATCTTTTTAAAGGCTATATATATTCCATAATTTATTTAGCTGATCCCTGCTTAATGGACATATAATGTTTCTTTTTTTTTTTGGTAATATTTCACTATGATATTAATGCTTCAATGAATAAAAATATGAAGATGCCATTTGCACACATGCAAATATATGCAATAGAAAATTTCCTAAAAGTAGAATTGTGGAGCCAAAGAGTGAGTTTAAAATTTTGCATATAGTTCCAATTACCTTCCATGGAAGTTGTACCAATTTATCAATCTAGTGGTACAGTGCCCGTTTCCTCACATTTTTGCCAGCATAGTGTGCATTAAGCTTTTTGGTCATTGGTTATCTAAGAGATTAAAGTGGTATCTCCTAGTTTCATTTTCTCTTATTGTGAGATTCAACATCTCTTCAAATAAATTAGAGTCATTGATATTTCCCTTTCTGTGAATTAATTATTCATATCCTTTGTATATTTTTTCATTGATTTGTAGAAGTTCTTTATATATTAAGAAAATTAGTCCTTCATCTCTAGTATAGATGTAGAAAATATTTTCCTAATTTGTAATTTGCCTTTTGACGTTATGTTTTTATGACAGTTTTTACATTTTTATGTAACTGAATGCATCAGTCTTTATTACTACATTTTGGTTTTGTATTATGCTAACAAAAGCCTTCACAACTACAAAAATTATACATTTTTTTACTTTTAGAATTTTTATGGTTTCGTTTAGATTTTTGATTCATCAATAGTTCATTTTAGTATAAGAATTGAGGGAGGGAGTCTGTGTAATTTTTTTCCATGTTTATATAATTGTCCTAATGCTATTTATTCAATATTCAACTCTTCTAAATGATCTAAAATGCAATATTTCTCATAGGTTTTTGGGTCTCTTTCTGAATTTATTATTCTTTTCTATTGATCCATTTGTCCAGTTATATGTTAGAATGCATGTTTTAATTAATGCAGTTTTATAATATGCCTTAATATGTGGTAGGGCTAGTTTTTTCTCGTAATATTTCTTTTTCAGATTTTTTTGGGAAATTATTGTTTATTTGTTGTCCCATTGTTTATATGTTGTCCCCTAGATAAATTTAGATTAAATTTATCTAGCTCTCCCCAAAATTTATTGGTAATTTTGTTGAGAATGCATTCGGTTTATAAATCAACTTTAGGGAGACTTTACATCTTTGTGATGTTAAATTTTTTTTAATCCATGAACATGGTATGACTTTCCATTTGTCCAGTGGTTCCATTTCTTGTGTCCTTAAAAAGTGTTTTAAATTAAACATTTCTTCATCATTTTGCATACTTATTATTAGATTGATTCCTAGGGTTTTAATTTTGTTTTCATTTGTTATCATAAGGGTCCATACTCTTACCTACTCCAGGTCTCGGTGTGCTCTTAGGAATACAGTCACTAGAAGTTTCCCACCCTCCTGGCCTGGGGTGCTACAGTGTCTATAAAGAAAAAAATCCTCCCAAACATTGCCACTTATTCCAAACTTGGCTAATGAGTTACTATCTGTTTTACTTTCTGAGTAGTAAGGCTCATTATGATCATCTTCTGTTTTCCTCAAAAGCTCTTTCATATATGTGATTTTATTTAATCCTTACAACAACCTTGAGATGTTAAGGTTTTTGAGGGTATTTATACGTGTCCATTTTAAGCCCACCTGAGACCTCAGAAGTAGAGATGGGCTGGGGCAGAACTCAGGCCTCTCTGTATTCCAGTCCAGGTTCTTATCATCACTGTCTTTTCCCCAGATCCCCACACGCTTATCCCATCTCCAGGAGGAGCCTTTCTGCCTCTTCTTCCAGGATTGTTCCCCATTCCAGTCCTTTCTCCCTGGAGTCCACAACTTGTTGCTCTGCATGTGTGCAGGGATGGGCCGAAGGCTGCTTGGAGCATAACCCACAGCCCAGCAGAGAGATATGGGGGTCTGGTGATGGCTTTTGCTGCTCTCTTGATGTTTATTGAGGCAGTAGTTGGGAAAGTTTGTCATTCCCAGAGGTTGCACTGGCAGGCTGGCAGCCTGAATTGTCTCATTCTGCTGCCTTAACTTCTCAGAATAATGAAACACTCCCACCTTCCTCTCTTCTTGTCTAGATGAGGATTAAAGGCAGCCTCACTTTTCCTCCTATTTCACAAGGGTTTGGCTTATGCTCTGAAGGAGGTTCAGTGTTCCCTTCCTCACAGAGAACCTTTCCCAGGCTGTAGGATCAGCTAGACAGCAAGGGACTCTCCAGTACACCACTGATCAGACCTGCAGGGGCAAGGGGGAAGTCCTCAGCCTAGGGCACAGAGCAGAATTTCAATCATTGTTAACCTCCTGCCTCCCTTCCTTTCTTTATTCTTCCTTCATTGTTCTCAAAAGTATTCATTGCTCTCTACTCTACTTCCCTCCTCTAACTACCACTAGATTTGGTTATGCTGACATCTTTCCTGGAGCATTCATTCATTCATCGTTTATTCATTCATCCAACAAGCTTTTATTGAACACTATGTCAGATACAGTTCTAGATGCAGAGGATACAGCAGCCAATGAGACAGTGTCCCCGAGCTCAGGGAGGTTGGAAGAGGTAAACAATAAGCAACTAACCAGGCATCTAGAGAAGATGGCTTTCCATAGCAAAGAGTACCATTAGGAAAATAAAACGAGGGGATGTGAGAGAAGAGAGCTTTGGGAGGTCTCTTCCAAATTAGGTGGTTAAAGGAGTTGTTGAAGAGTTGATATTTGACTCAACATGTGAATGTCAAGAAGCCGGCTATTCCAAGATCTGCATTCAGGCAAAGGGAGGAGCAAGTGTAAAGGCCCTGAGGTAGAGGCGAGTGTAGTGTGTTCCAGCAATAGAAAGACTGATGAGGTGGGAACACTGTGAGCAAGGAGGAGAGAGATAGAAGAGGACATCAGAGAGGGAAGACCTTATAAGCCGTGATAAGGAATTAGGTTTTAAGTATGTCAGGAAGATTTGGAGATTTTTAAACAGAGGAGTGATGTGGTCTGATCCATGTTTTAAGACTATTCTGGCACCAAGAGACAGATATCAAACTGTTCATAGCAATATTATTCATATTAGCTGAAAAACTAGAAGCAATCCAATGGGTGAAGGGGAGTAGGAGGTACAGGCTTCCAGTTATGGAATGAATAAGTCACAGGAATAAAAGGTACAGCATAGGGAATACAGTCGTGTTGTAATAGTGTTGTATGGTGACAGATGGGAGCTACACTTGTGGGGAGCATAGAATAACACAGAGTTGTTGAATCACTATGTTGTACACCTGAAACTAATATAACATTGTGTGTCAACTATACTTCAATTAAAAAAGAAACAGAAGCAGGGCACCCGGGTGGCTCAGTCAGTTGAGCATCCGACTCTTGGTTTTGGCTCAGGTCATGATCTCAGAGTTGTGAAATCGAGTCCTGAGGCAGGCTCCGTGCTCACTGGGGAGTCTGCTTGAGTTTCTCTCCCTCTGCCCTACCTCCCCCCACCCACTCTCAAAATTAAGAAATAAATCTTAAAAAAACCTGAAACCCCACCCCCCAAAAAAACCCTGGAAGAAATCCAAATGCCCATCAGCAGTAGAATGGATAAATAATGGACTTCTGTAAAACAATAAAAATAAGCAAACTAGAGCTACCTATACAACATGGATGAATCTCATAAATATAATGCTGAGTGAAAGAAGTCCCATACAAAATAATACATGTGGTATGATTCCATTTATATAGTGGTCAAACATAAGCCAGATCCAAACTATAGCTTTTAGACATTCATTCTTAGGTAGTAAACTGTGAGGAAAGTCAAGGAAGTGATCACCTTAAAAGCCAGGATGGTGGTTGCCTTTGGCAGGGAAGGAGGAGCAGTGATAGGGAGAGAGGACAAGGAGGGCTTCAGGGGTAGAACCAGTAATGTTTTATTCCTTGACCTTGGGGATGATGACATGTATGTTTACTTTGTGATAAACCATTGAGTTATACATTTGTCTTTTGTACTGTTGTGCATGTGTGTGGTATTTCACAATCAAAATGTGTAAAAACCTCCTTTGGCTGCCATGTGGCAAGTGGGTTGAGGGGAACAAAGGGTGGAGGGAGGACTGTCACCTAGGTGACTGCAGATGTCCAGGTGAGTGGTGAGGGGGCTGGGACTGTGCTGGTTTTCGTTGATTGGGTTTGAGATATGTTTTAGAAGTGAGGTCCACAGGGCTTGCCAATGGACTGGGTGCTGTTAGTGGTGGTGATGAGGGAAGCAGCAATCAGGATGCCTCCTGGGTGTTTGGCTTGAGTGTCTGGTATCATTTACTGGGAAAGAGAAGGCTTGGGAGGGGCAAGCTGGAAGGGGAGATAAAGAATTTTGCTTTGGTTCTATCAAGCTTGAGATGCTTATATGCATTTAAGTGGAGAAAGCCAGTAGGCACCAGCTTCCTAACTGGCTAGTCAGCCTCCAGGTGTCTGGCCTTGTTGTATTCTTGGCCCCATGGTTCAGGTGGTATATCCAAAAGGTAAATCTGGGATGACGCTTCTCCTTTCAAAATCCCCCCCGCCCCATGACTGTTTGTGAATGGGTAGAGGCTGAATTCCTCATTGTGGCCCCAAGCCTGTACCCGACTGGGTCCTGCCTCTCCAGCTTTGTCTCTCCCTGCTGTTCCTCTTTCACCCCACTTGGGCCATCTAAAAGGATGGCATGCTTTTCCATGTGTTGTCCTCTTTATCTCCAGCCTTGTCCCACACCCTTCATCTGTCACCTAGGTGACTGCGGACTTCCAGGTGAGCGATGGGGCTGGGACTCATTTTTCAATATTTCTTTCTTTTTTTTTTTAAGATTTATTTATTTGACAGAGAGAGATACAGCCAGAGAGGGAACACAAGCAGGGGGAGTGGGAGAGGAAGAAGCAGGCTCCCCGCTGAGCAGGGACCCCCCCCCCCCCCGCCGATGTGGGGCTCGATCCCAGGACCCTGAGATCATGACCTGAGCCGAAGGCAGACGCTTAACCGACTGAGCCACCCAGGCGCCCCTGGGACTCATTCTTCAAGACTCACCTGGAATACCTGTTCCCCCCAGGAAGCCTTTCAGTGCTTGTTAGCCCCCAGGACTGAGTGAGGTGCCCTCCTGTGTGTTCCCAACCCTGACTTTACCTAGCTCTTGTGTTAGCAGTCTTTCCACTACTCTGCAAGTATCTCTCTTTTTCTTTTTTGTTCCACTACGAGCTGTTTGAGGGCAATGACTGGGTCCTGTTCACAACTGGGTCCCAAGCAGCTGCACCATACCTGCTAATACTAATAAATTAGTATTTAATGCATACCCTGCCCTGCATGCATTCCAGGCATGTGGTCTCTCTCTTCCACCAGTGAAACTCCCTTTTGGACTACCTCCACACCAAGGCACACTCCGTGTTGCTACTTTCACAAGAGTTCCATCTGTGGTTAAGGACTGAGACTCCAAGGCAGACCTTTAGGGAGAGAACAGTGGGAGCTTGGTGCCATCCCCCAAAGTCTTCTGCGAGTGCAGATGCTTCCCTGACTAAGGGTTTGGAAGGTCCCCAAGGAGGAGGCAAAAATGTTATCGGAGCAGCTGCAAAGAAGAGAGGGGAAAACAGAGCTCAGCTTTTCTGGTGCCCTCCCAGACAAAATGACTGAAAAATTGCCTTGGGGTGGGGGGGACCTGGGTCTAAGTGGTGGAAAATGCTGTTTGTCCTAGGGAGACATCTGGCAAGCCCAGTTGGATTACATTATGTGTATCTTCCCTGCTCAACACCCCCACTTCTATTTAGCTTGAATTCTACAGGAGCCATTAAGTAGAAGAAGAGCCACACAAGAGTGTGTGGCCTTTTGTGGGCTGATGGTGGTCAGGTTTCTGGGCTTGCTGTTTGGGAACCTGAAGTCTTTGTTTTTAAAGAACCTACAGGTAGAGCCCTGGTTGCCTCTAGAGTTCACACTGGCCAAGTCAGCCTAGGGATTTAGCCATGGGGGTCATTCTTGCAGTTATACTACATCCCTCCTCTGCTACCTTCCATCGGTAGGTAGCCCAGGTATGATGAACTGAATTTTGTCCCTATGAGAAAAAGGTAAGCCACCCCAGACCCAAGAGTGAAAGACAGTGGAGTGGGGCTGTCCCGTGGCAGGGAGCCCCCTGCCTCAGCCTGGACCACACAGACCGAGGTACAGACTGCGGACTCAGCCACTTAGATCACCGAGCCATGGCGAAGCTGCTTTGCAGGGTGAGTGATCACCTGCCATGCTGATTGACAATGATTGCCTTGGAGTGCTGCTGGCTCATTTTCTTGTAAAGCCTTTTCCTGAGAGCTCCACAGACCCTGGGATTGGAGTCTCACAGTCAGTGTGAGCCTTGGCAATGAAAATGCAGGCTGACATGAAATCGCTTCATTTCTCCTCATTGTTTGGCATGGCCACACACTGAGGCGCTGGGTCCGGTGGCCGCGCCGGTGCGGTCATGGGCCTAAAATAAAAGCCCCACAGCCTGCGGGCTTCAGGGCCTCCCTTGGGCAAATGGCCACATGACTTAGGGCCACTGTTAGCATGTCGGCTCCTGGCCTGGGAGGAGACACAGATGAACACACTGGCAAGGAGGGGTTTATCGGCAGAGGGCAGGGCTCACCAAGGGCTGGAAGAGGCATGAGAGATGAGCTCTGCGATGTCCTCCTTTTACAATGAACAAACCGAGGCCGGGAAGGTCTGATGAGTTGCGAGCTTAGATTTTCCTCCTAGCCAAGGGCCCTCTTGATACTTTCCAGGTCTGATGGAGGGAGGAGTGGGCTCCTGGGCCACTGAGTGGAGGAGGGGCTGCAGGCACCAAGGGCAAGCTTTACCTGCCCCACAGCTGTGTGAGGCTTGACTCCTCATCACACCTCTTGCCCACACAGGACCAGGTGTTCCTGACATTTCACATGGGCAGTTGGACATGGAAGGCTAAGCCTGGGGCTTTGCCCTAACTAGGCAAGCTCTGGTAGGGTGTGTAATGGAGACCCCTGCATGGCTAAAGTGGGCAGCGGGACAGTAGGAGAGCTGGGAGGAGGGGCACTGAAGGGCAGTGGAGCCATGAGCTTGCCCTCTCTGACCCTGTCTGCTCCAGCCAGCAGCCGCCTCCTGTCCTCACCTCTCTCCCAGATCTGCTCTCTCAGAGCACCTGTGTAGCTCTTCTCTTTGTCTGGAATGCATTTACTCATATATCTCCATAGTTCCGTCCTTCATTGCCTTTCAGATCTTTACTCAGAAGTAACTCTTTCTGGAAGAGCTTCCTTGGTTATCTTTTCTAAAAATTTAGGCCAGTATATCTCCCTACTTTATTTTTCTTCCTTAACCCTTATCACCATCTAAAATCCCATTTGTTGTACTTCTAAAAAAAATCTTGGATACTGTCTGTATCCCCCTTAGAAGCCTCCCGTTAAAAGCAGGTGATCGGAAGACAGGGATCTTGGTCTGATTTGTTGCTTACTGTCAGCCAAGATGCCGGGCAGCCCCCCGTGAGAGGGAGAGGGCCGCGATGGGGTCACCGACTGTGGCTGCTGTAGGGTGCTATTGTAGGTCCCTGTTCTCCCTAATTAGTGCAAGTTACTCTAACCTTTCCTAAATCCCCCCTTAGAGCTGTCTGGGCAGGGTTCCATTTTCCTCAAGATGCTTGCCTACCAGGGAGTCGTCAGCCAGCCTGAGGTGTGGGTTAATGCCTTTACCTTCTATTAGCTTTTAATAGAAGGCTCTTAGGACCACATTCCCTTTATGCAAAGGGAATTCCAGGCATCATGGCCAGGGACAGGGCCCACTTGACCCCAGGCCTCCAGGGGTTGCTTCTCATCCTGGGAGGCAGTGCTTGTTGTCCCCACCTGCCACAGGACTATTGTTTGGACCCTCAGGGAAGACATTTTATGGAAGCAAACCCCGGGGAAGTGCACTCTGAGGGCAGCCTGCCCTGTGCTTGGCATACAGAGTTCCTTATAGACTTGCTGAGAACAGAGCCAGGCACCCAAGAAATATTTGTTGACTGAATGTCCTGGGCTAATCAAGGAGGACCACAGCTCTTCATGGGAAAATCCCAGCATTGCTTTATTTGGAATAGGAAATTGCTTAGTTAGGAATAAGGAAATCTTTATTCTCCCAAATTCCTTTATTCAGATCCCTTCTCTTTGAGGAGTGGCCACCGCCTTCCTGCACATTCACCAGGGTCACAGAAATGAAGTCCCACAGGCTTGTCTCAAAGGCTTGTTTAGACTCTAACCTGATTTCTCTTAGGACTGGTGTAATTATCTGTAAACCATGATTTTCATGGAGCCAGAAAGTCCAAAGAATCTTCCCAAGCTGAAGAGACAGAAAAGGGAGTGAAACAATAATAAGAATGTATTTGACTCATATGAGGAAAAGGAAAATCCTAACAGATCTATCCTAGTGATTTTACCTTGTTCTAGAACTCCTTTCAGGGTTGTGGTATCCTTAGGTTAGCAAACCTTTTTCTCCTTTCCCCCACCAACTGCCCAGTATTGCCCACTATTCATTAACCTGTTTCTTTGGTATGGAACCCTGGTAGCTCTTCCCTCTCCCTAGGACCTGCCCCTGCATTGTAGCTTGCTTAATGGAGCACTCCATTCTAGGGTGTGGGCCAAGTTCTTCTGTAAAGAGATGAATGTGATGCCAATAAAATGTATTTTTATTTTTTTTAAAGATTTTATTTATTTGTCAGAGAGAGAGAGAGAGAGAGAACGAGAGCACACAAGCAGGAGGAGGGAGAAGCAGGCTCCCTGCCTAGCAAGGAGCCCGAGGTGGGACTTGATCCCAGGACCCTGGCATCATGATCTGAGCCGAGGTGATGCTAATAAAATGTAACAAGAATAAAGAAAAAAAATGTATTTGAAATTCTTCCCTTCCTTGTCTTTTCTTCATTCCTCCCCTCCCCGATGGTTGTTTGGTGTTTTGCCCATGAATCCACGTGTGGCTTGTTTTTGCACGGTAAGGCAGACAGGCTTCCTCTTCAAGAAGGCTCTCATCCACAAAGCTTCAGAGCCCTCCTTCCATCTCTGACCCCAAACTAAAGACTCATAGGTTCAGGGACAGTGGGTAAGAGGGTCTGTACCTACTTCTGTACCTGTTTCTCCATCCATGATTCTGGGTCTTCCAGCCTCAGGCCTTTATTCATTTTGCTTGTTTTAGTCACTTGTGAGGCCAGTGGCGGTCTGAACTCAGTGACTATGTCTGCTCTCCCTGGTGACAGGGTTGGTGACAGCACGTGGTCCTTAGCCTGTTGGGTGGGGCTGGGAGTGGTCCCTTCACCACAAAGGGCTTTCCCCCTTCCTGTGCTCTGTGGGAATTCTAGTCAGAAGTGCTTTGAGATGGTAAATATTTTGGCTTCTTATCAAGAAATAATACCCCTCCTGGATGCATAAAAGGCACTTTTCATAGTTTTAATTGTTGACACTGCACAACAGCTTACCTCAGGGTGCCAGTCCAGCGGTAGCTGCTCCCCTTAACAGCCAGGAGCACAAAGGCAATCCTTGGGAGAGCCCATTAAGGGTTGGGCTGGGCCAGGATGCGAGCAAGGCTCTGCGTCCTCACCTGCTCAAGTGACCTGCTCAAGGGCACGTGGGCACTGTTGAGATGGGCCGACTTTCTGCTGCAGCACTCCTTTGGATTGCCACCATCTGGTCACTGATATGGAAGTCCATGGAGGTCGGAATATGGGAAGGAGATGGGCAGGGTCCTCTTCTCCAGATGTGTCCTACCTGGTGACTTGTAGTTTCAAAGTGACGGGTTGTAGCAATAGACTCAGTCCTGTGCCTTGAAGTCCTTTGTTTTGGGGGTGGGAGTGTTAATGCCAGTTGTGCCCCAGCACTGAGCTGTCCTCTGGGGTATCCTCTGGGGTCTAGGCAGACAGGGTGGCCTTTCAGTGGAGAGAAAGGGGCCTACTTGGGCACAATTGGTCACCAGAGGAAAGAAAGGGTCATATATAATGTGGGGCTTCCAAGCCTGATGTCTGCCTGTTGTATGTGGGTTCCCCACATTTAGTTCACCCCTTCTCTCACAGTCAAAGGAAACATCTGTGATCCCAGGAACTGACTTAGAGGGCCAATATGGTTTGCTTAATGGCAGTTCTGCTTATTATTGTCTTCCTGACAAGCCTTGATACAAGTCATGGGGCCACAGATCTATTGCCACGCTCCTGGGAAGCTGCGTGCGGTGGTGAGGCAATGTGTGTATGTGTCAGGTGGGCGTATGGTTGCCTCAGAGGCTTCCATGCCTTCTAGTGTTTATTGCACATCCTCTTTTGGGAAATGCAAGTCAGATTTCCAGGAAGAGGGCTGATTTTCCTCCTTCTCCTCTTACATGCCCCAGACTTTTAAGGCTACATGGTGCTTTCAGCTGCTCTGCTTGTCATTTGTGCACAGAGACATTGATGTCTACTTAAGACTTTACAAAGGACAGGGTAGTGAGCCCTTAGGAAGCAGTAGTGAACTATAACACCTTCATTTAACAGACAAGAGCCTGCAGTGAGTGAACAAGGCCATGTGGCACTTGTCCCAGAGCCAGGCAGGCAAGGGTGGGGAGTGGCTCAAAACCTGGGAGTCAGTCCAGAGCTCCCAATCCAGTGCTCTCCCCAGCAGTCATGCTGCTCCTCTTCATCTCCAGGGCAAGTCTAGAGAACTCAGAATATGGGCAGGGAGAGCAGGGCAGCTGTTGAATGAGCTGTCATGCAGTTCCTCATACAGTGGTAATCTTGGGGTGCTTTGGGGGGACATGCAGGGAGAGCAGGGCTGTGGCAGGACTGGGCTGGCTATTGTTAGAAAGTACAGGGAGACATCACAATGTGGAATAAAGTTGGTCCTTGGTGGGGTACATGTCCCTTGTTTGGGTGAGGGCGGAGGCACAGGTCTACTGTGGGGCTTGTCCAAGGCTGCAGAAGTCACCCAAACCTGGACTGGCCTTGAATCCCTGATTTCCAAGGAGCAGGCAGTGATGGTGCTCTCATTATGTGCTGGGCTGGGGTTGGGGAGGTGGGGTGGGGAGCTACTGAGAGGAATCTGCATGAAATTTGCAGTCTTGTTCAGAAGATGAGGAGAAAGAACCCTGCACCATGGAGACAGGATAAATTCAGGACTAAGCTTCAAGTGCTGGAGTTGTTCAGAGAAAGGAATGAAGGGTATTAAAAGGGAAGATGATGGAGAAGAGTGGTCTTGAACTAAGGCCTCAAGGGTGGATGAAATCAGAGCGGCAGTGAAGGTGTGAGGGTTGCTAGGTTGGGGAGCATCTGAAACAAAAGCATGTAGTTACTGAGTGACAATGAGTAGACAGGCTTGTGTAGAAAGGATTCATGTGTGTGTGCATGTACATGCTTGTGTATGCATGTCTCTGTATGTGCATGTGTTTGGGGGTGTTCTGGACGAGGCTCCAAGAAGCGTGTGATGGAACACAGTTGGAAAAGGTATTATCCTGATATGAGGACATTTGAATTCTGGTCTCCACTCTTACTTACCAACAGTTGTGTGACCTCAAGCAAGTCACTTCCCTTTTTTTTTCTTAAATTTAATTTTATTATGTTAGTCACCATACAATATGTCATTAGTTTTTGATGTAGTGATCCATGACTTACTGTTCCCTTTTTGTACCTCAGTTTCCTGGTGTATAGTTCTTTCCAGACCTTATCTAGCCCTAGCTTGTGAGAGAGACGTTTTGAGTGTAGGCCCTCAACTCCCTGACTTTATCATCTCTGGATATTTCCCTGAGGTGACGGGTAGGGGACTGGGAGGAAGGGTGTCTTTTATGACTGTGCACCCTGGCCAGGAGACTGCCTCGAGGCCCAGTACTTATTGGGAGAAATTTAATGGACCTCTCAGGAGCCCATTCCTCTCAGACAAACCAGAGCCTGAATTAATGCTTTAATTATCCAGGCAGCCTTCCCAAAGGCCCTATTCTCCATTTTAATTTTGGAAAATTCATGTATGTGATATTCTTCTTCTCTTGATCTTTCATCAATCAGGCTGAAAACACTTCCTGGTTCCTGAGTGGAAGTGATCAGCATTTCATATCAGTGTCTAAAGGGGTATGATGACCTTGGTCTGACCTGGGTCCAAGAGCATCTGATGAGTGGGGGCATTGCAGCAAGAGTTTCTAGGTGGTAGCCATGCTTATCAAGTAGGGGTGAGTGTGTACACTGGCTCCTGTGGTTGGACAGTTGTTTGGATTGGAGCAGAGGCTAACATGCAAATCAGGAAGTGGAGGCAGCCTGAAAATTCTACAAATCCAGCAAGGGACGAGGTCAGGCTGCCAGTACAGAGAGCCTATGAGGTCAACCTTGGGTATGTAAATCCTTGGTCTTCTGATGGCCCCATTCCTCGGGGGATGAAGCTGCCAGGGTCTTTGATATTCCATCATAGTCCAGGCACGGCTGAAGTTATAGGAGACAAGTTGAAGGCGCAGGAGGAGTTGCAGCTTATGGGCTTTGAAGGACGGTGGAGAGGGGGGAGGGGAAATTGAGAAAGGCACAGTCAGAACAAACAGGTAAACAAGTCATTGAGCACATACACCTTTAGTCATTCAGACTGGGCTTCTGTCTCAACAGGGTCATGCCCCGTGACTCAAACTTGCAAATGGTCGGATATGTCCTCCTTTGCCTCATATATCCCCATTTTTTCCCAGTTGAGGGAAAAACTAATTAATTTGACAAGTATTTATTAAGTGCCTACCATTTATTAGGCACAGTGTTGGTGCTGAGGATACAGGAGGGAACAAGACAAAGGCAATCTCTGAACTGTGGGAGGAAGGCAAACCCCAAATTAAAAAAATTAAAATAAAAACCAAGTGATCAAGCAAATAAATAATGACAATTGATGGTAAATCCTGTGAAGAAAGCAAACAGGAAGCTGGCAGAGAAAATACAGGAGAACTCTTTTTGATGCCATGTTAGGAAAGGATCCTCTAAGAGGTGACATTTAAGTTTAGATCTGAGGAAGGAGCCAGCCCCTTGAAGAGCAGGAGGAGCAGAATCCCAGCTAGAGGGAATGGCAGGGAGTATCGGAATAACTGAAGGAGGTATGGTGTGTCTGGATTCCTCACTCGTGAACGGTGATGAAATTAAGGTGGGGTGGGGGGTAGGTTGGTGGTTTATACAGGGGTGAGTGAAGCACTGAGTTTCAGCTTGGACAGCTCCCAGTGCTGAAGTCCCAAGGCTCACATGGGTGTGTTATGGAACATGGTGGGTACCTTGGACCCTTCAAGGCTGAGGAATATGGATTCAAGTTCCCGGGATTTGCAGAACTTTGGGGTTCTACTATGGAGAAAAAGTGATCTGGATGTCGTATCTGTTTTCTGTGGCAGCTGTAGCCAATTACCACACACTCGGTGGCTTAAAGCAACAGAAATTTAATCTCCTACGGTTTTGGAAGATGTCAGAAATCAGTGTCACTGAGTCGAAATCAAGGTGTTGTCAGGGTTGAGCTCCCTCTGGAAGCTCTAGGGAAGAATCTATTCCTTACCTTTTCCAGCTTTGGTGGCTACTAATATTCCTTGGCTGGTGGCTGCAGTACCCCCCATTTCTACTTTGGTGGTCACATTGTTTTCTTCTTCTGTGTCGAATATCCCCTTGTCTTTTTCTTATAAGGACACTTGTCATTGCATTGGGGCCTACCCAGATAATTCAGGATAATCTCCCCATCTCAAGATCCATAATCACATCTCATCTGCAAAGTCCCTTTTGCCATATAAGGTAACATCCACAGGTTCTGGGAATATTAGAGTTTGCACATATTTGGAGGTTGCTATTCAGCCTATCATAGATGTGCTTGTAAGAGAAGAGGGGAGAGGAGTGAGGCAGGATCCAAGCACCAGTGTCTGGATTAGATGATGCTCGGGGCTTGGTCGGAGCCCCAGTAAACACTGGTAAAAACACTTGAGTATATCTCTAGCTAAGATATTTTAATTTTTCATTACATCTTGATCCTGTTATTCCCAGGAGAGGATTTGACCAGCAGGAAGGAGGGATGAGAAGTTTGGGGTGGCAGAAGCCCTGGGCCTTTCAGCTGCTTCAACTCTTTGTGTTTTTAATAAAAAGCCTCCTGACACAGAGTAAAAGGGCACAGAGCAGTGGGAAATGATGGTGTCCAAGTGAGTGGGGTTGGAGGAGGGTGGCAGAGGGTGTAGGGACTTCCGTTGGCATTAACAGGGTCCTTTGCTGACTTCAGTTCTGCGTTACTTATGGTTGGATTTTAAGAATTTATGGACCTAAATAATTACATGAGGCAAGATTAAGTAAATAAGAGAATACTGTATTTCTTAGATCTGTCAAAGAAACATTAAGTTCTCCTACCTAGACAGTCTTTCCAGAAATATTGAATTTCTTTTTATTATTTCTGAAGTTAAACAAGAATAAATTTGAATAATTAATGCATTGGTCTCTCTCTTCACTGCCTCCTCTGCCACTTGTTAGCATCTGTATCATCTTAAAGTACTGAGAGGAAAGAAATAGATCAAAGATGTGGCAGGGCAATTTGTAGGCATCAGCTAAATTGCTCGCTTGGCTGTGGGTGGACGTGGTTGTTATGATTGGAGGGTGAGGGGTCCTTGGCTGTAAGCTCCTGGGGGACCACACTGACATCTGCTCTCATTGATCTGTCTCAGTATAGGTTGGTGAGCCCTTTAAAAGAAGACTTTCTTTCTGATTGGGATGGGAAGTGGGGCTAAGTATGGGCTGTGGGAGATGAATCGATGGGTTGGTGCCATGCAGGATTGGTAGGCACTGCTCTGATCTGAGGGAGGGTGGGATAGAGTCTTGGATTGGCCCTTCCTGCCTCTTTCAGAGTCGTCTCGGGGAGCTTCTATTATGCTGTCTTGGCTTCAGGACAACTGCTGGTTATTAGTTGTGCTGCTGCCTGCTCTATCTAATGCAGGTGATTGTCAGCTATACATACTGGGAGTTAATGAGATGGCCACTACTTGGCTTCTGATGAACTGATGACTTCCTCCACTAACCTAGAAGGGTGTGTGGGATAACATCTCTCTGGGGTCCTGCAAGAGGCCCTCATATATATATCCCACAGGCATTTAATGGGAGTCTACTATGGGTCAGACTCTGGGGATACCACATGGCATGGTATAGGCTTGGCCCTAAGTAGCTTTTGTCTAGTGGGAGAAACAGATAAGAACAGGCAATCATAGTAGAGTGGAATACAGGCTGCTGCAGGCCTGGGTGCAGGGTAATCTGAGAACACAAAACCTGGTCTTGAGAATCAGGGGTGGCTTTTTGGAGGAAGTCATGCCTACTCTGAAGTCTGAAAGATAACTTGGCATTAGCCAAGTAAAAGGGAGAGGAGACTATTCCAGATAGAACAACAACGAGTAAGCTCTGGAGAGAGAGGGGGGAGAAAGAGAGAGAGAGAGATTGTGTTTGGGGAACCAGAAGAAGTTTGGCATGAATGTAATGGTGGATGAGGGATGGGGGTGGGAAGAGATGGAGGTGAACCAAGCCTATGTTATTTGGATGGAACATCAGGGCAGTGGGTCATGAATGGATTTACATGTGGGCGTGACATGAGCAGATTTTCACTTACTATTATTTTAGAAAAGCCACTCTGGCTGTGATGTGGAGGATGGGGTGGGATTAGGATTCTTTAGTAGGGACTCCAGTTCAGGGGCTGTTGTAGTCATCCGGACAACAAACATCAGCGGGATAGACTAAGGTCTCAGCAGTGGGGATGGAGAGAAGAGAAGAGATTTGAAATATTGAAAGAGTAGAAGGGACAGGACTTGAAGGTTGTGGAGAGTGAGAGAAAAGGAGGAATAGAAGGTGACACGCAGGCTTCATTTTCGGGCAACAGAAGGGTGTCCTTTGCTCAGATAGAAAACACAAGAGGTGCAGCAGACTTTCTGGAAAGATACTGAGATGCTTGTGGGATATTCCAGAGGAGAAGATGCTGGTCTCAACACATGAGATAGAGCACGGCAGAAGATGCAAAATTTGATCCTCAGCACATAGATGGTAACTGAAGCCAAGGGAAAGGTGAGAGCTTCCAGAAATAGCATTGAGTGAGGAGAGATGAGGTCCATCCATCATGCTCCAGTCATCTATTGTGGCATAACAAATGGCCTACAAACGTAGTAGCTTAAAACAACAAATGTTTTATTATATTTTACTGTTTTATGGGTCATGAATTTGGCTAGGGCTTAGCTGGGCACTACTTCTGTTCTGTGTGGGGTTGACTCAGGTGACTGGTTGTATTTGGCTGGCAGATGGGCTGCTCTGGAGACCCCAAGAAGCCGTCACTCACACATCTGCCACCTTGGTGGAGATGGCTGGCAGTCCAGGCTCGGCTGAGACTCTGCAGCAAGACTGTCTCAGGGTGGCAGAACTTCCTCTGTGGGAGCTCAGGATTTCCAGATGGAGTATTCCATGAGAGAGGAATTAGAAACTGTCAGTTTCGCAAGGCATAGGCTCAGAGACTGGCACTGTGTTTTTTCCAATGCATTCTATTGATCAAAAGCAGTCACAGAACCACCCACTGAGGTTCAAGAGCTGGGAGTGGAGACTATGTCTTGATAGGCGGAGTGTCATATTTGTCGAATTTGTGGCATCATACTGTGGAAGGAAGGCAATAGAAGGCTGTAAGAGCAAGGCTATCCTTATTTATAGGCAAGAAATTAGAAGAGGTTCTTTGACTATTAGTTGATATTTAATTGGTAGGTACCAATTCTGTATTGGGTTGTCAAAAATGAAATACTACCATACATATTTGATAAATAGCCACTTCCCTGAGCTCCTGAGTGCTAACTGCCCCAGCTGACTTGGTTCTTCCCCTGCACATACAAATTGGAATTTTACTTTATTTTTTTATTATTTGCTTTTAATATTTTTCTCCATATCAGACTAGATGAATAGGTTGAATAAGGGCAGAGGACTTTTTTTTTAAACCAGTATCTATTGTAATAGTGCTTGCTGCATAGTAGGCACTCAGTCAATGCTTGCTCAATGAATAAATGAGTGGAACAAATATGTATTATGTATTTGTATATGTATTATCTATCATGTACCAGACACATTCTGGGCATAGAGAGAAACAGATCATAAACAAAATAAATAGGGGAAATCTACAGTGTATCAGATGTTGATGAGTGTGGAGAAAACCCAGGCAGGAGTACAGGGAGCGCTAGGGAAGGAGTTGCTATTTAAATCGGGCTTTCCGGGAAGCCCTCAATGAGAAGGTAAATTCTGAGAGAAGATCTGAAGGAGTGAATGAACAAGCTTACACAGTGGGTTTGGGGCACTGGGAATCTACTCATCAAAATCCAGACCTTTCTTTCCAGCTTTCTGGGCCAGAAAGGTTACAAGTAGAGATCCCTCCCTGTGGTTTGGGTTTTCTGTACATCAGCCTGTTGTTTTAGAGGGCCACCAAGCTGCCTTCTATTGTTAGAGCTCACTGTCAAAGATGTGGCTGAAGCCACCCCAAGAGCAGGTTTTCATAGAGGGAGAAGGGAAGAGTAAAGTAAAATTCTGACGGTGCCCTGCTCCATGAAGAGGGGGAAGAACCACAGGGGAAGGGATGCTCTTTACAAAGTTGAACATTCCCAGGGGAAAGAATCCAATGAGGTGGTTAAGCTGGACCAGGGCCTGACTGCCTGGGTTCGAATCCTGACCCTGCCACACACCAGCTGGTGCCTTGGGCAGGGATTGTTCCCCTTTCCCTATCAGTTTCTTCATCTGAAAAATGTGGGAAAATAAATGAGGCCTACCTCACAGGGGGAAGGTGGGGGTTCCACGAGGCATAGTGTGGAGTGTTATTAGCCCTGGGCATCCCATGGATGAAGCGCTCATTTTACTGATGATTAGAAATAAGATCCAATTTAAAGGCCTCCTCTAAAGAGAGCTCTTGACCACACTGCTTGTTTACAGATCAGTAACTGCTTGACGGTTGCTGGAGGGCAGAGGAGGTTACAGCTTAATTGACAGAAGGTGTTGCTGAGTGTGGAGGCATCAGAGATGGGGATGAAGCATCTCTGAGATTCTGGGGCAAGCACGCGGGGCATAGAGACCCACTTTATAAGACAATTTGCACACTCCTTTGTGATCAAAATTTCATGTAATGTATGCTGAGTTTAGTGGCTTATTTTCCCCCTTTCCTTTTTTTGCAGTACCCCTCCTTTACCTTATGTTGGTACCAGCAGGGCATCTCCTCCCCATGGTCCCAACTGGATGTACATCATTTTGTGCCCTTCTGTCTGTCATGCTGTCATTTAAAAATGTAGTGATGTACAGAATGATTATTGTCATTGTCTGATAAAAATGAGATCATTACATATACACTTGGTTGCATCCTGCTTTTCTGGTTTACTAATCCCTCCCACAATTATTGATGAGCTGAGGCACCTGTGCAGGCAGGTGGTCCTCAGCTACCTGGGGTGGGGGTGCCTATTACATAATCCCTACTGTGGTGAGAGCATACAGGCATTTCTGGTGAGGTGTGGACTCATAACCTGAGCTGACCCTACTGTGTTGTGGTTAAGATAATGCTTTCAGGACAGCCTGCCAGCCTGTGAGCCCCACAAAAACACATACCGGTAGGTGTGTTGAGAAGCCAGAGCTAGAGCTGGTATTAAATTAAGAATATGCAGATTATGACCTGCCACGTGAGAAGGCACAAGCCTCCCACCCAGGGTAGGCAGGTAACTCAGCATCCGAGGTCCCACCTGGGGGAAATGAAAACCCCCCACGGTTGTTTTGATTGAAGGTGCAGTTTCAGTACACCTGCACAAAGGAAGTCATGTCACAAGATTTGTTACTTACAGATCCCAGAAACCAGGAGGAGGGGGGCTGCTATGAGCTGGGGAGCAGGGCAGCCCTCCATCCCGGGTCAAGAGTGAGCAGGAGATAGAGAGCAGGTTAGCAAGCACCTGTTACTTATAAAGAGGTTGGGGTGGAAGTCGCTAACTTTTCTCAACTCCAAGTGGTCATTTTAAAAGGTGCCCTGGGAAAAGCAAAGTGGGGACTTGGGGCAGGAATCCTCAGCTTGGGTCTTCATCTAAATGTACGAACTCTGGGTGTGAGCAGGCTTGCCATGCTGTAAAATGCCAAGACAGTGAGTCTTCTCACCTTTGCATCCCCAAGCCTGCACGCTGCCTGGTGCCATTGGGAGCAGGCATGTTAAAAATGCTTGGTTGGTCCTGGTTCATGGCCAACATGTAACATGTGACTTCCTTGACTCATGTGGGTGTGCTCCTGCGGACAGATATATTGGGAATGTCCTAGATGACTTGGAGGTGCTCTGGCAGTTACTTTCCTTAAACTGGAGGGAAGTGGAGCCTGAGGACACAGGGATGGAGAAGGGTAGCGGGACTCTCTCTATCTACCCTATTTGCTGGCTGCTTCTTTCCAGTTGTGTGTGTATGTGTGTGTGTGTACATACACGTGGGTTTCCAGGTTGACTGTGACATCATAGCCGGTGGCTCTTATATCATCTGTTTGCTTTCCATCTAACCAATACCATCTCCTCCCCCAGTTTAACACAGGACGTTGTGCCTAGTGCTCAGGACAAAAAGATGCATGAATAGACTTTTGGTCTGACTTGGTGCTTTAGCAGCTGGACCCACCCCAGCACTCTGCTCTCCCCAGAAGACATGCATGCCCTGACCTCTGCATTGTCACTGCCAGGCCTTGCTGCGAGAAGAGACCTGGGGCCTACAGGCCTCAGCCTTGTTTAGACCCCTCTGCCACCAGCTTCAGAGCTAGAGTCACCTCCAAGGCTGTTCTTGGCTCCACTGCTGTGCTCTGTTCCTTCCCTGGGTGGGTTTCTGCTGCACTCTGGGGGGTTCCTCCTCCTGGGGCTTGAAGTGGGGGGAAGCTAGCTTCTCTACATCCTTGTCCCTTCCTCCTCCCCACTCCCAGGCCCTGGTAGGAGCCCTTATTGTTTGGTTCCAGGGACAAAATAACTGGTTGCCCAAATAGGTTCTAAATATAACCAGCGCAGCAAAGAAGCTCAGCTAGAGGGTATGGAGAAGTTGTACTTGGGTAAACGACTATTTATTTCTGATGATTTTACCAGTAATTGGTCCTGCCTTCTCCCAGGCGTCCCCTTGGCCTCTGTTTTAGCTGCAAATGTAATTGTTTCTGTTGAAGCTGTTCCCCTCCTCCCTTTCCACCTGCTGCTTCCTCGCCCACCCACTGTTTGAAAGTAGTCTTTACTCTTGTTCTTGTTCTTGGATGAACCCCAACAGCTCAGTGAGCAGAAAGATGGGCTGGGGCAAGTCTCTGTGAGCCCTGGCTGGTAGAGCTGGAACCCACTCCTTTGTGGCTCACAGCCCCAAGGAGTGGGCATGACTGCACAGTGCCATGCTCAGAAGTCCTCAGTCAGGCACTCTAGGGACTTTTAAACAACAAAACCACTATTTATTCCCATCTTTAGGTGAGAAAACTGAGCTACGACTAGCCTCTCTGGTGGAGACAGACTCCTGTTCTCCTTTCCCTATTTTTCTTTTTCTTGTTTTGAAATAAAGGACGCTGTCAGGCACTGTGAGTGTGTGAGCTCAGTTAGAGTAGGCCAATGATGATAATTTCATGGATAGGATTGCCTGGGCACTGTCCAAAGGAAATCTCCCCCTGCTCTACAGGGAAGTTCAGCCCTGCCTAACCCTGCCTAACCAATGTAAGGCGAATAGAAGAGTATCTGGTTTTTCCCTAGATTTCAAAGCTGTATGGATGAACCCCCAAACATCTGAGTGACATTTGTTACCATGATGCTGTGGACGCCCAGCCCCTGAAGTAGCCTGAGGAGCTCACTGGGGAGCCCAGACCACCCCTGGAATCTTTGCCTCTTGGCCTTGTGAATGAGGGCAGCCGGGAGGTCACTTCTACTCCCTGAAGGGTATTTTTCTGCTGCTTATTCATGGTGGGCGGAGGAAAGGAGGGTGGGCTACTGATGCTGGCCATGGAAGGGGGTGAGAGATATGCTGGTGGAGGGTTCTCCCTGTCACAAAGCGGGAAGTCTGGTCATCTGATGAGTGTAGGGGGTCGGAATACAGACAGCTAACGTGCCTTTTGAGAGAACAGGAATGTGCTGGCTACAGAAACAGACTGGAGTGTTGGAAGACTAGTTACGTGCAGCTGCTGTCTGTGTGGAGGGTGCCATGTTTTCAGTGTGGTGTCCAGAGCAGTCTTACACTCCTCAGATTTTGAGGGCACCAGGTGGAATGGGTAAGTTTTACCAACTACTTCTGTTCTGTGGTCAGGAGCTATTTCTGGAGACTTAGCTGACCAAACAAAACAACTCTGGTTTGTTTTGCCACAAGATGCAACAAGGGGTTTGTAATGATTTCTCTTCCTGTGTGTAAAGGGACATTGTAAGAGTTTCTGGTGAAATCTTTTTTTTTTTTTTTTAAGATTTTTAAAAATTTATTTATTTGAGAGAGAGAGAGAATGAGAGAGAGAGCACATGAGAGGGGGGAGGGTCAGAGGGAGAAGCACACTCCCTGCCGAGCAGGGAGCCCGATGCGAACTCCATCCAGGGACTCCAGGAACATGACCTGAGCCGAAGGCAGTCGCTTAACCAACTGAGCCACCCAGGCGCCCTCTGGTGAAATCTTACTCAGTGTGTAATCTTAAGAGAGTTTACAAGGTTGCAGGGGGATTTATTTTGGTTAGTAGAAAGAGCTTTGTTATTGTAGGCTGGTGATCCAATGAACTAAGGAACATGAAGGCTTGTCCCTCCACCGAGATTTCTTAGAAAAGCCTGGACAGCTGCTCTTTTGCAATGGGTTGAATGTGAATATTCTGTTTTGCAGGAGGAGTGTTGGTGAGTGGGGAATCTGGCCATTGCAGAGCTGATTTATTCATCATGAACTATCATTTCACATCAATGTAAAGCAGACTTCTAGAAACTGTCCTCCCTCAGAAGTACACCCGGCACACTACATAATGTCCTCGTAACATTTTCCCCCATATGTCTCTTCCTCAAATACCAGTCTAATGCATATGCCAGCAATGTTCCCCACTTGTAACATTCCTGGTTTTGTCATTTTATCAGAAGCCAAAGCAGTTGTGGACCAACAGGAATTTGGGATGACTCTAGAGTATTTGTTTGGATGCAACTTCTGCCCATGCCCTGGAAAGCACCCTTTTAAAAATCCTTTTTTTTTTTTTTTTTTTTTGCTTTCTTTGTACAAAAAATTTTTCAAAATTAGTTCCATGGCCATTTGTATTAACCCAGCGTCCTGGGTTCAAGTAGAGGCTCAGCCACACACTAACTGCCGGAATCCTTGATAAGTCCCTGACCTGTCTTGGCCTTGGTCCCTTATTTATACAATAGAGGCTTGGCCTGATTAATTTACTCAGTAGGTATTTATGGAACACTGCCTATGGGTTGAAAAGCACGGGAGGCATAGTCAAATAAGATAAAGCTCTTTAGTTGGAGGGGCTCAGAGGGGCTTTGGACAGAAGACAGAGATAGTCATTGTAACAAATTACAATGACAAGTGTGTAACATGTTAAGGGGCATAGATAAGAGATGGATTTATTTTGCCCGAGAGGGTCAGGAAACAACTCATTGAAAGAAGGGACATTTGTACTTGGCCTTGAAGAGGGAAGGCAGAAAGAACGGCATGAGCTAAGACACTGAGGTTCAAATGTGCACTGGGATGTGGGGAACAGCAAGCAGTCCAGGGTGGCTGAAGGGGAGGGGTCCTGGAGAGGAAGCTGGAAACCGGCTAAAATGGGTCCAATTAGCCATTCTAAGGAACACAGGCTTGCCCTCCCATGAAAGGCCTTCTCATTCTGATATTCTGCAGATGTGTACATTTTTAAACCGTGAATATGTGATGTGAATTATAATTCTGTTTGGAAGATTGCAAAAAAAGAAAATCCCACTGTCTCTTTGGACGCACCGCACAACTATTTCTTCTCCGAGGTCTTGTTGCCTCTCTGGGGCTCTACTGAGAAAGGGCGCAAGGACCCTCAGTGTTCGAGTTCCCCTAAACCTGTGAGGAGGATGGTCCTAATGCCGTCCAGGGGTTGGGGGACAGGGCGCAGCATTCCCCTTTGTCAGAGGCTCACCACACCTCTCCACGCCTTGCTTCACCGCTGATGCTCCCCGCTCTCCAGTGGGACAGCCTCTGAGCTGTTTCTTCAGGTAGTCTCCTTGGTCTGTGGCCCAGGCACCGAATCCTCTCCACTCTTTCCTCCGGGCTGAACTCTGAACACCACAAGCCGGGAACAGACTCTTTCCTCCTCTGTGGTTCTTCTAGGCCATCCTCCCAGAGGCGGTGCCCAAAGACTCTCGGCAGACCCAGGGCAGGAAGGGCAGGACCGCGGAGGGGGGTTTGGAAACTTGGGTTTGGGAATCTCGGAATATTATTCTATCACAGGCTGCCCAATCTTCTGCTTCGTGCAGGGAGCAGAGACGGTCTCGGCGGTGTCGCGGGCAGGGAGGTTTGCCTGTGTGAATCCTTTTCCCGGGACCCCTGGGAACATTGGAGGGCTGTCATTAGTTGTGAGGGGCTGACAGGGACAGCATGGGACCCTTTCCAGTACCCCTGAAAGCACCCTGCAGAGGTCGCTGTTTGCTGTCCTCCCCTGTCACCTGTACACATGTCTTCCCCAGCTGCCTGTCCCCTCCTGAAGGGGCAGACCTCGGTGCCCGCAGGTCAACCTCTGACCAACCACTACTCCGTCGTGTATCTGAGGATGTCATGGGGACGGGGACTTGGCTCGATCTCGAAACCCTCAGGATGGCTCTGCCACCCACAAACCGAGTGGCCTTGAGAACATTGATGAGACTCCGTTTCCACATCTGTGAACAGTGATAGGATTACTTAATGCATTCCGCCTTCAGTCTGTGAATGAAGGATTATTAGAGTTAATAAGTGCGTGTATTTCCTCAGCACAGTGCCTGGCACAAGGCAAGAGCTCAGTAAATGGCTGGGACCATCCTGGCTGTTATTACTAGATGTGTGATCTGGAGAGTCGCTTACCCTCTCTGAACTTGTCTTCTCGTCTGTCAGGTGGGGCCGCTCTGACCTCCTTCACAGGGCTTTTTTGAAGACTGTTATGTGCCAGCATCTGGCGTTCAGTACGTAGGTGTTAGATAAACCTTAATCTGCCCCTTTTCCATGTTTTCTCCAGCAGCTCTGGTCTTTCCTCATCAGAGACCGCAAGGGGAAGTGCTTTGTCCCCATCATGACCTCACAACCCTGGTCCTGTTTGACTCTGACTCTCTTTTTTCCAGAGGCCCAGAGCCCCATGGATTTTCCCTTTGGGGGCAGAGATAGAAGAATGGGCTCATTTGTGGTCCTGTCTGCTGTGGCTGACAGCAAGACTTCGTCATTCTGGGAACGAGCCTTGGCCTTTGTTGCTGTCCCGGACATGGGTACACTCCTTATCTAGCCTTGGCTTTGTTGCTTAGCAGGTGTGTGGTCTAGGACGAGGCACGCCGCCTCTCCAGATCTCAGTTTCCTTGTCTGTAGAATGGGGATAATGATCCTATTAGCCTTGCCCATCTTCCAGGATTGTTGTTACTGACACCTATGGAATGATGAATGTGAAACATATTTTGTAAAGTGCTGCACAGTTGTAAGGGATTATGATTCCGGACTCCCCGACTACCTAAAGTTCTGCCAGCCCTCTTGAAACACAAATTATCTCCTAGAGGTGGCTCACCCAGAGGCCTTGTATTAGTAGGAATGAGAGCAAAGCATGGGAATAAGATTTAGACACGCACATCAAGGAAGGGAAACTGGGGGGGGGGGCTGGTATTGGGGAGGAATGTGAAAGAGGAGACAGATGTTTTGTCTCTGGCTGACCGAGCTCCTCTGCTGGACCCCTTGCCCTGGGCCATCCTCAGGAATCCCAGTATGAGTTCACTGGGGAGGCTTGAGGGCAGACTGAAAGGGTATAAACAGCCCATCCTAGCTCTGACCCTGTGCCTTTTACAGGTCCCCACAGACCCCATGGGCACAGTCTCCTGGGGGATGCGGCTGCGTTTCCCAGACCAGGTATGTGGTGCAGGTGGTCGCCTGTCATTTCCTTCTCTGAGGCCCCTGGTTCCAGGTTGCTGGGCTACATACAGGAGACAGATGCGTATGCATTTCAGGGTTCATTCGTAGGTCTTGAAGGGCATATTTTGTGCCTCGTCTGGTGTGGAAGATTACAAAGAAGCCAAAAAGTCTGTCGCTGCTCTCAAGGTACTCACGATCTCGTTAGGAAGATAAGAAGACATAGATGCATGAAAACCATTAGCAAACCAAAACCCCAACCAACCCCTTTGTGAATCCTTGCCGAAATGTGCCTGAGATGTCTATCGCTATGATAATTCAGAGAGCGCAGCTGGAATGGCCAAGGGAGGGAGGAGAGAATCTGTGTTTGGCAATGGTGGAAACTTAATTGGGACAGTGTCTCGGGTCACTTTCCTGGAAGCAGACCCTGAAAGAGAGACTGGTATGCAAGTGATTTGTTAAGGCAGTGCTCCTAGGAGAAACCAGTAAGGGATCAGGGTGAGCAGGATGGGCAGGGCAGGGAAGACACCAAGCAAGGGTGACATCCCAGGTGATGTTCCAGCCTCAGCCTGCTTCCCCGGGGGATTCTGGGTCTTGAATGACACGGCTGACTTTGTCCAACCTCTAGACAAGGCTTTTATAGTCCGACTCGTTGCCTGTAGCTGCTGCAGGGTGGGAGCCACAGACCCCAGGTCTTTCTGGCTCTCTGCATAGCAGTGGCAGGGCTCTCAGTAAGGTCATGGGTGCCAGTGGTCAGAAACAAGGCACACAGAATGGAGGGCAGCGCACAGAAGCGGTGAGAGAAATCGGGGACGGCTGCCAGCAGTGCTCACTACAGATCGAGGCGTGGGGCCCAGGAACAGCGATCTTCCGTACCAGAGCCCTCTGTTCACCTATAACCCCTTCTCAGTTCCTGACTGGGTGATTGGCACAAGGAAAGCAGAGATGAACCCCATGGTAGAGCTCAAGGGGATTGGAGGGGGCAGAGCCTAGAGGCTGGGCAGGCCAGGCATGCACTTTCCTTTGGGGCCTTTGCACCAGCTTTTCCCCAGTGGCTGGAACATTCTCTCCCCGTGGATGTGACTGGCGAACTCCCTCACTTCCTGCAGGTTTTGTTCGGATTCCGTCTCACTGAGGCCTGCCCTGCCCCTGCCCCTGAACCCTGCACCCCCACACTCCTAAGCCCCTTTATCCTGCTCTGCCTTTTCCTCTTGCTATAGCACACACCCGTTTCCGACACACTTTATAACCTACCTGTTTATTACAACTTTTGTGAGTTGTCTCCTTGTGAGCTCCGGGTGGGCAGGGCTGACTGTTTTGCCCACCGATTCATCTTGAGTGGGCGAGTGGTGGCTGGCCCAAGGCCGGCACAGGGTACACGTTTCGTAGAATGGATTGCTTCGAGCCAGAGGTCGGCTGGAGGCTGCCAGGGAGGGAGCTAGATAGGAGGCATGAACCTCAGGGATATTTGGGGCATGAAGCAACAGGGATGAGTGGGGTCCACACAGGGGCTGAGAGGAAGGAGGGCACAGGAAGGATGATGAAGGTTTGGGAAAAGGGAAGCAGGGTGATGTTGGGTCCCTGCTGAGGTCAGAATTCTAGGTGGAGCGGTGTGTTGAAGAACACAACATGGTGAGGTCCGGGGAGCAGATTTTCCCTGAGGGAGCAGTGGGGTGTGGGAGGGGGAAGGATCTGTTCTCAGGTCCATTTGGGCCTGAGTCTGAAGCCTGTGGTGGGGAAGGGCAGCAGGTGCCACAGTAGGAGCAGACGGAAGGCTTTTCCTGCTCCCCTGCCTGTGGCCTCCTTCCCGCCGACAAGGCTGCTAGGATATGACTGGTTCCCCAGGCCTTCCCTCTGCACAAAGACCTTGGCTTACGCTCATCAGCCAAGCTTTGCCATTCCCACTGAGTGGCCCCGGGTGGGTTTCATTTGCTTCTAGCATGGTTGGGTAGCAGCACGGAGCTTGCACTTGGGTGAGGTAAAGCCACTTAATGGTGCGTGTGTGAGTGTGGAGGAAGGTGGGGACAGCCCTACTGTGAAGGGGATCCCAGCCTGGAGAGCTGCCTGGAGTTCAGAAGCAGCCGAGTAAATCTGAGCAGCTGGGGTGGGGCAGCTGTGGCCTGTTGGCCTAATCTGTTGTTGCGCTGAAGAGATGGTAAGGGAGGAGCAGGGTGGGGACAGGCACTTCTCCCTTCCTGTCCCAAACACTGGGCAGCACGGGGGAAGGGCATCTTGGGCAGAAGCTCGAGCCGTTGATTTACCTTCGTGGGCAGGAAGGGGCTTTCCCGCTGTGTCAGGGGGCCCCGAGCCTGCTCTCGTGCCCTGACATTTAGCAGGAAGTGCCACGCCAAGCACAGGACAGCCTGTTTGTGAGCTACCAGCACCTTGCGAGGAAGTGGATGAAGGGCCGGAGTGGGAGAGGAAGATTGGGCCAGATGCCCTGTGGAAACTGGCTGGTGTCCCTTGGAGACCAGTGACTGGGGAGGCCTCCCAGAGCCTGCGAATTTGGGGTTCCTAACTTGCCCCTCTGCCTTCACATCCATACGCTGGCAAGAGCTGCAGACAGGCTGTCAAAAGGAACCTGGGATGGGGGCCCTCAGAGGACAGGGCCCCCATCCCAGAGACCTGGTTGTCAGCCGACTATCCTCTCTGGATGACTATTCCCATCTTACGCTGTCTGTTTCAGGGCCAGAGGAAAGGATTGACACACCTCACACACATGACATCCTCCCTTCCACCCCCCCCCACCCCCCGTTTCTTACTACAAGGGTTCCCAGTTGTAATCTAGTCATTTGCCTCTGCTTTCCCCATTTGTCCCTTTTTTCCTGGTCACCTGAGAGGTGAGCCGCCAGCCTGTCAAGACAAGTCCAAGCCTGCTGGGACGGCCTTTGCAGGAGCTCCTGCAGGAGGAGAGAGCATCCTGGCACGTGGGTGGGCCAAGTGGCCGACTGTAGATGCGAGGAGCAGCAATGTGAGCCCTGACCCTGCCACCCATTTGCTGTGTGACCCCAAACAATGTGCTTCCCTTCTCTGAACCTTAGACTTTTCTCCAAAAATGGAAGAGGAACCCTATGCCTTTATGGCAGTTAACCGAAGAGATGACAGACCATCATTAATAATAGTAGCTACCACCCCTTGCAGTCCGTTTTGTACCAGGTGCTTACTTACACGATCTACAGTCCTCACAACAGCAATCTGAGATACTTCTAGCTCAGTTTTATAAATAAAAGGACAAGGTCTTGGAGGCTTGTATCCTCTAAAACTTGCTCCTCTTTCCATTATGTGATCCTGTGTCTGTATTGAAGGAGGTGTCCCCTTGCCTAACATTTCCTATTAGCTCCTTTTGGAGCTACCGCAGGGGTGGGCCCCAACTGGGCCTTGGACACCCCTGCTTCCTGGGACAGCTCTGCATTTCCTACTCCCCCATCCTGGGAGAGTTGCATTCAAAAGAGTATTGTCCTAGCACCTTTTACATTTGGGGACCCTACTGCTCCTCAGAATCAAGGCAGATTTTTAGCACAATTTAGAATTTGTCAAAGATCTTTGGCCTGGTGCCTGATCCAAAATGCTGCTTCAGAAGCTCTTTTTTTGAATTGAATTGGCACCTTCTCATCTCTCCTTTAAAATTTTCTTTTTCCCATCTTGGGCATAAGGAATTACTTTCTTAGTTTGTCCCAGGGCCGCCTGGACATTCATTTTTATTGTGCACCACGATCTTGAAAAAAGAAAAAAAAAAACATTTAGGAAGCTTGCCCCCACAAGGGGTATTGAATTCACAGTTGTGGAAAAAATTAATAAAAAAAATAAGAGCTTGAAGCTTTCCAGATGACCTTGATTTAGGTTAATAATTATGTTTGTACTTTAGTTACAAGTGGAAATAACAGAGTAACTAATAGACTGCTTAAAAGATTATTTCATAAGGGATGAGTAAGATATGGTAAATTAGCTTCTATATTTTGATTATTTTCCAATGTAACATATATAATTTTGCTCCAGAACCATGAGAAATATGCCAGCTTATTTGTAATTTACTCTGCTTTCCTTGAAAATGATGCTTTATTTCTCATCCAGTGTTCAGAATAACCTTCCCAATCCTTTTGATAGATAGCCATGTGAAGTACTTGGCAAAGAGAAAATGCATCGCAGATCTACCAGAATAACCGAAATGAAGATATTTATAACCAGGTGACAAATGAAAACTATCTCCACAGAGAACCTGTGGTACAAATTTTATTACTGAAAGGATCTCTAAAAAGTTATTAAAGACATCTGAATTAGAAATAATAAAAGCAGCTGAATATCAAAATTAAGACTATCTGTGTGAATGAGGGAAAGGTGGTCTGTTATGTAGCAGAAACAACTCAGACATCCTTATGGAGCTTTAGTAAAGCTGCTTTTCAAAATTTACATCTGACATTTTCTCTCTTTTGTCTTGTGAGGACAGAGAAAAGCAGATGGGGGTGGAGGAGAAGACCAGTGAGGAGGATGGCAGCATTTTGCCCATACTCAGCATTAATACAAGTGGCCATGGAACTAATTTTGAAAAAATTTTTGTAGAAAGAAAGCAAAAAAAAAAAAAAAAAAAAGGATTTTTAAAAATTTTCTATTTACACTGAATTCATTTCCAACTTTCCAGGGGGAGAAATTAAATATGTTAGAGGCAGTCAGTGTGAATGGGCACGGGTTTTGGAGTCACATTGCTCAGTTCCACAGCTGTAAAATGGATCTCATAATACCCTCCTCGTGGATTCCTAAGGGAGCCAAGATCATGTGTGTAAGCACTCAGTGTACAGTAGGTTCATATTAAATTACCACCAGGATTTGTATTGATGCTGATTTATCACGATGATGACTCTGTGATGAAAGAAACATAATCAAGGAGGGCCAAAGCACATGCAGAAAAGGGTGGATTCCTTTGTCTAAATGACTCCGCTAGTTCAGGCTGGGACATTTCCTCACTTAATTATGCAGGACGACAAGCGCACCAGTGAATAGTTGCATGTCAACATTTCAAAGCTAGTTGACTCTTAAGATATTTCTAGCTTGGAAATTTCCACTAATTCAAGCCTTGCACAAAATGCAGTGTGGAGGTTGAAAACTGGAGAAATTAACCTGGCTCGCTACCAAGTCTTTTTAATGGCAGACTTCTTGAGTCTCTGTTTCCTAGTCTGACTGGGCCACGGGAGAAAGTGAATGCCTGTTGTGTCATAAACCTTGCTCTGACTATCAATCAAAGCCCCCCTCAGAGCAAAGGTAATTCTCCACACGTTAACTGAGGTGTTCTGGGACACGCCACAATCACAGAACTTCCGCTCAAGTGAATTTCTCTGAAAGGCGTCGTATAGTTCCAATACACAGGCCTCAAAAAATGGGGACCTCACGCCTGGAGTCACTTTCTTAGCAATTGATGCTAGCATGAAACCTGACACCCAAAAGAGCCAAGGAGTTTTAGGCCCCTGGGGCCAGGCTGGACGAGTCACAGTGCACTGGAACCCTGTGAAGACCATGGTCCCTTCTCCATTGCCATCAAGAGGCCTGAGTGTCTCCTGAAACTCTTAACATCACTTGATTAGTAGAAACAGCCTTGGTAGGAAATTCAACTCTGAATTGATTGCATTTTCTTAAAAAGATTTCATTTATTTGAGACACACACACAGAGAGAGCAAGAGAATGAGAGCACGAGTGGGGAGGAGGGCAGAGGGAGAGGGAGAAGCAGACTCTCTGCTGAGCAGGGAGCCCAACACGAGGCTCAATCCCAGGACCCTGGGATCATGACCTGAGCCAAAGGCAGACGCTTAACCGGCTGAGGCACCCAGGTGGCCTTGAATTGATTCCATTTTTGCCCCTAAAAGCCTGAGGTAGTCTAAAAGAAAGTTTTTTAGGTCAGTAGAATCTAAAATAACTTTAAACAGCAAGCTTAAATTCCCCCTACTACCCAAGGAATGGGGCTCAAAAATAAAAATGAATGTGGTTTTAAAAAAGAAAGGTATGTTTTTACATATCCAAGTTGTAAATATAATTTTTGTACCCTTAGGTATATCGAGTAATAAAGATAAAAGACATGAAAAGGTGACTAGTGTGAGGAGAAAATAATACAACATAGTTAATGCCAAAGAAAAAGCCAGCACAACGTGTACTATAAATGCCTTCACAGGTAAAAAGGGGACTTCAGATCTGGCTCTGAGGTCCTTTGCAGCCAGAATAAGAAGCACGGTTAGTCCCAGGTGTCACGTTTTCATAAGGTGAAAGATAAATAGTTGCTCTGGAGAAGGTTTCCAGACACCAAGGATGGAGAGACCGGAGGTGCTGAGTGGTAGAATGGATGGATAACAATGCAATGGGCATTGGTACTTCATTCAACCAGTGTTTGTAGAATATGCATGATATGCTTACCATGCCAGGTGCGGGGGATAAAACGATGAATGAGACTCAGACCCTGCCCTCACAGAACTTACAGTCTGGTGGGGTTTCAGGTAGTTGTTTCCTGCAGATTTGTCAGTGCAGACTGGGAGCCTAGACCTGAAAAGCCATTCTGGCAAAAGAGGTTTTCTTAGGGGTTGTATTCATGTCAGTTGGCTTTGTAGCTCATTTATAGTCTCGCCTGGTGTTTAAATTTTAGTAGGCATCTCTATAAAACTGAAAAGGAATTCACTCATTTGTCCCTTAAATATTTATTAGCCCTTATTTGTGCCGGCACCTAGGAGAGGCACTGAGGGTACAAAGATGAATATCAGATGTTAAGGCTTTCTAGAACCTTGGCTGACCATGAGGGTAACACACACAGGCAAGTAAATCAGAGTGCAACATGAACTGAGATTTCCGGAGATGTCTGAATCTTCCAGAGTCAAGGAAGGTCTACTGAGTAGAAACCTGAGCTGCTTCCTGAAGGACCAAGAACAATAGCAAACACTTGGTACTTACTTTTTCAGGAACTGTTGTAAACACTTTCTGCATATGTGTTGAATTAACTCATTTTAATCCTCACAACAGCTCTGTGAAGTAGGTGCATTATGATCCCCATTTTAATTAATGAGGAAACTGAGGCACAAAGAAGCATCATGTCCTGGATCACCTTGCTGGTAAGTGATGTCAAGCAATGGAATCCCTCATCCTTCTTGCGTCCTCTGAGTGACCTCTCCTGAGACCCAGGTGAGGCTGGTTTTCCTGGTTGCGTGCTCCAACAGCACTGTGTGATTTCTTTCTTAGAACTTTCCATGTTGTGTAATTGCACACTTATCTGTGCTATTATTTGTTTAATGTCTACTTCTTCCCGTAGACTGCAGTCTTCACTAGGGCAGAAACTGCATTTTCTTGCTATTCAGTCACTAGGGCAAGAATTTGGCACACAGAGGGCACTCAGCAAATATTCTGGGTGCAGGTGGGAAAGGACCTGAACTATAGGAAGAATGTGTGGTAGAGACTTAGGTGGCAGAGAGGTGGGAGTGGGGTTTGGAGATGTTTGGGACGAACTTTCTACAAATCAGGTCATCTGTGTGGATACCTTTGTTGTTGTTGTTGTTGCTATTTGCTTTAAAATAAACTTTGACTAGGATTGTCCACCCAGGTAGGTAAGCTGTTTACTTTTCAGAGGCAGAGACATGAAATAGGGAAGGAGGTTGGACAGTGTCAAATTGCATTTTTTTTGGCAGCATTGGCCTACCAGATGCTTCCTGAGCCAGGTTAGTGGCACAGAACCTGCAAGGATGAGGTATTATATTCTAATTCTCTTTTCCTCCCTCAGTCTCTGGGTGACGGAGGTAGAGAAGACCTCATGGTGAGAGGTGGTTTGTGATGTTCCCTATTTGTTCCCTCCTTTCCCAACCTTTCGGGAAGGCCCATCAGAGCTTGGGGTGGACAAGGGTGGGGAATGGCTCCCATCCCTGGTTTCTCTCTTGCTTGCTGCAGCGCTGGCAGGAATAGGCTGTTTCCCATCCTGTGACACCATGTCAATCTTCCTTTGCATCCTGAGCTTCTGCTGCCTCCCAGTTTCTATTTCCAGGGGAGCATGGCGGCTGAGTCTATATTTGGTGGGATGTTCTGCTTCTCTTTGGTACATTTGACTCAGTGAGGCTGTGTTAATTAGACAAGTTCAAGAGCCTGGAAACTGGTAACTGGCGTTCTGTAGCCTTTGCTACTTCTGTACCCCTAAGGCTGCCAGGATGATGTGGCTGTTTTGGGCTCAGTTCTTCCTGCCATTTGTATGATGAGGAGTTCATCTTCTCCCAGGAAGAACTGGCTAAGGAAAGAATTTACTGCTGGTTCTTTGCCTTGAATATCCCCATTAGTCCTCTGAGTTAAGTTAATTTGTTCATTGAGTAGATGTTTGTTGAGTGCCTACTAGATGCATAGGTCTATGATTACAGGTACTAATAAAGGAGGTAATAGAGGTCACATGAAAATCATGGACAGTTGTTAAGGGTGTTGAGAGGATATAGAGATTGAATATTTTGAAAGCGATCAGTATGGGCTTTATAAGAAGGTGGAGTTTGAGTTGGACTCTTAAGGGTGGGTAGGATTTTGATTGGGGGTGGGCTTGGGTGGAGGGGGGGCTATAAAATGGAATTCCAGGTGTAGGTGATTATGTGAGCATAGGTGGGAAGAAAGATGTATTTGGTTTCTGGCAAATGGATCCATATTATTGAACGAAAGGCTTCATGTGGTGGTAGTGGTGGTAGGAAGATGAATTTAGAAATGAAGGTTGGGGCTTAACAGTGGGAGCACTTTGGGGTTACATGGGGAGTCACAGAAGGTTCCAAAAGAACTATCTCCTGGAGGATAACTTAAAGGGAGGAGAAACTGAAAACAAGGAGACCACTTCAGTTCAAGAAAAGGTTCCTCAAAAAGTTAAAAATAGAACTACGTTATAATCCAGCAATTGCAGTACTAGATATTTCCCTAAAGGATAAAAAAATACAAATTCGAAGGGGTACATACACCCTGATGTTTATAGCAGCATTAGCAACAATAACTAAATTATGGAAACAGCCAAATGTCCATTGACTGATGAATGGATAAAGAAGATGTGGTATATATACACAAGGGAATATTACTCAGCCATAAAAAATAATGAAATCTTACCATTTGCAATGACATGGATGGAGCTAGAGTGTATTGTGCTAAGTGAAATAAGTCAGTCAGAGAAAGACAAATACCGTATGATTTCACTCATGTGTGGAATTCAGGAAACAAAACAGATGAACATATGGGAAGAAAAAAAAAAGAGGGAAGCAAACCGTAAGAGACTCTTGTCCCAGCTTACTGTCTTGAGAGTTTCCAGGCCACACTGGAGGGAAGGGGAAATCAAGTAGATCCTGGAAGACCCCCTGAATTGAGGAGACAAAGCTGAGAGTCTGGGAAACCAAATCAGTTAAAGTTCTCAGGTGTAGAGAGAATTCCAGAGATTTGTAGAAGATCCTTTTTGAGTATTCAGCTGAGTACTTAACGAGTGCATGTGTGTGAGAAAACTACCCAAGGCTGGATAAAGAACCACCTGAAAGGATTAGAGGTAACAGCCCTTACACGGAGTCAGAAATAGTGCCTGTTCTCAATAGCCAGACTAGAAACCTCAAGGTTCAGGGGCATTAAATGGAGTCCACAGCAGTGTTTTTTTTCAGGAACCGAGGGTTAATGAGCTCTAGATTAGATACTGTTCTGGTTCTGCGTAACAAATTTAAAAAACACAGGACACAAAGGGATTCAACGAATTCCAAAGAACTGCATCCAGAACAAAGATCACAAATACTTGTAGGGAAAAAAATTTTAGCGTCCAGTAAGGTAAAATTTACAGTGTCAGGTATTCAATCAAAAAATTATCAGCCATGCAAAGAAACAAAAAATATAACCTATAATGACATAGGTCAATCAACTGAAATTGATGCAGAATTGACCCAGATGTTAGAATTAGCATAAAAAGGCCACTAAAAATAATTACAACTGTATTCCATATGTTCAAAAGTTAAGTAGAGACATGGGAGATATAAAAGTCTAGACCCAACTTTTAAAACTGAGAATTATAATGTGTGACTGGTTGAGACTAATGGTAGGTAAGACTGCAGAAGGAAAGTTTGGTGAACTTAAAGTCATAGTAACAGAAAATATCAAAAAAAAAAAAAAGAAAGAAAGAAAGAAAAAGAAAGAAAAGAAACACATGAATAAGGGAGAATCTTAAAAAAGAAGAGAGTATTAGTAAGCTGTGAGGCAACTTCAAGTGGCTTAATATACATGTAATTGGAGTTTACAAAGGGAGGAGAGAGAGAAGAAAGGACAGAAAAAAATATTTGAAGAAATAATGGGTGAGATTTCTAAATTTGATGAAAACTATAAATTCACAACTCCAAGAAGCTCACAACCTCCAAGCACAAGGAACCTGAAGAAAACTATACCAACTCACATCATAAGCCAATTGCTCAAAACCATCAGTAAAGAGAAAATCTGAAAAGCAGCCAGAGGAAAAAGACACCTATGTACAGTGTTGGGACAAAGATGAAGACAGCAGATTTCTTTGGAAACAATGCAAATGAAAGGAAAAAGTACTGAAAGACAAATACCCCTGTCAATCTAGAATTATATGCCCAAAGAATGTATCTTTCAAAAATGAAGGAAAAATAAAGATTTTTCAGACATGGAAAAGACATACTTATTTAAATTTAAAATATTCTCTTTAAGAGAAAATAAACTGTTTAAAAAAAGCAGTAATAGTATAGTGTGGGGTTTTTAGTGTAAGTAAAAGTCATAGGCATGCAGAACAAAGGTCAGGAGGGAAAAAGTGGAAATGCACTATTACAAAGTTCTTAATGCTATATGAAGTGGTATGCTATCACTTTAGTGTATAAGGTAAATATGTATACTGTAAATCCTATAGCAACTGCTAAAATAATAAAACAGTGTTAGAAGATAAGCTATGTATAAAATGGAAATAAAATAGAATCATACAAATATTCAACTTATCCAAAATAAGGCAGAAAAAGAAGAGGGAAAGAACTACTTGAATGGTCAAATAGAATAAATAAAAAGATAACAGATTCAATACAACCATATCAATAAATACCCCAGTTAAACAACAGAGATTGTCAGATTGGACACGAACTATATATGCTGCCTATAAGAAACACACTGAATATAAAGACACAAACTTTATAACACTAAACACCTGTATTAGAAATAAATAGTCTCAAATCAGTGACTCAGATTCCATCCTAAGAAACTAGAAAGAGCAAAGTAAACCCAACGTAAATAGAAAAAAAAGATCAGAGCAGAAATCAATCAGAAAACAGAAAAACAGAGAAAAATTTAATGAAACCAAAACCTAGTTCTTAGAGAAGGTCAATAAAATTGATAAATCTCTAGCCAGACTGATCAGGAAATAAGTGAGAGAAGATACAAATTACCAGTATCAGGAATGAGAGAGGTGACATCACTATAGATTTTACAGATATTAAAAAGATAACAAGGATAATATTATGAGCAACTTTCTGCCAATAAATTCAATCAAATTGACAAATTCCTTGAAAGATACAAGCTACCAAAGCTAACTTAAACAGAAAAGGATAATGAGAATATCCGCATATATATTAAAATATGTAATTTTTGGTGGAAAACCTTTCTATGAAGACAACTCCAGGGCCAGATAACATCACCAGTGAATTCTACCAAACATTTAAATAGGAAAACTACACAAACTCTTCCAGAAAGTTGAAGAGGAAGGAATATTTCCCAGCTCATTTTATAAGGCCCACATTGCACTGATAAACCAAACCAGACAAAAATATTAAAAGATAAGAACACTACAAACTATTATCCCTCATGGACATAGTTGCAAAAATTCTGAGCAAAATTTTAGCAAACTGAATTCAAACAGTTCGCAGATAAATCCGTGAAACTACGCTCAGCATCATTAATAATTTGAGAAAAGCAAATTAAAACTTCAGGAGGGGCACCACTATAGGTCTACTAGAATGGCTAAAACTAAAAAGGCTGATGATATGAAGTATTGGGAGTTCTGTGGAGGAACTGGAACTCTTGAATGCTGGTTGTGGGAATGCACAACAGTTTAGCAGTTTATTTAAAAGCTAAACATTTATCTCCAATATGATACAGGCATTTCATCCCTAGTTACTCACCCAAGAGCGAAAAAAGCATGTTTGTATAATGACTTGTACACAAATGTTCATAGAAGCTTTATTTGTAATAGCCAAAAACTGGAAATAAGCCAGATATCCATCAACTAAGGAATGGACAAACTTCTGTATCAATACAATGGAATTCTACTCAGTAATAAAAAAGAACAAACTATTGACATAAGGTACAACATGTGGTGAGTCTCAAAGTAATTATGCTGAGTGGAAAACCAGACAAAAAAAAGAGTATAAAATGTATGATTCCATTTATGTAGAATTCGAGGAAATGCGCACTAATGTATAGTGGCACAGAAGAGATCAGTGCTTTCCAGGAGAGAGTGGAGGATTGGGGGGTTGGTGAGGAAGAGATTACCAGGGGGCAGAAGGAAACCACTTGGGGTAATGAATATGTTCATTATCTTGATTTTGGTAATGGTCTGGTATTTTCTTCAATTCAACTTCAATAAAGATTTAAAAAAAATAATGACAACCTCAATGATTAAGAAGTTGCTGTGTGAGGGGCGCCTGGGTGGCTCAGTTGGTTAAGCAACTGCCTTTGGCTCAGGTCATGATCCTGGAGTCCCGGGATCGAGTCCCACATCGGGCTCCCTGCTTGGCGGGGAGTCTGCTTCTCCCTCTGACCCTCTTCCTTCTTGTGCTCTCTAACTCTCATTCTATCTCTCTCAAATAAATAAATAAAATCTTAAAAGAAGTTGCTGTGTGAAAGCTCTTTATGTACTACATAGTGCTACAGGAAAGTTACTTATTAATTATATGTAAGGAATTAAAGATGACTATGTGATTGTAAGATTATGAAATTGCAAGGATGGTGGTAGGACTAACAGAAATAAGGGGTAGGAACTGATTTGCAAGAGACGGTGATTTTGTTTTCCCAACTGTGACATATAGGTGGAACACCCAGGAGCTGGTTGGGAATGTGGAACTGAGAGGTGAGTGCTGACACAATGTGTAAATGGGCACAGAGGTGAGGTTCTGGGTAGGAGAGTGGAGGAGATATTTGGAGGGACAGCATGGGGCAAGGGAAGGGTCGAAGTCTGGGGATACTCCCGGCAAATTTTGTAACAGTAACTGGGGAGGGGGGTGGTTTGGGACAGGGAAGTTAGAGGTCATCTGAAATGGTGACATGGGAGCTGAGCCAGCCATGTGGAGTTCAAAAGGAAGAGTGTTCCAGATCAAGGAACAGCAGATGGAGAGACTTTGAGATGGGAGAGACCTGGATGTGTTTTAGGAAGTGTTTAGGAGGCCAGTGGGGCTAGAGGTGGTAAGGGAGGAAGAAGGTGTTTTAAGACTTGGTTAGGCTGGTAGGCTGCAATGAGTTTAGATTTTATCTTCAGCGTAATAGGGAGCCACGATGGATTTTTAGAAAAGCCATTCTGGTTGCAGGTGAATAAGTAGTTGTGGAGGAGGCAAGAGTAGAAGCAGAGAGATCAGTGAAGGAGTTTCTTTCAGTAGTTGAGGTGGGATATTGGTGGTGACTTGGACTAGGGTCACCGTGGAGTGGTGGATTTAAGGTAGAAAGATCAGGGCTTGATAAAAATCCAAGGTGCTCAGGAATCTTGCCAGTGACAAAACCACTGGGCCTTGAAATTTTAGAGTCGGAAGTGGTATTAAGGATTGTCCAGTAGAACTGCTTAACCAACAACCCTGTTTCCCACTCGGCTCTGTACAAATACCTTAGCACATGGCAGTAGTTATCTTTCACATTTGTGTGGTCCTTCAAAGCTTCCAGTGTGTGTTCAGATACAGTGTTTCCTTCAAAGACATGGTCCCACTCTTGCTTTATCTCAACTCTTTGCTCCAGTGTTCTGTGCCCGCCAGTTTGGTCATATCTTGGTATTCAAAGTGGGACTTGGGGCAGGGTAGGGGATGCAGTTGATGTGACAGAAGCTGGGGAAGCAACTTTCCAGAGACTGATTCCAAGTATGTGGCCAGCCATCTTGTCCTCAGAACAAGGTCAGCACAGCCTCCCTCTCTTCTTGGAAGCTCCTCCTCACTTTCCAACCTATTGAAATCAGCCTCAGCATTTAGAATTCATGCTATATTGTCTTCTCTTCCAGGGAGTCTTTTTCTGCTTCCCTTACCTGATGTTATCTCACATTGTTTTTCAACTCTCACTTTTGTGTTTCTTTGGGGGCATTTATCTCAGCTTAACATGTTATAATTATTTCAAACCTCCCCTGAGTTATTGTGTGTCTTTTACTTTTTTATACCCCATGCCCCTTACTGCATATAGCTCGTGCATATAGCACAGGCCTAGTGAAGGTTATTGAATGGAACCCATTCAAGTTCAAAGATATGTTTCAGACACAGTAGGTACACAGAAAAGTTAGAAGGGAGCCAAGATTCTCATGTGAATGTTCATTTTTTAAATCAAAGTTGGGATGGGTTAGTCTGGTGATGGGTATTAAGGAGGGTACGTACTGCATGGAGCACTGGGTGTTGTACGAAAACAATCGTGGATCACTGCATCAAAAACTGGTGATGTATGGTGACTAACATAACATAATAAAATAAAATAAAAAAAAATAAATCAAAGTTTTCCTAACTGAGGGGCACCTGGGTGGCTCAGTTGTTAAGCGTCTGCCTTCAGCTCAGGTCATGATCCCAGGGTCCTGGGATTGAGCCCCGCGTCAGGCTCCCTGCTCAGTGGGAAGCCTGCTTCTCCCTCTCCCACTCCCCCTGTCTGTGTTCCCTCTCTCACTGTCTCTCTCTGTCAAATTAAATAAAATTAAAAAAATACACAAAGTTTTCCTAATTGAGATATAATTGACATATAACATTGTATTAGTTTTAGATCTACAACATAATGATTTGATATATCTATATACTACAAAATGAATACCACAGTAAGTATAGTTACCATCTATTACCACACAATTACAATTTTTTTTTTTTTCTGGAGATGAGACATTTTAAGATCTGTTCTTTTAACAACTTTCAAATAAACAATACACTATTGGTAACTGTAGTAACCACGCTATACATTATATTCCCAAGACTTATTTATCTTATAACTGGAAGTTTGTACTTTTATACCCTTTTCATCCATTTCACACACTCCCCAACCCCCCTTCCCTGCAACCATGGATCTGTTCTCTGTATTTATGAGTTTGTGTTTTTGTTTTTAAGAGTCCACATATAAGTGAAATCATATAATATTTGTCTTTCTCTGACTTATTTCACTTAGCTTAATGCCATCAAGTTCCATCTGTATTGTTGCAAATGGCAGGATATCTTTTTTAATGGCTGAATAACATCCCATTATATATGTATCTGCATTTTCTTTTTTACTGTAGTTGACAGACAATGTTAAATTAGTTTCAGGTGTACAACATAGTGATTTGACAAAATTATGCTATGCTCACTGCAAGTGTAGCTACCATCTATCAGCATACAATGCTATTACAATATTATTGACTATATTCCCTATGCTGTACCCTTTTTTTATCCCTGTGGACTTACTCATTCCATAACTGGAAGCCTGTACCTCCCACTCCCCTTCACCCATTTTCCCCATCCCTCCACCCCCCTTCCCTCTGGTTACCATCAGTTTGTTCTCTGTATTTATGGGCCTATTTCTGCTTTTGTTTGTTTCTTTGTTTTGTTTTTTAGATTCTATATATAGGTGAAATCATTTGATATTTGTCTTTTTTTGACTTATTTCACTTACCATAACTCCTCCAGGTCCATCCATTGTCACAGATGGCAAGATCTCTTTCTTCTTTATAGCTGAGTAATATTCCAATATATATGTGGTATGTGTGTGTGTATACACACCACATCTTGATCCATTCATCTATTGATGGACATTGGGGTTGCTTCCAATCTTGGCTATTGTAAATAATGCTGCAATAAACATAGGGATGCATATATCTCTTCAAATTAGTGTTTTCATTTTCTTTGGGTAAATACCTAGTAGTAGAATTACTGGATCATATGGTATTTCTATTTCTAGTTTTTGAGGAACCTCCATACTATTTTCCACAATGGCTGCACCAATTTACATTCCTACCAATAGCACACGGAGGATTCCTTTTTCTCCACATTTTCACCAACACTTGTTATTTCTTGTCATTTGATGATAGCCATTCTAACTGGTGTGAGGTGATATCTCATTGTGGTTTTGATTTTCATTTCCCTGATGATTAGTGATGTTCAGCATCTTTTTGTGTGTTTGTTGGCCATCTGTATGTCTTTTTTGGAAAAATGTCTATTCAGATCCTCTGTCCATTTATATATATATATATATATATATATATATACACACACACACACACACACACACACATATACATATATATATATATGTGTATATACCATCAATTTGTTGATGGTTTTCCTCCCTGTGCAAAAGCTTTTTATTTTGGTGTAGTTTTGCTTTTATTTCCCTTGCCTGAGAAGACATCTAGAAAAATGTTGCTAAAGCTAGTGTCAAAGAGATTACTGCCTATGTTTTTTTTCTAGGAGTTTTATGGTTTCATGTCTCACAATTAGGGCTTTAGTTCATTTTGAGTTTACTTTTGTGTATGGTGTGTAAAAGTGGTCCAGTCTCATTCTTTTGCATGTAGCTCTTCAGTGTTTCCAGCACCATTTATTAAGGAGACTATCTTTTCCCCATTGTATATTCTTGCCTCTTTTGTCATAGATTAATTGAACATATAAGCGTGGATTTATTTCTGGGCTCTCTATTCTGTTCCCATTCATCTGTGTGTTTATTTTTGCTAGTACCATACTTTTTTGATTACTAAAGCTTTGCAGTATATACTGAAATCTGGGATTGTGAAGCCTTAAGTTTTGTTCTTATTTCTCAGGATTGCTTTGACTGTGGTCTTTTGTGGTTCTGATGAAATTTTAGGATTATTTTTTCTAGTTCTGTGAAAACTATTGTTCGTGATTTGATAGGGAATACATTGAAACTGTAGATTGCTTTGGATAGTATGGGCATTTTAACAATATTAATTACTCTGATCCATGGATATGGTATGTATTTCCATTTGTTTATATCATCTTTAATGTCTTTCATCAGTATTTTATAGTTTTGAGAGTATAGGTCTTTCACCTCCTTGGTTAATCTTATTCCTGGGTATTTTATTCTTTTTGGTACAATTTTAAGTGGAATTGCTTGCTTAATTTCTCTTTCTGCTACTTTGTTATTGTATATGGAATGTATATTTCCATATACATTGTTATTGTATATGGAAAAGCAACAAATTCCTGTGTGCTCCAACTTGGCTAAATTAATTTATTACTTCTAATAGTTTTTGTTTTTTGGTAGAGTCTTTAGGGTTTCCTATGTGTAGAATCATGCCATCTGTAAAATAGTGACAAATAGTGACATTTTAACTTCTTCCTTTCCAATTTGGATTCCTTTTATTTTTTTTCTGGTCAGATGGCTTCTATGTA
This sequence comes from Zalophus californianus, assembly GCF_009762305.2. Taxonomy (NCBI): domain Eukaryota; kingdom Metazoa; phylum Chordata; class Mammalia; order Carnivora; family Otariidae; genus Zalophus; species Zalophus californianus. The sequence goes on from NC_045604.1 coordinate 42,268,791, forward strand.
CTATGTATATAGGAGTTCCAGTACGATGTTGAATAAAAGTGGTGAGAATGGACATCCTTATCTTGTTCTTGCTCTTAGAGGAAAAGCTCTCAGTTTCTCACCACTGAGTTTGATGTTATCTGTGAATTTGTCATATATAGCCTTTATTATGTTGAAATATATTCCCTCTAAGTCCACTTTGTTGAGAGTTCTTACCATGAACAGATGTTGAATTTTGTCAAATGCTTTTTCTGCATTTATATGATCATAAGATTTTATCTTTCCTTTCGTTAATGTGTATCATATTGATTGATTTGTGGATATTGAATCATCCTTGCATCCCTGAAATAAATCCCACTTGATTGTGGTGAATGGTCCTTTTAATGTATTGTTAAATGTGCTTTGCTAATATTTTGTTGAGGATTTTTGCATCTATGTTCATCAGGGATATTGGCCTGTAGTTTTTCTTTTTCTTTTTTTATAGTGTTTTTGTCTGATTTTGAATTAGGGTAATGCTGGCCTCGTAGAATAATTTGGAAACTTTCCTTCCTCTTCTATTTCTTGGAATAGTTTGAAGAGAACAGATATTAACTCTTCTTTAAATGTTTGGTAGAATTTAGCTATGAATCCCTCTGGTCCTAGACTGTTGTTTGTTGGGAGTTTTTTGATTGCCAGTTCAATTTTATTACTAGTAATTTGTTCATATTTTCTATTTCTTTTGATTTGGTTTTGGAAGATTATACATTTGTAGGATTTTATCCATTTCTTCTAGGTTGTCCAATTTTTTGGCATATACTTTTTCATAGTAGTTTCTTATAATGCTTTGTATTTCTGTAGTGTTGGTTATTTCTCCTCTTTTATTTCTGATTTTATTTGGGTCCTGTCTTTTTTTTTTTCTTGATGAGTCTGGCTAAAGATTTATTAATTTTATCTTTTCAAAGAACCAGGTCTTGGTTTCATTGATCTTTTCTATTGTTTTTTTTTTTTTCAATCTCCATTTCCTTTATTTCTGCTCTGGTATTTATTATTTCCTTCCTTCAATTAACTTTGGGCTTTGTATGTTCTTTTTCTAGTTCCTTAAGATGTAAGGTTACATTGTTTATTTGAGATTTTTCTTGTTTCTTGAGGCAGTCCTGTATCATCACACATTCCTCTCTTAGAACTACTTTCACTGTGTCCCAAAGATTTTGGACTATGTTGTTTTCATTTTCATTTATCGCTATGTATTATTTGATTTCATTGACCCACTGGTTGCTTAGTAGCATGTTGTTTAGCTTTCACATGTTTGTGTTTTTTCCAGTTTTTTTCTTGCAATTAACTTCTTTTAAAAAAGTTTTATTTATTTATTTGACACAGAGAGAGAGAGCGAGGGAGTGCTCACAAGCAGTGGGAGAGGGAGAAGCAGGCTCTTCACTGAGCAGGGAGCCTGATGCAGGCTTGATCCCAGGACTCTGGGATCATGACCTGAGACGAAGGCAGATGCTTAACCGACTGAGCCACCCAGATGCCCCAGTTGTAATTAATTTCTAGTTTCATATCGTTTAGTTGGAAAAAATGCATGATATGATTTCATTCTTCTTTAATTTACTGATACTTGTTTTGTGGCCTAACATATGATCTATCCTGGTGAATGTATCATGTGCACTTGAAAAAAATGTGTATTATGTTGTTTTGGGATAGACTATATATGTTTTTGAAGTCCACCTTGTCTAATGTGATGTTCACAGACACTGTTTCCTTATGGATTTTCTGCCTGAATGATGTATGCGTTGATATAAGTGAGTTAAAGTTTCCTACTATTACTGTAATACTGTCAATTTTTCTCTTTATGTCTGTTAATATTTGCTTTATGTGTTTAGGTGCTCCAGTGTTGGGTGTATAGATATTTATAATTGTTATATCCCCTTGTTGTGTTGATCCCTTTATCATTATGTAGTGCTCTTCTTCATCTCTTGTTAACAGTCTTTGTTTTAAAGTCTGTTTTGTCTAATATAAGTATTGCTACACCAGCATTTTTTCCATTTCCATTTGCATGAGCTATCTTTTTCCATCCCTTCATTTTCAGTCTGTATGTGTCTTCAGGTCTGAAGTGAGTCTCTGGTAGGCAGAATATAGATGGGTCCTGTTTTTTTTTTTTTTTTTTTAATCCATTCAGCCACCCTATGTCTTTTGATTGGAGCATTTATACCATTTATATTTAAAGTAATTATTGATAGATATGCACTGATTGCCATTTTGTTAATTGTTTAATGATTTTTTTGGTAATTCTTCTCTTTTCCTTTCTTTTTCTCTCGCTCTCTTTCCTCATGATTGATGATTTTCCTTAATGTTATGCTTGATTTATTTCTTTTTATTTTTTGTGCATCTACTATAGGTATTTGGTTTGTGGTTACCATAAGGTTTGTATATAACATCTTAAGTATATAGCATTCTGTATTAAGTTGATGATTTAAAGTTTGAACATATTATAAAAGAACTTATGTTCCTATCTTCTGCCCATTTCTTGACTGGATTATTTGTTTTTTGGGTGTTGAGTTTGGTAAGTTCTTTATAGATCTTGGTTAGTAGCCCTTTATCTGATATGTCATTTGCAGATATTTTCTCCCATTCTGTAGGTTGCCTTTTAGTTTTGTTGACTGTTTCCTTTGCTGTGCAGAAGCTTTTTATCTGAATGAACTGGAGGGTGTTATGCTGAGTGAAATAAGTCAATCAGAGAAAGACAATTATCATATGTTTTCACAAATATATGAAATATAAGAAACAGGACAGAGGACCACAGGGGAAGGGAGGGAAAACAGAATGGGGAGAAATCAGAGAGGGAGAGAAACCATGGGAGACTCTTAACTCTAGGAGACAAACTGAGGGTTGCTGGAGGGGAGGTGGGTGGGGGGATGGGGTAATTAAGTGATGGGCATTAAGGAGGGCACGTGATGTGATGAGTACTGGGTGTTATATGCAACTGATAAATTATTGAACACTACATTTGAAACTAAAAAGTACTATAAGTTGGCTAATTGAATTTAAATAAAAAAAAGAACTTATGTTTTATGCCCCCATTTTATATATATGTCATTGTATTTTAAATCTTTTTATTTTGTGGGTCCCCTTAACTAATTTTTTGATATAATTGATTTTCAAACTAGCTTAAGTGACTATTTGCTTTTACTCATGAAATTTTTACCTGTCATAATTTTCTTCTAATTATAGCCTTTTTGTTACCACTTAAAGAAGTCTCCTTAACATTTCCTATAAGGCCAGTTTAGTGGTGATGAACTCCTTTAACTTTTGTTTGGGAAAATCTTTATCTGTTCTTCAGTTGACAATGACAGCCTTGTCAGGTGGAGTATTCTTGGTTGTAGGTTTTTTCTTTTTAGCACTTTGAATATATCATGCTACTTTCTTCTGGCCTGCAAAGCTTCTGCTTAAAAAAATCAGCTGATATGGGGCACCTGGGTGGCTGAGTTGTTATGCATCTGGCTTCAGCTCAGGTCATGATCCCAGGGTTCTGGGACCGAGCCCTACATCAGGCTTCCTGCTTGGCGGAAAGCCTGCTTCTCCCTCTCCCACTCCCCCTGCTTGTGTTCCTGTTCTCGCCATCTCTCTCTGTCAAATAAATAAATAAAATCTTTAAAAAAAAATCAGCTGATAGCCTTAGGGTTTTTTTTTTTTTTTTTGTAGTTTACTAGTTGCTTCTCTCTTGATGCTTTAAACATTCTCTGTATCTTTAATCTTTGACATTTTAATTATTATGTGTTGTGTGGTGGACCTTCTTGGGTTCATATTGTTTGGAACTCTCTGTACTTCCTGAACCTGGATTTTTGTTTTCCCCCCTCCGGTTAGGGAGGTTTTCAGCTGTTGTTTTTTCAGTTGATTTTTTTTTTTTTTTTTTTTTTTGCCACATTCTCTTTTTCCTCTGGGAAGCCTCTAATGCAAATGTTTGTTTGCTTGATGTTGTTCAAGAGATCTATCCTCATTTTGTTTTATTCTTTTTTCTTTTTGCTGTTCAGCTTGGATGCTTCTTATTACCCTGTCTTCCACATCACTGATCTGTTTCTGCATCCTCTAGTCTACTTTGAATCTCTTTATTTTTCATCTCAGTTTTTGTATCCTTCAACTATGGTTATTTTTTAAATATATTTTTTATCTCTTTTTTGAAGTTCTCACTACATTCATCTACGCTTGTCACCAGTCCATTGAGCATCTTTATGACCATACTTTGAACTCTTTATCAGGTAGGGTTGGTTATCTTCATTTCATTTAGTTTATTTTCTGAGGTTTTGCCTTCTTTCATTTGGAACATATTCTTCTGTCTTGTTTTTCTTGACTTTCTGTGTTTGTTTTTATTAATTAGGCAGGACAGCTACTTCTCCCAAACTTAAAGAAATGGTCTTGTGTATAGTCAGACCCTGTGTAGACTGTGTGTGCCTGGTGACATTGGCTGACTGGCTCAGTTGTGACTGGCATGGGTGGTGGGTCCTGGGGCACTCCATGCTGTGGTTGTCCTGGTAGGCTGGCTGGAGCTGAAGTGTGCTTGGGCCAGGGTGGTCCTGAGACTCTCCTTGTAGAGGGTGCCCTGACAGGGAAGCTGAAGCTGGAGTGGGTACCTGCTTAGGGTATTTTGTGTCACTCCATACATGAGGTGCCCTGGTAAGGGCAGCTGGAGCTGAGGAGTCCTGGCACTCTCTACTGGGGGTGTCCTAGTTAGTTGTCTGGAGGTGAAGTGGTGTGGGCCTGGAGTGTTCTGGAATGCTTTGTGCTTCTGTCACTTTGGTGAGATGGCTGGAGCTGTAGGGAGCACTGACCAGGGGTTTCCTGCACTGGGGCTGCTGTGGTAGGGTAGCTTGGGTTGGTATGGGCTAGGGGCCTGGGGCTTACTGAGGTGGTAGGCTAGCTAGTGCACCTGGATCCTACTTCCATCCATGCTGTCATGGTAGAGGGGGAAAGTAAACCATGGCTCTTACCAGCTTCTCCAACTTGGAGAGAGTTCCAGCAGCTATCCCACCATTTGTGAGTTCTAGGGCTCATTCTTTTATATTCTAGTTGCCCTTTTATTTTACTTTTTAAATTTTTTCCAAATTTTTATTTAAATTTCAGTTAACATACAGTGTAATATTAGTTTCAGGTGTAGAATTTAGTGATTCATCACTTACATACAATACCCAGTGCTATCACAAGTACTCTCCTTAACACCCATCACCTATTTAACCCATCTCCCCACCGACCTCCCCTCCAGTAATCCTCAGTTTGTTCTCTTAACTATAGTTAAGGGTCTGTTTCCTGATTGGCATCTCTATTTTCTCCCCTCTATGTTCATCTGTTTTGTTTCTTAAATTCAAACCACAGCATTTTTTTTATATTTTATTATGTTATGTTAGTCACCATACATCACATCATTAGTTTTTGATGTAGTGTTCCATGATTCATTGTTTGCGTATAACACCCAGTGCTCCATTTAATACATGCCCTCTTTGATACTCATCACCAAGCTAACCCATCCCCCCACCCCCCTCCCCTCTAGAATCCTCAGTTTGTTTCTCAGAGTCCATAGTCTCTCATGGTTCGTCTCCACCTCTGATTTCTCCCCCTTCATTTTATCCTTCCTACTATCTTCTTTTTTTTTTTTTTAACATATAATGTATTATTTGTTTCAGAGGTGCAGGTCTGTGATTCAACAGTCTTACACAATTCACAGTGCTCACCATAGCCCATACCCTCCCCAATGTCTATCACCCAGCCACCCCATCCCTCCCACCCCCCACCACTCCAGCAACCCTCAGTTTGTTTCCTGAGATTAAGAATTCCTCATATCAATGAGATCATATGATACATGTCTTTCTCTGATTGACTTATTTCGCTCAGCATAATACCCTCCAGTTCCATCCACGTCGTTGCAAATGGCAAGATCTCATTCCTTTTGATGGCTGCATATTATTCCATTGTGTGTGTGTGTGTGTGTGTGTGTATATATATATATACACACACACACACACATACCACATCTTCTTTAGCCATTCATCTGTTGATGGACATCTTGGCTCTTTCCATAGTTGGGCTATTGTGGACACTGCTGCTATAAACATCGGGGTGCCTGTACCCCTTCAGATCCCTACACTTGTATCTTTGGGGTAAATACCCGGTAGTGCAATTGCTGGGTCATAGGGTAGCTCTATTTTCAACTGTTTGAGGAACCTCCATACTGTTTTCCAGAGTGGCTGCACCAGCTTGCATTCCCACCAACAGTGTAGGAGGGTTCCCTTTTCTCGGCATCCCCACCAACATCTGTTGTTTCCTGCATTGTTAATTTTAGCCATTCTGACTGGTGTGAGGTGGTATTTCATTGAGGTTTTTATTTGGATTTCCCTGATGCCGAGTAATGTTGAGCACTTTTTCATGTGTCTGTTGGCCATTTGGATGTCTTCTTTGGGAAAACGTTCATGTCTTCTGCCCATTTCTTGATTGGATTATTCTTTGGGTGTTGAGTTTGATAAGTTCTTTCTAGATGTTGTATACTAGCCCTTTATCTGATATATCTTTTGCAAATATCTTCTCCCATTCTGTCGGTTGTCTTTTGGTTTTGTTGATTGTTTCTTTTGCTGTGCGAAAGCTTTTTATCTTGATGAAGTCCTAATAGTTCATTTTTGCCGTCGCTTCCCTTGCCTTTGGCAGTGTTTCTAGGAAGAAGTTGCTGCTGCTGAGGTCGAAGAGGTTGCTGCCTGTGTTCTCCTTAGGATTTTGATGGACTCCTGTCTCACATTTAGGTCTTTCAACCATTTTGAGTCTACTTTTGTGTGTGGTGTAAGGAAATGGTCCAGTTTCGGTCTCTGCATGTGGCTGTCCAATTTTCCCAACACCATTTGTTGAAGAGACTGTCTTTTTTCCATTGGACATTGTTTGCTGTTTTTTCGAAGATGAGTTGACCATAGAGTTGAGGGTCCATTTCTGGGCTCTCTGTTCTGTTCCATTGATCTATGTGTCTGTTTTTGTGCCAGTACCGTAGTGTCTTGATGATGACAGCTTTGTAATAGAGCTGGAAGTCCGGAAATGTGATGCCGCCAGCTTTACTTTTCTTTTTCAACATTCCTCTGGCTATTCGGGGTCTTTTCTGGTTCGATACAAATTTTAGGATTATTCGTTGCATTTCTTTGAAAAAAGTTGCTGGTATTTTGATAGGGATTGCATTAAATGTGTAGATTGCTCTAGGTAGCATTGACATCTTCACAACATTTGTTCTTCCAATCCATGAGCATGGAATGCTTTTCCATTTCTTTGTGTCTTCCTCAGTTTCTTTCATGAGTATTTCATAGTTTTCTGAGTACAGATTCTTTGCCTCTTTGGTTAGATTTATTCCTAGGTATCTTATGGTTTTGGGTGCAATTGTAAATGGGATCGACTCTTTCTTCTGTCTTGTTGTTGGTGTATAGGAATGCCACTGATTTCTGTGCATTGATTTTATATCCTGCCACTTGACTGAATTCCTGTATGAGTTCTAGCAGTTTTGGGGTGGAGTCTTTTGGGTTTCCCACATAAAGTATCATATCTTCTGCAGAGAATGAGAGTTTGACTTCTTCTTTGCCGATTCGGATGCCTTTTATTTCTTTTTGTTGTCTGATTGCTATGGCTAGGACTTCTAGTACTATGTTGAATAGCAGTGGTGATAGTGGACATCCTTACCATGTTCCTGACCTTAGGGGGAAAGCTCTCAGTTTTTCCCCATTGAGAATGATACTCGCTGTGGGTTTTTCATAGATGGCTTTTATGATATTGAGGTATGTACCCTCTATCCCTATGCGCTGAAGAGTTTTGATCAAGAAAGGATGCTGTACTTTGTCAAATGCTTTTTCTGCAGCTACTGAGAGGATTATATGGTTGTTGTTCTTCCTTTTATTAATGTATTGTATCACATTGATTGATTTGTGGATGTTGAACCAACTTTGCAGCCCAGAAATAAATCCTACTTGGTTGTGGTGAAGAATCCTTTTAATGTACTGTTGGATCCTATTGGCTAGTATTTTGGTGAGAATTTTTGCGTCCATGTTTATCAGGGATATTGGTCTGTAATTCTCCTTTTTGATGGGGTCTTTGGTTTTGAGATCAAGGTAATGGTGGCCTTATAAAACGAATTTGGGTTTTCCTTCCATTTCTATTTTTAGGAACAGTTTCAGAAGAAGAGGTATTAATTCTTCTTTCAATGTTTGGTAGAATTCCCCTGGGAAGCCATCTGGCCTGGGGCTCTTGTTTGTTGGGGATTTTTGATTACTGCTTCAATTTCCTTAGTGCTTATCGGTCTGTTCAGGTTTTCTATTTCTTCCTGGTTCAGTTTTGATAGTTGATACGTCTCTAGAAATGCATCCATTTCTTCCAAATTATCTAATTTGCTCGCATAGAGTTGCTCATAATATGTTCTTATAATTGTTTGTATTTCTTTGCTGTGGTTGTGATCTCTCCTCTTTCATTCATGATTTTATTTATTTGGGTCATTTCTCTTTTCTTTTTGATAAGTCTGGCCAGGGGTTTATCATTCTTATTCTTTCAAAGAACCAGCTCCTAGTTTCATTGATCTGTTCTACCATTTTTTTGGTTTCTATTTCATTGATTTCTGCTCTGATCTTTATTATTTCTCTTCTCCTGCTGGGTTTAGGCTTTATTTGCTGTTCTTTCTCCAGCTCTGTTAGGTCTAGGGTTAGGTTGTGTATTTGAGACCTTTCTTGTCTTGCTATATACTTCCGGCTTAGGACTGCCTTTGCTGCATCCCAAAGATTTTGAACAGTTGTGTTTTCGTTTTCATTGGTTTCCATGAATTTTTTTAATTCTTCTTTAATTTCCTGGTTGATCCATTCATTCTTTAGTAGAATGCTCTTTAGCCTCCATGTATTTGAGTTCTTTCCAACTTTCCTCTTGTGATTGAGGTCTAGTTTCAAAGCACTGTGGTCTGAAAACATGCAGGGAATGATCCCAGTCTTTTGGTTCTGGTTGATACCTGATTTGTGACCTGGGATGTGATCTATTCTGGAGAATGTTCCATGGGCACTAGAGAAGAATGTGTATTCTGTTGCTTTGGGATGGAATGTTCTGAATATGTCTGTGAAGTCCATTTGGTCCAGTGTGTCATTTAAAGTCTTTATTTCCTTGTTGATCTTTTGCTTAGATGATCTGTCCATTTCAATGAGGGGGATGTTAAAGTCCCCCACTATTATTGTATTGTTGTCAATGTGTTTCTTTGCTTTTGTTATTAATTGCCTTATATAATTGGCTGCTCCCATGTTAGGGGCATAGATATTTACAATTGTTAGATCTTCTTGTTGGATGGACCCTTTAAGTAGGATATAGTGTCCTTCCTCATCTCTTAATACAGAGTTTGGTTTAAAATCTAATTTGTCTGATATAAGGGTTGCCACCCCTGCTTTCTTTTGGTGTCCATTAGCATGGTAAATGGTTTTCCACCCCCTCACTTTCAATCTGAATGGTGTCTTTGGGTCTAAAATGAGTCTCTGGCAGACAGCATATCGATGGGTCTTGTTTTTTTATCCAATCTGATACCCTGTGTCTTTTGATTGGGGCATGTAGCCCATTTATATTCAGAGTAACTTTTGAAAGATATGAATTTAGTGCCATTGTATTGCCTGTAAGGTGACTCTTACTGTATATTGTTTGTGTTCCTCTCTGGTCTATGTTACTTTAGGCTCTCTCTTTGCTTAGAGGACCCCTTTCAGTATTTCTTGTAGGGCTGGTTTCGTGTTTGCAAATTCTTTAGTTTTGTTTGTCCTGGAAGCTTTTTATCTCTCCTATTTTCAAAGACAGCCTAGCTGGATATAGTATTCTTGGCTACATATTTTTCTCATTTAGTGCTCTGAATATTTCATTCCAGTCCTTTTGGGCCTGCCAGGTCTCTGTGGATGGGTCTGTTGCCAATCTAATGTTTCTACCATTATAGGTTACAGATCTCTTGTCCTGAGCTGCTTTCAGGATTTTCTCTATGTTTCTGAGACTTGTAAGTTTTACTATTAGATGTCGGGGTGTTGACCTATTTGTTTTGATTTTAAGGGGGTTCTCTGTGCCTTCTGGATTTTGATGCCTGTTTCCTTCCCCAAATTAGGGAAGTTCTGTGTGCGGTATTCCCCTAGCGCTGGAGTTCTGTGGTTCTCATTGATGGGTAAACTTGGTCTTGGCAGGCTGTTCTTGCTGATCTTCTGGGGGAGGGGCCTGTTGCTGTAGTTCCCAAATGTCTTTGCTGGAGGCGGAATGGCCCCGCCCTTGCCGGTCCGGGCTACGTAATCTGCTCAGGTTTGCTCTCGGGAGCTTTTGTTCCCGGCAGCTTTTGGTACAGCTTTGGAGGATGAGTGTGAAAATGGTGGCCTCCCAATCTCCGCCTGGAGGAGCTGAGAACTCGGGGCCCCACACCTCAGTGCGCCCCCAGAGAAAAGCAGTCACTCCTGTCTCTCTGGTCTCCGGCAGCACTCCGTGCTCATCTGGCCTGTGAGCGAGCATTTCTATCTCTAGCACCCGACCCCTGTAGAGTCTCCAAACCCAGCAGATCCCTGCGGTGCGCTCCCGCGCTGCTCCTCCCCGGGGGAGGAAGGGGAGTGTTCCCGGATCTGCCACTTGTTGGGTCCCTGCTCAACGATCAGTGGCCGGACTGTGCTGTGTGTCACCGTTTATGGCAACCCCGAGCTGAGAGCCTGCGCCTCAGGTCTGTCTCTGCAGCCGGCTTCCCTGCTCCGATACCTGGGAGCTCTGCCGCACTCAGGCACCCCCGGTCTTTCTGTGACCCCGAGGGTCCTGAGACCACACTGTCCCAGAGAGGTTCCACCCCCCTCCCCCTCGCTTAGCCACTGGAGCAACGTCCCTTAGCGGAGCTGACTTCTAAAAGTTCTGTTTTAGAAGAAAACGGATAGAGTGCTCCACTGCTCTATCACTTGCCACAAATGACCAACGGAGTCCCCCTCCCCCGCCACCTATCCTTCCGAATATCACCTCGGATTCACTTCTCCGCACCTCCTACCTCCCAGAAAGTGGTCTCTTTTCTGTTCAGAGAGTTGCTGCTATTCTTTTCTTCGATCTCCTGTTGAGTTCGTAGGTTTTCAGAATGGTTTGATCCCTATCCTGCTGAATTCCTGGGACCAGACGAAATTTAGGTCGCCTACTCCTCTGCCATCTTGCTCCTCCCCCACCAAACCACAGCATTTTCTTCTGTGCCCCAGGGCACATGAATCTGCTCACAGTCTCAGTATTATCCCTCCCCACTGCCGTTTGCAGTGTCAAGGATGAAGGCTTCCTCTGTTATCGTGTCTCTGTCTCTTTTGCCATTCTCTGTGTAGTCTATCTTTTGTTGTGCAGAAGCTCTTCAGTCAGCCCTCCATTCTTCTTCAAGAGAAACTATTCTATAAATATGTGTAGATTTAAATGGCGTGTCTATGGAATAGGTGAGTTCAACATTTACCTATGTCACCATCTTGGCTCAGCAGTCCATATTTTCTTTATTCATTCATCGGTTGATGGACACTTAGGTTATTTCCATGTCTTGGCTATTGTAAATAATCTTTCAGTGAACATGGAAGTGTAGATATCTTTTCAAGATAGTGATTTCATTTCTTTGAGATAAATACCCAGTGGAATTCCTGGGTCATATGGTAGTTCTATTTTTAATATTTTGAGGAACCTCCATACTGTTTTCCATGGTGCCTGCAGCAATTTACATTCCCACCAACATTGTACAAGGGTTCCCTTTTCTCCACATGCTTGCCAACACTTGTCATTTCTTGTCATCTTCCTAAGATAGCTATTTTAACAGGTGTGAGGTGATATCTCTTTGTGATTTAGATTTGCATTTCCCTAATGATTAGTGAGGTTGAGCACCTTTTCATGTACCTATTGGCCATTTTGTGTATCTCCTTTGGAAAAATTCCTGTTTGGATCCTCTGCTCATTTTTTAGTTTTTTTTTTTTCCTTTTGAGGTGGAGTTTTTTTGTATATTTTTGATATTAACCCCTCATCAGATATATGATTTACAAGTATTTTCTCCTATTCAGTAGGTTGCCTTTTCATCTTGTTGTTGATTTTCGTTGCTGTGCAGAAGCTTTTTAGTGTGATGTAGTCCCACTTGGGTTTATTTTTGCCCTGTTCCCTCCCCTGTGAATGTTGATTATAGTATCTCTACACCAGGTATAAATGATGGAGTAGGGGTGGAGGTGGGGATAGAAATGGAGCACCTGGGAGTGCTTAGAATTAGGAAAGTATGTCACAGTGCCTTAGAGAACTGTAACTCTGAGTATGAGCCTGACCACCATCTTAACTCTTCCTTGTTTAAAATTTAAAACAGCCTTGGGGAGATAGTCTCTTTTTAGGATCATCATTCTGATTTTATTACAGAGCTCTGTTGGGAAATTAATTTTTCATTTTAGGAACTTGCTAGAACATATACATGGCAGAAACTGGTAAATACTCACTGGGCTCATTTCCTTTTCTTCCTGGGCGTATAGCTTGACTACATTTCTCTGTCTCCCTTCTTCTTTGCAGTTAGGTGTGGCTGTACAATAGAACCCTGGCCAGTGGAATATTGGCACAAGTGATGTCTGGCACCTCTAGGCCTGGCCCATTAAACTTCCTATATCATCATCCAAGCTTTTTCTCTTCTTTGCCTGCTGCTGAATGCCAGAGATCCAGTCTAGAGGAGCACTCTCCAATAGAACTTTAGTGATGATGCAATGTTCTAAACCTCTGCTGTCCAATATGGTAGCCATGTGCTCACTGAGTACTTCAAATATAGCTAGCAGGACTGGGGAACTGAATTTTTAATTTCATTTAATTTTAATTAATATAAATAACCACAAATGACCAGCAGCTACCATACCGGATAGCACAGCCTTTGATAGGAGTGTGGTCTCTGAGTGGCTGGATAGAGCAGAGTTCTTGGCCTACCTGCACTGCATGGTAAAGTGCATGAGAAACACATAATTACTGCGTTAAGGCACTGAAATGTAATATCCGTTCCATAAAATGAGGGATGCCTGCTGATTCACCTACACTAAAAATTCATATGACATGCATTTTCAGTTGGGCAACAATGTGGCTGGACAAACCCAATATTTAATATCAAACTCAATTATATAGTATAATTCCTAAATAGACAATCTAATCTTTTACCTCCCTTAAGCTCCCAGTTTTGCCCCCCACCCTATTTTCTTGGAGGGCAGTAGTGATCAAGAGGCCAGGAGGCAAGTGCTACCCCCTTTTCCCACCTGGGGTAGAAAGAACTGCTTAGGGTTCTGGTTTCTTCTCTATCCTAGCTCACTGTGTAGGCTTGGGCAAGTCACATTGTTTCTCTTGTTATTGCCTTCATTACCTACACAATTGTGATTTCTAGATTTTTTTTTTAATGCTGCTTTCATATATGTGCTCTATTTTTGCATCCTCTGTTATTCTTCTTTGAAGGGGTGACTGTCACTCCAGTGCTTCTGGCCCAAGCCCCTCCCACGCCCTTCCAAGTTCTGTGCCTCTGACTTCATGCCTTGATGTCTTTCCTCTTCATCATTGATTATGCCCATACCTGTTAATAGTGCTGCCTTACACCTCACTCACATTCAGCCTCTCAAGGCTCATTTCCACCCCAACCTCTCTGCTGAGATGGCTTTTAGGAATATCACTATAAAACCCTTCTGTTCAGGTTCAAAAGGGTGGGGTCTCTGGGGATAGATGAGTCTCCCATGTCTGGGTGCTTAATCCTGTCACATGGCTTTTCTCTGCCCATTTATATATTCTAGACTTTTACCTCCTTCACTCCCAGAATGTCAGGATAATTAAAAGTTTGTAAATTGCCTTGAATTCCTTGGGGATAACTAACAAGTGTAAAGAATAAAAAGCATTTCATGTAAAGCTGTTGAAAAACAGGCAGTGAATTCATTCCTAGGCTCCCCCATTGGGCTATGATTATAAGTGCCTCAGATGAAATATCACATTTCAGTAAGACAGGTGATGCCTGTGTTAGGCTGCTAATTGTAATAAAAAGCTTAATTTGCACTTCTATTTCTCATTCCAGTGGGTTGAGGAGAGGGGGTGGCAAAGATGGGGCTATTCAGGGAGTCTTTATAAGGTTGTCCTTGAGTTGGTGATGGGAAATGATTGTTCCAGCATTGTACAGTCAAAGCTTGACTGCTTGGTGCCATTAGTTCGCCAGCTATTCTGTTTCTCAATAACACCACCGTTTCTCCTGTCTCCTAAGCACAAGCTTTGCATTCACCGTTTACTCACCTACTTCTTCCTTTTATTTTCCTTTTATCTCCATCTCCCTCCCTTCCTTTCTCCTTCTCTCCATCCCTCTCTTCTTTTCTCATACCCTCCCCTCCTCTTTTCTTCCCTTCCTTTCTTTTGCCATCATTCCTTAATAATTTTGATTGTCCGTTATATTGGAGAGACTGGAGATAAGGTTGTGAGATAAATAAGTCCCCTGCCCTTGTGTAATTGCAAACTATGACGGTTGACAAACAGTGATACAAGGAATTCTAACAAAGATTTATTTATTTTTTCATTCAACAAATAATTAAAGAGAGCCTACTGTGAGCCAGGCAGTGTTCTACAGACTTGGGATACATCAGTGAACAACAAAGCACAGACTTCTCTGAGATTGCAAAGCAGGAGACCTTGTCTTATTTAAAGGGTCCAGAGGGACCCCAGAAAAGGTATGCTTTGATTGGCTCAGTAGAATGAGAAGAAATTAGGTCAGCCAAAAGGGTCAGGGGAAGTGGTTCAGCTACGCTGCTGGAGGGAGCAGCTTGTGAGAAGGAAGGAACGAAGTTTACTCACTGAAGCTGGTGCATATGGTGTGAAGGTCCAGAGTCGCAAAAATGAGTCCTAAGAGCCACACAGGGACCAATCCATAAGGGACATCTAAGGGCAGTGAGTTCAGAGTTCATTCAGGGCATTTAAAGACCACTGAAGGGGGGTAAGGACAATTTGGATCAGAACTGTCCAATAGAACTTTCTGTGATGGTGGAAATTCTGCTCTGGCCAATATGGTAGCAACTAGTCACAGTAACTATTGCACACTTGAAATGTGGACTATTGTGACTGAAGAACTGAGTTTTAAATTTTATTTTATTATTTTATTTAAGTTTAAATGGCTACATGTGGCTAGGAGCTACCTTATTGGACAGTGCATATCTGAATTGTCTGTGCAAATCATATCCAGAATTATAATCACATGTTTTCTGCACAGCACCCCAGTGTGGGCTTCTGCTCCTTTGAAGCCTTTCTCAACCACTGAGGCCTGCGGTACCAACTGAATCTCCCAGCTAACTGGATAGCAACTTTCTACAAGTTTTTTTGCGTGTCCCCCTTCCTCCTCATTGACTCTTCACACTTTCAGAGTGAGGACTATGCTCAGATTTTGTTTTCATCCTATGACAGGCCACGTAGCCTCTGTTCACTGAGTAATTTTTGTTTCAGGGTTGACTCCTGTTTTCTTTTGTGGGTTGATGATGGGTAGAAAGCTCAAGGATGCAGACACCAGCTTGGCCTGTGTGTTGCCCAATGGGTCTGTGTGTTCAAACTTCTGAGGGTCCTTGGGGGGACATCTGCCCAAGAAGCCAACCTGCATGGCCTCTGGGAGCCCAGCCAGAATCTCTCATTTGTCCACCCCTTGAACCCTTCAGTGCTGTGAATGAAGTGAGGTAGAGGGATTCTCTGGTTCTTCATGGAAAGGGGAGATGTCACCTCATCGCACCTTGTTGTCACGCAGAGGAACTGTTGGGTTGCTCCTCTGAAAGTCTTACGGTAACAGGAGCTTTCTTTCCATTTCTCTATTTTCTCTTGACCGTTAAGTCACTTTCCCACTGAGGTTTCAGCTTAAAACTGATTGGGAAAGGGTCTTATTTCCATGCTTATGTTTTCAGCTCAGCTTGAGGCATGAAAGGAAATATTCTTATGCTCTCAATTAATTTGGGGATAATCAATGATCTGCCACTCGTCTCACTTCCCTCCTTCATCAGAACCAAAATGTGTGAAGCTCCCGTCTGAGTTCTTTCATGTGACTAGCCCAGGGCTGCCTCTCCTTTCTCTGGAAGTACAGATAGTGTTGCCCCATTTTCAGAGTACACAGAAGACAAGAGACATGGTAATTTTAGTGAAGAAATGGGGATTTTGTCCTGGCAGAGTCTTGGTTCTCGCTGAGGGGATTTATTTTCATAAAATAACGATTGTCTCAAATATAATTTAGGCAGTGCTTATATTTTCTCAGTGACCCCTTTGTTGCAGTAACAAGGGCCTCCATGAGACTGTCCTCCTGTCCTCAAGGCTCTTCTGATTATTGGAACATACTTTGCTGGACTGAGCTAAAATCTGCCCATGGTAGCTTTCACTCCTGGATTCTAGCCTTTCTCAGCGGACCTGATAAGCCCAGCCTCATCCTCCCTCCTTCACATGAATACCCCTGGGTATTTGATGATAGGTCAGTCTTGCACTTGTCCAGTAGATTCCCAGAGTTCCTTTATTGATTTCTTGGAGGATGAGGTATCAAACCCCATGGTCATCTTGACTAAAGGTCTTTAGTTTCTCCTCAGAGTGGAGCACCCAGAGAAAAGGAGGTTAGCTTTACCCAGAGACGTGGAGAATAAGTGTCCTGGGCAGAAATGGCGTGAAATCTTGTGCAAGTGTGTATCACAGGGAGGTCCAAAGTAGGGGTCCTGCCTGTATAGTGAGGGGGTCTTACTCTTTTTCCTGTCCTTGGATAGACTCAGCTGTGGGAGGACATGCCTCTCATTTGCATCAATACTGTCTGGCACAGTGTATCATCCAGAGTAGGGCATCTGGTGAATATTTGCTATTGGGCTGTGGGGGATGATATGAGTGCTGTTTCAGAGCAGAGGGCACCCAGGGAGAGAATGAAATGAGACGGGATGCATGTAGGACCTAAGAGGCACTTAAAGTGAGGATGCAGAGCTTACTATTAATTCAAAAAATAAATGGAGAGGCAGTGGAAGGACCTAAAGGAAGAGACTGAAGTGGCTGCAGCCACAAGAAAGATGAGGTTAGAAGAGGCAGACTCTGTATTGGGGTGGGAATGGTGAGAAGCAGAAGGCTTGTTTTCCATTTACCCAGGAGACTTTCCTTCTTGAGGCCTACCCCTCTACATAAATGATGGCTGCTCCTCACAATGGCTCCCCGAGACAGGGCTGGGCTGTTATGTTCATTGTTAAGATGAACAAAGAGCCCAGGGGACTTATCTCACTTTCCCAAGGGAACACGATCTGTGATGGACCCAGGGCACCTACTGTCACCTTGTGGAGTGGTTACAGTGAATTCAGTGATGGCCAGAAATGAGAGGTTAGGAAACTGGAGAAAGTTGAAAGAGCTTTTAAAAGAAAACATGCTGTTCGTGGTGTTTGGCGATGTCACTTTGATTCAGTTCAGTAGATATTTGTTGAGTCTCTATGTCTCCTTCCTCCTGGAATGGAAAGAATAGAGTCATGGGCTGGGCAGAGGAGGAGTATGGGCATGTAGGTCAGGGACAGCTGCCCATCAACAGGGAAGTGGGTTTAATTTATGAGGCAGGGAGGAACACCAAGGACTTTTAGCAAGGGCTCAAAGTGGGTACTGAAAGCCATACCTTTTGTATAATAAGAGACTCGAACTTGGTGTCTGTGGCCTACAGGTGATTCTGTTATGCTACCATCTTAGTTCTGGACCCTGTGGCTCCATGTCTGAGAGCCCAAGTGCTGTGGAGGTCCCAAAGAGGAACAAGAAATGGTGAGCCACATCAAATTAAAATCTAGCAGGGGGAGTAAGTCAGACGGACATATAGCTACTATATAATTATAATATCATTCCACTATGCTATGATTACAAAGGAAGGATAAATTGTTTCCTACTGGAAGAGTTGCTGGAGGCTCCGTGAAGCAGGAGACAGTTTGACATGCTATTTGACCCCCAAACTGCCCTTGCCCTTACCTTCCCATCTCTATACTTGCCACCCAGTTGATCAAGCCAAAAACCTAGAAGAGTCATTACTGGTACTTCCCTTTTTCCTATCCCTAACATCCCGTCTGTCACCAGTTTCCTTAGCATCTGTCTCCAGCATAGAGCTTGATTCTATCTATTTCACTCTTTATCCATTGCCACCATTGAAGCCCTGTACACAACCACCTGTTGCTGGGACAGTTGAAAGAACTTTCTACACATCTTTCTATCCTATCAACAGTTTTTGCAGCAGTCAGAGTAATCTTTCAAAAGGTAATTCAAGATCCTGCCACTCCTCTGCTCAAAAAACCTTTGTGGCTTCTTCTATTAGTCAGTGAGACCACTTTAGGTATTTTTTCCCCCAGTTTGTGTTTTATTGACACCAATGCTCCATCTTCAGTTCTCCCAGCTGTTTAAGTAGTGCCTCCCCCGACTCTTGCTATGAAGGTCTTGAGCTTTTAATCTTGGCCATGGCTGCAAAAGCTGCTACCACCTGCTTCTTGGGAAAGAGGAACAACTTTAGGTACTTCAGACAAGGAATATTAATACAAGATTTTTTTGCATAGATACAGAGGATGGGAGGCAACCAGAGCAGAAAACCACTTCTACCTCAAGGTTGGAGACCCCTAATCCCCAGAACTCAGAAGTTGCTCAACCATGATGGGTCCACCTGGTGGGAGCTGTGACCTCAGAGGAAGGCGCTGCCTTCCCACCTGGTGGGAAGCTGCAAGGACAAAGGAGATGCCACCATTGTCATAAAATGCCAACTAAAGCCAAGAAGGGAGAAGTACTCTGGCCTCTCTCCTCTTCCTCTCTCCTAGTCTTCCATTGTCAAGGGAGTCTGGGAAATGCTGAAGTGTAGAAACAGATTGACAGCAAGTAGGCAAAGACTGGCATACTCCCAGCTCTCTGCCATTGCCTACGGGGCCTCACATGACCTGCTTCTGGCCACCTGTCCATTCTTGTTTTGTACCGACCTGCCTTCCTCCTAGCGGACCTACCATTTCCCTTTCTGGTCCTGGAATATTCCAGGCTCTTCTTTCCCCACTTCTTTGGACAGTGCTCTCTCTCTGGAATAGGCATCCCTTGGCTACTTTCATGGCTGGCTCCTTCTTTGCATCCTTCAGTCTTAGCTTAAATGGTACCTTCCCAGGGGGCCTTCCCTGACCACCCCATCTAAAGTACCTCCCCTCCCCTTACTGATGGCTGTGCTATGATGTCACCTTGGCATTTCATTGTGGCACTTACCATAATCAAAACTTATTTATTGGTTGTTATTTATTATTTGTCTTTCCTCAGTTCATTCAGGTCTCTGCTCAAATATCACCTCCCCAGAAAGGCCCTCTATGACCACCCAAGCTAAGGAGTGCCCCTTTCCGCTCATGTTCTATTTCATCACACAGCTTTGTTATTATTATTTTTATATAGGTAGTCATTACTTGGCAAGCACACTACCCCACTCTCCCCCCACCCCACACACATACATTTTTCTTCCCCACTAGATTATAAACTCTTTGAAAGCAGCTTGTTGACCTTGTTCATCTGAAAGGAAAGCTCCAAGAAGGCAGGGGCCTTATGTGTCCCATTCAGCTGAGTGAACTGTTGTGAACATCCCCAGCACTTAGAATGATGCCAGATATTGTACACACTTAGTGAATATCTGTGACATGAATGAATAAATAGTGTTGAAGTTGGTAGAATCTCAAAAAGCAGTGATGGGAGAGAAGAAAGAAGATTCTCAAACAATGGAAAAACAGAAATAAAAGCAGAGATATTGGAAAGTGTGCATTCTGGGAAAGATGAGAACTTTGGTTTGTTGAAATGTAAAGACCGTGATGGGTGTTAATTTGGAGTTAAGTCAGGAGAGGCAGGTTGAGGCCAGATCATGGAAGACCTTAAAGGCCATGTTAATGAGTTTATTAAATTAGGTAATAGGGAGCTGTGGAAAGTTTTTGAGCAGGGCCGTGAAATATTCAGACTGTGCTAGAAAGATGCATTGAAGTGTCTAAAGATTTACTTTACTTTAACCCTGGTGACAATTTTGTGGCTATCCAAGAGTCATAGTTGATTTAGACAGAGGGATGCCATTAGCAAAGACTAAACTTAAAAGGAATTTTAGTTTGGTTAATTGGTTGAATCATTTATTCATCAAGGATTGGAGCACCTGGTAATAACCAGGTTCTGCTGTGTAAGGAAAGAGTCATTTAAATGTAAAACAGGATATTAATGTAAATGTAAAAGCAGGATACCTTCCCTTGGGCTTACTGTCTCATAAGGGAGGTAAACCTATAAACAGGTCATGACAAGGCGGTGTGATATGTGCTCACAGAACTCTGTGTACCAGGGGCTGTGTCTTCCTGGGACTGTCAGGAAGGCTGCTCACATCCCAGGCCAAGCTTGGAAGGTGAGAGGCAATGGCAGGTGAACACATGGGTGAAGGGAAATGAAAACAGAGGGGGAGTATAGAGATCTGTTAGCTTCTTTTTAATCTCTCATGGCCTGGTGGAGGGACATTCATTCAGCCAAGGGATATTTTACAGTGAGAAGAGGACCCTAGAAAAGTCTAGGGTCTTCCCAGGAAAAACAAATTCTGCGTTACACTACACTGAAGTTTTGAATTTTCCCACATGATTGAATGGTTTTGAAAACTAATTTTTAATGAATTCAAAATATTCAATCATATGAATTTACCATTTAAACTTTGTTCCACGGCTGGGATTCCAATTTTTCAATTATGAACAATGCTGAGATTAAAATCTTTATTCGTGAAACAAAATAAAACAGAGGGGCAATATAAAATGCATAGGGTTACAAGAGCATGGTTGTCCGGAAAACAGGAAGCAGCAGCTCTATGGGCAGAGTTACTGGGTTTAGGAGGGTGGGCAGAGCACCATGGATTGGATGTGATGAAATGTGAGAGGTCAGAAAGAGGGGAGGGGCCAGGTAATGAAGACCTTATTTCACCACTGTAAGGCAAGGAGTTTGAAGAAGAGGTCTGTTTCCTACCACTCCCTGACTTCTGCTTATAACTTCTGACACACCCAATTTACACTCATTCGTGTTCATTTTTTTCTAAAAATATTTAATAAGTTTCTACTATATGCCACACACTGTTCTATGCATTGAAGATATGGTGGTGAATAAGGTAAACAAGCTGCCCTTTTGTAGTTTACAGTCTAGTGGGGAAGATGCATACATCTATGTGTGTGATGTACATATTGTATAATATAGTATTTGTTGCCAAGTCATGATTAATTTTATGAAAACATTTATGTGGGTATATGTGTATACATTTTTTTTTGTCAAATTATTCTAGGAAAAATAAAACTTGTCTAAGGACATAAAACATGATGAGAGGGAGTGTTTAGGTTATGGAAGGTCTTTCTGTTCTGTGGAAGTGACATATGAAAAAGATCTGAAGTGAGGGACAAGCCATGTGAATATCATAGGGAAGAGTGTTTCAGGCAGAGAAACAGCACATGAAAGGTCCTGAGGCGGGAGATGTTCCAGAAAGAGCAAGGAGGACAGTGCAGCTGGAGTACAGTGAATAAAGGAAGAGGAATAGGAGTGGAGGAAGCAAGTAGGGACAAATCATGTTGGGCTTGCTGGTGACACACAAGGTTATAGATTTTATTCTAACTGTGATGAGAAGTCATTGGAAGCTTTTGAACAATGCATTGTAAAAGAATCATGCTAATTGTTTTTGAGAAATAGCCTCTAGTGGGGCAGGGGAGGAAGCCAAGAGATGAGTTAGGAGGCTGTTATGGTAGTGTAGGTAAGAAATGGTGGTGACTTGGTGCAGCTTAGTGGTGATGCTATTGGTGAAAAATGGTCAAATTCTAAATATATTTTGAAGATGGAGCCAGTGGGTTTGCTGATGGATTGAAGGTGGGGTGTTAAGGAAAGAGAGAAGTCAAGGATGATTCCCAAGGTTTTTGACTTGAGTACCTGGGCAAATGAACAGTGGTGCCATTTACTGAGACAAGAGACACTGATGGAAAAACAGATTTGTAAGAATGTAGAGGGCAGGGAAGACACAATTTTTCATTTGGAGAAGCCTGTGAGACACCCAAGTGGAATGCTGTGTGGGCAGTTGGATGCACAAGTCAGGAGTTCAGGGACAAAGTCAAAGGTGGAGGTAGACATTTGGGAGTGTCCACATATAGGTGGCAGTTAAATGATGTCTCTGTGGTCCTGACCATCTTTCCAGGACCAGAGTCAGTGCTGCTCCTTCCAGGAAGCCTTCCTGGACTGTCCCAGGCCTTTCCTTTGCCTTCCTGTTATTTCCTTTAAACTG
The DNA here is from genome assembly GCF_009762305.2 of Zalophus californianus. Classification (NCBI taxonomy): domain Eukaryota; kingdom Metazoa; phylum Chordata; class Mammalia; order Carnivora; family Otariidae; genus Zalophus; species Zalophus californianus. The sequence continues at coordinate 42,291,013 of NC_045604.1, forward strand.
AAGACTTTTGGGTGCCTGGGTGGCTCAGTCGTTAAGTGTCTGCCTTCAGCTCAGGTCATGATCCCAGGGTCCTGGGATTGAGCCCCACATCGGGCTCCCTGCTTGGCGGGAAGCCTGCTTCTCCCTCTCCCTCTCCCACTCCCCCTGCTTCTGTTCCCTCTCTCGCTGTGTCTCTGTCTAATAAATAAATAAAATCTTTAAAAAAAATAAACTGAAGACTTTCATTTGGGAAAACTGTGGCTTTGCCTCTGATCCAGATCTCTTGAGGCTTCACAGGGCCTTAACTGGGGTGCCTAGAGTGAAATGTGCTCATCTTCTATGTCTACAGGCAGGTGGGCTGTTTCCCAAGGTTCTCTATGGTGATGTTTGGGTCTATCAGACAGGACCCTATTCTTGTCGTTAGAGCCTAGACCTTCAAGGTCATCAACCCACATAAGACTGATGTTTGGGTCTGTCAGACAGGACCCTGTTCTTGTCATTAGAGCCTAGACCCTCAGGGTCATCAACGCATATCAAAATATTATCGTGGAAACCAAAGGTAAAAGGACACATATTGTATGATTCTATTTATATGAAATATCCAAAATAGGCAAATCCATAGAGACAGAAAACAGATTAGTGGTTGCCAGGAGCTGGGTGAGGGGGATTGGCAAGAGACTGCTTAATGAGTAGAGTTTCCTTTGAAGTGATGAAAAAGTTCTGGAACTGGAGAGTGGTGATGGTTACACAGCATTGTGAATATGCTTAATGCTTTTGAATTGTGTACTTTAAAATGGTGAATTTTATGTATGTCTATTTTACCACAATGAAAAAAATACCAAAAATATGTCATTAGGGATGGCAGTTTCCACAAACCTCATTCTCTTCTCTTTGTGGCAGCTTCCTCACTTCCACTGGCTTCCTCTGCTTGGGGCAGGGATGGAGGCTCAGAGCTAGGTACTGCGGATGGGAGAGGTTGGATGTGTGTGGCTGGGGCCTGGTACTGACCTGCTTCAAAGAGCAATCTGTCTATTTGTAGGGAGAAGTGGAGGAAGGCAGGGATAGGATTACAGAGCAGGGTCAAGTTATTCCCATCCAACCTGAGGTTTAGGATGCATATGGGGGTGGGATGGGGTGGCCACAGGGAGGCTAGGCAAGCTGGCAGCTGTGATGGCAGTTCATTTGTAGACCACCAGTACACACCAGGGTAGCTACTGACATTCTTTCTTGCTGAGCCCTTGCTGCCAGAGACACCCAGGAAACTCTGGAGGACTTGTGTTGCTGGTTGTAAACTCTTTCCAATCTGGAAAAGGAGCCCTGTAGGGGTTGGAGAGAACTCTTTGAGAGAGGCTGGAAAAACCAAGACATTCCCAGTGATCTGATTACCCATCCCCCTATTGGGGTGACCACCCTTAGATTTTCAGGGCAAGTTTCTATGGGCTGTGATTTGGGGTTTCCTAAGGACCCATTAGCTTGAAATTACCAGGTAAGATGGAAGATGTTTTTACTTTGGGGCATAGTTTTGCCTTTGGCAGACTCCTGAGCAAATGTGTTAACTTGAGAGGGGGAGCCTATTAGCTATTGCACTAGCATGGATGAGTGAATTAGCCTATGGACAGTCACAGGGAGCAGCAAGGAATTAAGATGAGGAGGGTGGTTATATTTCCAGAGATAGAGATGGTGGATGAAGATGGAAATCCAGAAAAGTCTGGGACATGTGGAGTCCTCAGTGAAAGTAAGCAAAAGGGAATGTGATGGCTTTTCATCTGGTACTGGGCCACTTATTCCCAGCATTATTATACTAGGACTCTGGGTATTTGCAGCCCCAGGTCTATAACATGGGTGTGACTCTGGAAATAGGAGTTGTCTTAGTCTGCTTGGGCTGCCATGATAAAATGCCTTAGGCTGGGTGGCTTAAACAACATACATGTATTTCTCACAGTTCTGGAGACAGAAGCCCAAGGTGAAGGTGCTAGCAGAATTGGTGTCTGGTGAGAGCTCTCTTTCTGGCTTGCAAACAGCGACCTTTTTGCCATGGCCTCATATGGCAGAGAGAGAGAGAGCTCTCTGGTGTCTCTTCTTAAAAGGGCACTAGTCCTATCAGACCAGTGCTCCACTTTATGATCTCATCCTTTAAGATTACCTTAATTACCTCCTAATGGTCCCATCTCCAAATGTAGTCACATTGGGGGAATAGGGCTTCATCATATGGACTGGAAGGTGTTGAATAAAGCCTATGGCAGGAGTCATAATCACACAGCCCCAGGAATGTTCTCTGGCAGGGTCCAGAGGTCTAAAGCTGAGACCCAGTGGCCTGGCTTCAGAAACCCACTCTATGGATTGTGAGTTGTATCCTGAGGTGTCCTTCGTGAGAACCAGCTAAGCTTAGGTATCACCATGTCGATGAAAACTGAGAAGACCCTGAACCTGGAGACACTGCCTCTCAGGTGTTGAGTCACAGGTGAACCAAGCTCCCCTGGTATTCTGAAATACCTTGTAGGGGTTGGGACACATGTGGGGCTGGGGGCCAAGGCAGTTGGCCAGGGACCTGAGCTGTAACTGGAAAATAGAGTCTGATAAACTCTTGGCTTATGGAGTATCTTCAGGGTCTGGTTGAATAGTATGTGCAAACTGGGTTTGACTCCTGGGTGGAACAGAAAGCTGCTGAAATTGTGTCAGAAAGTGCCATAGCCCAGGAATCTGGTCAATGATTCCGTGTGTGTGTGTGTGTGTGTGTAGTGAAGGGACAGATCTGGGCCAAGGGCTGGGTAAATGAAGGATAGTCCCTTGTTGGCCTCTTGTTGACCCTGGGATGATATGCATAGAATATTATTTTTAAGAGAATTCTATTCAGGTCAGCACAGAGGGTGTTAAAGCACAGGCAGTTTGGTGCTTCCATAGTACAATCTCAGTGTCTTTTCATTTGGCATTAAAGACTTTTAGACTTTCCTCTGATCTTATTTCCCATGTTTCTCCACTGGAAATCTTTTTTCTGATACTTGACTAAGCCTTACTAACTTCAGCCTCCTTACCTTTGCATATAAGATTCCTTTGGCAAAATCCTATTTTCCTATTCTTTCTGTTCTTCAAGAACAGCTCAGTCCAGGTTGCCTGGGTGGCTCAGTTGGGCATCCAACTCAGGTCATCATGGTCTTGGGGTCATGAGATTGAGCCTTGTGTGTGTTGGCCATGGAGCCTGCTTGGGATTCTCTCTCCCTCTCCCCTTCCCACTCTCTTCTCTCTCTCAAAACAACAACAACAACAACAACAACAACAACACAACAAGTTGTGTTGCTCAGTCCTCACCTCCTCCATGAACCCCTCCTGGTTCCTCCAGCCCACAGGGATCTTTCTCTCCTAAGAAATTTTAAAAGGTTTAAAATTGCTTTCACTTCTTTGTTAAATCATAGCTTTTTCAAAGAGAGATATTTCAGAGATGTCACCACTATATGCAGGCACAGAGTGAATGACTGACCAACATCCGGTGAATGGAAATTTATGCAATCCTAAAAACCAAGCAGTCAGTGTTTTAAAAAGAAGAAAAGGCTAGGCAGGTAGAAATGTGTGTCATCATGATTAGTGAGCCCTCCAAAGGGAGTGCTTTAGGAATAAGAGCAATACAATCACTGGGAGCAAATATGAAATCGTGGCTCTTGGAGCAAAAGGGGGCTGCCCTTAATTAATGGGTAGCTGACAAAAAAAAAAAGACATTGGTGAGAGAGGCTGAGATGGGGAGCAGACTGAGAAAGCTTAGTGTGAAGATAATGTGTGATGGTGGCAATTGTGAAATGTCATGTTTAGCAATGGATAATAGATGACTGATGTCGTGGAAAATGTAGAACTGGTTCTTGAGAATGGTGAGGATGGGGTCTGTGAAATGATAAGGGAGTTCAATGTGGATAGCTATATTAGAAGATATGTCTGCTTCCCATCTAGATGTTGTCTGTGAGTATGAATGGATTTACTCTGTGGAGTGCTAGAGCCTTCAACCACCACAGGTGGTGTTTACATGTTTCTCTTGTTTTCCTGCTGAAGTGTGGTGTATCTGTTAAATACAGGCTGTGGAGGTAGGCTGTTTTGGTTCAAATTCTGGCTCTACTGCTTGATATGGTACCTTGGGAATGTCTTCATGCCTCAGTTTTCTTCATCTGTAACATGGGGTTAATAATAGTACCTTCCTTTTGATGTTGTTGTGAAGGTTAAATGAGGTGTAATGTATGGAAGCATTCAGGAATGTCTAGCATGTTGTAAGAGCCAATACAGTGTTAGTTATTATTACCATTGGTTGTCAGTGTCATCACTGATTTTATCACATCAGGGCTTGACTCCTCACCACTTGTGTGACTTTAGGAAGCTACTTAACTTCTTTGAGCCTTGGAACACAAGAGGAATACATAAGATAATGTATATAAAGTGTCTGGCACATAGTAAGATTGAGAAATGTTAATTCCCTATCCCTCAGTTTCCTCATCTGTAAAATGTGGATAGTAAAAAAATTGTGGAACTTCCATAATAATTATAGATCATAGTATAAATTCATTAATTCAACAATTTCTTTTAGTGTCATGTATATGTCAGGTAATGTCTTAAAGGCTTAGGGCTTATCAGTGAATAAAATAGACAAAGATACTTCCCTTTTGTAGTTTAAATTTTAGCAAGGGAAGATAGACAATACACTAACAAATGATTAAGGCTTCCAGTGTGTTTAAAGATGCTAAGTACTATGGAAAAAAGAGAAAATGAAAGTAGGATAAGGAGGCTTGGGGTGCCAGGGGTGGCAGCAGTGTGCAGTATTAAATAGGATGGCCAAGACATGCTTCATTGAGAAGGTGGTATTTGAGCAAAGACTTGAAAAATATGAGGAACTGAGTCATAATGATATTTAGGGGACGAGCATTCCATGCAGAAGAAAGAGCAGTACAAATGCCGTGGGAGTGGGCATGGCATGTTCCAAGAACAGCATGGAGGTCAGTGTGGCTAGAACAGAATAAGGGGGGGGTAGAAGGAGACAAGGTCAGGGGAGTAAGAGGGGCGCCAGACCATGTAGGGCTTTGCTGGCCATTGGCTTTTACTCTAAGTGAAATGAGGATATATCACAGGATGCCGAGTAGAGAAGAACAATGAGATCTGCCTATCTAAGGGAATCATATTGCACACTGGTTACTGTGTCCAAAACTGACTGCAGAAAGGCAAGGGTGGAAACAGAGAGACCAGTTAGAGAAGGCTCTTGCTGTGTCCAGTTGAGAGATGATGGTGGCTTGAACCAGAATGGTATCAGTGGTAGATGACAAGCAACTGGATCTCATATTCTTGATGGTAGAGTCAGTAGGATTCCTTGATGATTGGATATGGGGTATAAGAGAAAGATAGGAATCAAGGATAATCTGAGCAACTAGGAGGATGCCACCAATTCAGAAGAATATGGAACAGGTTTGGGTGGAGAAAATTAGGAGCTTACTTTTGATCATGTTGAATTGGAGCTGAATATTAAATATCCAAGTGTAAAAGTCATGTAGACAGTTGGTTACATGAGTCAGAAGCTTAGGAGAGGAGATCTGGACTGAGATATAAATGTGGTAATTGACAATATATAGTTGGTAATGATTAAAGCCATGAAACTGGATGAAGTCATTAAGGGAGTGAGTAGACATAGAAGAGTAGCAAAGGCCAGCTCTGGGCCTCAACTTAAAAAAGGTGGGCAGGAGTATAAGAATCAGCAAAGGAAGTTGAGGGGAAATGATCCATGAGGTAGAAGGAAAACCAAGAAAGAGTGGTTTAATGGAAGCTAAACTAAGAAAGTATTTCAAGGAGGAAGGAGTGATCAACTGTGTCAAATAATGTGACAGGTCAAGTATATTAGTAACCTATTGTGTTACAAATTACTACAAAGCTTAATAGTTTAAAGTAACAAACACTATCTCACAAAATTTCTGAGGGTCAGGAATCTGTGAGTGGCTAAGGTGAGTGCCTCTGACTTAAGATCCCTTGCAAGGTTGTGGTCAAACTGTCAGCTGGGGCTGCAGTTATCTCAAGTCTTGACTGGGACTGGAGAATCCTACTCCAAATTCTTACAGTTTTTGGAAGTCCTCAGTTCCTCACTGGCTGTTGGTCAGAGACCTCAATTCCTCACCATGTGGGCTTTTCCACAGGCTGTCTGTGTAGCCTCATGACGTGGTAACAGCTTCTTCTCATGTGATCTGAGAGAAAGAGTGCAAGAGAGCACCTGAAAGGGTAGTCACAGTCTTCTGTAACCTAATTTTGAAAGTGTTATACCATCAACTCTGGATATTCTTGGAAGGAGACTACAGGAAAGCATGAATACCAGGAGGTGGGGGGTCATTTTGGAAGTTGATTATCATGCCAAGTATAACAAGAAGAACTGATCATTGGATTTAGCAATATGGAGGTTATTGGTGACCTTAAGAAATGCTATGAAGAGAAATATTTGATTAAAGTTGGTGTTAGAAATGTTGGGATGAGGAGTACTGAGACAATGAATATAGACAACTCTTTTGAAGAGTTTTCTGCAGATAGGAGCAAAGAAATGGGGTAATCGCTGGTGAATGAAGTGTTTTTTCTGAGTTGAGGGAAATAACACTGTGTTTATATGTTGATGGAAATAGTCCAATAGAGAGTGAAAAATTGATGATGTATAAGAGAAAAGAGAATTAGTGAAGCACTGTCCTTGAGTGGGAGAGATAAGAACTTGTGTTGAGAAGGAGGGGTTGACTTTAAAGATTTTTTTTTATTTATTTGAGAGAATGAGAGAGAGAGACAGAGCAAGAGAGAGCATGAGAGGGGGTTGGGTCAGAGGGAGAAGCAGACTCCCTGCTGAGCAGGGAGCCCGATGCGGGACCCGATCCCGGGACTCCAGGATCATGACCTGAGCTGAAGGCAGTCGCTTAACCAACTGAGCCACCCAGGTGCCCCGGAGGGGTTGACTTTAGATAGAGGCATGCTGGATTCATCTACAGTATTATTTGGGAAGATATGGTTATGGAAGTTTGTGGAATTATCTTCTGATTGCTCCATTTTTCTCAGTGAAGTGGGAATCAATGCCATCAGCTGGACTTGTTAGATGGTATATATTTTTAAAAATCATGGCTTTGATACCTTTTGTAACTTCGATGAGGGTGGGTAACTATGGTCACAGTAAAGGCACCTCCCCCAAGATTCCTTTTGCTTTAAGTCAAAAGATAGAACTTTCGTTCTCATAATTTGTCCAGATGGTGGGACATCTGCAGTTCATGGTACTCTTTGTAATGTAACATGGAAACAACGATCTATTTAACCCAAAATAAATAGTTTATTCCAAGACATTATAACCCTCCCCCTACAAAACTACAGGTCAATATCCCTGATGAACATAGATGTAAAAATTCTCAACAAAATATTAACAAGCCAGATTCAACAATACATTAAAAGGATCATACACCATGATCAAGTGGGATTTATTCCAGGGCTGCAAGGATATCCATAAATCAATGTGATATACCACATTAACAAAATAAAGAATAAAAAATCATATGATCATATCAATATATGCAGAAAAAGCATTTGACAAAATTCAACAACGATTTATGATAAAAACTCTCAACAAGGTGGGTATAGAGGGAGTAAACCTCAACATGATGAAGGCCATATATGACAAATCCAGTTAGCATTATACTTAGTGGTGAAAAGCTGAAAACTTTTCTTCTAAAATTAGAAACAAGATAAGGATATCATCTCTTGCCACTTGTATGCAACATAGTATTGGAAGTCCTAGCTACAGCAGTTAGGCAAGAAAAAGAAATAAAAGTCATTTAAATTGGAAAGGTAGAAGTAAAACTCAATATTTGCAGATAGCCTGATACTATACATAAAAACCACTAAAGCATGCACCCAAAACCTATGAGAACTAATAAATGAACTCAGTGAAGTTGCAGGGTACAAAACCAATATACAGAAATCTGTTGCATACACTAATAATGAACTATCAGAAAGATAAATTAAGAAAATAATCCTATTTACAACTGCATCAAAAAGAAAATACCTAGGAATAAATTTAACCAAGAAGGTGAAAAACCTGCACCCTGAACAGTCTAAGACACTGATGAAAGAAACTGAAAGCAAAACAAATACATGGAAAGATATACTCTGCTCAGAGATTGCAAGAATCAGTATTGTTAAAATGCCCATAATACCCCTCCCCAAATCTGTAGATTCAGTGCATCCCTATGAAAATATCAATGACATTTTTCATAGAACTAGAACAAAGAATCCTAAGGTGTGTCTGGAACTACAAAGATCCAGAATAGCCAAAGTCATCTTGAGAAAGAAGAACAGAGCTGGAGGTATCATGCTGTCAGACTTAAAACTCTACTACAAAACTATAGTAACCAAAGCAGTATAGTACTAGCACTAAAACAGATATAGATAAATGGGACAGACTAGAGAGCCCAGAATAAACCCACACTTATATGGCCAATTAGTCTACATCAAAGGAAGCAAAAATATACAACAGGAAAAAGACAGTGTCTTCAATAAATGGCTGGGAAACTGGACCACTTTCTTGCACTATATACAAAAATAAATTCAAAATAAATTAAAGATTTAATGGAAGACCCAAAACCATAAAATTCCTGGAAGAAAACATAGTAAGCTCTTTAACATTGGTCTTAGTGCTTTTTTTTTTTTTTTTTTTGGATCTGTCACCTCAAAAAGGACAAAAGCAAAAATAATTAAGTGGAACTACATCAAACCAAAAAAAGAAAAAAAAAAACCCCACAAAAACAAAAATAAAAACCCATTTGCACAGTGACAGAAACCATCAACAAAATGAGAAAACAGTCTACTGGATGACAGAAGATACTTGAAAATGATATATCTGAGAAGGGGTTAATATCCAAAATATATAAAGAACTCCTACAACTCAATATAAAAAAATCCAATAAAAAATGGGCGGAGCTGGGGTGCCTGGGTGGCTCAGTTGGTTAAGCGGCTGACTCTTGATTTTGGGTCAGGTCATGATCTCAGAGTCCTTGGATTGAGCCCTGAGTCGGGCTCCATGCTCAGCTGGGTGTCTGCTTGAGGATTCTCTCTCTCTGCCCCTCCCCCTGCCCACATTCTCTGTCTTTCAAATGAATAAATAAATTTTTATTAAAAAATGGGCAGAAGACCTGAAGAGACATTTTTCCAAAGAAGACAGAGATGGCCAACAGACACATGAAAAGATGTTCAACATAACTATTCATGAGGGAAATACAAATCAAAGACACAATGAGCTATCACCTCAATCCTATTACAATGGCTATTACCAAAAAGACAAGAAATAACAAGCACTGGAAAGGATGCAGAGAAAAGGGACACTTGTGTACTGTTGGTAGGAATGTAAATTGGGACAGTCACTGTGGAAAACAATATGGAGGTTCCTTGAAAAATTAAAAGCAGCATTAACAATCTATTAAGTCCACTTCTAGGTATTTATATGAAGAAAACAGAAACACTAATTTGAAAAGACTTATGTACCCCTATGTTCATTGCAGCATTCTATTTACAACAGCCAAGATATGGTTGCAATTTAGGTGTCCATTGATAGATGAATGGCTAAAGATGATGACACACACACACACACACACACACACACACTCACTCACACACACACACACGCAGGAATATTACTCAGCCATAAAAAGAAAGAGTTCTTGTCACGTGTGGCAACATGGATGGACGGACATAGAAGGTAGTATACTAAGTAAGTCAGACAGAGAAAGGCAAATACCATATGGTTTCACTGACATGTAGAATCTAAAAAAATAAAATAGGTGAATGAACAAAACGAAAGAGAAATAGACTCATAGAGCAAACTGATGGTTGCCAGAGGGGAGGGGAGTGGAGTAATGGATGAACTAGGGGGCAAGGGGATCAAGAGGTACAATGTTCCAGTTATAAAATAAATAAGACATGGGGATGCAATATGCAGCAAAGGGAATATATTCAATAATACTGTAACAATTTTGTGTGGTGACATATAATTAGACTTACTGTGTTAACCATTTCATAATGTATATAAATACCAAATGTGTTGTATACCTGAAACTAATATATTGTATTTCAATTCTTCAATAAAAAACAATTTTTAAAAAGTTTGTGCTAAAACAAAATCACCTACCATATTCTTATACAGACAAGAGGTAACATCTCAAGAGTTTAAGGAAAAAATTACAGGAGAAATCTTAATACTGAGAACTTTATTTCCATTTTTATTTTTCTTCTGGGAATTGGGAGAAGACTGGACAGTTTATTTCAGGAGCAGAACATACCTGCAAAAGTGCCTGGTTTGAAAACCTCTGTAGTCAGCCTTGCAAATGGAAAGGCTGGGACTTTTAAGGTAGTTCAGAGCTCTGAAGGAGAGGGTTTCTGTCTCTGGATGAGGGAATCGAAGAGCTGACCAAACAGACTGCACAGGGAAAAGGACAGGGGTCTGTTGAGCTCTCAGAATGTTTCTGGAAGAGGTAGGAGCGTCAGCCCCACCTCAGTGCCTCCTATGCTTCCTTTCTACTCATTGGATCTCACTAGAATAAATAGCAGTTAAGACTCAGCCCTGGACCCGTAAGCTGCTCAGCCTCCTGCCTGGGCCAGGTGACCTAGTCTCCTCTTGAACCCACTAGAAAGGCTCCAGAGAAGGAGGAGAGTAAGAGAAACTCTTGAATGGGCCATATCAGTGATGCCTAGAATCCATTTTCAGGACCTGGCATCCCTTCCTCTGTCATCTTGTCCTTCCTACCTCCTGCCCAACTCCTCAGCCTGGGGACCTCCAGGTGCAGGCCTGACCATGGGGTCAGCCCTTGCCCCTCTTGTCCTGCAGGCAGTTCCCATGGGTACCGTCCTGGTTCTCAAAAAGCCCTTTCCCCATTGGCTGAGACAGAGTCACCCTGGAGATCCTGGATACTCTCCTAGCAACCACGACAGAGCTGGTGGCCACCTCATTTTTGCAGAGACAGGTGCTCTGGTAACAAGAACAAATCAATTAGCCAGCCTGATGCTAGTGTGCTAATGTTGCCTTATAAATGGCACTTGGCTCGGGGGAGCTACCTCTTCCCCCTATGCCTCCTATCCCTGCTCTGGTGCTCAATTTTTCATTGTTGCTTCAACCTCAGGCTTCTGTGGGGCTGCACAGGCCACAGGGTTCCTGCAGAGGGCTGACTCTTGACCTCTCTCTATTCTGAAGTCAGTTGTAAAATGCTGCCTTCTCAACACCTATGAAGATCACAGGCTCTGCCCAGATGCTTTGGCAGAGGGGAAGGGCAGCTTAATTCCCATTCCAGCTATTCTTTTCCTCCCTATTTCCTGAGAAACAGGAAAAAGACATGATGAAACTTTATTTTAGGTGATAATAACACTTTCCTCCTTAAAACGTGCTTTCTCATATTTATCTTATTTGACCCTCATAATAAATCTGTTGGAGGTGAGGGCAGTAATTTCCATCTTACAGATAAAGGAACTGAGGCCCAGAGAGGGGGCTGACTTGCTCACTGACATTAAGCTGGGAAACAACGAAGCTGGGGATGGCAGAAGGGGCAGAAGGGCCAGAGAGGACCATCTAAAGCAAAGGCAAACTCTGGAAGGAAGTCTTCTGGCGGCTGGAGCCGAGCAGTGTGGAGTGTGCTGTCCTTTGTTGGGCCTCCCTGAAGGAGACTGGGGCTCCATGGAGCACTAACCCCTCTCTGCCTCCCCACACCCAACCTGGGTCATCTGTCACAGTCTCATTTTCAGGAAAGATGTCTGAGCAACATGGCTGGACCTACTCTTGTATTAGTTTCCAAGGACTTTTCTCTTTGTCAAGCAAAACCAAGCACCTCTTTGACATCTGTAGCCCCATCCCTACAGATCAGCCTTTCAGCTCGATCAAAGGGCAAAAAGCAATGGAGAGACAACTAGAAACAACTCTATTCCTTCCAGGTGGTCTTGCTGTGCAGAACGTCACCTCAGAAATTCTGTCTACACTGTGAGGGCATGGATGTGAGGGAGCATCTCCTCTGCAGATTCTAGGTGAACCATGATCTTTCAGTGAGTCCCCTCAGGACACCTCCCGAATCCCTTAAACATTCATCCTCATATCATGCCCTTTCTGCCCTTCTTCTGAAGTTGTGGGAGTTGACTCTTCCCAAAATAACCCAAGTCAAAAAGTGATGGCTTGCAGGAAAGTTACAATTAGCTTTTCATGGGGAAAAAAGCTCAAAGAGGTTTTTTTTTTTTTTTTTTTTTTGAAGGAAGAGGTGGAGGAAGGAAAAGAAGCCACTGGAAAAAATCTGTGGTCTTCTGATTCAGTTGAGAAAACACAGAATTATTTCAGTGCCGAGCTATTTTGGCAGGAGACACATTGATTTTTGTCTTCTCTTCATTGTTTTTATTGTTGATTACATCTCTTTTTCTCAAGTGTCAGCAGTGGGCAGAGGCAAATGAATTACTTTTCCTCACAGTCCATTGATTTTTGTGTTGACACACATTGATTTCAGCTTAGAATAAGAAAACACATCCTAATAGGGTTATCTAAAGTTGGAATAGTTGCCTTGGGGGCTGTGGGATCCCTGTCAATGGAGGTATTCGAACATAAGCTGAATGCCTGTACAGGGAATATTTAGAGCTGACTCAATCCATGACTGGGAGGATAGCTTAGGTAATCTTAGGGTCCTCTATTTCACATTCAACATTAAACTGGGTGACTTACTTGCTTTAGGTAGAGCCTGCATGTCACCCAGGGCAGTGTTTCCCACATGGTGGTATGCTGGATGATTTTCATTGGTGAGAATTTACTATTAACAGGAAAAATGTAAAACAACAATAAGATATCATTATACACCCATTATAATGGTAAAAATCCAAAACATTGACAACACCAAATGCTGGCAAGAATTGGAGCAGCAGGAACTTTCTTTCATTGCTGGTGGGAATGCAAAATAATAGCCACTTTAGAAGATAGTTTGGCAATTTCTTACAAAACTAAATATACTATTACGATGTGATCCAGCAACCAAGCTTGTTGGTATTTACCCAAAGGAGCTGAAAACTTATGTCCATACAAAAGCCTGCACACAGAAGTTTCTAGCAGCTTTATTTGTAAGTGCAAAAACTTGGAAGCAAGATGTTTTTCAGTAGGTGAATGGATAAACAGTGGTAATCAGACAATGGAATGTTATTCAGTGCCAAAAAGAAATGAGCTATCAAGCCATGCAAACACATGGAGGGATCTTAACTGCATATTACCAAGTGGAAGAAGTCAATCCGAAAAGGCTAAATACTGTATAATTCCAACTATATGACACTCTGGAAAAGGCAAAACTCTGGGGACAGTAAAAAGGTAAGTGGTTGCCGGAGGTTGTGGGGGTTAGGAAGGAATGTATAGGCAGAATGCAGAGGATTTTTAAGGCAGTGAAAATACTCTGTGTAATACTATGGTGGTTGATACATGTCATTATACATTTTTCCAAACCACAGAATGTAGGACACCGAGAGTGAACCCTTAAGTAAACTCTAGACTGTAGGTGATGATGATGTGTCAATTCAGGTTCATCAATTGTAACAAATAGACCACTTTGGTGGGGGATGGTGACAAAGGGGGAAGACTGTATATGTGTGAGGACAGGAAGTATATGAGAACTCTCTGTGCCTTTTTTTAAAATTTTATTATTTTTCAGAGAGAGAGTGCATACAAGCAGGGGAGTGGCAGGCAGAGGGAGAAGCAGGCCCTCCACTGAGCAGGGAGCCCAATTTGGGGCTCAATCCCAGGACCCTGGGATCATGCTCTGAGCCAAGGCAGATGCTTAACAGACTGAGCCACCCAGGCGTCCCTCTCTGTGCCTTTCTCTCAATTTTTCTTCGAATCTAAAATTGCTCTAAAAAATAAAGTCTTTTTAAAAAACTGAAAAAAATAGTAAAAATATAATTAGCATATCAGATCATGATTTTATATATATCATTGCCTAGGATGAAGCTAAGACCATCAGTGCCATGGTAACCCACATTAAGACTGCACAGATTACAGGTAGAGTCCTAAGACATGGCCTTGAATAGTTAAAACCTCCATTGCTGAATTTCAGCCCTAACTGTTCCAAAGAGTGAAGAGTTCAGGTGATCCAGATAAGTAATATGGAATCATATCTACCTTATTTCTGTGCTGTATCTCAGTGCTCTTTTTGGTGGTACATTATGAAGCAGATTTGAATTTGCACAGCTGCAAAACTCAGGTTATAAAAATGTGGCTATCCTTAGTTCCAGAAGCTTGTTTGATTTCTGAGTCCCTAGCTACATTAATGGAAAGCAATTGATTTTTACAAGTTCATGTTTTTCCTTAGTTCTAGCCAGGGTTTTTCTAGTTAACTCATGATGTATCATTCTTTTTTAAAAAAATAAAAAAAAATTAAGTAATCTACACCTAAGGTGGGGCTCAAATTCACAACCCCAAGATCAAGAGTTGCATGTTCTACGGACTGAGCCCGCCAGGCACAGTTAACTAATATGTTATCTCCTACCCCTTCTTTCTTGGAGCTTACATGGCCTGATATTGGGACAGGGCATCATGCTCAAATGTCACTTTCTCAATGAGGCCTCTCCTGACCATGCTGTTTAAATTGCAACCCACCCCAACTCCCACCCTCTCTGCCAGGCCCATTCTTACATAATGTACATTCTTAGCTTAACTATCCTATCCTTCAAGCAAACTCCCCAACTCCCCAGGGCCCTCTGTAGACTCCCAAAGCACCTTATTCTTTATTCCCATTTGAGCACTTATCACAGTAGCCTGTCAGCATCTGTTTACTGATCTGTTTTTGGCCCTGATGCTAGTGCAATGCTTGGCATGTGACAGGTGCTCATCATAAGTGTGTTGAATAAATAAGTGATTGGATGAATGAGTGAATGATTCAGTTCATTAAAAAAAAAGACTGCTGAGAGGATTAGCTAGAAGGCTGGTAAAGCCTCTTGTGTGGTGCTTGGTCCAAAAAGAGGTAATTTATAATTTACATGATAAGGAAGGTCTTTATGCCACAGAGCTTCCATATTGTCTAGAATTCAAGTAGTCCCAGTGAAGAAGGCACTGATTTTATTTATTTATTTTTCCTTTTCCTTTTTTTATTATGTTATGTTAATCACCATACATTACATCATTAGTTTTTGATGTAGTGTTCCATGATTCATTGTTTGCATATAACACCTGGTGCTCTATTCAGTACGTGCCCTCTTTAATACCCATCACCAGGCTAACCCATCCCCCACCCCTCTCCCCTCTAGAACCCTCAGTTTGTTTCTCAGAGTCATTGTCTCTCCTGGTTCGTCTCCATCTCCGATTTCCCCCCCTTCATTTTTCCCTTCCTACTATCTTCTTTTTTTTAACATATAATGTATTATTTGTTTCAGAGGTACAGGTCTGTGATTCAACGGTCTTATACAATTCACAGCGCTCACCATAGCACATACCCTCCCCAATGTCTGTCACCCAGCCACCCCATCCCTCCCACCCCCAACCACTCCAGCAACCCTCAGATTGTTTCCTGAGATTAAGAATTCCTCATATCAGCGAGATCATATGATACATGTCTTTCTCTGACTGACTTATTTCGCTCAGCATAACACCCTCCAGTTCCATCCATGTCGTTGCAAATGGCAAGATCTCATTCCTTTTGTTGGCTGCATAATATTCCATTGTATATATATTCCACATCTTCTTTATCCGTTCATCTGTCGATGGACATCTTGGCTCTTTCCATAGTTGGGCTATTGTGGACACTGCTGCTATAAACATTGGGGTGCATGTACCCCTTTGGATCCCTACATTTGTATCTTTGGGGTAAATATCTAGTAGGAAGGCACTGATTTTATGTAGGAGATGACTATATATGCATGGAGAAGGTAGCTGGATGGAAGGGGCGGTCCTATGTTTTCACAGCGTCAGGACTTTCTCGCACATGACTACAGAGGTCATCTTGCCTTGCCTCCTGTTATCACTGCCTGGCTGCCAAAGAACCCGCCCAGCTCCCTAGAGCGCTGGCACCTTAGAATGTGTTAATGTATTTGAGTGATTTTGATTTGATTTCTGAGAGCCTGGTGCTAGGGGACCTCAGGGGTGGGGGGGGGCAAAAAGAGGTAGAAGAAAGACAGGATGAACTACCTTGGAGCATGTGTGTGGTGACCACATGGTCCAGACTTTCTGGTGCTTCCCAATTTCATATAATTCTATTTTTTCCAACATAGGTCACTATATGAGACATTCCATAAATATAAAACTTTGCAAATCCAAAAAAGACAACAACCAACTTTTTTTCTGAGCGGTTTTAATTTTTGGATAAAATTTGCCATAATCGTGGGGAATTTTTTGTAGGAGATCATGGTAAAGACAGGCAGGAATTTGGCCACAGCCAGAGGCAGTGTAAGGACTGCAGCAGCTGGAGGGTAGAGGTGTAAGGTGGTGAGAGAGAGCCCAGGGACCAGGAAAGGTGGAAGGATCCCAAGACTCATTCTCTTTCCTCCTTGTTTCATCCCAGAGCAGATCAGTTCCTTGGTTCTTGTCAGGGGATGACGTGAGCTCAAGTGTCGGGGAAGTGCTGTGATCATCCCGCGTGGTGCTGCCTGAGGAGGCCTGGGATTATGTGCCAAGCCAGGATCATGCTCTGCCCCCACACAGTGCTGTGCTTGTGCAGAGAGTGCCGCTGACCCAGCTCTTCATCTTCTACCCAGACCTGCCTGAAGACACAAAGCCAGGCCTGTGAGGGGGGCTGGGTACAATCCATCACCGACATGCAGGGCTTATTACTCCCTCCACATATATGTACATGCAGTCACTAAAACACGCAGATGCTCCAAAAAAAAAAAAAAAAAGAAAGAAAGAAAGAAAGAAAAGAAGAAACATGCAGATGGTCTTGCACCCAAGGAATAGGACCATTTGGGAACCCATCCACGTTCAAAATACTGCTTCCCAGAGAGACGCTGGTGAGGAATCAGATACTGAAGTCCAGAGTCAGTATTTACAAGCTAGGTGACTTTGGGTAACTTTCCATTACTAAACAAGTGATAATATTTATCTTATGGGGTGGTTAATAAACATGAATTTCTGGTCCTGAATATAAGTTCAGTAAGTGAAAATTATCCTTACCATTATTCTTGCCATGGTCCTAACCCTTCTTAGAGCCCAGTGCGGTGCGGTGGGTGACAGCATGGCATTCGGAGTGGGTCAGACATGGATCAGATGCACTACTACGTAATGACTGTGTGACCCTGACATTGGGGACGTCTTGTAAGTCTCAGTTTTCTCATTTATAAAACTGCGTTAATAGTAATAGTTGTTTCATAAGATTTTTTCAAGAATTATGTGAATTCTTAAGATTTACTGCATGAAACCCTTACTGCAAGTTCTAGCATAAAAAAATTCAATGAATATTAGCCATTATATTTAGTGATGATGTGATGGTGGTGGTGGTGCCTGCTATGACCACTAGATCGTTCTGTACTGTTATTTAATTGCAACAAGTCCTTTTCCATGTAATCCAATCGCAGTGTTTCCTTCTCTACCTAAAACTTACTGCTCGCTCAGTTGAATTAACTTTATTCCATTTCGGTTGAGTCATTTTCCCATTATACAAAGGATTCTTAGAATCCTGGTCTCAAGAGTTTTGTGCAAGACTGAAGTCCCAGTGTCCATGTATAAAAGATGAATTACAACCAGAAAACCTCTAGAGGAGTGTGAGGGGACTTTCCCCCTGCTGGGGCCAAAGCACATAAATGGTTTTGCGGGCTCTTGGAGTAGTATTGTGTGGAGGATGTGGGGGCTCCTGCTTTGGGGTGGAAGTAACGGAAAACATGACTCAAGTCAGTGGGCTTCAGCCATCAGGAGCTGTATTGCCTCATATTGCTAGTGGTGTAGAGGTGGGGAGGCTTCCAGGCTGGCTGAATCTGGTGGCTTTATCTCCACTGCCTGTGATTCTCTTGGCCCTGCTTTCCTTCATGTAGTGGCTTAGTCCTTAGGTTGGCGGTGAGGTGGTGCCCGAAGTTCCCCCATTTATATCTGTGCACAATAACATCCAGCACCCATTCCCATAAAACCTTCCTTTAAAAGTTGGGAGAATTTTCTTAAAAGCCCCAGTAAGCTTTACCTCATTCTTTACTGGCCTTACATGGGTCATGTGCCCTCTTCTTAACCACTGGCAAAAGGATGGGATTCTCCTGACTGGCTTAATCTAACTAGAATCCACGCAGGAGCTGGAGCCCATTGCCCAAACTGTCTAGATACTGCACAAGGATGGGGGATGGAAGGGTCTTGAAGAGGTAACCATAATGTTTACTGTGGGTGTTCTTTTTAGCCTGTTGGAGGTATGCGGGCACTTTTGATTTGGTTGTAATTGTTGGTCTAATCTTACAAGTGCTCTGTGTCGTATTGCACAACTCCAGGGGGCGCCAGTCTGAGATGCACACCTGGCATCGCCAACATTGTACTCTAAGTGTATTTGTTGAGCAAAAAATCCTTCAGGTCATATTATCCCTGGAAATGCAAATTTTGTCCTCAGTGAATTCTTTGGCTTGAATAAACAGGTTAATTATAATATTATTAGCAATTATGTGGTGAAATACACAATAAATGACCAGAAAGAAAATGCATAAAAATGAACAGAGAGTACAGAGATGAGGGTGGGATGAAGGAAAGAGTCTAAAAGCTTTCAGAGACCAGATATGCTTTGGAGGCATCAGTGTGTCCTTCTTCCATTTCCACAGGTGCCTGAGTGTCCAGCTCATAACCTATCATCTTTCTACTTGGTGGCAGGCTTCTTTGTAACTTCCATGTCTTTGATCACAGCTGAGAAAGTGGCTGGACAGAGGCTGGGCTCTGAGATCTGACATCTGGACTTGACCCCTAGGAGGAGCCAGCACTGGCAGACAGATTGACGGCCACCACTACAGAGGCTCATGGCTGGTTAAAATGCAAAGCCCTTGAGGGTTATATAGGCTTGTCCTTCTTCCTGGGGCCACAGTGTGGAGGCCTTGAATGCCAGGCTCAGGGCTTTGCGCTTGTTTCTCTATGTGGCACTTCAGACTAGCTCTCCCAGTGTGAACGGTGTTCCCTGCTTAGAGCGGCAGAGAGAGGGGCTGCTGAGCTGGTGCCTTTGAAAGCCTGCAGGGGTATTAAGACCCCGATCAGAGAGGAGATTCCATCTGGGTGCACCAACATGGCTGTCTCCCACCCATAACTTTACTGTGGCAGTAACTTACTTTTCTTTAAAACAGGGCTTCCAAGGAAAGCAATTCAAGTAATCTGGGTCTGCGTGGGTAGGAAGGATATTATCAGGCTCTAGTTGGAGATTCCTGGTGTTCCTAGGACTGACACTTGAGAAGTGTTTTGATGGAAAAGAGGCTCTTGGAGAAGTTTCTGCAGCATTGTGGAGTCTGTTGTCTGAGACTGATGCTGCTGTGGTTTGGACCTTTCAGGGCACACCCGTGGTCTCCTAGATGTTTGCCCCACCAGGCCTTCCTTGTCCCCGGTCAGGCAGCTGTCACACCTTGACTCAGTTTCTGCAAGCCCAAGGGGTGGAGGCATTTGTTTTCTCTACATTTGTAACTGTTACTGACTCCTGGTGGGTTTTCCTTCCAGAAACTCTCTCAGGAGTGGTATTTTGTTCTTTGTTTTCTATTCCCTTTTGGGTCCCCAGAAAAAGTGCAGCTTTCTTTTTATCTTTGTCTGTCTGTCTGTCTGTCTGTTTATGTCTGGGTACTTTAGGGAAGTAGAAGGAAGAACAGAAGTAACAAATTCCAGAAAAGTCACAAATTCTCATCTCACGATACTCTTGCAGAAGTAATTCTTGCTTTACATTAAAAAGTTACTGTGCTAAAACAACAACAACAACAACAAAAACTGACTGTACTGGGCTTAAGTTTCTTCCTGGACTCTTGTTGTGATATCATCAAGAGTTTGCAGTGCCTTTCTCAGTCCCCAACACATAGTAGGTGCTCAATAAATGTTTGGTGAATGAATCTGTTGTCTTTTTCTGTGATGATTACTGCACAGTCATGTATTAAGTCCTCTTCCCTTATTAAAGAGTTTTTCTTCCCTTTTCTAAGTCAGGCAGATTCTGTGGAGGTTTGAAGCAGCTTCTAAAGTGGAATAGTAAAGATGAATATTTAAGCAAATTGGAAATTTACAAGTAAAGGCTCCTTAAAACCACTTCTATCCACTCAAGTGTAGTTGTAAGGATTTCTGCAGAAGGTAACTCTTAAAAGGACTAATTTACCACAGTAGCAAAATTATAGTATGGAAACTGTAGAGCGTCTTCTTTTCTCTCTGCCTCCTGCCCCTGCCCTCTCTTTCCTCCTATGCATTGCTTCCTTTTATAAATATTTACTGAATGCCTATCAGGGCTGGGTGCTGGGGATATGGTGGTGAATAAAGCAAGTGTGGTTTCTGCCTTCATGTAGCTAAAAGACTAGTGTGTGAGGACGTGTCATTAATCAGGGGACTGTAGAGACAGATATGTCTGTGATGTGAGTCT
This sequence comes from Zalophus californianus, assembly GCF_009762305.2. NCBI lineage: Eukaryota > Metazoa > Chordata > Mammalia > Carnivora > Otariidae > Zalophus > Zalophus californianus. The sequence continues at coordinate 42,311,502 of NC_045604.1, forward strand.
GCTCTGTAATTGATCAGGACCCACCCCCATTTTACATTTTTGAGGCCTTGCTTTCCAAATCATCAAGATCCTTTGGTGAATTGATTGTCGTGTTTAGGGTTTCTCCTTTTTCTTTCACATAAATCTGTTTCTCTATCTCTGTATACATTATGATGTGGCTAATTTTCAGCAATTCATTAATACCCCATTAGATTGATCAATATTCAGTGTATTTGATATATTTGTAAATATTTGCCTTTGCATTTACTCTTGTGGTTATATTACAATACAAATAGTAATCGTGTAATGGAGATTTCTAGTGCTTGTTATTATTGGTTTTCTCCTCATTTGGCACACAGATAGACTGTATTTTTGCTTTCCTTCAGTTAAACAGGGCCAGATCACAGAGTTCTGGCTAATGAAATATGGCATAAGTGGTACACAACACTTCTAGGTCTGGTCTCTAGACCTCTTGCAGGGTCCTCTGAGCTCTTTTTCTTTGTCTCCAGGCTGGAGACAAAAAGCCTAGTGGAGGACTCTGAGGCTCTGGGCTCAGGTGTTAGCTGCCTGTTTTTGTAAATAAAGTGTTATTGAAACACAGCCACACCCGTTTGTTTATGTATTATCTATGGCGCTTTTACACTACAAAGACAGGGTTGAATAGTTGCCACTGAAATCTCATAGGCTGCAAAGCCTAAAATATTTACTATCTGGTCTTTGAGGGGAGAAATTTGCCATCCTAAGGGGCTGACAGAGTCACTGAATGAGACAAACCTGGGTCCCTGAGTGACTGTGTGGAGCAGAGCCTATCTTTCCCATCTTCCAGGCCAGTTTGTGTTATTAAATGGTGACATGACAAAGAAATAAACCTTGACCATCTTAAGCCACAGGTATTTTGGGGTTGTTTACTAGCATTACTTAGTTAAAAAAATATAAGATATTTTACATAATAAAAATGACAGCTAACATTTATTGGGCATTTTTATCAGGTACTGTCTTATATGCTTCTGTATTCACTTCTCACAACAGCCTTATGAAGTATCTACTCTTAATGATCATTTTACAGATGAGGAGTGGAAGGCTATATAATTTGCCCATGGATTCAGTTGGTGAGAGGGAAGCTTGGATTCTTACCCAGGCAGCCTGGCTGTAGTGTGCAGGCTTTAATCTCTACTCTTTTTTTCCATATTTATATGACTTAACAGTCTCCAGGTTCTTTCCCAGATGCTATCTTATTTGATTCCCACCACAGATTTCTATAGGACAGGTTGTTGTATTATCCTCATTGTTCAGGTGAGGAAACTGACCTAGAGAAGAAAAGTGTATTGCCAAAAATTACTTGACTAGCAAGTGGAAGAACTGTACCCTGAACCCAGAGATTCTGACACCAGATCATGGGCTCTTTTGTCAGGAACTCTGGCGGACTTAGTGATCACTCCATGTTTGAAGCAGAGTGTTTTCCTTGGGTCTTGGTTTACATTCAAAATGCAGCAGCCTGTCAAGTTGCAGTTGGACATTAGCCCATCCTTGAACAGTCACCATAACAACATAGACATATGGAGGAGAATGTGGGACGGGCAAAAACCGATGCCAGTCTAGGGGAGGATAGAGTTTTGCAAAGAGTGGGGGTGGGTCAAGGAACTCCTCTGGGTATATAGATACAGACTGAAAATGGGTGAGAGGGACACTGTCCTAGGGGCCTTTAGTATCCTAATTCACCCAGGGCAATACCTCTTACCAACTTAGCACAACCTCTCATAACTCTATGGTGCTTTTAGGACAGTGTTTCTTAAGACATGATTAGGGGAGGAGATGCCTATTAAAACTACAGATTCCTGAGTGCACTCAAGATCAATTGTATGAGAATCTCTGAAGGGAGGTCCCAGGAATCTGCATTTTAGAAAACCAGTGTAGATGATTCTGATGTACACTTGTAAAAGCTTTGAGAACCACAGCCTTTACAGGAAATGAAAACATTATCCAGCGTTTGTTCCTTCCTTGTGGTCGGGTAGCAAGCTGACTCAGAAAAGAAAGTCCTTGGATGAATATTTCTGCACCAGGAATGTCTCCTCTCTGAACAGGTGGGTGAAGACTTTGAGTAGGGTCATTCTCTGCCTTCCCTTTTGCTGGACAGAAAACCCATGAACTCTATGAGTTCTCTTCTCTAGACTGTCATTTTTAGAGAGGAACTCAGTATGGCATCTCTGTTGTGTAGTATCATATTTTAAAAACTTTTTCCCTCTTATGATGTTTCATTTCCAACAGTTGGGGGATGGGGGCCCTTCTGCTCTCTTCTCGTGCAGGGCAGACAGAGGGAGCAGAGCCAGCAGAGTTTCAGGGCCACCACTAACATTTTGGTCCCATTTCTGCCCACCATCTCCCAGCCCATGCTACTTGGTGGTGTATGTAATGGAGACTCTCTCCTCCTTGCTGAACTCAGGACTTTCAGGGTATGAAGACAGTACACTCACAAGAGCATAAACTTTGTTGACTTCCTGGTATATCCATTGTTCAGAAGGTGACTGGAAGATGCACATAATCTGGAGGAATGCGAAAGTGAGCAGTGAAGGGGTGGGAGTGGGATGGGCATGAACCCAATGAGAGAAGAATACATGTCCTTGGCACAAGGGACTCCCCTGCTAAAGCCTGGGAGACACAGACAAGCCAATGGGATGCATGGGCCATTATTTCTGAAGCAATCAAAAATAGAAGAATAAAAGTTAAAACTCTTGATAGGATATAAAGGGAAGGATGGTGCAAATGACATAGTATTCCTCTGTGGAGGAAGATCTCAGCTCCAACTCTGGAAGGGTAAGAGGAGTGCAGATTTCCTTACCCTGCTACTCCATGTGGACTGGGAAGCAAGGGAAGAGTTCTTAATGGGGCTGCTGGGTTTCAAATAAGTCATTTTTCCTCCTCAGGACCCCTGTAATTAAAAAATCCTATCCTCTGCCCATGAGCCAAGCAGAGCAATAAAGAATAAGAAGAGATGTGGATGGAAAGCAAGGGTTAGATGAATAAGTCAGATGCCCTTGGAGATTTCACTAGCTTATTCTTGGGCCAGTATCTCAGAGCTGCAAGTCCTGTTTTCCTTCAATTAGGGACTAGGAGTGGGGGCCACAGAACAACAACTTTGCCCTCAGGAAGCTTCTTTTTAATTTTATTATTTATTATTTATTTTTATTTTTTTAAGGAAGCTTCTCATTTGGCATGTCCACCCTCAATTCTGTTTTATGGGTCTCCATTTCCTCTTTTTGCCTGCTGCTGTGGACCTGCCCCTATGGACATAGACTGAGTAACAATGATGGAGTCCAAGAGATGTATTTGAAAGAGCAAAGTTCACAAAAACAAAGTTTTATCAGAACACAGTCACACACATTTGTTTGCATATTGTCAGATTGTTTTCATGCTATAACAACAGAATTTGAGTACTTGCAACAAAAATTACATGGCTTACAACATCTGAAATATTGCTTATCTGGTCCTTTATAGAAGGATTTGCCAGCCCTTCTAGATCTAGAACTCTCACACTGCCTTTAAATGCTTAGCCTCGAAGGGACACACATCAGTCTACTCACAATTCATTGGCCAGAATGGTCACATGACCCCACTCAACCGCAGGAGGCCAGGAAGTGCATCCTACTATATGAATGGGGATAACCAGACTATTTGGCAAATAGTACTGATGACCACCACAACAACCTACTATGTGTTGACCTCAATACTGGGTGCTGGATATAGAAAGATAAGACAAAATTCCTGATCTCAAGGAACTCGAGGAATGCCAGAATTTGGGGGCTGGGCAGGAGGAAGGCTAACTATAGAGTAGATTCAAGTGTCCTTCCTTGGAACATGTAGACTCCATCTCGTCTAAATTGCTTGAGATAGAAGATGTCCTCTCAGTTTGATGATAGCCAGACCTGGGGACTGGCCGGTTTGGCAGGCAGTGGGGGTGACAGATTCCCCGATGAACATTTATATCAATAATAGAAGGGTTGTTTAACAGGAATTCTTAAAGGAAAGATGAGATAATTTCATGTTTTGATATTCGTAAAATTGATTCTGTTGAAGCAGAGCTCCGCAGTGCATATTATTGTGCTGTAATTTTGGCAAAGATGTGATTCAGATTGGCAAAGTGTCTGGGAAGGGGAAACCCAGTAAGGAGAGCGAGAGCAGGCTGGGCCAGGAAGCAGATGCCAGGAACCAGGTCCTGGTGGCCCGGTGAGAGCCGGGACGGTGGCCCAGGAGCCTTGGCCGTGGAGGAACATGAGGGAGAGGAGGCTGCGGGTGGCAGAACCTGAGAGTGCTTGAGTTTCTGGTAGTGCTGAAGCCTGTGGGGGGAGTGGGAGCACCCCGAGGACGGGTATGTGCATGTGTGTGGTGAGGGAGAGACATTTAAACGTTGTAGGAATGAAGGATAAATTTAAAATCCATCAAGCAGAGTTGAGACAGAATGACAATGTGAAGAGCATGAATCACTCTTTCTAGGGACCCACCCAACTGTTTGCAGATTTTGAAATGTATTTTTCCCTTCTTTTCTCCTCCCTACCAAGCTTATCCTGGACGCTTTACCTTCCTTCCCCTGCTCCTTGGACCCAAGCTTGGTGGCCAAGGTCCTAGACCAGGCTGGATGCTAGAAATAGGGGACAAATGAGGAGGATATTGAATAACCTACTCTCCAGGGAAGTCAGGCTCTCTTCATTGTTAACATCATCAGGCTTTATCACATATGCAGGAAGATCATCCTGGCCTTTTCTTGTCCACCTGTTATCTTAGTGTGATGCAGAGGGGGCTGGGAGGGGTGTCTATTTATTCTGCTTCATGTGGTAGAGACAGTGTGGTCAATATAGTGTGACAAACTGTGAGCTGGGATTTGAAACCCGAGCTGTGACTTTGAGTGGTAGTGTGACCCTGGGCAACTCTCTAGGTCTCTGCACCTCAGCTTCCTCACCTATAAAATGGTATGGCTATACCATGCAGATTCCTGCCCATTATAATATTCTTTGTTTTTGTGACTTTCAGTTCAGACCAGGGGAGGCCGCAGTGGGGTCTGGAGGGTAGCATTCTGGGAAGACGCCTCCTTGGGGGTCTAGCGCAGTCCCCCGTGCATAATGGGCACTCACTAAGCACTGGTTGAGTGATCTGGACACCAAGGCTTCTCTGAGCACGTAGAGCATGTGGCACTGCTTAGTGCCGAGAAGGCGTGTGTGTGTGTGTGTGTGTGTGTGTGTGTGTGTGTGTGTGCCACTTGTGGTTACTAGGGGTGTGGTTTGAAATGTGGGTGGGGAGGAGGCCAGGGATTCAGGGGTTGGGCTCTTGGCAGGAAGGGAGACAGTAAGCAGCTATCTCAAAAAAGGTGGTATCTCAGAAAGGTAAGTTTGGGACGCCTGGGTGGCTCAGTCAGTTAAGCGTCTGCCTTTGGCTCAGGTCATGATCCCAGGGTGCTGGGATCGAGTCCCACATTGGGCTTCTTGCTTGGCAGGGAGCCTGCTTCTCCCTCTGCCTGCCACTTCCCCTACTTGTGCTTGCTCGCTCTCTCTCTCTCTCTGACAAATAAATAAATAAAACCTTAAAAAAAAAAAGTGGTAGGTTCAGGCCCTTTTGCGTCAGAAGGTCTGTCCCCCAAACCTCAGACTTGCCATGAGAACTCCCGGATCCTTCAGTTCCCTAAATCCTCTCTGCACATGCTCTTTCTTTTGTCCATAATCCTCTCCCATTCCTCACATGGAAAGCTCTGTTTAAACCCAGCATAATGGTCATATCTTCCACAAAGCCCTTCCAGCCACCCCCAGATGGGCTCTGGTGCCCCTAATGTGAGCTCATACAGCAACTGGGCCTGCCTCAATCATAGCACCTCATGTTGTGTGGTCAAAATGGATGTTTTTCCTGTTTCTCCCACGAGGAGGATGTGGACTAAATCCAGCTCATCTCAGTGTGCCCAGTGCCTGGCACAGTGCCTGGCACATGGTAAGCCCTCAGTCAGTGTTGACTGAATGAGTATGTCTTTCACATGCAAATCTGGACACATCCTCCTTGGCAGGGAAAGGGAAAGTGAGGCTCAAGGATGCTAGAGAGGCACCTGATTACACACATGCTTCCCAGATCCTGGGCTGGATGCACGCATTAGCAAAGGAGGAAGGAACCTATATATGGGACCCAGTTCTCAAAGACAGGTCGCCTGTGGCTGGTCCTGGGGAGAGAGTGTGAGGATCAGGGCAGCAGGTGGTGGGTGGGATTTCCCCAGAGGAGTTGGGACACTGGGGAATGGATTAGAGAGATTCTTTCACCTTGAATGGGAGAGAACAGGCAGCGAGCTATCTGAGGCTTGGGCCCAAAAAGACAGTCTATGGAGTTCTTCTCTTGGTGTAGCAGTACCCTGAGACATTTATCACATTGCATATAATTATTTCTTTAACCTCTGTCTTCTGCACTAGACTGTGAAGTTCATGGGGCAGAAATCAAGTCTACTTTATTTAACTCTGGATACTCAGCACTTGGCACCCAGCCTGGTCCACAGTGGATGCTCCTGAGTTCAGTGATCATTTGCCGGGTCCCTAGTATGTGCCAGTTTTCTAGGCCAGGCCTGGGGCGTAGCACTGGGTCAGCCGGAAACTTTGATGTCATTAACCTCTTTCTTTTCTCTATTTCCTTCACGCCCACCCCTCCCCGCCTCCCGCCTCTCCCCTCCTTAACCCCCCCCCCCCCCCCCCCCGCAGAGCAATGTTCTGGGATGGTGCCCGAGATGCGTGGACCGAGCCCAGGCCGCAGGCTGCCCGAACCCGCCCCCTACCCTGCCGCGGACGGGAGCCCTGAGCCCTGGGCCGCAGGCCGCCGCCGCCACGTCCTGGCCCTGCCTGAGGAGGAGGCATGGCGGCCCCAGCAGTGCTCCCTGCTCGAGGCCGATGCCTCGGACGAAGTGGGCATGCTGCCGGCCTCCCCGCGCGCAGCCGCCACCGGCTTCGACAACTTCTTCCCGGTGCACGAGGGCGAGGGCCCAGGCTGGGAGGGCGGTGCGGCCCTGGAGGCTGGCTCCAGCCCCTTTCTCCCGGTGAGCCCCGAGGTGATGAAGCGGCGGCGCGGGGGCCTCATCGAGCAGCGCGACATCATCAAGGCCCACGAGGCGCACAAGATGCAGAGCACACCGCAGGCCCGGCGCAAGGAGTGGGAGTGAGTTTGGGGAGGTGGGAGTGAGGACACGCGGGGGTGGGGGGAAGCCCAGTGCAGCAGCGGGGAGGATGGGGTGGGTGTGGGAAAGGGTGGGCCCCGGGAGTCGGGTGCGTTTGTCACTGCTGTTGCTAAAGAGGGTTTTGACCCATCGAGTGAGGTCAGCCGGCTGCACGCAACCTCACTGAGGTCTACAACTGTCGGCTGGGGGCCGTCAGGCTTGCCCTCCAAAGCATGCCTCGTTTGCTAAGATCTGGAGAAAGAACTAGGGTCTGTTTCACACTCTGAGCTTCCCTGAAAAGAGGAGCTCTATAAAACGATGGAGAAGTCACCGAAACATGAATCATCAATCATCTTTTCTTCTGGAATTGTAGCTAAACTTACTCTTTCTAATGTCATCCTTGGGTGAATGATTACATTTTGAGGCAAGTGGTGGAAGAGATTGTGGCCCCCATGACTTTATCTCTGATCTTTTTGAGTAGAGCAAAAGGATTTATGTTCTGTCTTAGATTGCCTTGAACCCAATTCACGCCTCTTGAGAACTTGGGCTTTATTCTAAGGAGCCCTACGTTAAAGCAAGAGTGTTTCATTTGATTCTCATTTGACACTCCAGGCTTATACCCCACCTAGGGGCTTTGTTTTGTCTTTTGGATGCCAGTGTACATTCTGCAGGTTTACAGGTCTTGTGGTCTGTGTATCTTTAGCTCCTCTTCCTTAGATTGTTGAATTGTTAGATGTTACTAAGTGCAAAAAGACTAATAATAGATGTTTTTTGTTGGTGGTGGTTATGGTAGAATTTACTTATTTGGTTTCAGTGGACATTCTGGGTGGTACAAAGAGGGGTAGATTAGCTGATATCTGGAGGTTTTTCCCTATGGATGTCAGAATGTTTGCTGGTTCATCATTCATTCATTCAGTGGGCCCTGGGATTCAGAAAGGGGTCAGGCATCCAGCACTCAACCTCCTCCTATTGTTCACCTTCAAGTATTGTTAGTCTTTAAAACCCTACATAGCTCTAAGAGCCAGGCAATGTCCTAAGCACCCATGTTAACTTATGTTAATCCTCACCATTACTGTACAGTAGGTACAGTATTTAACCACTGTTAAATATGGCACAGAGAAGTTAGGTGACTTTCCCAAAGTCGCTCCAATAATAACTACATTGTTACTGTGATTTGATGATTTGAACCCTGGCAATCTGGTTCTAGAATCCATGCTTTGAACCACAATGGCACAGTGACTTTCTTTCCAATTCCCACAGTACTTAACTTCTTCCTCAACCACAAGCTGAGATACCATGACAAGAACACTGGCTTGGAGGTTGAGAGATCTGGGTCTAATTCCCAGGGTGACTGACTAGTGGTATGATGTTGAGTAAGTCACCCCATGGCCTCAAAAAATGAAGAGGAGAAAGTGTGAATATCATGCAGCTCTGATAGTTGATATTTCTTTGTATTTAGAAGTACTATATTTCTCTGCACCTCTGTCTTGTTTTCCTGAGTGGATTCTGAACAACTTGAGGGCAGAGACTATCTTACACATTTTTCATGTCACTCAGTGCCTGTCCTTTGACCTAACTCAAGAATTACTATAATACTCATTGAAAAACTAGCTTCACCATGGCTAGCAATGCATGGTAACTCTTATACCTTTCTCTAAGTTAAACTTTTACTAGTTGGGGGATATAAAGGTCTAGTAGCAGCCACCTATTTCGAGTCATGGTGGGGATGGTTGGGAGACTGTGCTTTCACTAGGAAGGGCCATGAGGAGGTGAAATAGGGCAGACACTTCAGTGGCTTGGGGGTGTGTCAACCTTCCTGAGTAGAGGAATTGAGAAGGAGGGGCCAGAGAAGTAGGAGGAAAGCCAGAGAGTGGGGTGTCTGGGTGGCTCAGTTGGTTAAGTGTCTGCCTTCAGCTCAGGTCATGATACCAGAGTTCTGGGATCGAGTCCTGTGCGGGGAGTCTGCTTCTCCGTCTGTCCCTGCCCCCACTCATGCTCTTTCTATCTCAAATAAATAAATAAATAAATAAATAAAATCTTAAAAAAAAAAAAAGGAAAGCCGGAGAGTAAAGGGACAAAGAAGTGAAGAGAGGTGTCTGTTCAGAAGGCAGGAGTCATCTGTGTAGGAGGTTGCTGAGAGGTAAGTTAGGGCTGGAGACAGAATCACTGGTTTCAGCAATATGGAGGTGACCTTAATGGGAGCAGTTTCAGTAGGGTGATGGGGTCAGGGCCCAATTGAAATGGGTTGAAAAGAAAATGAGAGATGTTAGAGACAGAGATGTTGCCCCACTCTCAACCCTGGACACCTTTATACAGGTTGCAGTGATGAGGCTGTGAGTGTTAAGAGGCAAATACCATCATGCCTTTTTTCTTTACCATCCAAAATCCATCCTCATATAGCTCTACATGCCTTAATCTGACCTACTTCCTGCTCTTCGCCAGCTCCCCAAACCCTAATATTGTACTGTCTGGAGCTCATGTTCCATCATGTGAAAAATTCTCTGCATTCTCACACCTTCTCTGGACATTCTCATCACCTCCTTGTTCTAACTGGTACCTGCCTCTCCCCCAAGAACATGGCTTGATTGGCAGCTGCCTCATGTGGTGGCAGCCTTCCCTCCCACACGTCCTCACAATCTTGAGCCTGGAGCTGGGGTAGCTGTCTACTTGCCCCTCATTATTGCTTCCAGACCATGATTCCTCGTGCCTGTCCTAAAAGGCCAGCTTTGGAGCTCATGTCATCATGCAGTAGCACCTGCTACTCCTTCCTGTAGCCATCTACAGACTCCCAGGCCACTCACCTTCATTCCAGAAAGATTTTAGCTCTTGGTTTATTGCCTGTCTCCCATGTCTCCTCTTGCCATCAGTCTTGGTGATTTCCATATCCACTTAAATGACCTTTCCTGGACCCTGGCTTCTTGGATCCTTAACCTCTTCTCCCTGATGATTTTACCTCCATATTTGCTGCCGAGACCTCACTTCTATGGCCTCCCCACACCTTGTAACTGCACTGCTCCATAATCTCAGTTCCAAGCATCCTACTCTCTGACCACCAGCTCTTCTCTGCCCAGTTCACTCCCTCTAGTGCTCAACTCCCAAGATTCTTTAACCTCACTGACATCCACAAGACATATTACTTTTTTGTGGCTCCCCTCTTCAGTCATCTCCTCACTTCTCATCTTATCAAATTAAATTCCCTTGTGAGCACCAAAAATACTTTCCAGAGCAAAATGGTGATGTCACTCTTGAGGTCTCCTCCTACTCTCTCAACCCTTTCTCCTGCCAGCTTCTCAGATAGAGCCAGTCATCAGCCAGGGGCAAGAATGCTGGATGCCTCCCAAGCTGGCTCTAGTCTACTTCATGCTCTATCATCCTTGTTTTCACCCTCACCTTTCTTGCCCCTCTGTTGCTCCATCATACTGGTCTAGCAGGACTCCAGCCCTGCTTAAATCCCACTTGCCACCTATTTGTCCCTTGCACTTGCGCAGCAGAACATTGCTGTGGAAAATCTCACAGCTATGCTTACTGGTTTCACTGTAAATTCGTGATCCCCTCCCTCAAGTTGGTCCTCAGTCTTGCCCAGAAATCCTATGACTTTTCACCTTTCTATTCACCCTCACGTTCTTTTAGAGGTTATTTCACATACTTTACCCTTAATTCTCAAACCCCAGCGTCTCCTGCCAGCCTATTCCTAGCTTATCACCGCAATTGCCTTCCTGCTTCACTGGGAAAAGAGCAGAAGTCAAAGAGGCTTGCAGGAGTTCCAACCACTGCATTAACCACCCACTGCACCTGGACCCCTGTTCTAGGCTGTTCTTCCTGTTTCTGTGGACCGATTACTCATCATGCTCCATGTGGAGGTCTAGATGTAGAGCATGATGAGCCCTTTTGTCTACATTCTCTGTCTCCAGTTCCCTCTGGAACCCATTGAAATCAGGCCTTTATGCCAGTCAAGCAGATGGCTCTGGCATGCTCACACCTGCCTCCATGCTGCTGTGTCCAGTGGGTGGTTCTCTGTGTCCATCTTCCCTGACCTGCTGGCAGCAGCCATACCATTTGTCCACTATCACTCTGTCTTTCTTGGAACTCTTTTCTCACATGGCCTTTATGACTCTAGGTTTTCTTCCTACCTTGCCAGTCTTTCCTCCACCTCTTTTGCTTGTTTCCTCTTCCTTTTTCTAATCCCCAAATACTGGGGGGCCCAGGGATCCATCCTCCACTCTCTCGCCAACACTTACTTGCTGGTGACCTCACCCAGTCCCGGACCTTTAGTGACAGTCACAGACTAGCAACTCTCAAATTTGTATCTCTGGCTAAGATCTCTTCCCTGGTTTTTAGATGTCATCCACTTAATCAGCACCTTTACTTGTATATCCATAGGTATCTCAAGCAAGATCTGTCCAACAGAAAAATACCAATTTTCCTCCAGATCTGCTTTTCCTGCGGTCTTCTCTTTCTCACTAAATGGAACCTATATTCATTCTTTCTTTTGCTGGGGCCAGAAGCATTGGAGTCCTCCTGATTTCTCTCACACTGACACTCAATTCTTGCCAATCCCCATCAGTTTTCCCTTTGAAATGTGTCAGATCATATTTGATCACTTCTGCCACTATCTCCCTAGTCTGAGTCACCTGTGATTTTTATTTTTAATAGAGACTTAAGTGGTAGACACTTATATGGTACTTATTAGATATCCAGAACTCTTCTTTTTTTCCCTAAAGATTTATTTATTTATTTATTTATTTGAGAACGAGTGACAGAGAGAGAGTGCAGGTGGGTGGGTGGGTTGGGACAGAGGGAGAAGGAGAGAGAATTTTAAGCTGACTCTGCACGGAGCGTGGAGCCTGACATGGGGCTCCACCTCATGACCCTCAAATCACGACCTGAGACAAAACCAAGAGTCAGATGCTCAACCAACTGTGCCATCTAGGCGCCCCTACCCAGCACTCTTCTTAATACTTTAATTCATTTAATCCTTATAACAACTGAATAAGACCAGTACTATTATTATCCCCATATTTGCAGTTGAGGCACAGAGAATTTGAGTAACTCATCCAAGGGGATTACTGCAGCCACTCTTAACTAACTAGCCTCCCCGCTAGGGTCTTTTTCGGTCTTTTTCCCCCACCAAAGCTGATTCTTCTTTGCCTTTTTTTTTTTTTTTTTTCCCCTTAAGATCTACAAAGGCATTGGAGGGATACTACATGGAGTTTCCATTAGAGAGTCTTCAGACATTTATCACATCAGTCCTCTGCTCAAGCCCTCTAGTGGCTCATGTCCCACAGAACAAAGTCCTTCACATGGTCTTTAAGGCCGTACATGATCTCCTTCCTCCACCCCTTGGACCTCTCCCCCGGCCCCCCAGACATGCACAGGCATTTTTGGCTACATCTCTTAATCTCTTCCCCACTCATCTGCTCGGTCCACGCTGGTCCCACGCTATTCCTTGACTATGCTCAGATCATTGCCACCTCAGGGAACTTTGCTTTTGCTCTTCCCTCTACCTGGAATGCTCTTTCCCCACAGACTTGCATGACTCCCACTCACTTCATTTAGGTCTCTGCTCAGAGAGACCTTTCTTATCACCCCCTGTAGTATAGCATTCCCCCGTTGTCACTCTCTTTCTCTCTTTATTTTGCCTTTTTTTTAATCACAGCCCTTCCTGTTATTATACATGCACTCAGGCGCATAAAGACACACACACACATACACACACTATATATAGATGTAGGTAGATATCTACATAGACATATAGATATCTGTCTCCCTCCACTGAAGTGTCAACTTCTTGAATGGAGGGACTTTGTCTTATCTTGAGAGTATAGGACAATGCCCTGTATGTAGTTGGCTCACAATAAGTCTTAGTTGAATGAATGATGAAGTAAATGCACTGAGGGGAATTGGTACCCATTCTAGTCTGCTAGCTTCCGGGGAAAGAGGTAGCTCCATTCCCTGGGTTAGCCGTGTGGTTCTGCAGGTTGCTGACTGCTCAAGACCCTCCAGTTGAACAATCAGCAGAGGAATTGGGGAGTCTGTCCTCTGCCCTCCTTCTGCTTAGGATCCTGTGTCTACTTAGTGCACCTTGGAGAGATGGAGCCTTCTCCTCTCTATCTCCAGCCTTCTGGCTTCTCCTGACTGACATTCTAGAGACAGGATCCTCCTGACACTAAGACAGGGGCAGCCTGGTCCTTTCTCAAGAATGAATTTGCTACAGTAGGAAGTCAGGTAGGGTTCTCTGCCTGGCAGCCCTGCCAGCTTCTTGCTCCTCCCTCAGCTGCAGCCCCTCCCAAGGCCCTGTCCACCACCCACACAGCTGACAACCTATGGCACACATACCAAATTTACAAATCCTGCCTTCTTGGCACTGACTCAGGATTCTAGTGATGCACGAAGCCGGCTGGAAGCCAGCCTGGGAGGTTTCCAGAATTTTTTGCCTTTGGCTGTGTGAGCCAAATGTGGTAGGGGAAGGAGTTGAGAGGGTAGGAGGAGGCCTCAAGTAAAGGGTCTTTGTTTTCCGGTGGACAGAGTATAGGGATTTGGATGAAACAGAATTTCTTGTGCAGAATTCCATTTTCCAAAGAACCTACTAAAAAAGGTTTCCACAGGCCATTGTGTAAGGGCTATGAGGACCTTTTGGGTAATACAAACTATTCCTCATGGACTGAGTTTTGTAGCTCTACAAAGGCATGAAACCATGTTTTACTCATATTTTAATAGAATTCCCTCCAGCTTACCAAATGTTTTCATGTATACTGTCTCATCTGACCCTCACAAGGACCCCGTGGACTAGCTATTATTATTATTTTTTCTTAAGAGAGAGAATGAGAGAGAGAGTTGGGGGGTGGGGCAGAGGGAGAAGGAGAGAGAGAATCTTAAGCAGGCTTCACACTCACTGTGGAGTCTGATAAGGAGCTTGATCTTGCAACCCTGAGATCATGACCTGAGCCAAAATCAAGAGTCAGACACTTTACTGACTGAGCCACCCAGATGCTCCTGGACTAGCTGTTATTATTCCTAATTTACAGAGGAGAAAAATGAGCCCAAAAGTCAGAGGTGGTGCTAGGTCAAAAAACCCATGTTTTAATAATGACCGTTACCATTTATTGACACTGGCTATGTGCTAGGTGCTTTGCATGTATTATTTATTCTAATGAAAATCATAGGTACTATTATAAAGAGTAGAAACATTTCATATGGGACTATTATTGCATATGGATTTGGAAGAAAGGAAATTATGTATAACTTTAAAGTCTGCGTAGGTTGGTACAACATACTCTAAAAAGAGGGAAGCAGTATTTCCATAATCATAGTACTTATCACACTATATTCTAATTGCCTGTTTACATGTCCATATCCCCCACTAGACTGTATACCACAGAAGTCTTATCTGTTCCCCATGGGTCCCCATTACTTGGTGCAGTGTCCGGCACACAAGAGACACTTAATAGATATTTGCAAAATAAAAAAAAAATCATAATTTTATACCCCAGAAAGCTCAGGCTTGCCCAGTATCACATAGCTAGTGAGGATTCAACCCAGGCCCTCTGACTTCAATGCCTAGCTTGTTCCACCGAGGCCTTCTGCCCATATGAGCATCCACCTGCATTCATTACACAGTGGTAGACAAGTGACAGGAACCCAGTCATAATATTTAGGGTTGATTCTTGCCATGCTACTTATAAACTGTGGGACCTGGGGCAGGCTGTAACTTCTCTGCATTTTTAGAGTGAAGATGAGCCTAATACCTTGCACGTCTGTTGTGAATTTGGACCATGTTTACTAGATCACGTATGCTCATGTGGGTCCTCAAAATGTTGGTGAGCCTTGGGTTACTCCTGGACTCTACTCTGCCTACACAATCTCCCTGGGTAACCTCAGCCAGGCCCACAGATCAGCAGATGATTCCCAAATTTGGTTCCTAAGAACCTTTGACTCTTGTAGCCAAATGGGAAGCTGGCATCTCCACATTGTGGTCTAACCAGCATCTAAAACTTAACATGGCTAAAGCAAAACTCTTGATCCTCTCCTGACCCAGCGCAGCCCCGCATCTCAGTAGGCAGCACCACATCAACCCTGTTGCTCAAGCCAAAGACTTCTATTGTCCTTTATTACTCCCTTTCCCATTTCTTCTGCTTCCAGTCAGTTGGCAAGCCCTGTCAACACATCTCCCAAACACGTTCCAAGTCTGAACACTTCTGCGTCCCTGGTGCTAACAATCTTCCAAGCCGTTGTCACTTGGCCTCCTAATTTCCATGGCCTCCTAATTGGCCTCTCTCCTTATGTCTTTGTTTTTCTGTATTCAGGAGTGTGGCTGTTCATATGAGAGACAGCGGTGTTTAAAAAGATATAAACCAAATCATGCTTCTGTGATGTAACTTCCCTTTGCACTCAGAGTAAAATCTGAGCCCCTATCCCTGGTTTGTAAAGCCTTGAAGCACCTGGTCGTGGGTAGCTCATGACCTCATCTGTACAACTGCTCCCTTGCTCCCTGCAGTCCTGCCCACTTTCAGGCCAGGCCGACGCCTGCTATGTTTCTGCCTGTCCCTCTGCCTAGAACGTTCTTTCTCCAGATTTTTGAAAGGTTGGTCCATTCTTGTCATTTAGACCTCAGCTTAAGTGATGCCTTCTCAGAGAGGTTAGTCGTCACCATATAGTCTAAAATAGACATCTGGTAAATCTGGCTCCCATCACCCTGGGCTGCTGACTGCCTCCACTCCCGCCCCCAACAAGAGAAAAAGTAACACACTGCATGGTTCACTTCATAGACTCAGTGCTGGGAGCAATGCCTGACATCTAGTCTCTCAGTGACTGGTTGTCAGTGAATGAATGAGTGAATGAATGCCCAAGGGATAGTTGGTGTGGCAATGATTCTGATCTGGATGGTTACTTAGCCTCTGACAACACCGGACATATTGTCGGGTCTAGTCGAGGGAGCTGGGGACACCAGGGGCTCTGGATCTAGGCCAGGTCAGCCCCTGCGGTGGGGAGCCTCATGGGCTGAGAAAACCCAGGTTGGTTAGGTTGCAGGTTGTTCGGTCCTGTCTTCCCTCACACCTCTGATCACCCCCGAACCGTGTGTTATTTACCTCCGTATTCGACCTTGTTTTCCTCCCTTGCTAGATTGTGGATGAGGACGGTCACCTTTCTGACATGTGATGAACACCTAGAATACTTAGTCCAGGGTTTGGTTGTTTTGCCCCCTCGTGTCTGATTCCTCACCTTCAGGAGCCCCCCACTCGCTATCTACAGCAGGGCGTGCAAGGCTCGCTAATGCCTGTTGGTGCAGAGGCTACAGCCAGGGCTGAGGTCAGCTGTGTACATCAGCGGACCCCCTGGGCGATGAAATGAGGACCTGCACGGCGCCTGACACGGGGCCCAGAGTCAGGGCACAGCAGCCGCTCTTGCTATGATTGGCATTATTACTATTATGCCCACCACCATCACCGTTGTCTAGCCCAGGTGCCTCATTTACAGCTGAGGGGGTGAGGGCCCTCAGGGCCGAGTGACTGCTGGTGCTGGCAACGAGCCATTCTGATGGCGGGGTCAGCAGGCCGCTGTGAGGGACTGGCTCCGGGGAGCCGGCCCTGCGAGCCCCACCCGCTTCTCGCCTGTGTCCCAACCGCCCTGCTGACCAGGAGGGCTGGTACCACCACAGTCTCGGGTGTCCTACCACAGTCTCACCAGCTTCCATGCCACGCCCAAGGTCACACACCAGTTCCCCCAGGAAACAAATGTCCCAACCTTGAAACTTTCCCCTTGGATTTTAAAAGCCGGTGGGCCAGTTTTTCTCTGAGCCTCCTGAAAGGCAGCTAACCCCAGGCAGATCTAGTCGCAGTGACTGGGGACATCATTCCACATGCTGCCACTTGCTGGTAAAAGCAGGCAGCGCTTGGTTTACTGGGGTGCTAGTGTCTATAGCAATGTCATTGCCAGAAAGGCACATGGGCAGAGTTTGTTCAGTTAAATAGAAAGGTCCTGCTGACTGATCTGGTGTTTTAATACAATTTAAATTTGTATGCTCTTAGGAGGCACAGGGGTTCTTGAGGTCTCCGCAGTCCCCTCCACCCCCCACTGCCTTAGACGGGGCTAATTCACCTATCAGCTGTGCTCATCCTGGCCCTGAGGGTGCCTGAGTTTGTAGCCCGGCTGAATCTCACCCCTGCGCTCAGAGATGAGGCATTTCAGGCTGGTCGGGTTGTAGTATAACAGACTTGCTGAACCAGAACATATGCCAATGGAATACAGAAATCACGCGATTTCAACACACTGTGCTTTCACTAGCCAACAACACGTATGAACACCACAAGCCAAGTAGGGACCTGTAGCATATGCCCTGCCTGTCTGGAATTCTGAGCAGAACAAGAAGCCACCGAGAAGCCAGAGAGCTGGGCTCCTCCTGGGAATTGACACAATTTGGGTGACTCCGTAGAGATTTAAGATGGGCCCTTTGGGGAAACGTCAACACATATCCTTGAAAAAAAATTTTTTTTTTCGGTCTGTCCTCCAGAGATTTGAAAACGAGTGTCTCTTTCTAGGTCCGGTCTCTAGTGACTTCTTTTTCCTACATTTTCCTCCTGCAGTTCTCTCAACACTTCCTTTAGAGAACAGGCTATGGAGATATGCAGGGTGGTGAGCCGGAGCAGTGGGGTTCCTTTGAGGGTGCCCAGCCCCTCACTCAGTGCCTGGTGATGCCCACGTCTCAAAGGGAACGAAGACAGCTTCTCTGCTCCTTCACCGAAGCCACTGGACGCCCTTTCACCTTCTCCAGAGTGTGGGGCCAGGAGCTCGGGCTTAGTGGGGGCAAATGTTCCTCTGCTGTTCTGGCTCTTCCCTTCCAGGCCAAGCCAGGAAGGAGGCGCCAAGGGAGAAGGGTTGTGACTCTGTAGCTCTCAGTCCCGATGGGCCCCAGGGGTCCATTTGATGCCTGTGTTTCTCTGTCCAGCCCCATCAGAGTCTTGTTCCTGTTTTTTGGGGGGGTGCAGGTGAGCCAGTCTCCCCTACGCTACCCCAAACTCGGCCATCTCCACTGTGTTGGCATGGGCCGTGCCTGAATATCTTCAAAAGGAGACTCTTCAACCTCCTGCACTATCCACATCTGAACACCTGAGTCACCCTTTGGAAGAAAATGGGAAAAACAATGCCCTCTAGTGCCAGCGGCACAATTTGTCACACTTCCTCATTCTTGAGATACTTTTCCCTGTTTTATGATGCCCCCGAGTGGTCACTCCTGTGTACTGCAGCCACCGTCTCTTAATTGGAAGAGTCCTGGAATGCTGGGCCTGGCAGGGGCTGGAGCAGCCTGGGGGGTCACCCGTCACGTCGGAGGGAAGGACAAGGAAGCCTGAAGGCAGAAGGGCCTTGCAGAGCAGGGTGAGAGCCCCAAGGACTCGGGTTTCAGTCCAAAGCTACCATCTCCCTTACCTTCCTGCACGGCCTTTCCTTTCAAGCAGAGCTCACCTGGATGCATAGCCGCAGATGAGTCAAGGGTGTTTTTCTCTTGGATGTGATGGGATGGATGAAGACACTTGTAGAAAAGGAAATACTGAGGGCTGAAGAGTTGAAGTGTGATCATGCTCACATGCACGCGTGCATGCGTGCACACACACCCACACCCACACCATACTACAGTATTCCAGGCACTGCGATAAACAAGACGTTTAGAAACGTCGTGTCACCTAATTTCACATTTATTTAACGTTCAGGTGAGAAAGCAGAGGCCCACAGAACGAAGTGCATTGCCCTGGGCCAAGTGCGGGTCTGTCTGACCTTTAGACACTGCTGTTTCCAGTGGCCACACCTGCTCTCCGTCCAAGGACTGCTGCATAGCGTGCTTCTACCCCACAGCCCCCTCTTCCTCCTCCGCTCTGCTCTTGGCCCCTCTCACCACCTCTCTCTTCCTCTTTCGCTCTCCAAAACCCAGAGTGAAGGAGGAATGGTAAACGCAGAGTTGGAGCCCTCTTCTGCGTCTCTTCCTTCCCTCCGCCTCTCACCTGGGAACCTCTGTGCAGACTCGCTCAGTGCTTGCATCCCACCACCTCACCGCACTGCTCCTGTCAGAATGTAGCCCCGTTACCTCCTGATCTCAGGGATGGGACATTCACATCCCTTCTGAAATCTGTGAAGAAAACAGGGAGGAGTCAGGTAAATTCCCTCACTGTTCTTGGAGTGGAGAAATAATACACAGAAAGGCTTCCTCAGGGACCATGCTCTTCAGGGCAGGGCAGTGCTGGCCTGACATCCCTGGTTTGGGGACACCAGTTTCTAGTCCATCTTCATCCCCCTCCCCCGGCATCTTAAACTGTCCCCAGCTGTCATCCTCTCTCCTCATTCCTGTGCTTTAGCTGGGTAAATTTTGTCCCTCTCTTTCTGGCAAGAAAACGGAGTCAGAGTACACACGTAGGTCTGCATGTTGCATTTGTTATTTTGCTTTTTAAAAATTAACACTATATCATGGGCATCTTCCTTGGCAGTTTCTAGGAAGATGTCCATAAAGTCTCTGTAATGCTGCATAGTATTCCCTAGCATGGGAGTCTCTGGTCGCTTGGCCATTAGGAGCAGCGCTGCAGTGACCCTCTCTGTTGGTGCCTTTAGGATGTGCATTTTCCTTTCTGCAGCAGAGAGGGCCAGAAGCCAGTCTGTGGAGGAGGTTTCTCACACTGCCGCCCGTGCCCCTTGAGGACTGATGCTTCTCCCCAACAGCCCTCCGCCCGTCTCAACTTCAAATTGAAATGTGAACTTTTGCAGTCTGTGTTATCTCTCTGGCCCCACTGGAGAGGCCCCATGAATTAATAATAGGCCAGCAGGAAACAGAGAGATGGAGTCATTAATAGTCTGTGTGCCCAACCTCTCGTCGTTGCTAATTAGCACGCCTACAGCTTTGGTTTTATCCAGAGCCAGAGCAATACTTTGGGGAGGCTTGTGGCTCAGCTTGTGGCATCCGGCGCAGAGGGGGGACCCTGGAACCTTCTTGGGTGGGGTGGGGGTGACCTTGCAAGAGGCTTGCTGAATTCAGAAGTTCCTTCAGGGAACCCTGTGTGCCTCCTGGTGGTGGGAGGAGACAGGCATGGGGGGGGGGGGTTAGTGTCCAGGTGGTGCTGGCTGGTGGGTGCTGTTCTCAGGGCCCCTGTGGCAGGTTTGTGACTCTGGTTCTGCTAATGGCGAGTGACAATTGCTGAGCTCTGTTGGGTTTAGTTGTCTTACGGCGGAGCCCTGCCTCCAAACCATAGGCTCCCTCGAGGGAGAGGAGGCCCAGAAATATGCTTCGGCATAAATACCATTCTAAGCCTCCAGCCCTGTCCTCTTTCACAACACGTATACCCCCAGTGGTCTAACCTTAAATCCGGCCCTGGCACAGTGCCAGGCTCTTACAGGGTTGCTTAGAGAATGTTTCTGTGAATGAAACTGCCACCAAGGAGCTATGTGACCCGGGCCAAGGCCGTTCACCTCTCTGGCTGTTTGTAATATGGCTTATGGGTAGCCCCCATTTGCTGTCTGAGGCAGTGTGGCCCCATGGTTCAGAGCACAGATTTTAGGGCAGACTGCCTGTTTTTAATCCTGGCTCTAGCACCTAGAAGCTGGGTGGCCTTGGGTAGGTCACTTCACCTCTCTGGGCTTCTGTTCCTTCATCCCTTTAATGTAGAGCTAATTTCAGTTTGATACTAAGGTGAACTCCAATCTGATGAAAATAAGATTTGTTTGACAGATGGACTCCAGATGAAATGTTTTAGGCCACGTGGCCAGGACTTAGCCCTCTTCTTTCCCAATGCCCCCCACTCCCCATCTTCCCCAGCAGACCTCTGGCTGGGATGCAGGCCTGGTCTCTTCCTCCGCTTGGCACTGCTTGCTGAGCGTCAGGCTCAGTCAGGCCCATCCTCTAGTTTTCCACTCCAGGACCCTGCCCTCCCACTTTACTCTAGGGCCTCTGCTTCCATGCTGCTGCAGGGAGGCTGACCCTGCTTGTTGTGGACGGGGTTCCAGGAGGCAGGCTCCGAGATGTGGATTAATGTGCAGGGGCTTATGGGGGCAACGTCTTGGGATCCACACCTGGGAAAGGAAGGGAAGGATGCAGGACTAGGTGGAAAGAGAAGTCAGGCTGTGATGTGTCTCAACAAAGGCCTCAGGTGGCCTCATGGGGTAGGTGGGGGCTCTTACAGAGTTTCCCTGAGTTGGGGCAGAGAGGCCAGGCTTTTCTGTTCCCCCACTGAGCAGTTATTGGACGAAGACTGCCTCAGGAAGGTGCCATGACCTTGGTCCAGGTAGCCAGCTTTAGCTAAGGCAGTTCCTGAGGTGGGCCGACAGCCCCGGGGGGTTGGACCGGCAGTCCTCCAGGGAGGCGGGGGCACATCACAGCATCCACTGAGGTGCTTTAAGGGCTGCTGGCCTGGAAGCTTCTGCACCACATAGAGGGATGGCTTTGTGGCCTACCATGAGCAGAGGCACAGGGGCTGGCCAGAACCTTCTGGAACACCAGCCAGGCCCTGCTGTCCCGACGGCGCGCTTCTGTTGTGAGCACATGCCTCTTTGCTCTGACCTCTCTGCACACGTGGGGATGGTTGGACTCTCTCAATGGACTGTCCCAGGCTTTTCTCGCTTTGCCGCCGACACTCATCTGCCCCAGCATCCATGCTTGGCTGTGTGTCTCAGGCTCCTCTCAGATGTTTCTGGCAGCAGAGCTTTGTAGAAGCTGAAAGTCTCTGGAATTAGGTAGACCTGATCTGTTGCTCAATAGCCTCACGTGTCTCTTAATCTTTACGGGATTGAGGACAACAACATCTCAGGGTTGTTTTTGTCTGTGTATTTACTTTTACTGATGAGTCTCATATGTTCTTAGGCTCTTGTGATGTGTTTAATATCATTTTCACTAGTGTTTATTAGGAGTCTTGGTCTTCGTTCATTTGGGCTGCTATAACAAAGTACCGCAAACCGGGTGGCTTACAAACAACAGAAATTTATTCCTCACAGTTCTGGAGGCTGGAAGTCTGAGATCAGGGTGCCGGCTTGGCTCTTCTGTTGCAGACGGCTGACTTCTTGCTGTGTCCTCCCTCAGAGGGCAGATAGAGAGTGAGCTCTCTGGCCTCTCCTTATAAGGGCACCAGAACCATTCATGGAGGCTCCACCCTCAAGACCTAATTATCTCCCAAACTCTTCACCAAATACCGTCCTGTTAGGATTAGGATTTCAACCTGGGAATTTCGGGGAGACACAAGATATTTAGTCTACTGCATTCTCTTTGTCCTGCTTTCTCCCCTCGCTGTGGCTGGGAAGCAGAACAGCTGTTGACGCAGTTAGCCACCAGTGACCCCAGCTCCCTCCCTTCCCACTTGGCTTTAAAAAATATGGGGCTCTAGATTCCAACTCTGAGAGATTCACATCAGGTTCTCCTGGTTGGAGTCTCGGTATTGATAGTTACATGTACGTATGTATAAGTTCTGATAAATAGACCTCTGTAGTTCCTCATGTGATTCTAAGGTGCAGTCAGGGTTGAGAATTATTGCTTGTTATCTGTGGCTACAGGGTGGGCAGGCATCTTTGCCCAGCCTTTGTCAGGAGTGAGTGCCACTGTTGTCTTTCCTGGGATACAGTAGATTGTCCGAGACTTATCTCCTGGTGACTTCCACAAATTCTTTCCTCGGACCAGGCTGTTTGTCTGGGTCTTCTAGAAGGTAATTAGGACTTCTCTGAGAGGTTCTGGATTCTGTACCTATAAACTAAGGGGGCGGAGCTCACTAGATGATGACTTACATCCCTTAGACTGAGTCTTGGGCTTAATGGGGGTGCAGGGGTCTTACTGGATTTGAGTCCTGTTTGGATCCAGCAATTCTGAGTTAGTTGTCTGATCTTGGGTAAACTACTGAGCCTTCTTGAACTTCATTTTCCTCATCTGTAGGAAAATATGTGCCTAAGAGTAATAACATTACATTTCTAGAACACTGTGTAGTTGACAAAGCACGTTCACTACCTCATGTAATTTGAGCGCCTAATGACCTGGTGAGTTGTTACGGATGAAAGAAAAGGCTCAGGGAGATTAAATATCTTAGCCAAGATCACACAGCTAGAGGTAGGATTGAACCCACATTTTCATTTCCCTTACAACTATGCTGAGGATGGACCTTGCAATTCCATATGACTATAAATAAGTAAAATCCAGATAGTTCAGGGACTAAGAGACTGTTACAAAGTCTACTTAACACTCTTCTTTCTGTAGGTTCGACAATTATTAGTTATCCCTGGAACTGTTGTGACCTCGTCAGGGTTATGGGCTCCTCCAGGTTCCCAGGAGATCTGTGGAACTCTCCTCACCCCGGAAACACACACTCATACATATACAACCATCATGAGCAATTTTGCCCTTAATTCATTTTATTAATATATTTTACATACATGAAATAGAAAAATGATACACTAAAGAATGATGCTTCTCACTCAATTTTTTTTATGTAGAAATACATGCCCACTTGTTAAAAAAAATTAAATCATGTAAGTAAAACAAAAGATATATTTAAGCTTTCAACAGAAGATTGTTTACATTTGCTTTGAATAAGGAGCAGAAATTGTGGAGTGATTTTGGATGTGACAGGGTATATATCATTTTTGCTCTCTAGCTGCTTTTGACTTGGTTTTGATGGCGAGCAGATATTGACCCTGATGCTCAGAGGTACGTAATCACATCATTTTGAAGACATCCTGACTCTTAAAGTTTCCAAAAGGGGCTCCCCAAATAGGAATTCTTTTGAGAGGGCATTGACATGTTCCAAACCAGTGGAATCCCCCCACAGGGATTGACTGAGTGGCTAGAACTGGGAGTTTCAGATAGCTGTAAGTTGAAGAAAACTGGCAGAGGTAATCCCTTTGTGACTTTCTTCCAGAATCTGACAGAAATACCCATGACCCTAGGTGCTTGATGTTACTTGACAGAAGCATAGCTTCCATCCCCGCCCCCCCCGCCCCGCCCCTGCACCCAGCCACAAAGCAGCTCATTCGTTTCCAGGGCACGAGTCTTCAGGGGGGTCTCTGTGGCTGCATTTGTCCTCTCTTGTTTGGCAGTCTGTAGGATTTGTCAGGATGAGGTTTTTGCCTAGGGCACCTGAGATTTGGCAATGTTCTGCTTTTTAAAATAGAGTGTTCTCATAAAATCATTTCATAACTGTGACAGACTTGTGTAAGATATATTTGTGGCCTGCTGTTTTAGAAATTGAGTTTGACTTTTGAGTACAGTGACCTGAAGAACAAAATGGGGTCCTATTTTTCTCATTCCAGTACGTCTGCGGGAGGCAGGCTGGGGCTGGTGAGGCAGTTCTGTGATGTCATCAGGGTCTTTCCACCCAGCTGTCTTTAGTGTGGGCTTGTTGCCTCAGGGTCCCAAGCAGGAGATTTGTGTCCAGTGCTGTGGGAAATATGAGAAGAAAGAAAAGGAAGGGCAAAAGGAAACATGATATTGGAGTCAGCCCCTTCCTGAAGAACTTTCCTTGCAGCCTCTACCTAGTAACTTCTGATTATATCTCCTTAGTCTGATCTGTATCACATGACTTCCTTTAGATGAAAAGGGGGATGGGAAGTGTAGTTTCATTAGTGGAGGACCTAGCTGTTCCTTATAGAATCAGGTTTCTTTTGGGAAGAAAGGAGTAAAAGGCTATTGGGTAGGCAATTCTCAGCTATAAGAACCTTGCAAAGCAAGAAACAGTGCAGCATTGCCTCTTCATGTTTGGCAATAAAAGTAAAATCAAAACATATGTAAGCCTTGCCTTATTGTGATTTTCTAACTTAAGCTAGATCTGGTGTATACAAAGATTATGTCCCCACACAAAATGGCAGGATCTAGTTTAATTTTTATCAGTGGAAAACTCTTCCAGACCTCATTCCATGGTGATGGGTTGGACTGGACTCTACATGATGGTCTATAGAACGTCCCACACCACACTATATTTGCTTGGGTTGAAGCAATACATGAATGAAAGCATTTTGAGAATGTTTTCACAAAGACAGTTTTCTAAGTAACAGGAAGAACATTGGGGAAAAAAAAATCCTTAGTTGTTCCAAGTTTCCCAAACATCAGATGACAATAACCTCAATTGTCTATAGAAATGAAGTACACCGTTTCTATGTCCCTGGAATCAAACATGTGATATGTAGATTGGGTCAAGAGGCAAGAGGATTGGATTGGGTGGTAAGAACTGTGAGAATTGGTCTCATCTCTTTCACTAACTAGCTGTGTGGAGTTCATTAAATAGCTCTAGCCACTCACTCACTGTAGCTTCAAGTTGGTCATCTTTATTTATTTTTTACATTTTTTTTATTATGTTAATCACCATATATTACATGATTAGTTTTTGATGTAGTGTTCCATGATTCATTGTTTGCGTATAACACCCAGTGCTCCATGCAGAACGTGCCCCCTTTAATACCCATCACCAGGCTAACCCATCCCCCCACCCCCCTCCCCTCTAGAACCCTCAGTTTGTTTCTCAGAGTCCATAGTCTCTTATGTTTCGTCTCCCCCTCCAATTTACCCCCCTTCATTCTTCCCTTCCTGCTATCTTCTTCTTTTTTTTTTTTTTTTAACATATAATGTATTATTTGTTTCAGAGGTACAGGTCTGTGATTCAACAGTCTCACACAATTCACAGTGCTCACCATAGCACATACCCTCCCCAGGAACTATCACCCAGCCACCCCATCCCTCCCACCCCCCCACCACTCCAGCAACCCTCAGTTTGTTTCCTGAGATTAAGAATTCCTCATATCAGTGAGGTCATATGATACATGTCTTTCTCTGATTGACTTATTTCGCTCAGCATAATACCCTCCAGTTCCATCCACGTTGTTGCAAATGGCAAGATCTCATTCCTTTTGAAAGCTGCATAATATTCCCTTGTGTATATATACCACATCTTCTTTATCCATTCATCTGTCAATGGACATCTTGACTCTTTCCACAGTTTGGCTATTGTGGACATTGCTGCTATAAACATTGGGGTGCGCATACCCCTTCAGATCCCTACATTTGTATCTTTGGGGTAAATACCCAGTAGTGCAATTGCTGGGTCATAGGGTAGCTCTATTTTCAACTTTTTGAGGAACATCCATACTGTTTTCCAGAGTGGTTGCACCAGCTTGCATTCCCACCAACAGTGTAGGAGGGTTCCCCTTTCTCCGCATCCCCACCAACATCTGTTGTTTCCTGACTTGTTAATTGTAGGCATTCTGATTGGTGTGAGGTGGTATCTCATTGAGGTTTTGATTTGGATTTCCCTGATACCGAGCGATGTTGAGCACTTTTTCATGTGTCTGTTGGCCATTTGGATATCTTTGGAAAAATGTCTGTTCATGTCTTCTGCCCATTTCTTGATTGGATCATTTGTTCTTTGGGTGTTGAGTTTAAGAAGTTCTTTATAGATTTTGGATACTAGCCCTTTATCTGATATGTCATTTGCAAATATCTTCTCCCATTCTGTCGTTTGTCTTTTGGTTTTGTTGACTGTTTCTTTTGCACAGCGATTAGTTTTTTCCCTTGATGAAGTCCCAATAGTTCATTTTCACCCCTGCTTCCCTTGCCTTTGGCAGTGTTTCTAGGAAGAAGTTGCTGTGGCTGGGGTCAAAGAGGTTGCTGCCTGTGTTCTCCTTTAAGATTTTGATGGACTCCTGTCTAACATTTAGGTCTTTCAACCATTTTGAGTCCATTTTTGTGTGTGGTGTAAGGAAATGGTCCAGTTTCATTCTTCTGCATGTGGCTGTCCAATTTTCCCAAAACCATTTGTTGAAGAGACTGTCTTTTTTCCATTGGACATTCTTTCCTGCTCTGTTGAAGATGAGTTGACCATAGAGTTGAGGGTCCATTTCTGGGCTCTCTGTTCTGTTCCATTGATCTATGTGTCTGTTTTTGTGCCAGTACCATAGTGTCTTGATGATTACAGCTTTGTAATAGAGCTTGAAGTCCAGAATTGTGATGCCGCCAGCTTTGCTTTTCTTTTTCAACATTCCTCCAGCTATTCGGAGTCTTTTCTGGTTCGATACAAATTTTAGGACTATTTGTTCCATTTCTTTGAAAAAAGTGGATGGTATTTTGACGGGGATTGCATTCAATGTGTAGATTGCTCTAGGTAACGTTGACATCGTCACAATATTTGTTCTTTCAATCCATGTGCATGGAAATTTTACCATTTCTTTGTGTCTTACACAATTTCTTTCATGAGGATTTTATAGTTTAATGAGTACACATTCTTTGCCCCTTTGGTTAGATTTATTCCTAGGTATCTTATGGTTTTGGGTGCAATTGTAAATGGGATCAACTCCTTAATTTCTCTTTCTTCTGTCTTGTTGTTTGCATATAGGAATACCACTGATTTCTGTGAACTGATTTTATATCCTGACACTTTACTGAATTCCTGTATGAGTTCTAGCAGTTTTGGGGTGGAGTCTTTTGGGTTTCCCACATAAAGTATCATATCATCTGCAAAGAATGAGAGTTTGACTTCTTTGCTGATTCGGATGCCTTTTATTTCTTTTTGTTGTCTGATTGCTCTGGCTAGGACTTCTAGTACTATGTTGAATAGCAGTGGTGATAGTGGACATCCCTGCTGTGTTCCTGACCTTAGGGGGAAAGCTCTCAGCTTTTCCCCATTGAGAATGATACTCGCTGTGGGTTTTTCATAGATGGCTTTTATGATATTGAGGTATGTACTCTCTATCCCTATACTCTGAAGAGTTTTGATCAAGAAAGGATGCTGTACTTTGTCAAATGCTTTTTCTGCATCTACTGAGAGGATCATATGGTTGTTGTTCTTTCTTTTATTAATGTATCACATTGATTGATTTGCAGATGTTGAACCAACCTTGCAGCCCAGGGATAAATCCCACTTGGTCATGGTGAATAATCCTTTTAATGTACTGTTGGATCCTATTGGCTAGTATTTTGGTGAGAATTTTTGCATCCATGTTCATCAAGGATATTGGTCTGTAATTCTCCTTTTTGATGGGGTCTTTGTCTGGTTTTGGGATCAAGGTAATGGTGGCCTCATAAAACGAGTTTGGAAGTTTTCCTTCCATTTCTATTTTTAGGAACAGTTTCAGAAGAATAGGTATTAATTCTTCTTGAAATGTTTGGTAGAATTCCCCTGGGAAGCCATCTGGCCCGGGGCTCTTGTTTGTTGGGGATTTTTGATTACTGCTTCAATTTCCATAGTGGCTATGGGTTTGTTCAGGTTTTGTATTTCTTCCTGGTTCAGTTTTAGTAGTTGATACATCTCTAGGAATGCATCCATTTCTTCCAGATTATCTAATTTGCTGGCATAGAGTTGCTCATAATATGTTCTTATAATTGTTTGTGTTTCTTTGGTGTTAGTTGTGATCTCTCCTCTTTCATTCATGATTTTATTGATTTGGGTCATTTCTCTTTTCTTTTTGATAAGTCTGGCCAGGGTTTTATCAATCTTGTTAATTCTTTCAAAGAACCAGCTCCTAGTTTCGTTGATCTGTTCTACTGTTCTTTTGGTTTCTATTTCATTGATTTCTGCTCTGATCTTTATTATTTCTCTTCTCCTGCTTGGTTTGGGCTTTATTTGCTGTTCTTTTTCCAGCTCCTATAAGTGTAGGGTTAGGTTGTGTATTTGAGACCTTTCTTGTTTCTTGAGAAAGGCTTGTAGTGCTATATACTTTCCTCTTAGGACTGCCTTTGTTGCATCCCAAAGAGTTTGAACAGTTGTGTTTTCATTTTTACTTGTTTCCATGATTTTTTTAAATTCTTCTTTAATTTCCTGGTTGACCATTCATTCTTTAGTAGAATGCTCTTTAGCCTCCATGTATTTGAGTCCTTTCCAACTTTACTCTTGTGATTGAGGTCTAGTTTCAAAGCATTGTGGTCTGAAAATATGCAGGGAATGATTCCAGTCTTTTGGTACGTGTTGAGACCCGATTTGTGACCTAGGATATGATCTATTCTGGAGAATGTTCCATGGGCAGTAGAGAAGAATGTGTATTCTGTTGCTTTGGGATGGAATGTTCTGAGTATATCTGTGAAGTCCATTTGGTCCAGTGTGTCATTTAAAGTCTTTATTTCCTTGTTGATCTTTTGTTTAGATGATCTGTCCATTTCAGTGTCCACTATTATTGTATTGTTGTCGATGTGTTTCTTTGTTTTTGTTATTAATTGGCTTATATGATTGGCTGCTCCCATGTTAGGGGCATATATATTTACAATTGTTAGATCTTCTTGTTGGATAGACCCTTTAAGTAGGATATAGTGTCCTTCCTCATCTCTTAATACAGAGTTTGGTTTAAAATCTAATTTGTCTGATATAAGGATTGCCACCCCAGCTTTCTTTTGGTGTCCATTAGCATGGTAAATAGTTTTTCACCCCCTCACTTTCAATCTGGGGATGTTTTTGGGTCTAAAATGAGTCTCTTGCAGACAGCATATCGATGGGTCTCGTTTTTTTATCCAATCTGATAGCCTGTGTCTTTTGATTGGGGCATTTAGCCCATTTACATTCAGGGTAACTATTGAAAGATATGACTTTAGTGCCATTGTATTAACTGTAAGGTGACTGTTACTGTATATTGTCTGTGTTCCTTTCTGGTCTATGTTGCTTTTATGTTCTTTCTTTGCTTAGAGGACCCCTTTCAATATTTCTTGTAGGCCTGGTTTCGTGTTTGCAAATTCCTTTAGTTTTTGTTTGTCCTGGAAGCTTCTTATCTCTCCTTCTATTTTCAATGACAGCCTAGCTGGATATAGTATTCTTGGCTGCATATATTTTTCTCATTTAACGCTCTGAATGTATCATGCCAGTCCTTTCAGGCCTGCCAGTCCTCTGTGGATAAGTGTGTTGCCAATCTAATGTGTCTACTGTTGTAGGTTACAGATCTCTTGTCTCGAGCTGCTTTCAGGATTTTTTCTTTGTCTCGGAGACTCATAAGTTTTACTATTAGATGTCGGGGTGTTGACCTATTTTTATTGATTTTGAGGGGGGTTCTCTATGCCTCCTGGATTTTGATGACTGTTTCCTTCCCCAAATTAGGGAAGTTCTCTGCTATAATTTGCTCTAGTATACCTTCTGCCCCTCTCTCTCTTTCCTCTTCTTCTGGGATCCCAATTATTCTAATATTGTTTCATCTTATGGTATCACTTATCTCTCGAATTCTGCCCTCATGATCCAGTAGTTGTTTATCTCTCTTTTTTTCAGCTTCTTTATTTTCCATCATTTGGTCTTCTATTTCATGAATTCTCTCTTCTACCTCATTTATCCTAGCAGTTAGAGCCTCCATTTTTGACTGCACCTCATTAATAGCCCTTTTGATTTCGACTTGGTTAGATTTTAGTTCTTTTATTTCTACAGAAAGGGTTTCTCTAATATCTTCCATGCTTTTTTCAAGCCCAGCTTGTATCTTTAAAATCATCATTCTGAACTCTAGTTCCGACACCTTACTAATGCCTGTATTGATTAGGTCCCTGGCGGTCAGTACTGCCTTTCGTTCTTTTTTTTGAGTTGATATTTTCTGTCTTGTCATTTTGTCCAGAGGAGAATAGATGAATGAGAGAACAAAATGCTAACAGAGTAACAACATCCCCAGAAAATATACACTAAAGAAATCAGAAATGACCCGAAACCTGGGGAAAAGAAAGGGAAAGAAAGAAAAAAGAAAAAGAAAAAGATAAAAACAAACAAAAACAAAAACAAAAAAAACAACATGATCAAATATGATCAGGCTGGTGCATAGATCCTGCCTGAATTTTGGGTGTATTTTGGTCTGTTAGAAGAAACTGCCTCCCAAAATTTAAAAAAAAGAAAAACTTATATATGTACAAAAATAAGGGTTAATACAATGAAGGGTTGGAATATGACTGTAAAGATGAAAATTATAAAAGATTTTATAAAAGGAATTGATAAGAAGTTGGTTGAAAAAAGAAAGAAGAGGATTTAAAAAAAAAAAGGGAGAGAATGTGATCAAGCAGGAGACTAGAACAAAGCCATACACTAGAGATCTAGGGTATATTTTGGTCTGTTAGAAGAAACTATCCCAAAATTTTAAAGGGAGAACAACTTATATACCAAAAATAAGGTTAACTACTATGAAGGGATAGAATATGACTCTAAAAATGAAAAATAAAAGATTTATTAAAAAAAGGGATTTGATCAGATGGTTGAAAAAGGGAAAAAGAAAAATTCAAAAAAAAAAAGAAAAAGAAAGTTAAAAAAAATTAACTTTGAAAGACTAAAGAATCATGGGAAAAAAGCCATGAATTCTTGTGCACTATTCCCCTAGCGCTGGCGTTCCGCCGTTCTCATTGATCAGTAAACTTGGTCTTGGCTGGCTGTTCCTGCTGATCTTCTGGGGGAGGGATCTGTTGCCGTGGTTCCCAAATGTCTTTGCTGGAGGCGGAATTGCCTGGCCGTCGCTGGGTCCACGCTAAGTAATCTGCTCGGGTTGCTCTCGGGAGCTTTTGTTCCCTGCAAGCTTTTGGTACAGCTTTGGAAGACGAGAGTGAAAATGGCGGCCCCCCAGTCTCCGCCCTGCAGAAGCCGAGAACTCGAGGCCCCACTCCTCAGTGCACCCCCAGAGAAAAGCAGTCAATCACTCCTATCTCCCTGGTCTCCGCCATACTCAGTGCTCACCTGGCCTGTGACCAAGTGTTTTTCTCTGTGGCACACGATCCCGTGTGGAGTCTCTAAACCCAGCAGATCCCTGCGGTGCACTCCTGTGCTGCTCCTCCCGGGGGAGGAAGGGGAGTCTCCCCGGATCTGCCGCTTGTTGGGTCCCTGCTGGACAAGCAGTGGCCCGACTGTGCCACGGATCGTGGTTTATGGCAACCCCGAGCTGATAGCCCACTCCTCGGCTCCGTCTCTGCAGCCCACTTCCCTGCTCCAGTACCTGGGAGCTCTGCCACACTCAGGCACCCCCGGTCTTTCTGTAACCCCGAGGGTCCTGAGACCACACTGTTCCAGTGAGGGTTCCACCCCCCGCTTAGCCACTAGAGCGACGTCCCTCCGTGGAGCTGACTTCTGAAGGTTCCGATTTTGTGCTCTGTGGCTCTGTCACTTGCCGGTATTGGCTGATGGAGGCCCCCTCCCCTGCCGTCTATCCTCCTGAATATCGCCTTGGATTCACTTCTCTGCATGTCCTACCTTCCAGAAAGTGGTTGCTTTTCTGTTCAGAGAGTTGCTGCTATTCTTTTCTTCAATCTCCTTCTGAGTTTGTAGGTATTCAGAATGGTTTGATCCCTATCTAGCTGAATTCCTGGGACTAGAGGAAATTTAGGTCTGCTACTCCTCCGCCATCTTGCTCCACCCCCTCAAGTTGGTCATCTTTAAATGAAAGGGCTCGTCTAGATCATGTTCAGTTGAAATATTCTTTGAGCCACAAATGCAGGCCACCAGTGTAATTTTAAGATTTTTAGTAGCTATATTGAAAAAGTAAAAATGAACAGGTGAGGTTAATAATATATTTTATTAATCCAACTTTTCCAAAAATATTGTCACTTCAGCATATAGGCAATAAAAAATTGAGGTATTTTACATTTTTTTCCTGCTAAATCTTTGAACTTAGTGTATAGCCACCAATTGGTGGACTAGCCACATTTCAGATGCTCATAGTGCACGTGGCTATTGGTTACTGTTTTAGACTCGGCACTGCTCTGAATGAGCTCGTTTCTTTCAGTCTGACCCTTGGGGATTCCACACTTGGTTACTCAAGTTTTGAATATCCTTTCTATCCTAGAATATCCTTACTGTCCTTTCTGACTCAGTCTCTGAGTGTCACAGCTCTTTCTCCCAGATGGCCATCCTACCTGTGATATTGTGATTTATACGAAAAATATGCATTTGGTCATTTGGGTGACCAAAATCTAATACTCATATATATTTGGTCTTTGTCTAGTTCCCAACTCACAGCTCCCAAAACCCTTGGAATTTCCCAAATGATGAGAGTGATAAAGGTGTCACGTGTTATGTTAATGAGGTGACTTTTGGAAATCATGTAAGAATGGGGGTTGTTTGCCAGGAGAACCAACCATATGATTCAAGGGTTGGAACTTTCAGTCCCACCCCAACCTCCTCCTAGGAGAGGAGAGGGGCTGGAGATGAAATCCGTCATCATTGGCCAATGAGTTTATCAATCATGTCTATGTAATAGACCCAAAAGGACGGTGTTGGGAAAGCTTCTGGTTTGGTGAACACTTGGAGATTGGGGAGAGTTAGTGCTCCTGGAGAGGGCATAGAAATTTCCTGTCCTTTTCCCCATACCTTGGTCCATGCATCTCTTCCATCTGGCTGTTCCTGAATTATATCCTTTTTATAATCAACCAGTAACCTAGTAGGTAATTTATTTCTTTGAGTCTTGTGAGTTGCTCTGGAAAATTCATTGAATCCAAGGAGGAGGTCCTGGGAACCTGTGATTTCTAACCAATAGGTCAGAAATACAGGTAACAACCTGGGTTTGCAGTTGGCAACTGAAGTGTGTCCCAGGGTGGCAGTCTTGTAGGATTGAGCCCTTAGCCTGTGGAATCTGACATATTCTCTGGGTTTATAATCTCAGAATTGAGTTGACACCCAGATACCAGCTTGGTATTGTTGGAATGGTGTCCAGGAACCTAGAAGACTACCCTGACATGAACTCACTTCCCTTCCCTTCCGGTGTTGCGGGGGAGGGGACCAACCCTTAAGTATAACATGTCTGTCATCTTTCTTCACCTTCACCTCTCTGTCCTGTGTTTGTCTCATTTGTAACTACTTCCCTTGTTGCTTTTTCTCAGGTTAAATGTGTGTGGACTTTCCCAGCCCTGGAGAAACCCTATTTGCAGCCTTCCAATCCTGCTTTATCTGGGCTGTTTAACATTCTCTGAATTTTGCCTTCTGTTGCCTTTAAAGTCTTCACCCACTTAAAAAAATGCAATGATACAGATTTTTTTCTTTCTCAATACAAAAGACATACTTATTGGGAAACAATTGGAAAATAGGGAAAGGCATACAGAAGAATATAAAAATCGCTCAGAATCCAATCACCTCAGTCCAAACCCTGCTAACATTTGGTGTGTTTTCCCCTCCGGTCTTTTTGTAAGCATTATATATACACATACAAATGTGTTTTTAATTTCTTTGTTTTCTCAAAAATTGAGCTTTTACAGAACACATAGTTTTCTATTCTGCTTCTTTTACTTTTTTATTATCTTGTGAACATTATAATGATATCATGAAATATTGTTTGAAAACCTGATTTGTAATGGCTGATGGTTGAAGTTCAGGGAGAGATTTGGGTGCTATTATGTTGCTCTTAAGCTAGGGACTTGGATAAATTTCGTTCCCACCCTGCTTTTTGCTATTCCTCTGAAAAGCTCTTGACCAAGGGAACTACAAATATGAAGAGCAGGAGCCAACTGTGAAATAAGGAATGATTTTATTAATAGCTCAGTGAGCACCTGAAACCAGCACTTCCATGTTCCTGTGGTCATTGGTCTAAGTGAAGCTTCAACCCCATCCCTGGAATCTTAGATGATCTATCCAGTTGAGCCTGTGAAACTGACTTGGATTCGACTTCCATGGCTCAATGTGGCTTTGGGCAGATTACTTAACCTCCCTGGGTATTTCCTCATCTGTAAAATGAGAATGACAAGAGTGCTCACTCCATAGAGTTTTGTACAGATGATGTGAGGTGAACATATCATGTGCTTCTCATAGTACCTGGTAGATGGTAAATGATCAACAAATGTTAGTTTTACCATTTCCCTATCATTGGACATTTATGTGGTTTAAACATTCTTCACTATTATAGACTAATCAGTGTGTCAATATTCAACAAATAGGTATCAAGTACTTACTGTGTGCCAAGTATTTTTCTGAATTCCGGGAATTACCTGGGGTAGCCATGACAGGTGTCTGATCTTGTGGAGTTTAAATTTTAGTGGAGAGGCATGATAAATAAAGGAGGTAAGTTCAGGTAGTGACAGGGGCTGTACACGGTAATGGAGTGAACTAAGGGGTGGCAACTTCAATACTTTTTTTTTTTTTTTTTAAAGATTTTATTTATTTATTCATGAGAGACAGAGAGAGAGAGAGAGAAGGAGAGGGAGAAGCAGGCTCCCAAGGAGCAGGGAGCCCGATACGGGACTCGATCCCAGGACCCTGGGATCATGACCTGAGCCGAAGGCAGACGCTTAACCATCTGAGCCACCCAGGCACCCGGGTGGCAACTTCAGGTAGGATGGTCAGGGGGGCACCTTTCTGAGTAGGTGAACTGAATGACAAGGAGAGATTCTGGGAAAGGTGAAGTTGAAAGACTCTGAAGTGGGAGTGAACGTGGGGAGTTCAAAGTTCAGGAAGAGTTAATGAGCAAAGAGAGGGGATGGGAGGAGGGGACCGAGGTGGTCAGGGGCCACCTTGTCGTGGAGAGCTTTGGAGGACAGGGTAAGCAGGGTGGGCTTTATTGCAGTGTGAAGGACACCCACCGGAGCATTTCATGCCGGAGAGTGATGCACATTGAGTGGTGTGCTGGACCTGGCTCACGTGGGCTCCTGAGAGCCAGTTATGCCTATCTCTCCCCAACTAATTGTGTAGTGACATCACATGTTGGTAATTCGAAATGGCCACAGTGAGAGTATTTACATCACAGAAATTTGTAGCAGATGCTGCAAGTCAGGGGCTTTCATCCTTCAGAGAGCTGATTGTTTAACATTTACCAGCACACCACTGGAACAAGCTGATCTAGATTTTAAAAATAGCTGGTTGCCTGGGTGGCTCAGTTGGTTGGGCGACTGCCTTCGGCTCGGGTCATGATCCTGGAGTCCCAGGATTGAGTCCCACATCAAGCTCCCTGCTCAGCGGGGAGTCTGCTCCCTCTGACCCTCCCCCCTCTCATGTGCTCTCTCTCTCATTCTCTCTCTCAAATAAATAAATAAAATCTTTAAAAAAAATAAAAATACTTGAGCTGCTCTATGGAGAATGAATTACATGGAAGTGATACAGCAGTGAACATTCTGGAACATATTGTTTTGACTGCGGTTTTGGGTATTTTCTTAGGAGAAATTACTAGAAGTAAAATGACTGCATAAAATTATCTAATTGCTCCCTATTGGAAGTTTTCACCAATTTATATTTCCACCAGCCATGAGAGATAATTTTTCTGTACCCTTATTAATACTGATCACTAGCAAGAAAAAAAGGAAAAAAAAAGAAAAAACAAAATGTGTTAGATGAAAAATGGTATCCTGTTTGATTATTAATGATTAGATGTTTATTGATTGTATGTCTTCTTTATGGAATCCTGTATCTATATCCTAAGCATCATTATAAAAAATTGGTTATTTGTATTTTTCTTACTGATTTGTCAGAACTTTTTAAAAAAAATTAATTTTAATTAATTAAAAATTTCAGTTAGCCAACATATAGTACATCATTAGTTTTTGATATAATGTTCAATGACTGATTAGTTGGGTATAACACCCAGTGCTCATCACATCACGTGCCCTCCTTAATGCCCATCACTCTTTATGCATTAAAAGGAATAATTTTTGCCATTATGTTGCAAATATTTTCCTTAGTTTACTATCTTAACTTTTTTAGTATCCAGAAGTTTTACATTTGTATGGACTAAGATCTGTGTTTTTTCTCCCAGTGCTTTCATATTTAAAAAATTTTCTCCATCTTGAGGTCAGAGGAATATTCATTTATGTTTTACTTATGTTTTTTTTTTTTTTAAATACATCTTTAATCCATCTGGAATTGATTTTGGTTTAAGATCTTAGGTAATAAATCAATTTCATTTCATTCTAAATGGTTTACCAAATTTTCCCAGCACTAGTTATTGAATACATATTTCTTTCTCCACTGATGTTTAATATTACCTGTATTTACAATTTTGTGTATAGTAAGGTCTGTTTTTGTCTATGCTTAGTTCTCTTGATCTGCTTATTATTTTCTTATTATAATGCTGTTTTAATTTTTAGCTTTATATTAGAATATTTGATAAGGCAATATCCCCTTTAGTACACTTTAGAATCACTTTGCAACAATATAAAAAATCAGAATTTGGCTCAGAATTGCAACAACATTTTATGGTTTAATTAAAAGGACATTTATAGAAAGGACATTTTGGAACTTGGCATTTATTGGAGGCTTCTCTTACCTTTTGCAGTCAGATGTTAGAGTTTCCAATTTCCTCTCTTAAGCCAAATCCTGTTTCTACGTATCTTGTTGAGGGATTTTTTTTTTTCCTAGATAAAGTTTTTATTGCTATTATAAGCAGGATACTTTTTTTCTGACATGTTATTACTGGCATGTAGGCAAGTTATAATGCTGTTTGTTTGTTTATGTATGTTGGACACTTAAGTGAAATCTAAACTGATAAACCACTGTCTGAATTGGCATCATCTGTCCTGGAGCTCCTGCTTCTCTGTTCTCTGTCCTCTGGGCTTTCTCTGACTTCCTCCAAGACCTTAAGCTCTTTGTTTTTACCACTTTGTGTGGTCTGTTCCCCTTATCTCGGACTTCCCAGTCTCTTCTCTAGGCAGATAATTCCTTTTTATCCTTCAGGTCTGGGCTCCCATGTCCTCTCCTCCCAGAGGACTTTACTGATCACCCTGTCAGTCTGTCATTACTTATTTGCAAGAACCATGGCCATTTATTTATTCCAACTGCCCAGGGCAGTATCTGTCACCTGGTAGGCTCTCAATATATGTTCTTGGAGTAAATACATGCATCTGGCTACCTTTCTGAACTCTCAAATTAATGAATTCTCATAGAGTCAAAGGAGTTCTTTTATTTGGAATGTCCAAGATTGGCTTATTCCAGGTTCATGATATTTCTGGAGTTGGGGTATATGCAGTCCAAAGAGTGCCGTGATTGATAACAAAACACGATGCAATAAAACACAGCTAAACATCTGTTACCAATGAACACACAAACAACTAAGAACTTGTGCTAACTGCACGATCAAGTGAGATTTCTCTGTACGCTCACCAGTGGCATCTCTGACCAGCAGACCACCCCGTCCCCGTTTGCCCCGTGTGGCCTCAGCTCACCGCGGCCTTCGCTTCTCGCGATGTGGCTGCTGGGTGTAGTCCCACTTCTGCCAGTTACATTTCTACATCCACTTTCAGTCTCAGCCCTTCATCTTCCTGCGCTCTCAGTGTCTCTCCTTCCACCAGATCGCTTACACCTGTGTAAGGACATGCTCTAGAATCTCACACAAAACAAAGCAACCCTCCCTTGACCTCATACCCTTCTTTATCCTCTGTCCTGTTTCTCTGCTCTTCTCTACAGCAGAACTTACTAAGAGTTGTCTGTAGCTGTCCTCATTTTCTCATCTGTGGTTCCCTCCTCGAGCTACACTGATAGACTTGGGTTTGCTAAAACTGCTCTTGGTAAGGTCCTGAGTGACATCCATGCTACTGCATTCTCGTGTTCCTTCTCCCACTTTATTTTACTTGACTTGCTATTTGGTACAGGTGACCACTCTCTCGTTCTTGAAACATTTGCTTCTCTGGGCTTTTGGGATGGCATGCTCTTCTATAGTTTCCCTCCTCTGTGGCTGTTCCTGGTCTCTGTTGCTGGCTCTTCCTCTCTGCTATTACCCCTAACGAGGGTGTGCCCCAGGGCTGGGTTCTGGACTTCTCTTCTCTGCCCATACTCAGCCCTAGGAGCTCATCCATTCTTGTGGGTTTATGTAAATCTACCTGCGGATGACTTCCCCATTTGTAGATCCAGCCTCTTCTCTCCTCTGAGCTCCAAAACCAACTGCCTCCTTGACATCTTAACTCAGGTGTCTAGTAGGCACCTTCACCTTAACATGTCCACACCAGAACTTTTGACTTATCCCGTCTTCCAATCTATTCTTCCCTTGTGTCTTTTCCGTTCCACAAATGATACCACCATCTATAGTATGGCTCCAGTCCTAGCTTGTGTTAAAGAGTTAAGGAAGGCGTTTGGTGGGAGTAACAGCTATGTTCCCCAGGGGTGCTGTTACCAGGACGTGTCCTTTCTCCGATCTGACTCTCCTCATTTTGTAGTAGATGTTTCAGAACGCAGTGTGTGCAGCCAGCTCTACCCACCCACCACTCCTACTTCCTTTCCCTTCTTAGGAGTTTTGGACTCATAATGGCTCTAGAAGCAGAGGCGTGAAGGCTGGAGTGGGCAATGGTATTCGGTCTACTCAAAAGTTATACCCATGCAAGAGAAGGTTGGCCTCCTGGTTTTCTGGGTAGTGCAACCCCTGAGTCCCTGTGATGTGCAGCAGGAATTGTGAGTGATGGATGGGGCATTTATGGAGATTCCTTCAGGCTAGTAGGTTTGTTCTGTTCCATTTCCATTCTCAGCTTTTTTTTTTTAAATTTTTTTGTTTTTGTCTTTTTTTTTCTTTATCATCATGTGTATTTTGGGGGGAATGGGGGAGTCTAAATCAAACACTGTCAGTCAGATGGTATTTTAAGCCAGAAATCCCCGGAGAAATGCAAATATAAACAATTATGAGAAACTTCTTGATACTCCTCAGAATGGCAAAATTCAGAAATTTGGATAATACCCATGTTGGCGCTGATGTGGGGAGATGGGAACTTTCGTGTACTGCTGGTGAGGACCCAACTGCTACAATGATTCTGGAAAGTAATTTGGCAGAATCTAGTGAAATGAAACGTGGATGACATACATTCTAGAAATCCCACTTAGGTATATATGTCCTAGAGAAATTCTTTGCATAGATCTGAAAGGAAGGCCACGCGCAGAGATTTCATTAAGGTATCACTTCTAATAGCAGGGAGTTAATGGCAACCTAAGTGCCCATTCCAAAGGGAATAGATAAGTAAAGCGTGGTGGGAGCAGCTATGGGACAGAGTGGCAAGAGCCTCCGTGCAGCAACATGGATAGGTTTTAAAGACACTGTTGAGTGGGCGCCTGGGTAGCTCAGATGGTTAAGCGTCTGCCTTCGGCTCAGGTCATTATCCCAGGGTCCTGGGATCGAGTCCCGCATCGGGCTCCCTGCTCCTTGGGAGCCTGCTTCTCCCTCTGCTTCTCTCTCTCTCTCTTCCTCTCTCTCTCTCCCTCTGTCTCTCATGAATAAATAAATCTTAAAAAAAAAAAGACATTGTTGAGTGAACAAAGACAGAAACCAAATGAAATTCATAACATAATATGACTTAGGAAAGTGAAAAACATCCCAACATCTTATGTTTTATAAAGATAAATGGATATTTAAGATTCTGTGTTACATGTGTCAGAGAGGGTGCCCATGCTGGGGGAGGTGCTTGAAAGGGGTTATTAGGGATGAAGAGGCAAAAGCCTTGTTGCCCTTTGAGCCATTTCAGGAACAGGGCGTAACCTGTCTAAAATCAAAGACAGGAAGTTCAGATTTGAGATCTATGTCCCTCATGAATTTCAGAAAGCTAGATTTAGATATCCCAAATGTGGTATCTTTTCTTCAAAGAACCATGTTTAAAACCCCAGGCCAGGACTAGTATGAGTGGGCCATGCCTTTGCTAATGGCAGTGAGGGGTGGCGTTTTTCTCCTTTCTGCCCCCAAATTGCTCCAAGTTGCAGAAGGCATAAAACCACTCTGCATACTGAGTCAACCTGTTGTCTAGAGATTGAGCACTTAAGGATAGAGACGGCACCCATTCACTTCGGTGTCACAAACACCTGGCTACTCTTTGGCAGTGAATGCGGTATCAGCACTGCTTACCACTTTTAAATGCATCCCTTCACTGGCAACTTTTCTAGTATATAGGCTTGCCTTGCAAGTGGCTTATCAAAGTATTTTTCCCACCCTCCACCCCATAAGGTAGGTCTCACACAAAGATACAGTGTGATACTATCTGCCAAGGGCATAACATGTCATCTGGTCACAGGTTAAAAGCATAAAAATGGGCTTTCCTGAATGATGGCCAGGTCTGTTCCCACAAGGAGACAACATCTTTTCCATGTAAAAAATACCTTTGTGGAATTCTGTTCAAGTTCCTTCAATCTCACAAATATATGTTGAATGCCTACTAAGTGCAAGGGAACAGAACTCGAGGGGGCTGTTCCGGTGAGATGACCAGAACGCTCTAGACTGAGCAGTAAATAGATTGTGGTACATTGAGTACAATCCTTTATGCAATAGTAGGAATAATAGGAAATAATAAGGCCTTACATTTATAGAATGTACCTTTCAAAAGTACTTGCATATCAATTATCTCAGCATGGTTTGGTGACCACAATCTCAGGCAGTACCTGTGACCAGGTAGATATTTTCTGTGGAAAATGGTCTCCAGCATTGGGCATCATACTTTTTTGGGTTGCGTGTGTGGGGGAGTCAATTGTCGTGTGCTTCCATAGATGGAGATGAAGGAGCCAAGACCGAAAGAATGAAAAGTTTCCCATCCCTAGGAGTGAAACCTTACATCAGTGATTCCCAACCCTGCTTATTGATTCCCCAGGGGTGTCTTGAAATTTTTCAAAGGAAATTAATTGTAATTCACTTCAATTTTTAAAATACATGTATATAACGCATAGCACAAAGGTTCCGGGCAGGGGTGGACCAAGGGAGGTGGACTTGAAGTTGTATGTATGCCAAAGAAACTGTCAATCAGCCAAAGAACAATAGGGAGCTGAAACTCCCCCAAATTTGGGGGAGTGATTGGTCTGTGCTCACACCTGCAGGGTAGGCAGAGGCAGAAGGGGGTGGTGTTGGTGACTGAAAAAGTTGACATAACTTGGATGACTGCAGTGACTCCAAACTCTCAGCAGAAGATGCCTTGCTCTTTCCAGAGTCTGGAAAAGCAGACTTCCAGGCCCCAGGGACTATGTTAAATCCATGTTCTACAATGGGCGGGGGGGG
Source organism: Zalophus californianus (assembly GCF_009762305.2). Taxonomy (NCBI): domain Eukaryota; kingdom Metazoa; phylum Chordata; class Mammalia; order Carnivora; family Otariidae; genus Zalophus; species Zalophus californianus. The sequence goes on from NC_045604.1 coordinate 42,353,434, forward strand.
GGGGGGGGTGTCTCATTTTGCCATTATTATTTTTAATTGGCTAATAATTTAATGATTCCGTGCTTTTAACACTTGTTTGTCAATACCAAGAAAGTGCTGTTGCGTAGCTGCTTGGCTTAAGAGCAAAGTGTTGGTTGTTCTCTTCCTTCCCTACCCAAGTTAGAAGTGCGAGTTTGCTCTGTTGTGGCATCTGATTAATGCAGACATGTGGATCCCTGTGTGTGCCAGTGCTCAGAACTTAAAAGGCATCCTACTGGATGGGGAGGAACTCACAGACAACTGGGTCTTGAAGGAACGGATCAAGGGCTGCCCCTGCTTTTCTCCGTCTGTCTTGCTGGGTTCGCATGGGAAGTGGGATTTGTGGGCAGCCACGCATGTTTGGGCTATGTCTTCTTAGCTCAGTTCTGCACAGCCCTGTAGGAAAGGGGACAGAGAAGGAGGCTAGTGGTAGGGGAGCCTCTGTTTTGGGAACATGAAGCCGCCTGGGAGAGGATGAGGGAAGTAAGGCGGGGGAGAGTTAGGGAAGCCTTGATTCATTTCATCCGATAGCCCAGGAACAGAGGTTGTAATGTCTTCTTATCTGCAGGTAGTGCCATCAGCGTATTCGCTGCATTTTGGAGCACACGTGGACCTTGGACTCTGGCATGTGCTGTAATTGGCTGTAAGAAGAGTGGGTTCTCCCTGTTTCATATCCCTTGGCTTTCACATCCCTTGCCTCAGGAGACAGATCTAGACAAATGATACTCTAGCAATTACTGCTTGTGCTCTCTTCAAGGATTTTTATGGTTTCGGCTCTTAGGTCTTTCATCCATTTTGAGTTTATTTTTGTGTATGGTGTAAGAAAGTGGTCCAGTTTCATTCTTTTGCATGTTGGTATCCAGTTTTCCCAACACCATTGAAGATACATTCTTTTTCCCATTGGATATTCTTTCCTGCTTTATCAAAGATTAACTGACCATGTAATTGTGGGTTCACTTCTGGGTTTTCTATTCTGTTGCATTGATCTATGTGTCTGTTTTTTGTGCCAGTATCATACTGTTTTGATTACTACAACTTTGTAATATAACTTGAAGTCTAGAATTGTGATGCCTCCAGCTTTGTTTTTTCTTTTTCAAGATTGCTTTGGCTATTCGGGGTCCTTTGTGGTTCTATACAAATTTTAGGATTGTTTGTTCTAGCTCTGTGAAAAATGCTGTTGGTATTTTGATAAGGATTGCATTAAATGCGTAGAGTGCTTTGGGCAGTAGAGACATTTTAGTGATACGTGTTTTTTCAGTCCATGAGCTTGAAATGTCTTTCCATTTCTTTGTGTCATCTTCACTTTCTTTCATCAGGGTTTTATAGTTTTCAGAGTACAGGCCTTTCACCTCTTTCCCATTGCCCCAATCTTGACCTCACACTTCATGGCTGTCTCCTCCCTGGAATTCCACATTGACAGGAGAGAGATAAGAAAATTACGCCAGTGAAATAAGTCAAGTAGAGAAGGACAATTATCGTATGGTTTCACTTATATGTGGAACATAGGAATAGCTTGGAGGACATCAGGAGAAGGAAGGGAAAAATGAAGGGTGGGAAATTGCAGGGGGAGGTGAAGCCTGAGAGACGATGGACTCTGAGGAACAAACTGAGGGTTCTAGAGGGGAGGGGGCTGGGGGGATGGGTTAGCCTGGGGATGGGTATTAAGGAGGGCACGTATTGCATGGAGCACTGGGTGTTACACGAAAACAATGAATTATGGAACACTACATCAAAAACTAATGACGTGGGACACCTGGGTGGCTCAGTCGGTTAAGCGGCTGCCTTCGGCCCAGGTCATGATCCCAGGGTCCTGGGATCGAGTCCCACGTTGGGCTCCTTGCTCAGCAGGGAACCTGCTTCTCCCCCTCTCTCCCTCTGCTTGTGCTCTCTCTGTCAAATAAATAAAAATCTTAAAACAAAAAAAAAAAACTAACGAAATGTATGGTGACTAACATAACATAATAATAATAAAAAAAGAAAATGTGCTCCTCTTGTCTCTAAGCTATTGAAGTTGATTAAGAAAATGACTTAACCTATTTTGAGTCTTGGCACATTAAAACAAAGTCAGTTGCTGCAGCAAAGTACAAGGGGTGTTTGCTGCAGGTTTAAAAAGAGGCAGGTAGCCTTCGCAGCAGGCCTACCGGTCTTTTCAAGTCACTACACATTCATGAGGACAACAGGTGCTGAGAGGGGTTGTCCCACAACAACTGTGTAAGGCCTGGATTCTTGTCCTTCTTTTGTTGATAAGAAACCGAGGCTTTGTGAGCAGCCAGAGCTCACTGCGGTGGTGAGTGGTGAAGATAGGATTTGACCCTAAGCCTGTCAAGCCCCAGAACCCGCCCTGTCTGCAGTGCTGCATAATGCTGACTGTACACACGGTCTCTTGATATGACAGCTCTCCTCCTGATCCTCCAAAATAGCTCGGAGCAGCCTTAGAACTCTGATGAATCCGCACAATCATTCTGGCTTCAAAGCACACTGATGAGGAGTGGAGCTTTTGCTGAAGATTTTCTTGGCCAGATGAGGAAGACATTTTGCATTGTGCCTGGTCTAGAAAAACTTTCCTGAATTTCTTGGATTCATTTTTAACATCTCTGTTCTCCCTAATGCTTTTTCCCTCCAGCTCCACTTTTAGGGTTGGGTCAACTGTTTTCTGTCCCTCTTTTCCTTTGACCCCTTGGTCCTCCCTCCCTCCGTTGCTCCAAGCAGTTCATTGCCCACCCTGGCCGGGCATGCGCAGGCCGGCCAAGTGGAACGAATCTCGGCAGTCAGTTGTGCTGGCTTTGCTTCGATAGCAATCCAGTGAGCGTCTGCAGTTATTTCAGCGAGTCCCCAAGAGGCTTATCAGAGTGTTCACCCCGCAGAGCTGCCGTCCTCTGGTGGCAGGGACGACTATGCTGTTAAGAATATAGGATTTTCCTCCATGTTGTTTCACGTGGGGGAGCATGAAGAAAGAGAGACAGTTGCAAAGAGAAGGCTTACGTTCCAGGAAGGCCAGTGGGGAAGGAGAGGAGGATACTACTCTGAGACGTCGAAAGGTAGAATTCTAGGACTTGGCGATTATCTGGAAAGAGAGGGAAAGGGAAGAATTTTGACTACAGCAAAAGGGTAGAATGAGATGGAGAATTCTGCAGAGAAACAGATTTGAGATGGGGTGGGAGGAAAATAGTTTAGGGAAAATACTCTATTTTTGGAATGTACTGCTTCCTGGCTGTCAACTTGGGACACTGTCCTTGCTTTGTTCTTGCTTTGTCCTTGGATCACCAGCCCCAGTGGGGTGGGCCGGGGGGGGCGGGGGGGGGCGGCGGGAACGGGAGTGGTTGGCTCCAGAGCTCAGAAGTAATTCCATAGTTCCTGGCCATGCGTGCTCTGGGGACTGTCGACTCTGCTTGGAGGCCCCTGGAACTGCTCCCACCTCTGGGGTTACCTTTTTTCTTTTTTCCTGGCTGTGGTTCCTCAGTCTTCTCTGTCAATTTGTACCCATTGGCTTTTGGTCTTTTGGAAATTTCTTCCTGATAGCATTTTTGTTTTCCATTAATAGTTGTGGATGTATTCTTAAACAAAGCAAGATAAGACAAACAAACTGCAGGGAAAGAAAAAGAGACACGTACTTGGACTATCCTCCAACTCTCCTGTAGTTGTTTTCCTGGCTCAGTCCCCTCCTGACTTTGAATTCCTTGAGGGCAGGTAAAACAGCTTATTCATCCTTTTGTTCCCAAGCACGGACTGATTCTTTTTTTTTACATGCACTGGGGCACTTAGTCTCTAAGGGATTCTATGTTTACCTCTTTTATAAACTTAAAAAGAAAAAAGATAAAAATATAACACATCATCTCCAACTCAAGATTTGTTTTTTCCCCCGTATTTTCAATTCAACGCTATTTCTGAGTGCCTCTTCTGTGTTTAGCATGAGTTTAATCCAATGTGAGGAGAATATGAATACTTCAGAAGACTTAAAGTCTTGAAGCAATTTCACCTGCTCCTGCCTCTAGATTTCAGGGCTGGAGAAGGTGAAGGATGGGTGGTCAGGATGAAGGATAGCAGTGAGGATGAAGAGTGGCAGCAGGTCTCTGGCTCGAGGAAGTTCTTTGTGGGACGGGATGAGTTTTTCTCAGTCCACCCATGTGTCTGTTGCATACCTGCCCTGTGTACCCGAGGTGTGTGGTACAACAGGTGATACACCACACAGGGTCCCTGCCCTCTTGGATCCAAAGGGATAGGCCTGACATCCACGTAGCCGTGGAAAACATTGCAGACATTCCATGTTAGAGAGTTAAAAATCATAGCATTTGACACATCTGGTCTCAGCCTCACTGTACTTGCTCAATTAGTTGTTTATGCAGAAAGGATCATTCAGGTTTCAAAAAGGGAGCCATCAGAGTAGGGAAGGCATCTCTGTATCTTTGCCTATGGCTCCTGAGTTCCCACTGGCTCAAAGAGAACCCTCAGCCACCCCAAGTTTGCGAGATGACTGCTGTCCCAGCCCACCACACTGAGCACCCCCTGGCATTCACGGAGGGAGAAGAATATAAGGAGGCATGCACCTTCTTTCTGTAAATGACTGTGACTGAGTCATCTCGGAGCCCACCTGGCAGTTTGTTCTCAAGGTAAAATAGTATCCTGTTTCCAGACTGACTCCTATGCTCACCAGCAGGGCAGACCTCAGAGTCTGGGACATGGGACAGTCTTAATTACCTTGCTAGACTGTGGTGTTCTTTCGGGGGTGGGGAGCTTCCAGGACTGGGAGAGACATGTAGCAAGGGCCAGTCTGGGGCCTTCCAGCCTCTGTGAGGTGACCACACAGGTGCCTCTGGCTTAGGAGCACAGCCTAGATTCTGCTTCTATCTGCAGTAGGAGGGGAGGCAGTGAATCTTAGCCGAAGGGCCCAGGATTGCTTGATGCCAAGTATTGCATTCTGAGCACGTCAGAATACAGGGGGCCTCATGGATAAAGCTATTATAAATGATCTAATTAATACAGCAGACCGCTGTTTTATAACGGGGGCTGCAGGCTCCTGCCTGCGTGCGACACTTGGAGTTACTGCCATCAGCTTCTTGTTCCTGGCATTCGGGTGGCTCATGCACTATAGAGAGATGCAGGGGCATTTAATAAGATGATCAAATGCCGTGCTGAATTAATGTTTATAGCTTCTTGGCTTGGGCTCTCTAAATCTAGAGGTACTCAGGACTGAAAAGGAAGAATTTATCTGGGTCCCCATGCGCTCTCTGCTCACCCTTGTTATTCTTTTGTAGCACATCCCTTGAAGACCTTGCATTCTGTCATTCAGTTGCAGAGCACATTCTAACATGATGGGAGGTACACGACACTTGTGCCATGCGTGTTACCAGGAAATATCTTCTGGTGGCTGGTGGGGCTGTGGCACCTACTGGATCATTCTTATTTCCGGGTACTTATGTGGCATCTAGTTTATTTCCTCTCTCCAAATCACACCATTCCTAAAGTGTTGTTCTTTGGAACTGCACCTGTTGGAGCCTTTCTTAATCCCAGAAGAATCTGGGCCATTGCATTTTAAGCTTGTGATGTTACCCTGCATTGAAGGGTGATTTGGGATGGCTCTTCTCCTGAGGCTGTCAAGTTCTTGCCAGATGTTGTGCTTTGTTTCCTTAGTGGACACCAGGAGGAAGTGGCCTGTGTTAGAGCCTCAGGGCTCAAATAGCCAGAATATCCTGGCTTCCTAGGAGTGGTTAACTGAGTAAAAAACCAAACGAAACCAAACAAACCTGATTGTTATTTCATTTTGGGATGTTTTTTTCTATCAAAATAGAACTCTATTAAAACGTTAAATCTAACTATACATAGTATAGTGTTTCAGTTTTTCTATTGCTGCGATAAATTCCTGCGAGTTTAGTATCTTAAAAAACCCACAGATTTATTATCTTCCAGTTCTGTGCAGCAGAAGTCTGGTATGGGTCTCACTGGACTAAACTCAAGGTGTCAACAGAATGTTCCCTTCTGGAGGCTCTAGGGGAGAATTTGTTCCCTGGTCTCTCTGGTTGTTGGCAGAATTCATTTCTTTGCAGCTATAGGGTTGTGGTCTCCATTCTCTTCCTGGCTGTAACCAGAGAGGCGTCTCCTTCTAGAGGCTGCTACATTCTCTGACTTGGGACGTCCTTCCTCCATCTTCGAAGCCAGCAAGAGCAGGGGGACATTTTCTTATAGTATATCGCGGGCCCACTTTTTTGCCTTCCTCTTCTACTTTTTTAAAAGCACGTATGGTTAGATTAGAGATCATGTAGATAGGTAGATGAGACCATGATAATCCAGGATAATCTCTCCATTTTAAGGTCAGCTGAGTAACAACTTTTATTCCACCTATAACCTTAATTCTCTTAATTTATCGGTCCTGGGGATTAAGATGTGGACATCTCTGGGAGGGGTATTATTCTGCCTACCACATATAGTTTCTTGACAAAGCCCACAATGCATTTAATTTAAATTCTAAAGGTTATGATAGGGAGGAGGGAGATTGATGTTTATTGAGCACCTACTGTATGCCAAGCATCACATGCTTAGACTTGCACATGTACTGTGTACATTAGGTAAGTACTGTCCTCATCTTGCCGATGAGTTAACTGAGATTTGTAGAAATTAAGTAACTTGCCTAAGTTCCAGGAGTTAGTAAATGACAGAGCCAGGATTTGAGCCCAAGAGGATAAGACTCCAAGGTCTGAATCCTGCTCTTTCTACCCCATCATATCGTTTCTCTTGGGACTTTAGCTAAGAGCCTCAGAACTGATGGCTTGGTTAGGCATAAGTGTTTTCTCTGGGTTAACTTCAGTATGTTTGAGGCCTGAGCTTCCGGCGGAGTGCAGATCACCAATTTCCCCCCCACTTCAGCCTCTCATATGCAGCAGGATCTATTTTATGTTACTCAGATCTGGGCAAGGAATGCAGTGGAGGAAGTGAGGAAACTGTCAGGGCCTGTGGCTGGGCCAAGCTCAGACTTACTTGAGTGGCATCTTGTCCCTGCACTGCCTGACCTTAGGTGTTGGAAAGCTGCTTGAAGTTCCTCCTCTGTTCTGCTCGTCTCAGCTCACCTGGGGCCCTGCATCGGGCTGGCCTTGGGCAAGTGGCACCTGCTTTCTCAGTGGACTGGAACTGAGAGGCCTGGGGTGGCCTTGCCATAGGAGCTCTGCAGGGGAGAGCCTTCCAGAACTGTGGTGACAAAGGAGACAGGGTGGGGCAGAAGGGTGTGCCAGGTCTGGGGTGGCTGTTGGCAGGGTCACGTCTGGAGGCCTCCAGTTCTGTATCATTCCCCCCTCCGCCCCCTCCCCTGCAACAGTGTGATCACTGATGTCCTGCAGCTGCACTTGGTTCGGATATGGGTAGATTCTTGGTGCTGTGGCATTTTGGGAGCTCACGGTTCAAGTCAGAGTTCTTTGGTTTCTGCATCAATTAGAAAGATCCTCAGAGCTACGTGGTCCCACCCCTGAGATGCCCGCCACAGTAACGGCTCAGGGGGCCAGAGCTATTTCCGTCTCTGGTACACACATATGTCCACTCATGTACACGCTTTAAATAATGTGATCAGCTTATGTCCTGCCTCAGTATTCTTGTTTTTCTCTTCCAATTTTGTTACTGCTCTGACAGGCTGGCAGGGCACCATGATTCTGTCTTTGCATGTTGATTAAAGCAACTCTGACAGATCAGGATTACAAGTTGCTAACTTGCTTTTGGGCCCTGGCTGCTGAATTTATAATGTCTCCCCAAATCTCTTCTCCCTCTCAGCTACTGTACAGAGAGTCAGGAGTGTTGCATGAACTGGTGTCAGCGTCTTTTTATTTGCATCCAGGAAGGCAGGAGCCTGGGTGAGCAGACACTGGGGCCTCTTTCTGTTGATGACCAATTCCTACCCACAAATCACCTGAGTGTGAAGGTGCTGGACTGTGGGCTCCTTTGTTTCATTTCAGCAAATATTGATTAAACCTCTACTTTGGATATTCAGAGATAAAAAAAAATGACAAACCTCTCCCTCAATTAAAAAGGCAAATACAATAGAGGGTTCTAAATGTGATGGAAGGCAGGAAGTATAGGGTATAATGGGGGCACATAGGAAGGTGCCCGGCCCAGTCTTGGCAGTGGATGGGCAGGAAAGGCTTTCTTAAGGAACTGACGTACACACTAGACCTGAAGACTAATGGGAGACCTTCAGGTGAGGGAGGAGAGAGAGAGAGAGAGAGAGAGAGAGAGAGAGAGAGAGAGAGAGAGAGAGAGTGTGTGTAGGGGGTTCAAGAAGAGGTAAGGAAGAGCTCTAAACAGAATACATGCCATGAGCAAGAGCCCAGAGGCCAGAGACAGGTAGGTGAGTGAGAGTATTAGAAGCCCAGATTACGGGTGGGACCCTAGCATGCAGCAGGACAATGGATGGGGGGTGGAGAGAGATTAGATTAGTAGGCCTGAAACACTCTGTAATGATACATAGGCCACATGAAGATATTTGTGCTTTAACCTTAGAGAAATGGAATAATTATAGAAGAGTAGTTGCATGAACAAATTTGGCCTTAAAGAAGATTATTTTAGCCTGGATGTGGAGAGTGGCTTGGAGGAGGCAGCACCAGAGTCCGGGAGATGCACTGAAACAGTCTTAAGTGAAAAAAGCAGTGGCCAGATTTAAAGATTGGGCTGGAGAAAGTGGGTGTATTTGAGAACTATTTAGGAATTGCAAAGAATAGGACTTGCTGATTGATTCAGTGGGGTTCAGGGAGAGGAGGTGGCAGCAAGAATACCCAGATTTCTGCCTTAGGCAACTGGATGGATAGTAGAGCCATTTATCGCTTCAGGGACATAAAAGGCAGAGCAGGTGTGGGAGGCTGGGGTGGAAAAGATGAATGCATCAGGGCCATGTTGAACGTGAAGGGCTGTGGGATAGCCAGGTTTGAGTTTGAGTTGGTCCTGATTCGTGTGGCTGGGTTGGTTATTGAAATACCGAAATACCTCTGTACTGTTGATGAAGAACGACTGCCCTGAGAAGCCCCTCTTCCATGTTCCCCTTTCACTGTCTTGCTTGCCCTAACTTACCCAGTCACTAAGGCCTTTCCAAGATCTGGAAAGGTGGCTAATATGAGGCATAGCAGGACATCTCCTATTCTGACTGGTTAGTGCCCTTGCCATTCCACTTCAATATTCTTAACATCTCCCTTCGGAGACAGCTGAGTGTCCTGCAGGCAGTTGGTTTTAAAAAGTCAGGAGCTCAGGAGAAAGAGAGGTCATGGCTATGAATACTCTATTTCAAGTCACCAGCCTGAAAGTTGAAGCCTTGGAGTGGCCGAGCATCTTCAGGAAGAGTGTACAGAATAAGAAGAGAGGGCCTAGGACTAAGGAATTTGGACTTGACCCTACAGGAAGTGAGGAGCCAATAAAGTATTTTATGCGGGGGCATGAAGCAACTGGTGGACCCCTTAGGACTGAGAAGAATGCCAAAGAAGTCTGACAAAGTTGTTGCCGTAGAGAAGTGCCTCTCCAACTGGGGTAGGCAAGGTCCTTGGAAAGGAACCTGCTCACCCTGTGTGAGAACTGAGGATCAGGTGAGCAGCTCTGTCTCACAGTAAGTAGTTCTGTCCCACAGCGTGGCCCAGAGCCCCCAGTGGGGAAGGATCTTCTTCCATCTGATGATGGTTAAGGTCAGCTGAGGGTGTAGTCGATCAATTTGCCTTTGTTGGAATCTTGATAGTAAGGTTGTTCCTTGGGACTAGGTGACTTCTGAGTTCCCTGCCAAAGCCTAGATAACTGAATAAGCAAGAAGGGTTCTTCATAAAAGGAAATGCTTTTGTATGGCACTTTGGAGTTCACGAGACCCTTTGATGTTATGTTACCTCATTTTATACCTTCAGCAGGTAAGTTATAGAGGTTGTTGCAGAGATAAGGAGCTGAGACTTGGAGAAGTTTGGAGTTAACTCAGGGTTATGGAACCAGCCTTCAAATCTGGGTCTTTAGATACAAAGGTTGGTACATTAATGCTTCTCCAGTGGTCTGCAAACCATATTCCTTGGCACACTTAAGGGACTGCTGGGTTGGATTGCAGGTGTTGGGAAGCATCCAGAAAGCAGGGCTCAGCTCCTAGCCTACTTCAGCCAGATAGTTTTGTCCATTCCCGATCAGCCTTCTTAGGACATTTTCTTCTGGGAAAGCATTTCCTAGTGGGAGAAACCTATCCTATCTTCAAGACTTTTCTAGTTAGGCCTGACTAAACCATCCTCCAAAGTTGGTGTTGGTTCCCTTATTGATCACACACAAGACCTAGCAAGCCACGTCTTTTGTTTTAACCCTAACCCTTTGGTTCCAGCTCCAGCCTCTTCTGTCTGGACCATGCTCTCTGGTACTCGTTCTTCTCAGCTGGATGGCTGCCTTCCACCCTCTCCTGTGGATTTCTGGCACTCCAGACACTGTAAGAGTGCATATAAAAATTTACCATTTGGATTCTTTCCTGGATGTGCATTGTTGCTGACCTTGTGACTACCCACCGGTCAGTTTTAGTATCTTCAACTCTTGATGGACTTGTATTTGAATCCTTTGTGGCAGTGTTTTCCTGAAACCATTGCATCTCAAGCATCTCAGTGTACCAATTCCTTTGTTCTCAGAAATTGTATCTTCATTAAAACAAGCCGTTTTCCATTAAAATACTCTTTAAAAGGCTGCGGTTTGCCTTGATGCACCAGTAGTTATGAGTTAGAGGGTAAAGAGAAAGGGCCCAGAGGCAAAGAAAATCATTTTACTTCCTAATTATACAAGCAAAATTAAGAGTTAGTATTTCTCTGGCTTCCCTTTCTGAGAACTGCCTAGAATTTAGTGGCAACTTTCTAACTCACAATTTGTGAAATACAGTCCTAATAAGCCTTTCTCTTTTTCTCAAATACTTATTGAGCACCTACAGTGTAAGTGCAAAACTTAGTTCTAGTCTCTGTAGAGGATACAGCAATTTTAAGGAATGATTTCTGCCCTCCAAGGAGTTTATGATCCCAGCATGCACTTAAATAATACAAGGAGAAGCAGGGAGGGGTGGATAGGGTAAGTGCTGCGGATGGCCTGAAGATGGGAGGAAACAGACTCCCTCTAGGTTCCCAATTCAAATGTGGGTAATATGACAGGTGACCCTTTTATATCCTACTCCAGAAGCGTAGGGGTTGAAGGCAGAGTTCCACTGGAGACAGAGAGCAGGAAAGGTCCTGCAAAGGAGGCCTGACACTGGTAAATCAGTTTCAAATGCTGGTGAGGTTGATGGTGGGTGGGATCTGGACTCAAGTGGAATTCTCACACTGGGGCAAATTCAAGATATTTCAATTGTGTGTTTTTGAAGAGCCACGTGACCGCTGGTAGTTCTTGACTTCTTAGCCCCTAACAGACTGAAACTATGGAGGGACCACACTCTGGGGCAGCTCACCCAGCAGATCCACTGCTGGGAGAACACAGGCCCTGGCATGTTTTCTGGCAGATTCAGGACTTGAATCCCTGCTGTCCTTTCCCATTCTGTTGGTTGCTTAACTTCTCTTGCCTCAGTTTTCTTCTTGTGCAAAAGGGACCTAAGACCTACCTTGCTGGGTTGTGGAGAGGATGGGAGATGGTGCAGGGAAAGTACTTGGCTTATAGGAGGCACTCAGTAAATAGTGCCTCATTACTTTTACTACGAACCCAGCAGCTTCATAGTGGGAACAAGGCACACAAGGCCAAGGTGGCCTAGCTCAGATGTTAGCCTTCAGTCTTACAAGTGGTCAGGATAGCCATGCTGTGTGGTGGATTGAGGGTCTAAAGATCAGGCTCCTCTCCCGAGCCTCTGGGGGGAACTTGGATAAACCTTTTAACCTTCTCTGTATGTTATTCCTGTCCATATACTGATAAGATGGGAGTGAAAAAAAAAAATCACAGCATTCTTAGTTGGAAAGTATTTTCCAGTACAAATGTAAAATAAGGGCATTTAACAGGAGAGGCTGCGAAGGCTGAAAGAGATAAAATGACACCCTGAAGGCAAAGCGAGAGTGTAGCCCTGTCTTGACTTTTAGCCTAATGCTCTTCCTCTACATGGTTGCCTCGAAGACTGGTGACAGCTCAGGGGTTTGGGAAGATTAGTTCATGCATCATGAACTAATGATCCCTTGGGCTGGACCACCTGAATTTGTCAGATTGATCGAGACAAATCTGTTTTCATCAGCATCATTCCAGGATTCAAAGCATAAATGTAGTAGAAATGGTAGTGGAAATGTGCTGTCCTCCCCATCTTTTGTTTGTTTGTTTGTTTTAATTCCTTAGCTCCCTCCTTACCTTTGGTTCCTTGAGTATTTCCCTGCTCTGACCTGGCATTCACTTACTTGGTATTTATTCTACATACAATGTGTGTACTATGAGGGATACGAAGAAATACAAGACAGACCTTGACCTGAAGGGTGTTACTGTCTAGTACGCAGGGAAAGACATGCGCAGTTGAAAAGTTGGGTAAACAATACGAGAGGAAGAAAAAGTGAACAAAACATGCAAGGCACCATATGATTAAGTGTCAAATGAGACATCTAGATCAGTGGTTCCCAAATGCTAATTTATGGGTTGGTGCTTGTTGATGACAACATTTTCATCAGTTTGCTGTGAAATGAGGAAAATAGGGCAAGTAGTGATTATCTCATAGGGCTAAATTTATTTGTTTTATAGGATTTTCTGAGATTATATCCTTCCAATGTTACAGTGCTAAAATGCCCTTTCTTTTTTTTTTTTTTTTTTTAAATAATGGGGTATAAATAGCGGTGGCTGTTTTTGAAAGCCCATACTTAGAAAATAAAAAGTTGGCCACATTATACTGTTTCCCTTTGAAGTTTTGCTCATTCTTGAAAGCCAAAAGCAAGGGAACCACTGGTGTGCACAAATGTCTGGAGTCAGGGGGAGGAGCAAATATGGAGTACTGGGGTGTTCAAGGAAGCTCCCAGAACAAGGATAAACACTGATACCAAGTTGGAAGGATGGAAGGCTTTGCTACAGTGGAGAGGTATGGGGAGTCTTCCCCTTATGGAATAATGAGAAGAGCTTTGGGGACAAGATTGGAGGGTTTATTTAGGGCCACAGGGGGAAAAGTTTGGAAGCCTTGTCCATTTATCTGCTGTGCCTATAAAAAAAAATCACCCTGCTGTTATCACAATAAAAACAGATCTCTGACTCCCTTGAAATAACCAAAGTCAACCTCTTGAACCACTGCCTCCAGTCAATGAGTCAGTGACCCAGTCCACCTCGTGTTCCAGTTTTGTTTGGCCTGCTCTCTCACACGCCCATTTTTGACCTTGCTTGAACATTCACATGCAGTGAGCAATATCTCATTTTTAGTTCCAACCTCTTGCTTCCATCCTAGACTACAGTGTGGACTCATTCTTGGGTTAGATCAACCTTGCTCCTTCTGGCCTTGTCCTGAGGTATACAGCCTAGGCCATGCCCTTGAGGACAGCACCCAAAATGAGTTAGTCATTTTGGTTAGAGCTCCTGAGGAGGGCCCAGTGAGCAGTGGCATGTAGGATGCATTGCAGGGGAGACTGGAAAGAATGGAAGAAGGCTCAACAGGACGTGTGTCTAGGTGGAAAAGGAGGAACCGGTGGCCTAAGCCTGGGGGTCTGAGGCAGGAATGGTCACCATTGACTACAAGCCTGTTCAGGGGGGTGGGGAAGTATTTGGTTTCAGAGCTGTTGAGTCGAGGGATGGGAAGGGAGATAAAACGGTGGCTGGAGGGGAAAGACCAGGTCCCTTTGGAGCCAAGAAGTATTCGTGATCAAGAACTTTTGTAGAGGGGATGGGGTGCTGCTGCAAGTGAACACAGAGGAGAAGGAAGCTGAAAGGAGTATAGCCTCACACGAAGACCAGAAATTCATGCAGGAGGGACTGGGCAAATGGGCAGGAGGCTGGGGAGGCCATGGGGGGCAAGATGAGGGAAATCACTAATTTAGAGACCATAAACTTGAATCTTGGCAAGGACCCGTACTTTCTGGACTGGAAGGCACATTTCACTATAGATGTGCAGCCAGAGGGTGAGGGAGAGGCATGCTTGTTTTACGAGCCTGGATGTGATCTGAGGTGTCCCCTTGGCACAAACCTCTACTTCCTTTGCTTGGTGTCTTCACAACTTTCCCTGCCTCCTACTCCTTCTCAAGGTGGAGAAGTCCTTGTTTCTGGGAACTGAGTGGCTGTAGGGCACAGAGAGGGTAGGAGCCAATGGGGCCATCCTTCTTCAGGCCTCCCTCATGGGTTGCTAAAAGCAGTGGATCTGTTTGAGCTTATTTATGTGCCTGGAGTTGAGAGCCCATGTTTTGCTTATTCAACCAGCTTCCCACGCTGCCAGGAAGGTGCTAAGCAGCAGAAGTTCATATTCACCCTCTCCCCTCTCCCTCTCTCTCACACTTTCTCTGGTATTCTTCAACTTCAACGGGAGCTAATATTTACCTGAAGTATTAGCTGTGGGTCCGTGGGATGTGACAGCTGGAGGTGGAGACTTTTTTCTCCCTTCTTCCTCCACCTGTCTTTCCCCAGAGGTTTGAAAATGGGAAAAACTGTAATTGTAATCTTCAAGACTGCCTGGTTGAGAATTCAGAGATGGCAGGGAAGAGTCAGGGGGTCTTGAGTTAGCTTGTCCACTGAAAGGCAAGGAAGGAAGATGAATTTGGTGGGCAAAGGGATTTTGGGAGGGGACCTGAAGATTGGGCGAGCTACTAGGCAGCCCGGGGCGGGGAGTAGCTGCCAGCCAAGAGACACTGTTCCTTACCAGGTGAAGGACTCCAGAATTGGGGACTGGAGGGCACAGATGACAGAGTCACAGGTATTACCGTAACTGGTCTCCCTAGCAGCATAGGCAACCTCTATAGTGGAGGCCTAGCAGGCTCCGCAGGGCTAGGCATATAACTGCTCCCTACGCCCAGGGAATGTGCACAAAGGGCAAGTTTCCCCCAAGCCTGGTGCTGACTCAGCCTGAGTATTCAACAGCTCACCTGTCAGGAATCAAGCGTACACAGTAAGTGGAACAAGTATCTGACGCCGGGAATGGGAGAAGGGCCTCAGCTCAGCATGCTTTGTAAATGACAGAAGGATGAGTAACTGGTGATACTCTTAAGACTTGATAGGTTCCTGCACTGGGCAAAGAGGTTTCCCAGGGATGCTGAAGGAAGGGACATGCAGGGGAGATGGGGTAGGGCTGAAAAAAGGGATCTCAAAAGTTGGGAGTGGGTAGGGATGACACCCTGTGTAGGTTCTGGAGGTGGTATGGGTCCATCTGTGTCTGTGAGCTGGCTCCCCACAAGGGGCCAGATGCCCTCCTCCACTCATTCCTCTAGCTGCCTTTACTTGCCTTTCCAGCCATTTATCAGAAAGCCTGTTTCTGTTCTTTAAACTAATCTTTTAAGCTGTGTGTCATAATTCTCTCTTGCCTCAATTTGTCCTCTTGGTGCCATGGTAGCTGGCTAGGGGTCTCCAGCTAGCTGGGGGTGTCCTGCTGGCAAAGCATGGAGGCAGAAGACACAGTGATCCTGGGCTGGTGCTTCTGGAGCTCCTGGTGCTACAAGGCCCCTCCTTGTCCCTCCGCCCTTGCTCCCAGCTCCCTAAAGTTCCCACAACCTGTGCCTACCAAAACGCAAAAGCAGGGAAAGAAACAATAGTAACATTTGTTGTTGTTCTGGCCATTTCAGAAATCGCCAGAACTGATTTGTTCCATGCATGATTAGGAAGAGAAAAGGAGACAGCAGTGAGAGAGCCAAGATTTAGCCTGTGAAAAGCCCCTTCTAAGAAACATGCATAATCTGAGGGGAGCAGCGGGCCCTTGACATCCGAGCTAAGCAGCCCAGCGGGGACGCTCCAGCCCACGAAGCCCACGAGCACAGACATTTTCATATGGACTCTTGACTTCACTTCTGAGAATCCTGGGATTTCCGTGCCTTGCATGACCATACGTTAGCTTTTTTAGCTTTCACCCTGATTTTCTCTCGAATTCATGGCAACTTTTCACAAGACAAGATATATTTTAAATAATTTATTTACATGCCCATCCATCCGTTTATCCATCTATAGCCATCCATCCATCCATTTACTCAAGAAATATTCAAGAAATAATTGAGCACCTACTATAATTTTGTACTGATTCAACTCTGGGGAAACAGCAGCGAATGATATTGACAGACTCTGCTCTCACATAGTTTACATTCTTTTGAGACAGATCAACAATGAGTAAACAAGAAAACACCAGATAGTAAAAAGTGGAAGATAACAAAGGGTGATGTTACAAAAGGTGTCTGGGTGGGTGGTTCAGGAAGGCCTCCGACAAGGTAGCAAGTTAACTTGAAATCAGAGCACTGGGAATTAGCCACAATGTGAAGATGTGGGAAGAACATTTCCAGCAGAGGAAATAACTAGGCAGAAGCTAGCTTGTGTGTTTGAGAAATATCAATGTCAGTATGAGTGGAATGAGTGAGTTAGAGGGAGGTAGAAGATATGGTCAGATCAGAAGGTCATTGGGTCATACATGGGCCACACCAGAAGCTCTTGGCCTCACCGGTCTCTGGGACTTTGGGCCATTTGTTTCAGCCCGGCCACCACTGCAGTGACTGACCAATTCCATGCATGTAAAACCTGAGAGCCCCTCACTTCATGCTTTGCATCTCCCACCTTTTACCCTGGAGCTTCCTTCCCTATTGACATTGACCCATGAGATACTCAGGACTCTCTTGGGCAGCTGCAACTTGGAGAAGGAAATTAACTCCCTGAGTGATGAACTTTTGACCAATAGGAGATTCAACGATAAATTTCTTCAGTTTCCTCTGATGGACCGTCCCAAGATTCAGTTACTTGGGCTTTTCGCGTGGCCAGCTTGGTAATGCATACTTGTATTGGCTTTCCCTTTTCCCCTGCCTTATTTCCCTTCCCCCCCCCCCCCCATTCCTGTTTTCCTGTGATTGCACTCAGTAATAAAGGCATCTAAACCCCTGCCTCAGGCTCTGCTTCCTGGGAAGCTGGGCTAAGACAAATAGGCAGGCATTAGGTGAAGTGGGTTTTGTAGGACATGGTTAGGCATTTTCATTTCATTCTGAGGATTAGGGGAGGTGGTTAGAGAGTATTAAACAGGGGATTGTTGATCTGACTTAGTTCTTAAAAAAAGGACTCTGGGAGAATAGTTTGAAGAGAGGCAGGAGTGGAAGCAGGATGAGCAGTGGGGAGGCTATTACTGTGGTTCAGGTTGAGGGATGAATGATATAGCCCAAATGAGTGGGAACAGTGGAGGTCATGAGCATGTGGGTCGGTGACAAGGGTGATCATAAGGCAAGGTAGCACTGGCATGGGTGCTGGGTAGTGGGCCAGTTGCTCTTAGTAATAAACTCACCTCTGCACAGCCGCCTTTATGCTTGGAACTCAAATACCTGGTTCAGCAAGATGACAGATTACAACCTGCCATGGACCTTCCTCTATGTTGAAATACAGAGGCTTCCCCTTTGAACACTGTCAGGGTAAACTGAAGACATTTCCCATAATCTCAGGTCAGCATTATTCAAGCTGTTCCTTGTTCAGGGGAAAGGAGTTTGGGTTTCCCACCCTCAGCTGACTCAGAGTAACCTTCTGCCTTTATCTGTTTAATTAATTTACACTTACAGTAGTATTTCTTTTGCAGAAAAAGCTCCGTGGCTAAAAATTTAAGGAAATACTGCTTCCATCATTGAAAAGTAATTTAGCTTAATAAGACTGAATCTTGGATTCAGATAGCTCTAGGTTTCAATTTCAGACTGAGCAGTTCCTAGTTACATGGCTTTGTTTCTTATCTACAATGTGCAGATTAATAACACCAACTGCTCAGAGTTATGAGAATTAAATGATTTAGATGTACAAAGTGCTTGATACGTGCTCTTTCTATCCCCTGACTACACCCGACACACAGGATAAATAAACCCCGTGGAAGGTGAAATTCAGTGGGGTTGAATTGAGGTTGGTTCAGCCTTGGCCCTCATCTGGCAGACCTCCTTCCATGGTTGACCCTGGAGATTCTGGAGTTTGTGCCATCCTTACCAACTATTCTTCTGGAGACATTCAGGAGGCTGGAACCTAGCCTTTTCTTTTGAGAGGCTCAAAGCAGCATCCATCTACGAATTACTGTGATGGTACCCCCATGAGATAGTGTGAGACAAGTGTTGTTCAATCCATTTTATGGACGGAAGAGTCTAATACTTCAGGCAGTTGTGCCTTTGCGATCAAACGCTAAGGCTTTTTCCCCTCGCTGTCTTTTTCCCTTGCTCAACTAAAACTTTGTCAGCTCTTGCAGAATAAATGATCAGTTGTTAACAGTGGCTGATGTGAACAACTCTTATGAACCTTGGACCCATCTTAGATATAATGTGTTTTTCTGAAAGTACAAAAGTATTTTATGTTTATTTTATAATATATGAAAAAGCACACAGAAGAAAATATAATCTATAATGCCATCATGTCAAAGTAATCACTAACATTGGATAACTATTTCTTCTGGGTTTCTCACCCCCTCCCACACGTGCATGTGTACAATTACATCTATATACCTACCTATAGTTTTTTTTTTTTAAAGAAAAAAAATTTTTTTTTTTTAGATTTTATTTATTTATTTGAGAGAGAGAGAATGAGAATTAGAGAGCACGAGAGGGAAGAGGGTCAGAGGGAGGAGCAGACTTCCCGCTGAGCAGGGAGCCCGATGTGGGACTCGATCCCGGGACTCCAGGATCATGACCTGAACCGAAGGCAGTTGCTTAACCAACTGAGCCACCCAGGTGCCCCAGCCTACCTATAGTTTTATTACATTAAATGGGGATTATGGTCTGCACACATTGCCTTTGTAACCTGCTTTGCTAATTAATAATATGCTGTGGACAATTTTGTCATTAAATATTATATTACCACATGATTTATTTTAGCATATGATTTTTAATAATTGTAAAATACTCCATTATATGACTACATTATGTTAACCAGTACCTTATTATTGTTTATTTGGATTGTAGTTTTTAATATTTGAATTAACAGTCCAATGGGCAGTTTTACAAATGCATCTTTGTGTGCAAATTCAGTGATCTCATAAGGACAAATTTTTAGAATTGGAATTATTGGGGCAAAGGCTATGCATATATTTATGACTCTTTAGAAGCATTGTTGGTCTGCCTCAGGAGAGTTTGTACTAATTACATCCTTTGCCAGTAGTGGATGAGATTGCCCACATTTTTGCCAATTCTGTGTGCTTTAATTAGTAAGAATATCTCCTGAATCTCTCTTAAATATTTATATGAATTATGATGTATCAAACATTTAGTATAAAAAACGACTAAGAAACACTCATTACCACCATTAAGATTAAATATATCATAATATTTGTCTTTATTTGCTTCATCTAGCTCCCGTTTTTTAAAGGAATAAAATATTACAGATGCATTTATACACCCTCATCCCTTATCCCTCTCTCCACAAGTCACCACTCCTCTGAAATTAAAATTTCATTACCATGTGCATTTTTGTAATTTTACTACATATGTGGGTATTAATAAAGTATGTATGTGATTTTTTGTGAGTTTTAAAATTTTATATAAATGATACATGAAATGTGTCCTTTTGCAGCAAAGTGAACATTAATTTTTAAGATTAACCAGTGTTAT
Organism: Zalophus californianus; assembly: GCF_009762305.2. Lineage (NCBI taxonomy): Eukaryota > Metazoa > Chordata > Mammalia > Carnivora > Otariidae > Zalophus > Zalophus californianus. The sequence continues at coordinate 42,373,077 of NC_045604.1, forward strand.
TACATGCACACTTATTTCATTATTTCACTTTCTGCATAGAACTACATTGTATGCATAAATTGAAGGTTGTTCACTTACTCCCCTTCTGAAGGGAGCCGGGCTGCTCCAATTCTTTTGCCTACTATAAGTAATGTTAAAATGATCATCCTTGCCCATGTCTCCTTGGGCAAGGATGTGAGATTTTCTCTAGGGTAGATGCCTAAAAGTGGAATTGTCGAGTTTTGGAATGCACGTTTCCACCTTTATTGGATATCACCACATTGCTTTCCAAAGAGACTCCCATCTACACATCTGCCATTTGCAGTCCCCATTTCTGTATGTCTTCCACAACACTTTAGACGATCAGAATTATTAAAGTTTGACAATCTGATGCGTATGAAATGAAATCTAGTTATTGCATTAATTGCATTTTCCTGATTACTAATGCAATTGAGCGTCTAACATATGTTTATTGGCCATTTGGATTTCTTCTTATGTGAATTGTAGTTTCATATCCTTTTCCTGTATTTCTATTAGGTAGTTTGTTTTTTCATTTGATTTGTTAGGGTTCTTTTAAGTATTCTAGATATGATTTAAGGGTTGTAAATATCTTCTCCCTCAAATGGCTTGTCTTTTTCACTTTGTTTATGGTGCTTTTTGTCACACAGAATTATTAGTTTTAGGGTAGTAAAATTTATCTGCTTTTTTTTTTTAATGATTTTAGCCGATTTTGTCTTGTTTAAAAATTCTTTCCACATACTGAGATAAAAAAAGAAGTTATTTGTATTAAACTTTTTTTTTCAGTTTTGCTTATCATATTTTGCTCTTTTAATCCATCCATAATTTATTTTTGCATGTAGTGTGAGGTAGGCCCTAATTTCATCTTTTATCCTCCCTAGGATTTGTCCTTTGCCATAACAACATTTAGTAGATAGTCAATAGGTTTCCACTGTTCTCTGGGCACCTTATTTTATTCCGGTGGTCTAATTGTATATTCTCTTTGGCCGTGTCTCAATAATTTAATTTTTATAGCTGTGTAGATTTGATGCATTAGGGTAAATTCTCCCCACACCTCTGCCAGATTATCTTGGATATTAGCCCTTTATTCATCCACATAACTTGTAGGATCAGCTTGTCACATTTCATTTAAAAAATGGGATTTTGATTGTAACTGAACTTATGGATTTATTTGGGAAAGGATTACTATCTTTAAGCTCTTTCATTTTTCCATCCCCCAACATGACATATTTCTTCCTATGCTTAGATCTTCCTTAAAATCCCTCAAGAGAGTTTAAAATTTTTTTCTCTACATATTTTATTGCATATCTTTTATTAAATTTTGTTTTTGCACCCTGTATAGTTTTGATGCTATCGCATGGTATCTTTTTATTTTTGTATTTTCTGATTCTCTGCTGTAGCTGTATGAGAAACTGTGTGTTTGTATATGGATTTCATATCCAGCCTCCTTGTAGAACTCTTATTACTTTGAATTATTTTTTCTGTTTGCTCTCTTCTATTTGGTATGTAGACTGCATTGACGGTGAATAATGACAGCTTTGTTTTTTTCCTTTTCAGTTTGTATGTCTATTCTTTCTTTTTACTTTGTTGATTACATTGACTAGTACTTCATTTACAATATTGAAGAGAAATAGTGTTAGTAGGTATCCTAGTCAGATACCTTCCTTCACTTGCTTATCTGCAAGTCTGTCCTCCTGCCCGATACCCTACCTCTGATCACCCTTCTCAACTTACATGGCCTGTTTAGTGCTATGGCTCCATCTTGTGTGTGTGTATATTCAAAATTAAACAATCCGTTTACCTATCTATCTACCCCTCTGTCTACCTATCTAATCATCTTTCTTTATTGTAGATTTGTCCTCATATTTACCATTATCTTTTGCTTATTGTGCCGTTTTCTTGCAAGCCATTCTTTTTTCTTCCATCTAAATTTCCTGCTTGGGAAATACTGTATAGTACTTATTTCACCTGAGCCTGAGTAGTAAACTTTTCTTTATTTTTCTGAGAAAGCCTTTATTTTTACCTCAATTTTGAGAAGTAATTTAGCTGAGTATTTTTAATACTGTAAGATATTATTCCATTATCTTCTGGTCTCTGTGATTATACCCGATAATCAAAATGTTGTTTCTTGTTTCTTGAAAAAATAAAGTTTTTTCTCAGGATGCCTTTAGGAATTTCTCTTCATAATTTTAGATCTTCTGGTATTTCACTGGAATGCATAGAGGTTGGGTTTATTTTTGTTCATCCTTCTTAGAATTCATTGAAGGATTTATATCTTTCATCAATACTGGAAAATTTATCCTTTAGCTCTTAAAATACTGCCCCTCTGCTTTCTCTCCTTTCTCTCTTTCTAGAACTTCCATGAGATATATTTTGGATTTTTCAGTCTGTTCTCCCTGTCTCTTAACTTTATATTTTTCATCTCTTTATCTCCCTGCCTATATACTGGAGAACTTCCTCATATATGTCTACCTAATACTCCCCTTAGTTGTGTCTAACCTAATAGTTAATTTACCTAGTGCTTTTAATTTCAGTGATTCCATTTTTTGTTACAAGAAATTGTATTTGCCACTTCATATTTTTTTCATTGTATCCTATTCCTTTATATACATTTTCTATTATTTCAAGCTGTGGTGCTCTAATTCTCCTGTTCATTGTATCAACTAACTTTTCCTTATGGTGAATTGTTTCCTTACATGATTAAAAAGTTCTGATTGTAAGCTCATGTCTAGTGATGCTTGTTTTTCCTATGGGAATGCCGTTTAGTCAGGGATGTGAGAGTAGCCTCATAGAGCATTTCTGTTGGTTCTCTTATTTGACCCAGGGAAGTTACTGGGACTAGTTTTCACATTGATTTTTTTGGCTTAAGGGTTTCTAAACCCTCCTGAACATGTAGTGTGAATTCAGCTTGTAAATCCATGTAACATGCAGTCTTGGGTTTTGATTTCTCAGGGCTTTGCTTTTCATTCACCCAGATAGAAGTTTCCTCATTATCTCCTTTTGCTGCAGAGTTGATTTTTCTGCAGTTCATTGTTTAACTCAGGGTGTCGTCTTTCAAGTGTTCCAGCTTAATGCAGAGTTTTAGTTTCAACTTCTATTCACATATGCTCAGAAGACCTTATCTCTTGCTCTTGAATGGGCATTAAAACCCATCCATTAAATCCTCTAGGTTGCCAGGACTAATCACTGTCCATGGGATAGCTGCAGTTTGGGTTCACATGCTTGGTTTTATGTTTTCCATTTCCTCCTGGGAGATTCCTTTCATATTTCGCAAGTTTAGGAATGTATATATATATATATATATATACACATATATGTATTTTAAGATTTTATTTATTTATTTGACAGAGAGAGACACAGCGAGAGAGGGAACACAAGCAGGGCGAGCAGGAGAGGGACCATGACCTGAGCTGAAGGCAGACGCTTAACGACTGAGCCACCCAGGCGCCCCAAGCAATGTATATTTTAAAATCCATTTGAAAATGCATTCCTGGGGCATCTGGGTGGCTCAGAGGGTTAAGCATCTGCCTTTGGCTCAAGTCATGATCCTGGGGTCCTGGGATCGAGCCCCGAGTCAGGCTCCCCGCTCAGTGGGGAGTCTGCTTCTCCCTCTCCCTCTGCTTCTCCCCCTGCTCATGCTCTCTCTCTGTATCTCTCGTCTCAAATGAATAATTAAGTTCTAAAAACAAAGAAAATGCATTCCTGTATTTTAGTTTTCTAGAGATTTGTAGCAAGAGGTTTCTCTTGTTCTGCCATCTTGCTAGTATTAGATCCTTGAATGTCTTTTACTCTAAAATAGGAAAATGTAAGATATTTCCTGGGGGATACATAGAGTCCTCCAGGACTTATAAGTGTGATGTTCCTAATGGAGAGGTTAGTCAGAGTGCTATTGAACCAGGTAGAACCTGGAAGCGAAAGAAGGTTTAAGAGGCTCTTCTCCTCTTCTGAGGAGGAGGTATGAAGTCCTGAACTTGAGAGGTGGTGGTGCAAACAGAAAAGAAAGGAAGATTATGAAAGTGGAGTAAAGAAAAAAAAAAGTGACAGGGTGTGGGGGATGGTTGCTGTAGGAAGGAGGTGGGAGGAAGAATCAAGGATGCATCCAAAGTTTTGTTCCTGAGTTACGGGGAGTCTGTGATGCTGAGAACAGAGTGAGACCAGGGAAGGCACTGGTTTGGAGGGAAAGAACATGTTTTTAAACCAGTTGACTGATTCCTGGTGGCATCAGATTGTCCAGGTGGGGGGAGCCCATTTGAGCAGTTGTGAATGTGGTACCTGGCTTTAAAAAGAATAGGGCCAAAGATAAAGATTTGGGCATCTCTCAGATATTAGCTTTAGCTGCAGCCATCAAGACGGACGAGATCACCGAAAGAGAGTGTAGATAACTGAGAGAAAAGGTAGGAGACAGGCTCTGAGGAATGCATACATTTAGGAGGTGGAAGAAGAAGAGGTGAAGAAGAAGTTGAAGGGGCAGTTCGGGAGGTGGGAATAGAAAAATAGATTGGAAATGCTCCTGAGGGGGAAGCAGGGAGGCAGAGAAGCCAATTCCTGCTGAGTCCCGGATGCAGCAGAATGTGTATACACCCTAATAGCCTCCAGGGAAACAGACTCTGGTTTTAAAAATCCCTTGGATGCATTTAGCTGTAAAAGTGTTGAGCCACCTGATCATTTTATCACTTCTTGGTGCCTCAGCCAGAGGGTGAGGAGGGAGAGAGAGAGGAGGAGGCTCTCCAGTGACTCATCCCTCATGTGTGTTAGGAGTTTTGGTTAAAAGGTTTGCTGCAAGAGAAAACTGCTTGACTTATTTTATAATAGGTTCCTGGAGCACGGTGGCAACAATAGGACTATAGAAGCTACGGCCTTTGCCTCTGAGAGGTATGCCGCCAAAGGGAAGGCATTTGGGGGACTGTCCGGGATTGAGGTTATCTGTGCCATCCTGGATGGTCGAGTGGCTGCACTGGGGTTTGTAGCTCATGCAAAGCTTGTGGTTTCCAGGTAAAGGGACTTTTCATCCTTTTACGTTTGGCTGTGGAGGAGACTCTGTGCCCAGGACCTGATCCTTACTGACTCCGGAGTGACTCTACGCTCTTCCACTATGGGCCCTGGGCAGCCATTCCTGTCCAGCCTCAGGGGCCCAGCCATACTGGCTCCTTCAGCATGTCTCTTGCTGTGAGGTGTAGGGGTAGTATGTAACCTCCCGCATTAGGCACAACCAGGTTCTGGGTCTAGCTCTGCATTTGTTCGCTGTGTGATCTTGGTTTAGGGACTTTGTTTCTCTGATCTCAGTTGCCTCATCTGAGAGGTGGTTGAAGCTAAACATACCTACCTCATAGATTCTCACGCAGCTCAAGTGAGGTAGCATGTACCCAGTGCTTTGTTAGGCCTTCCACCATTGCTAGTTATTGTTGCTGCTTTGAAACTTTTATTTTTCTGTTGAATTGTTTCCAGAATTCCTTTCCCTTTCTCCCCGTGTTTCCCACTTTTTTTTTTAAAGTACTTAATTTGAAGAAAATCAATACCCCCAATGCCCGTTAGCCAGCTCCTGTCTGGATGCGTATAAAGGGCCTTGAATGCTTCGATTGTTCTGGTATAATTCTCTTTTGGAAATAGGAAGCTGTCTTTTGACATCCCCTGTAATGCCTGGTGTCTGTCCCTGTAACTATAACAATGATACCACCCACAGTGGTGTGACAATCTAAGTTTACAAAGCACTTTCACACACACAGTCTTCACCATCTCAACATCATTTGGGAAGCTGGGTCTTTCAGCCCAGCAAGCTGCTGACTCTCATCAGGTTTCAGGTGCATGCGTGTGTGAGCACGCGTGTGTGCACACACGCAAGCTTGAAGGATTGCTTCTTTTCTTTTAACACGAAGAGCTAAAGTTTCAAAGCAGGTGGGGTGTGGGTTAAACACTGTTCTAAATGGCAGGCCTGCTGTTCGTGGGGAGGGAAAGTGGCCTGAAAGTTTAAAAATAACCCGAACATTATAGACTCCTGTGAATTCTACAGCCCGGAGCACTGTGAGTCTGTGGGTGTCTCACCTGCTGGAGTGCAGGCAGGAAAACAAGTTTGAGAGGCAGGAGGATTTAAATTTGCTGAATCCTTTAGAGGCACGCGTTGGCAGCAGAAGCTTTCATAAAAAAATGGAAACCATACCTAATAATCAGGATCGATATTCCTGAATGGTAGGCATAGTGCCACCCTCGGTTTCTCTGAACACAGAACCCTTGCTAATATTTGAGTCTGCAGTAAAGCAGACCCTCCTCTTCTGCTGCTGAACACCACCTCTCTTTCCCTATCTTTCTTCCCTTACTGACCCCTCTGGTTTTCCCAGATAGCTGCCTAAGACGGACCCACCAGGGAGCTCAGGGCTGGGTCATTTTGGGGTAGATTTGGCCATTCATTGAGAAACAAGCAAATGGTGTGTGTAAAACCATGTTCATCATGAGTAAATTGTGCACAGTAACATACCCTTTGGATTTTGAAGAAATTTTGAAGAGTTTAAACAGTTTTTGAAGTAAGACTCAGTTCTCCTAGGCGTGGCCCGTGCTGCATGGCCCATGCTGCTTGGGGACGTTGCAATGGGGGGACTGCAGCAGCAGGTCAGGCTAATAACACCAGCACATATTAGAACATGATGCACTTGCGAATCTGTTGTCCCAGTTGGTGTATCAACAGTCTCCTGAGATTTGGAGGGCATTTTTGCACACACAGTCATAAACCCAACCAGGACTGAGGTGCAAATCTTGTCTCGCGCTCTTGTGACTCACTTATTCTGAGGGGCCCTCCCCCCCAGTACCTGCTGTAGTGTCTGGACATTTTCTTGCATCTTGGAACTGTAGGGTGGTCAGCAAATAAAGTAACTAGCCCAAATCTCTATTAATCATATCAGCGAGAAGCTCTACACTGTGGTGGTTAAGATAATGGATTTTGGAGTCAAATAGACCAAGGGTTGACTTTCTGCTATGTCATTTACCATCTTGAGAAATTATTTAGTTTTGTTCAATTTTGCTTTTCTTATCTATGAAATGTTGATTATAGTAGTACTTACCACACAGGATTATTCTCAGAAATAAGGAAAGTAAAGGGTTTAGTGCAATGCCTTATTATTAAATAATAAGTATTTAATACCCATTACAATTAATATTATTAACCAAATTGCCTATACTTTTTTTGGTAATTACTCGTAATTATTTGTTTGATGCATGTCCATTTTTCTCTTGGTTTTTTTATATCCTGGTATTTGCAAGATCAAACCATGACCTACTGGAGAATAGAGGTTATTTTAACAAAGGAAAAATAGCATAATAGGAAGCTCTGGGTTATTATATTAATAATACTTGACTACTTTACATGTGGTAGAAGTTTTTTGAAGAATGTGACTGAGTGATGGAGGATTATGTAAAGAAAAAAACCCCACAACCCAGTCTCTAAGGGAAAGGACTGTATTATGAGTGCATCTGTGTGTGTGTGTGTCCAAGGAGTTGGCTCGTTAAGCGTCCTAGAGAGGAGTATTTCAGAAATTTTCTTTCGATTGAGAATTACATTTCCACCTTTCCCATTTTTAAACGGCACATTAGGAATATTTATAAATCTTCAAGAGAGCTTGTAATTCTTCCCACTTAAATATAATGTATTAGGCCTGTCTGAAACCTCCCAACAGCATAGGAAAATTACTTTATATGTTTATACAGCTGGCTGGCAGAACTTGAGATCGGATCAGAACTGAGTGTGTGTCTTTGCACAAAGGCAGAAGTGTGTGTGTGTGTGTGTGTGTGTGTCTTCCACATGTAATTCTTTGTAAGGGAAAGGAGTCTGATGATGACATTTGCCTTTTTGTAGAGAGAAGAGATAGAACCAGTTTAAGACTATAGTTGATTTTTTTTTTGAAGCAGAAGTTTATTCTTCTGTTTTATATTCTGTGAAAAGAGATCTGAAAATATTCTTTGTGTCGGGGTCTGAATGTCTTTTTTCAATAGGTGATTCCCCAAATCTTATTTCAATTATATTTTTTATTTTTATTCATTTATTTACTTTTTTAAAAAAGATTTTATTTATTTATTTGAGAGAGAGAATGAGATAGAGAGCATGAGATGGGGGAGGGTCAGAGGGAGAAGCAGACTCCCCGCTGAGCAGGGAGCCCGATGTGGGACTTGCTCCCGGGACTCCACGATCATGACCTGAGCTGAAGGCAGTTGCTTAACCCACTGAGCCACCCAGGCGCCCTCAATTATATTTTTTAAAGAGCAGATGATATTCCTCATAAGAGAATGAACCCTATAATTTGATGATTGATAAAATGAGGGTGAGGTTGTTATTGTGCTGGTAAAGTTCCTGAGTTAGAGTCACTTGATCCCCTAGAGGAGAAGGAGGCATCCTTTCTTGCTATGAAGGGAAGGATGAACACTCAACCCAGAAAGAACAGCTGGGAACCCTGAGAACAGAGCAGAGACTCAGAGCCAGAATGGGTTAGGGGAAGGGCAGCCCCTCTGACAGGAACCAGTTAACCAGTTGATGCTGAAACTCTTTTTCACCAAAAAAAGTTGCAGGAGACTCCATGTTTCATTCATTGATGATGTATTTCAGAAAGGCCGGCTAGAACATAATGCAGGCACTCTAGGTAATACCATGAAGGGGAAGATAAGTCCTTTGCACTCGAGAAGCTTACACCATGGTGAAGAAGACAAGACAGACATGATTGAAAAATTAAATAGGAATTTAGTGGTGGGGTATATACCCATGACAACAATGACAGTAAGTAAACAAGGTTTATGAATGACACGAAGTTCTGTGAGTTTATGGCAAGTAGAGATCACAGATAGAATTGGAGAGGTTATGGAAGGCTTCATGGAGGAGGCAGAATTGAACCGAACCACACCTTGAACGATACCTAGGAGTTAGAGGAGCAGACAAGAGGAAGGATGTTCTTGGATCAGTCTGAGTCAGGTGCTCTGAGCAAGAGTTTTGAGGCAGGGGTGGGTGTGACATGTTATAAATTTGTTGATACTATGGTACATGAGAAGATGATGTTGGAAAGGTAGGTTGAATTCAGATTGTCAGGCTAAGGAGTTCGGCCATTTTTTAGGCAGCAAGGAACCACTGAAGTTAAGTGATTGACACGGGAGAATGACGTCACCTCAGTAGAAGCTGGAATTTTTGAAGGGGAGATTGTCTCGAAGGAATTACGATGAATTCACTTTTAAGCACATTGAGTTTGAGATGGTGGACAGTCCTTAGTTGGGCATTTGGATCTGGAAAGGAGGTGGAAAAGTAAGGCTGAGACTAGGTGTGGAAGCCGGGGGGTAGTTGAAAGTGTGGGTAAGGACGTGACCCCAAAAGGAAAGATGTCAGAGAAGATGCAGGGGTTAAGAACAGCCCCGTGGGGTACTCCCACAATAAAGAGGGGGATCAAGGAGCAAGAGAAGGAAACAGACAGAAACTGGGAGGTGGGATGCTAAGGGAGGGGAACTCTGAGAAGGAGGGGAGGTCAGTGGTGGCAGATGCTGCAGAGTAATCAAGGAAAAAACGGGCGGGGGAGCAAGGACCACTGGAGGTCAGTGGAGGTCTTAGTGCAGTTTTAGGGGAGCGGAAGGGGCAGAACCAGCACATGGCCTGCCCAGGTGCACATTTCAAAACTGGCCTTAAGTCCATATCATATGGGAATGCCTTATTCACTCTGATTATTTTATACCAGGTGGGTGTAACCAGCTGCTCAGTGTAGGAGCGAGTGGGAGAGAAAGGGTGTGGTGATGGACAGGTGGTGGTTTACTCTGCTGATGATTCCAACCCAAAGAGTCCTGTAAGAGACAAGACTGGTGGGTGTGGTGGGATTGAGTTCCCTTCTCTGAGCCTTTAGGGTTCCTCTAGGGTTTGTTTCAGCCGTGAGCTGCTTTTCCTGCTATTGGGACACCGTCTCAAGAGTGAAGTGTGGGGAATGGATTAAGACCAGCAAGTTCAGGTTAAAGGTCAGGCACCTTCTCATCCTGGGCACTGCCTCCTTTGCTCTAGCACCTGACATCATGCCTGACACGTGGAAGGTGCTCATTTTATGTTTGCTGAATGAATGAATCAGATTGAACCCACCCAGGCTGAGCAAGCTTTACAATGTGTGGGCTGTATTTTGTTTTTTGAGTCAAGAGGCCAAGGGGGTGGATGGATGGGCGTGCTTCTGTCGGTTGTTCTCACCCTTAGATACCGATGCATCCTCCGCTCACCCCCCACCAGTCAGAGCTGGAGCTCTGCAGAGTCGTCCTGCTGCACTTTGCCTTGGCCAGAAGCAAGACTGGACCCAGAGGATGGGTGTTGAGGTGCAGTAATGAGGCAGGGAGCCTATGATGTCTGGGGCTAAACACTGAAGCTCTAAAAGGACTTTCCCAATAAGGGTTAATGTTTGTTAGGTTGAATATATCTGACTTTGGTCCAGGCTGAAAAGTGGCCTTATCTAATGGGGAAAAAAAGGACTGAAGTGGTAATACTAGAATTTTTATGATCTTAGATACACTGAAACGCAATAAACATGCTGTCTGGTTCATCAGCCCCATGTGTCTGGTATTCCCTCCACAGCCCGGGCATTCGTGTTCCATGCTGCTCTTCCCCACTGCTTCTCCCCACCTCCGGTGCCCTCTGTTTCAAAGGATCTCCCCGATTCTTTCCTTTTCCTGGTTGCTTCCAGCCAGAAGGGATCTCTCCCTTCTCCATTCTCCCCCTTACTGTGCACACTATCCTGGCGCACGCTACCTTCTGCGTTGTATCAGAGCCCTTTATGGGTATGTTTTCCCCCTCTTCTCTCTTCACATGCAAGCTCTCAGAGGCTGTGGCCATGTCTAATTTATCCTTGAGCCTCAGAATCTTGAGAAAAATGCCTGGCACATTAAAAGGGTTTAATGAGCATGAAATGGGCTTATGAATGAAAGAATAAATAAACAAACACGGATCTGTCCCAGGTGCCAAGGTCTTTGGGCTCTTTGGACTGTGGTCTCAAATGTTTTTCTTTCTTTTCTCTTTTCCCCCATTTGTCTTTCTGACCGAGTCTCAGATACTTGTATTTCTCTGCGCCTCTGTCCACCCCATACACACCGAAGTCATCCCTGGGCTGCACTTCTGCCGTCTGCCTTCTGAAACAGAAAGCTGCCAGATACGTGGTTTGCTACGTGGTACTGTGGTCACAGCTACCATTGCTGAAATGTATTTAACAAACACGTATGTAGAGCTTGTTGTATGCCAGGTACTGTTCTGAGAGCCTTACACATATTAACTAACTTAATCTTCATAAAAGCCCAGAGACAGGTGGTGTGCTTTCTTAGAAATTTAACCCTTTGGGAGGCTTTCTGGCTCAGGGTCCTGCCTCACCTCTCCAAAGTCCAAGATTATGGCTGTGACTGGACTCTTAAGCAAGGAAAACATTATTTTGACATGCAGAATGCTAATAGGGGCCACAGATTGTCTAGAGTCCTGACCTTATTACCAGGAGATCCAGCTCTGCTATTTCCTACCTCGGTGCACTTGGACAAGTCCCTGACCCTTTGCATCTCAGATAATAGAATGTGCCTCACAGTCCTGCAGCAAAGATGCAGTAAGATAACATCACAGTTGGCACCCAGGAAATATTGAGTTGTCATAAATGAATGGTTTTAAAAACACTTTTTAAGCAAAATTTGCACATCTATAGTTAGCTGGTAGAGTGTTAGAGCTGTGGGGTTTCTCAGGCACAGGTTTGAGAAATGCTGCTTCTAGGGATGGACATTACATAAGCATGTAAAGTTATGTTTTCACCCAAGTAAGGGCTGTAAGGTATTGTGGAAGCCACCAGATTCCTAAGATGTCTACATCACCATAATGCTCCTCTGCTCTGCAATGAATTTGTACATGGTCTCCTGCCAACTTTTTTCTTAAGAACCCACTCCCAAATCCTCTCTGCATTATGTTCCTTAGAGTACTGCTTTGCATAAGAGTCTATTTCTTGGAAAAGCTCAACGGGGAAAATAGAACAAAAGGGGCTCTGATAGCTTAACCATAAGCTATCTGAGAGTAACTGACAGTGGGGGAGGGAGGAATGAGGAAGCTGGGCTGATGGGAGGGGCACATGCTTTTTGGATGAGGCTAGATTTGCAGCCCCGGCAGTGATGGGCTGAAATCTCACGCAGAGATGGCCCAAGGCCTGACAGATCTGGGAAGAGCTTTATGAATGAGGGGAATAGATAAGTACTTCTCCACTCATGCTGCTCATGTCTATCCAGCTTAGTACAAACTCCCGTGGCCTTCCTGGTCTGGGGGAGTTCAGCCAACTGGTTTCATTCCTTTTCCAGAGGAGACTGGAGGTACCCTCTACCAGTCGCCTTCCATCCTGCTTGCATTTTGGATGGTACACTGGAGATGAGGGGCTACAGGGTGAAAGCTTTGAAATTAAGCCATCTGGATGGGATTGATCTAGGAAAGTTTTTCACTTGCTTCCTCAGATCCTTTTGGGTTAGTTTGCAGGTCACTGCTTGCAGCAAAACATGCATGCAGAAAAACACTTGGTTGCACCATGTTAACTGTGTGTGTGTATGTGTGCGCATGTGCATGCAGTGTGTTGACCTTGTGCCCCGTGTGTGGGGGTGTACTTTCTAACTACTGGATGGTTGCATTGTGGTGAAATTTGGGGCTTGGACCTCAACAAAGTCCCACAGGGGAGTAGAGAGCTGGTGACAAGAAGTTACCTCTTTAGGCACGTCTAGGTTGTGAGGTGTGCTAGGGGTGCTGGGCGGCCAGGTACTGGGCTCACGTTGACGTGCTCACAAGTGACCAGTAGATGGTGCTCTGACAACAGGGAAATATGGCTACGGTCCCTCATGGGCTGGAAAGGGATTTTAGGAATCTGGTTTCCAGTCAGCGTTATGACCAAATGCTGACTTTCTACATTTCCATATGTGGGTCTTTAAGAAGACATTGCAAGGAGGGACACTGTTAGGAGAATGCCCACCAAGTTCCCTTATGAAGAGCATTATGGCAATGACCTGACCTCAGGTTTTTTCTAAGGATCCTCCTGGATCTTGAGGGCAGTACCTGTGTTCCTAGTTTAGTGTCTTCCCAGCATGGTCCCAGGACCATGTGGCTACTGACCAAATTCAATTTGAGGACGGTAAGCATAGGATTCCCATAGGTTTAGCGTTATTGTGTAGTTTCTTCTCTTGACAATGAACAACTTTGGAATTACACTATTACCATCCACCAGAGATTAGACTGGTTATTAGAAAGAGCCATAAAGTGACAGTCGGAAGATCTGTTAGAGGCCCAGGGAAAATTACCTAAGGTTTCTGAAACTCTGCTAATTTGTCCATCAAATCAGGGTCATAATACCTGGGTTGCCAGGCTGATCTCAGAGATTTGTTGTGAGGTTTATGTAAACTGAAAACTATTGAAGACACATAAAATATTTTTCAGTCATTAAAATTCTAGCCCTCTGGGGGCTGGGAGAATGGGGGCATTGGAAAGCATAAGAGATCATGAGTTCATAGATCTCAAAAGTCTGAAAAGCTGTGACTGTGGGGTGGGGGATGGTGTTTGTGGTGGTGGTGGTGGAATATGAGAGTATGCCTCCCTCCCACCATTACTGCCCTTAGATCAAGTCCATTCCCAAAGACTTTAATGCCATTATGTTTGCCTCTTTCCTCTTGGGCTTCTCCCCCCACCCCACAAATTCCCCATTTATAACTTCCCTCCAAAGGTGCTCATACTCTCCAGCATGGTCTGTATCATTCCCAACCCATGCATTTGTGATTCCTGTCTCCTCAGGGAGGCAAGCCTCAACTCCACTGGGTCTTCACATTTCCAAGTATAATATTCTGTCTTGGGGAACCTAGGTCTCTTAAGAATTACAACAGCCACAGAGAACACAGGACATTGTAGAGAGAGGAAAGGGGATTAGTACCGCCTCTCTTCTGAGTGGGTGGCATTGAAGATCCAGATCTGGAGGTTCCAGATCTTCCAAGAGCCTCTTCCAGGATGTAAAGCTTAGAGAGCCCTGCTTCCTCTGAGCATGAACAAACAGGCATACCACTCGGATGCCTGCTAAGGTCAGGACCCAGGGAAAAGAGGTGAAGTTGTAGTGTGAGAATGAGGTCTATCAAGCATTCTGGCTGGTAAGGTTGTAGAATCTAATTTAATCCAAGAAGAGGACACATTTTTTTTTTTCATCTGTTTTCTTCATTTGGCATCCTCAGTGCCAACAGTGCCTGGTGCTCAAAAATATTTATCAGATGATTGATGTGAATGAATTTTGTGCTATGGATTATGGTCTGCCTGAAAGCATGGGTTTGATCACTTCTGCAAGCCCTTTCTAATCTGCACAGTTTACAGGGTTAGTGAGACAGCCACTTGTGACCATTGTGAATGACTAAACAGGCTGATGGGGCTTTGTGGTTCACAGCACCGCCTCCCCTTTCACTTCTGACCAGGTATCCAGACAGAAAAGGGTCTTCGAGTAAAGGGAGGTAGAATGACAGAGTAAGGCAGTAATATGAAATCAAAATACTAATTAGAATGGACACACCTTGCATAGTAAGTTGGACTGAAATGGGCTACCTTGAATCAAAAGGTCAATATGATGACCCAAGGGCAGCACGGACACCATTCCTTTGGATTTCCAGTACCCAGAGGATTTCCCTTCACACATACACTCAAATGCATTCTCACCCAGATGTGTGTCAGTGCTCACGTGGCCTTGCCCACACATAGACACACACAGGAACACACGTGCCTCTCACTCAGGTGTCATCACCCTTCCCATCAGTTATTCTCACACATAGAGACACTGCCTTTCACACATGTGAAGCCACACTCACCCATGGTTTCCAACCTCCAGGTTTTAGTCAGTCTCTTTGTTTCCTTCCTCAGCCGCCCCCTTCCCCTTCTCTAACATTTCTTAGGTGGGGAAGATTTGGATAGAGCTGTGTATTGAGACTACAGTGGAAAAAGGAGAGGAAAGTGTGCTCCAGCTAGTGTAGACATGGAAGGGGGCAGCTGGTCCTGGGCTCAGTTCAAACCACTGAGTCACCTGTGGAGAAGGGCTTGGTTGCTAAACCTAGGGACTCTTTCTCCGGGTCTTGGAGTCCACCTTTCCCACTTAGGCAGCTCAAATACTAATTGTTTTTTTCTTCATTAATGGGGTGGGTTTGAGGAAGTCAGTGGAGACGATTTATGGGTAAAAGATAGGGGTGTGAGGATCCCCCTGATTGTTAAGACTTTGAGAAAGGTAGTGTTAGCTCCAAACTCACCATCTACGGCCCCAATATCTGGACCAGTCTTCCAGAAACGGATGCGCAGGGCTCCGCGAGAGCTGAACCCAAGGGGCCGCCCCAGATCGCATTTGGCTGGGGGAGGGCAGAAGCTCCCACGCGGAGCTGCCGCCAACACCCGAGTGCGGAGCCCCCAGAGGTCCTAGCGTGCCTCACGGGGCCTGCGGGTTGCTAAGTGGGGAGATGGGGAGAGGGTGCTGCCTTCTCCGCGGAAATCCCTGGGCAGCGTTCCTCGGAGACTGGGAGCTGAGGAGGAGCAGCGACGGGGCCCCGGTGCGCGGCGCGCAGGGCGCAAAGGCTTCGATTACCCTTCAGGGCAGGCACGGCGCGGGGCAAAGCCCTGGCGGGCGCCTTGGCGGGGACGGAAGGCGCGAGTGCGTGCGCGCGTGCGTGTGCGCCCCCGCCGGGCCTGGGCTCGGCTCTCTTGCGGGGAC
This sequence comes from Zalophus californianus, assembly GCF_009762305.2. Classification (NCBI taxonomy): domain Eukaryota; kingdom Metazoa; phylum Chordata; class Mammalia; order Carnivora; family Otariidae; genus Zalophus; species Zalophus californianus. The sequence goes on from NC_045604.1 coordinate 42,388,781, forward strand.
TGTGCCGCGCCGCCAGCTGCGCCCGCCTCCCTCCTCTCGGCGTTACTTGGGGAGAGGCGACTCTCGCTGGGCCTCTGCAGCGGTGGCCCCCTACCCTTTGGCTAAATAAATCCCGAAGCCAAACCAGCCTCGCTTCCCTGGCCTCTGCAGCCGCGGTCGGCCGGGTTCCTTCCGGCTCCATCCCCGCCCCTCCTGTCCTCGCCGGCCCCGCCCCCGCTTCTCCTGGCGCTCCAGCGCTCGCCTCGCTGCGCCTCTGCGCTCCGCTTGCTCTCCGCTCCTCGCATTCCCCTTTCCTTCCCTACATTCTCCTCTGCTTCCCCGGAGTGGGGCTATCCGAGTGGCAGAAGAAACCCAGCCGTTCAGGAGGAAGTTCGGTCCTTGGACAACTCGCGTGCCAGGCCACCGCTAGGCTCGCCTGCAACCTGTTCCTATCTCGCCCAAGTGCTCGCCCGCCCGCCCGCTCCCGCTCCCGCCCTCGCCCCGGCGCAGCCGCGGATCGCTGTTGCATGCTGATCCGGGGAGGCGGCGGCGGTGGCGGCGGCGAGCGCTCCGGCAGGATGCTGGCACTCGGGCTTCGCTGCTCTCTGGATGCTGCTCAACTTCTATCCCAAGCGCAGGAGCTTTGAAGTCGTTTGTCCCTCTCCGGTTGGATTGACTTCTTATTTTGATATTTTGGGCGTTGCGGTTTGCGCAGGAACCTCAATATCGCTCTCCCCCCTCCCTCTCTGTCAACCTTTGGATGCGTCTGTGCTGGCAGATTTAAAGACCCAAGTCTTGGCTGTGGAATTTCTTAGATGGACTTGCTGGGGCTGGCGTTATAAAGCATGTCATCATAACCCCGTCCTTATCTTATTTTTTTTAAAGTTCTTTTGTTTTCATTTTTCCCTTCCTCCCCAACCCCCACCCCCAATAAATCACCAAACTGTTACCTAGCGGGCCGGTGCCTGCCTCTCTTCCAGAACTAGGTGGTGCGTCTGCCAGAAGAGGAGCTATGTTTGAAGAGCAGCCTACTCCACCCCTCTCCTCTTCAGTCCCTGAATGCCACCACACACTGGCATTTTGAAAAAAAAAAAAAAAAGAATTGCCTCCAGAAACTGAGCACCCCCAAGCCCTCCCCCCATTTTTTTTTTTTTTTTTTTTTTCCTCCTTGAGGAATGGAGCTTCGCAGAGGTTGTATTTAGATTCAACAGTTCGGAGCGGCGGGGCTGCTGCTGCCGCCTCTTCCAAGAGCTCGCGAGGCTCCCCGGAGGCGGTGGTCCCCGCGCTCGGCTGGATGCGGCTCTGAGTCTCCGTGTGTCTTTCTGCTTGTTGCTGTGTGCGGGTGTTCGGCCGCGATCACCTTTGTGTGTCTTCTGTCTGTTTAAACTTCAGGATGGCTCGCTTCGGGGAGGCGGTGGTCGGCAGGCCGGGGTCGGGCGATGGAGACTCGGACCAGAGCAGGAACCGGCAAGGAACCCCGGTGCCGGCCTCGGGGCCGGCGGCCGCCTACAAGCAGTCGAAAGCGCAGAGGGCGCGGACTATGGCTTTGTACAACCCCATTCCCGTCCGGCAGAACTGTTTCACCGTCAACAGATCCCTGTTCATCTTCGGAGAAGATAACATTGTCAGGAAATACGCCAAGAAGCTCATCGATTGGCCATATCCTTTCTTGCCCTCTCCCCCTTTGCATTTCTTTGGGTAAGGGGGGAAATCTAGCATGGAATTTATCCCCCATCCCCTTCCTGGTGCCAATTTGCCCCTTTGGTGAAGTGCACTCTTTACTTCGGTGTGCCTAAGGGGCAAGCTTGGTGCTGTAGAGGCCAGTGTGGGCACGGGTGCTTTTCAAGGTAAGACTTTTGGTTTTTTGATTTTTCCAATGTGGAAATCTCTAGCGTCCCTGGGTGCATGGTGTTGCTGTGTCTGCCCCTTTCTGGGCTGGGCTTTGTCTGATTCCCAGGCCCCCAAGGCCCTTCACATAGAATGGGTTGCCCCTAATCTCAAGGTTTTCTTTCATACTCACTCCCCCTTTTCCTCCCTCAAAGCCACCCCCTCTGTCCCCATCCCCACCAGCTGGGGAGACATCCGCACTATCTGCGCCTGGGGAAGTCAAGGCTCCCTGGGGGATTTATCAGTTCAGAAGCTTCAAGAGTCTGGGCCAAAACCTTGTAGACAAATAGAATGGTTAAATAAAACAGCCATTTGGCTGGGGATCCAGCTAACTCTGGGGACTGAGTTTAAGTTCCACTGAGAGTGGAGTGAATGAATTTGTCAGCGGAGGTAATCTCTAATGATCCAGCCCAGACAGCTCAGAGTTGGAGTTCTCTTCTCAGCCAAAGAGGAACAGCTCATCAGAGCTCATTGTTTTCTTAGTCCGGTTGGGTGCCCCTGCCTCTGAATGCTTGACCCAGCTGAGTGCTCTCCTAGGGCCCAAGATTCAGGTTGATATGCTGGGCCTGAATTCTTCAGCTGAGGGCTGCACCAAGCTGAGCCCAGAGGTGTGCAAGCAGTCTGTCTCTCCCTACCTCCAAAGGAACTGCTCTCCCACAAAGAGCTGGTGGTGTCTCTCATGGTGGCGTCTCACGGTGTCAGGGTGAAAAGGCATCGAAGGAGCTTCTTTGCAGGTTTAATCAAGTGCACCAAATGCAGGCTGCTGATTAGGCATCTCGCTGCCTTGTTCTTCACTAAGAATTTGGGCATCTGGCAAGGTCTTTAGGAATTGCGGGTTGGTGGGGGTGGGGAGGGTGCTTGGTAAGAAGCAAGCCAGGGGGGTGGTGGTAAATATGGGGGTAGGCTTGGAGACATGGGACTTTGATGCTTGTAGAAAGACATTTCTTGGGAAGGATGCACCTGCAAAGGAGGCCCCTCCTCTTCTCCTCTAGCCTCCTCTTTCCCCACCCCCTCCCTCCAGGTGTGCATCATGAGGCAGCTGAGCTGCACTGGGTCTCTAGTATCAGTGAGGCACGTGGCTCGCTTCCCCTAGGGCTTGGGCATCTCCCTGCTACCCCCACCCCAGTCTCTGGCCTTCCCCTCCTTCCTCCCTAGTTCCCTGCCTCAGCAGCACTGCCATTGGCTGGCGCTTGGTGCTTCTAGGCAGCACCCCTCATTAGAAACGAAGGAGCATCTCTAAGCAGATATTCTTCCTGCTGCTGCTCAAATCCTCCCACAACCACCCCTGGCTGGGCTTCTTCTCTCCTCCTCTCTGCACTCCCCTCCTCCTCCCACCCCCACAGAGTGATTCGGGGTCATTCCGTGCCCGAGTTGAACGTATCTAGGGTGCGGATACTGGAGAGGAGGAAGGGTCCAGTCTCTGCGGTCCCGCCTGCCGGTGCGCCGCACAAAGCGGACAGATCTCATTATGTTGCGTGCCGCGCGGCTGGGCTGCAAACACTCCTCTAGTCAGATCTCTACTGATTTCTCTAGCGCGGCCCCGCTCCCCCATCCGCCTTGTACAATTCTCAAAAATTCCCCACCCTCCAGGTGCTGCTTTACTGTGCTCCTCTCTTAGGGGCATGTTAACTTAGGCGCCCTTGGGCTTCCTTGCGGTAGACAAAGCGCCCCCGCCGCGCCGCGGGTGGCAAAGTGTGCCAGCAGCCATCGTTGGCACCTAGGACAGCGCCACCGAAACTCCCCAGGCGTCCGCGGCTCTGCGATCAGCCGGTTCGGCACCACGGGCACTACCGGCTGGGCCCAGGCTCTGGGGCTGGGAAATGAAGCTCGGTTCCTAGACCACGCGGTCGGCGCTTTTCACGTTTTCGCTTCCGCTGCAAAGACACCGCCTTTCTACCAGGCGTTGCGAGCGCAAGGTGCAACAGTGGTTTTTACCCCGCCCCTTCCTTGTCTTTGGCCGGGATGAACCAGAGGGACTCAAAGGAGAGCATAGGGAGTTGATTTCATTGTGGTACTCAGTGCCTCGGCCGAGAGCTGAGTCCCAGGGGTCTCTTCTGTCCCCGTCGTTGGAAGTTGCACAGTGGTTCTGCAGCACTTAGGCTGTTGTAACAGTGTTCAGAGAACATCTGCTAAGGTGTGTAGAGGAGCCCTGTTGGAAAATTTAAAATACACCATGTTGCTTTTTTTCTCTTCGCTGTGCAACGTGACTGAGTGACAAGTATATATTGCCTCTGGTGGTGACCATGTGGAAACACTGTGCTTCTGTGGGTTCTGCTTTTTCTCCAGTACTGCATCTGAGATCCTAGTCTCACTTTCCTTCCTACCTAGACATCCAGCTTCCGGAAATCTCTCCCTTTTTCTTTCTGGGAGTCGTTGTGAGCAGTGGTTACCAGAAAACTTGGGAGCCGGGCTGTCTGCGTTCAAATCCCCGTTCCTTCACCAGCTCTGTGACCTTGAAAAGTTACTTCCTTATCTGTAAAATGAGGGTGGTAATCATGAGTTAGGGGGAGAATTAAATGACCTAACATATGTCGGGTTTCTAAAACATTCCTGATTACCCAGTAAACACTAGCTATTATTTTAATGGAGTCCTTCAGAAATGTCAGCATGTCTGAAGGTAGGGGTCTTAGTTCTAGGTGAACTAAATCTTCTAGGTTTTTGCGTCTCAAAGAGAGCAAAGAGCAACATCCCCGTCACTTGGGGGCCTGTTAAAAATTCAGAACCCTGAGCCCCATTTCAGATTTTACTGACTCAGAATCTGCATTTTAATAAGATCCCCAGGTGGTTAGTATGCACATTAAAGTCTGGGAAGTACTTCTCTACTGTTTATAAGGGCCAGATATTTGAAAAAAAAAAAAAAAAGATTGTTCAGAACATGGGTTAAGACTGCCCGCTTTGAACTGACATATGAACATGTAACATGCTTGAGGACTTTGATTATCTGTGCACTATGTCTTTGAGGCTTATACATCTTTTATGGGCTGTAGAAAGTCACTGTGGAGCTAGGAGGAAATGAGCACTTCTGTGTGTTATGTTAGCTCCTCTTCACACTGCATGTTACTGGTCTTTAACAAACTGGTCTGGAAAGATCAGTTAAGAGAAAGGAATTATTTGATTTATACTGGTAGGACCCTCTGGCTTGGGTGGGTGGGTGGGGTAAACTTCTCCAGTTATTTAATAGGGAAAGTCTCGTTCCTACGGAAAGAAATGCCCAAGATAACCCAGATTTGGCATGAAAGATGGTGGTAAGTTACAGCCCACTCTGAATGTGTTTCATTTTTCTTGGAAGCTACATCTGCATAGGGAGATAATTTTATTTTCTTATGGCACTCTTTTCTGTAGTGGGTACCATAACCTTTTTGAAAATGCTAATCTGATTTAAAATGTGATGTTACATTTTATATGATACCTTCATTTCTTTCTTGTTCATCTAATAGATGTAACAATAAAAGGATTCTCTTTTTCTCAGGGAATTGGCTGCTCTGAATGTCATCCCACGTTCACTGTGCCATATGCTTACCGGCTCTCACCTTTCCATGCTCAGGCTCAGTTACTCTGTGGACACACACAAGGTCTCCCTCACGGTTTGTGAGATGCAAACACTTGTTTGCACTTTTTTTTAGGTCAGAGGATGAGGGGAAGAAATGGGATGTCTGATTTGGGGCTCTGTGCCATTAATGGGCAGTGGGAGATATTTTTTTCCTCCACCGATGATGTGGGTCATCTCAGCAGGGATCACATGTCTCATGCAGAAATGTAAAGGGTCTAAAGTAGGAAGATCAAATGTGTTTGCAGCCATTGAGATCTTGAAAGCTCATTATAATGAACTTGTAGATACTCATCCATGATTTCCTGTTGCAGAGAATTTCACTGTAGCCTCAAAAGACTCCAGCTCTGGGTCAGAGGTTATGTGCTTTATTATGGTAAATTTCCCCTTGTAAATTGCCTATTTATTTTGGAGGGTTTTGGTGAGGATTACTGAAGGCTTTAGTTCTCACATCTCCCATTTTTGCATAAACTTTTCTCCTGCTCTGGTTGCCTATAAATATACAGCACCTTGCAGGATAGTAGACTGTAATCTTGGCAAGAATTTCAGGTTTGATGTAACGCTAATGGATCATGAGTCAGAGTGCCTTGATTAGGGCCCAGGGTGGCAGCTAACAAGGACAAAGTCTGTAATTATATCCTATGATCACATAACGCAGAAAGACTTCGCATCTTCTGTGTATCTGGGCACCGATGCAGATAGGGAAGCAGATAGTGAGTGTAACTGGCCCTGCGGCTGCTGGAGAAAGGTCTTCATTTTCTGAGCCTCCCAGGACAGTCTCCAAATTGTCCGTTGGCTTTGTCTTTGAAATGAGGTGTGGGTAATGTCTCCTCCAGAAACCAGGCTTTGACTTGTTGTGGGGACCAGTTGTAATTGGGATGCAGCCTGGAAAGCAAGCTGGAGTGAAGGAGTTTGACAGAAATGAAATGACTGGAGAATGGAGATGAAAATATCTTGGACGTGATAGTGTTGTCTGTTGGTTTGCATGCCACCATTTCTCCACTTCCCTCCACTTGCTTTCCCTTGCAATAGGTGGAACGCACACTATGAATTAAAGGAGGAGGAAGGAAATAATGAGAACAGGATTTTTTATCTTCTGAGAGATCCAGACTTTGGAATTATTAGCTCCATCCAGAATTGCTGATCTCTTTTTAGCTGCTGCTGTATAAAATGTAGGGTTTCTTTCCCTTCCAACTCTGCTGCTTTTCCCCCTCTTTATAGGAACATCTGGTTTCCTTCCATCTTCATGTTCTTAGTTAAAATAGAACAGAGCCAAGATTTGCTAAGCTGTCAGAAATCCTGCAAACCCTTGACTCCTTGGGTCCCACCAACAGCCCGGTAGCCTCCCTTTTGTTGTTTGCAGGGCTGCCTGGGATGGGAAGCTGTGGGTCTCCAACGCCCAGACATGGAAGCCAGCCATCAGAGGCCACTCTGCTGATCTTAGTTTGTTTCTCAGTGACCACACACACGTGCAAGAGGGAACCTGGACGTGACTGTGATGAATACCCTTGTATTCAAGGAGAGACACTTTCTCTTTCTGCAGTCCTCTGTCCCTTTTCCGTCTCTCTGTGTTTCTCCGTCTCTCATTTTTAGGTTCAGCCTTTGTGAATAATTCATTATATGTGTGGGTTTTCCCTAGGATTTTCAGAAAAGGAAGGTTATTTGTCTTCCTCTTGGATATAAGCAGGGTCTCTTGCTGAGGACCAGCTTCACAGATCGACTTTTCCCTCTGCGTCTGCTATTTGTTGCAGTGGGACTGGGACACAAGAGAAAGGTAGCAGAGGAGGGGAAAAGCTCTCTTCTTACATGCTTTTTCCTGCTGCTTTTATAATGACTGCCTCCTACCCAGTCCTGTTACATCTGGGTGCCCCATAAATATGCAGCTACTCCCCTCCTCTGTTCAGAGAACATGGTTAACTAGAAGATATTTGTGTCCTTGTCGCTCTGAATGCTCTTGTCATTCCAGGTCTTTACGCTAATAAATGCTGAACCACAGAGCTAAGGAGGCTTCTCTAATTGTTTCTTTTCAAACTTCAGTGGGAATTCACATAGGAATTTGAAGGGGTGAGCCGCTACTGAAATTAATGTGTACCACTCCCTGTCACCTCTGCCATCATAAACACGATATGGTTTTTAAAGCAGTCCCTTTCAAGGAGGGATAAAAATGCCGGTGACCTGTGCTGGTACTTCCCCTTCCAAGCATTCTGAACCTGCACAGAAAGGGCTCATGTGGAGGCTCCCCAGCACGTTTCCACCATCACTTGGATTTAAGGACAGAAAGTACAGCCCTGAGGTTTTAGCCTTCTCCAACCTAGTGGTCTGTCTCTTATGTGTCAGTCTTACGTTAGGGAGATGTCTGTGGTGTATTTTTGCTCACTGAATAGCCCAGGTACGTTTACTTAATTTTCCATTCCCTGTGTCCTTGGCTAGTCTTTGGCTATAAACTCTGATGAGCCACCCCCGTGTCACCATTTCTGGAAAGCAAGGGGCAGCCAGGAGGTGTGTCCTTAAGAGGGAGAAATGGGCCAGACTAAGGAGAACAGCACTGAGTGACTAAAAAGTGTCAGTTATCCAAGACACTGGCAGAGCAGTGGGTACTTCTTAGGAGTGTCTTTTTTTTAATTGTATTTTGGGTTCCAAATTTGTAGGACTAAGCAGTTCCACTCTTAGTCCTCTTGAATATTTAAAAAAAAAAAAGGACCCATTTTTAAAGTGGTAGCTCATCCCCGAGGCAGGTGGGCAGGGCTTGGGAATGTGACTGAGTCCAGGCTAGGCTCCAGCGACAGGATCCTGTGGTCCAGCCAGTGAAGGGCTTCTGGGAGAGGCTCTGTGTGGCTCCTATGCCAGGTGTGGTCTTTTGCCTGTGGGTGGTTGATATGAATTGCTGTTGCAACTCTGCATAATTTCGAGGCTGTAATTTTTGCTGGATTTGGTCATGCTGCATGTGTACTGCATCTGTTCCCTCCATCGCTAGAGAATTTGGAAAGCCTGTGTCAGATGTAAGCCTTCCTTTCTGAAGGCTTCTGTCCTTAAAGCGGGGAGTGGGGCATCTATAGAATCCCCTCCCCCTTAGAGAAGGGATGAAGAGGATGTGACTGAGTGGTTGGTCACAGATTAGAGGGGAAAGGAAGAAATGCTCTGACTAAGGTCAAGACCTGAGGCTTGGGGTACTCAGACTCTGGCATCATTTCTGTGGCTGAGATGCAAGACACCATGTGTGCCTCATCGACCCAGAGGAGAGGCTCTGAAAACCAGGACGGGGAGGAGAATCAGCCCTCACAAGCTTTTCTCCACCTGCGACGTGGCTGTATGTTTGAAGGGTTTCAAACTTTCAGTGCCTCCTTCTCAATTTCCACACCATTGTCTCACGGGGCTGGTCAGACTCAAAAAGCATGAAATGGATTTTCAACAGTCACTCACCAGCGTCCTGGCAATTTCCGGCTGTATGCTGTTGGGAACTGTTTTGCTACTATTTTGTCAATGACTGTTCCTTCCAGCAGGTGACTTCCATCAGCATCAAAGCTAATTCCTCAGTTTCTTTGTGCTGAAGTCATACTATATGCACTGCCCATTTCATCTACATCACTGGTTCAGAAGCTTCAGGATTTACTGAAGGGCTTATTAAGATACAGATTTCTGGACCCTACTGCCAGAGTTGTGGATTCAGTAGGTCTGAAGTAGGGTCTGGGAATTTGCCTTTGTCACAGGTTCCCAGGTGATGCTAAAGCTGCAGGCCTCGGAACCGTACTCTGAGAACCACTGTTTGACATGGTTTTGTTGTCTGCCCGGCAGGGCCTTCAGAGAAGGCCAGTTTTGCAAATCGCAGAGGAGAGTCCCCATCCCAAATTTCTCTCATCTCTCAGCCTGAAGCCTTGCTGTGACCTCTGGGTTCAGGTAGTGAGGCTTCAAGACTTCACTGTCAGAATGCAGATGATCTTGGGGGCTGGGATATAGTAGCAGCTACATGGCATAAACACCGTATAACTGAAAGCAGGCTCTTCTGAGAACTGGCACAGGACACGCCCCTAATTAATTTCCACACCTAGCGCAACCCTGACTTGCACTGAGCATCTGGTACAACTTTGTTAGATGATTTCATTAGGTGGTTACTACTGGCCAACAGAAAGCATCACTGAAGTATCTCTTTCCTAGTGTTGCACTGACCTGGACCTATAGGATCAGGGGTGGCTCTAGCGTGGGGAGGGGAGGTTGCTGGGAGGTAGTGAGGGCACTGGATAGCTGGTGGTGTCATTACATGTGAATCTGTAAGTTGTAAAAGACAGGCTTCAGGATCTAGCTATGGATCAGTCCGGTTTCTGTATTACCCAATATGAACTGTGAAAAAAGCACACAGTATTTGTTATCTGGCATTTTATTATATATTAATTGGCACCCAGAGATCTATAGCATAATAACAATTGAGATTTGTCCTGATGGCCCCCAGGCACCACAAAATGCCATAGTTCTTTCTGAATATCGCCAGTGAAGCATTTATTACATCATGTTCAACATGGTTTGAATGGTGTGTGCGCTTTATTGTGTTCAGAGCTTTTGCAAATTACAATCCATATTGATTATTTAAAGTAGCTCTTTATCACTTTTTTTTTGTTAAATTAACCAAAGTGTTCTTCTCTAGCTACACCAGATAACAAAAGAATCCCTGCGTTGTTCTAGAAATCAGTCCTTTCAGCTCGAGAGATACTCTAGGACATAGAGATGAATTCTGGGCAATTGTCATACTGTCAGGTGGTGATTAGAACAAAGTCATATTTCTTTAAACGGATTGATAGCTCAGCAAACTTTGGATTCACTGGGCAGGTTCTCCAGCTAGTAAGCTGGTATTACATCTGACTGGGTGGGCTTGTGTCTGTAGGTTGTCATTGAAAATGAGCCATCAGGATTTACAAGAGAGTTTCCAATGGGCATCTCAGGAAGAGGTTGACAGATTCTCTTCTTCCTTTCCCCGACCTGACTGAATTATCCAACTTTAGTGCCTTGGGTTGTTTCCATGTCCTTTTATACTTGTCCCATCTCTTTTCTCCTTGATCAAGGTCAGGGGATACTTGACTTGAAACTGTTCAATTGCAGGGTGATTGTCTTTAGATGCTCCCACAATGGAACCTTACAGTCGGGAATGACCCTAGTGGCCATCTGGATGACATCCAGATGACTCTTTTTGGAGGACTGGGACTGCCTGGTCCCTCCAGTACAATGTTTATTTGCTTTCTATATTGGGATCACAAATCTTACTGAAATCTGATTGGTGCAATGCACCCCCTTTCCTGAAAGAGATACACATACAATTTGCATTCAGTTTCAGGGGGTCCATGGATTGCAATGCTGACTATGTTAGAACATTCCCACATTCTGGGATGTTGGGTTGCTGAACCACCAGGCATAGTGATTCGCAATCCAGCATCATATCTGTTAGCTACAGGTGTGACAGGGACTCCATGTGAAGGAACTTCAGAGATATGTTTGCACAAGTACATCAGTCAGACTGCCATGGTAGAATACAAACATCCTAACCAAAGAGCAGTAGGTCAGTAAAGGAACTCTTTTTCCATCCCCCTGATGGTTGGCTGTCAAGCTTCCAGTGACGGGGTGCTCTTGTCATTAAGGTGTAGGACGTTGAAATAGTCTTCCTTAGAGCTCCCACCTGCTGATTTTTATTTTTCCTGTTTCTGTTCTATAAAGCAATATAAACCCAATCTACTTCTCATTCACTTAAAGTCCTATGGCACTGAGTAGTGCTGTAGACCAGAACTTTCTATGCTGATGGATATATGTTTTTATCTGTGCTAATATAGTATCCAGTAGCCACATGTGGCTCTTGAGCCCTTGAGAGGTGGCTGTTGTGACTAAGTACTAAATTATAAATTACATTTCCTTTTAATTAATTTAAGTTAAATAGCTACATATGGCTAGTGGCTACAGTAAAGGACAGCAGGGATATAGAGAATAGATAATGATTCAGGAAGCCTAAGTTCCTGTCTGGGTTCTGTTATTTGTTTGCTTTATAACTGGGCAAGGTTTTCCTGCCTTGGTGTGCAGGGCTTCCTATGCTCTACTCTGCACATGGTGGCAACCGTGCAATCACCTTCTTTTCAACTGTTCCAGTGGGCTGCTAATGTCTGAAGGCACCAGCTTCTCCTAGGCCTCCATGCCTGTGCACTTACTGCTCCCAGTGCCTGGAATGTCTTTTCTCTCTCCCCCTGACTTCCTGGCTTTAAGACTATACTCAGTAGTCACTTCCTCCATGAAGACTTCCTTGATTTCTCTTGGCAGAATAAAACCAACTCCCTCCTCTGGGCTCCCATAGGGCACCTGGTTTATTACTTTATTGTAACACTTACCACATAGCTTTAGTATTGGTTTAAAATCCCTGGAAGGGAATGGACAGTGTCTGTTAGTTTTTAAATTACTGGAACATAGATCAGTGCTTATTAACATTAGCACATTTGTTTAAACTAAAACAAATTTTAAAAATTTTTTTCTTTGTAAAGAAGTGGCACTGTACTTCTGACTTAACTTGAGGTCGCTTGCAGTCAGCAATAAACCCTGGGTCTTTTATATGAATTGATGACAGAATTAGTTTTCTCTCACTCTGTTCTCAATTTAATTTTTGAGTCTAAATTCAGGACTTCATGTTTATTTCAAGTACGTTTTATTTTCTTTTGGTGCAACAGTCCTTCTTACAGAGATCCTTTACAAGTGGGGACATGGAACCAACATTCAGTGAGTATTCACCAAACTTCAGACCCTCTGCATTTATCTATCTATCTGTCTATCTGAGAAAGAGAGAGAGTGTCCACGTGTGTGCAAGAGCTGGGGGTGGGGAAGGGAGAGGGACAGAGAGAATACCAAGCAGGTTGCATGCTCAGTGCAGAGCCTGACACTGAGCTCAGTCTCATGACCCTGACATCATGACCTGAACCAAAATCAAGAGTTGGACACCCAACTGACTGAGACACCCAGGTGCCCCAAGACTCTCTGCATTTAAACAAAACAACAATCCAGTGAGATAACTATTATCCACATTTTAAATATAGAGAAACTGAGACTATAGAAGATTAAATCACTTGCCCAAGGTCACCACTAGTGAACTTGAACCCCAGGGGTCCGACTCCAAAATTTAAGTGGTTTCTACTACACATTGTCTTCAGACTCTGCTGTTTAATGAGTGAGCTCTCTACTTGGAGCTCTACATCATCTGCAGACTGGATAAGCATGTGCTTTATACTTTCATTCGAGTAACTAATAAAAATATGTTTAGAATTGGGGACCTCCCTTCTGCTTATCATTAGTGCATTGGTCAGTGCTCATCGACTGTTCACCTTTTCTCGAATTTTCTGCACTATTCTTTAGCCGACTTATATTTCTTTATTCGGTAAGAATTTTGTGCAAGATATCCTTGTCACATGCTTTGCTGAATCAATACATGCTTTTATGACTATTTCATGTCTATTTTAGGCTAGGATATAGTGTTCTACTTTCTCCAAAGTCTACACTAAATATCGTTTTCAGAGACTCACTTAGACACTATTTTATTTCTTTACTAGAAAATAGAAGTGTCGGAGCCTAGAATCTCGGCAGTTGAGGGATATTAGACATCATCTAGTCCAGTGTCCAGCTGGTGAAATCTTCACCTTACTGTTAGGATGTACAGTCTGCTTGGAAGCATTAAAGTGTCAAGGTTAAGAACTGGCTTCTGGATTCAGATCTTGGTACCATTTCCACAACTTCCTAGCTGTGTGCCTTGGGGAAGAGACTTAACCTTGCTGTGCTTCAGATTCCTCAAACATAAAATGGAAATAGGAATTTTATCTATAGGGTGTATCCTATAGGATTTTTGAGAAGATCAGGTGGGATAGCGCATGTAAAATGTTAGGACAGTGTTTGGCACGTAGTAACCCGTGACTACAGCTTAGTTGTTAGTATCTGGTTAACTCTGGGTGAATCAACATAAACTTAACATAAGGTTAAGTTTCCTTATAATAATACCATCTCCTTTCTTCTGACTCTTGTCAAGTTTTAGCCTGAGCACTGTGAGTAACAGTTATGTGACCTCGAGTTGGTTTCGCAACCTCTGTGAGCCTCAGGGATTTCAGGTGTGAGGGGGAAATCACATCCTTGCAAGACTAATGTGTATGAAAGCCCTTTGTAAACATGGATATACGTTAGTACTAGCATTAATGTGGATATATCTAATATTTATTGCGTATTTATGAGGTGCCAGATTACTGTGCTAAATTAATCCCACAGATTATTGCATTGATTCCTTATGGCAGTTCTACCGAGACTCGCATTCTTGTTTCCCACACCCCACAGTTGGGGGATTAAGGTGTGGAGAGGTTAACTCACTTGCCCACTTACCCAGCAAGGGAGAGCTGGAAGCCTGGCTTGGAGCCCGGGCTCTCAACCACTGTAGCTAGATGGTCTTCCCAGGAGCCTTTTTTTTTCCGTCTCAAAATTACTGAGTCTACTTATTTTTTAAGGTGAGTTTTTAAAATATCTACATCAAAACCTGTCTTTCTTTGCATGTTTCTAATACCGATTTTACATTGATATTATCCCCAAGGACACATCTGGACTTATAACCCAGGAAAAATATCTTCAGGAGCAATAAGATGTGGAATTTTCCCAGCAGGCTTTCAGATCAGATATTCAGAACCCTCAGGCTTAAACAAACGCAGTAGATTTTGTTTTTGCTTGTTCAAAAATGGTAGCCACAGGTTTCAGATGGCTTGATTGATGGCATGTGGAAGGATCTGTCCTAGAGTCCAAGCTTGGCCTCTGAGTAGATTTCCTTCTCAGGGGTTGTTGGTCTTCTGGTGAATTATTCCTTATCTGTTTGGGTTTCTAGGTATTCTGGGTCTCCATCTCTGTTCCGTCAGAGAAGGGAGTCGGGATTGGACTCCACCGACTGTGGAAGAAGTTTCTGAAAGGGTTAGAGGGATGGTGGGGGAAGGGGAGCCTCCCTGGGTTGGAGCCCTTGCACATTTGCATAATGAGCTTGATGAAGGTCACCTGACCAGGATCCTGGAGGGCATTTTCCCTGAGGGCACTGGATACTGGTGTGGATGTGAATGGAGATCTAGGATGTACCACTTGGCTTCTGGAAACCAGGTGGAAGATTTAAGAGAAATTAAGGAGTGGACCTAAAAAATATTAAAAGAATTGCCTCTTCTTTCTGCTAACTTTGGATTGTATTTGCATGGGAATTTGTGTTTATGAAATAACTGAGCCATATGGATGTACAAGGATGCATGTGTTCTCCTGATCTGTTGATATGAGGAGCAGTTGAAGGGCGTGGGCTTGTCTGGAGGTGGGATGGGTGGGTGGATGTGGTAACACAAGGCGGGGGCAGGTCCGGGGAATATGGGCCCATGTAAATTCGGAGGATCTGAGCCTTTTGGCAAAATAGGACTCCCTTCTCAGAGAGAGTTATGTATGTATATATTTATTTATTTTGGTGATCACCATTACCCCCCACCCAAGGTGAGGATGTTACATATTTCCCAGGTAACCTCTTCCCCTGGCGATGATTAGAGAGTAACAGATGCCCACCCCTGAATGCAAAGGCTCGTAAAGCCTGAGCTCATTTCTGTTACAAATATCAGTAGACAGGCGCAAAAGAGCAAAGCAAGGGAATAGATGTGGAAAATGAGAACTCTCCCAACAGCTAGCCACACTTCCACTGTGAAAGAGACTCGGTTCAGAACAATCCTGCACAGTCATAACGCTTATCATCTTTCCTTTTCTCTTACCTTCATATATTTTTGTCATGTAATTTTATCAACATTCCATGGGGACCATGATCCAGGCCTAGAGAGTCATCCATTCCTCAGTACGCCTTTAATAAATGCCTGTTGTGTGACACTCTCTGTGTTTTAGAGACATCTATCATTTAGCTCTGTGTGAAGTGGACATTGTTTTCATATTACAGATGATTAGCCCAAGGTCACAGGTAGATGTGATCTCACCGATTCCATTGGCTGCTCTCTTTCCACTGTACACACTGCCTCGGGTCAGACCAGAGACTGGCAGGCACTCTTCCCTAACAGAGCATCTTTTTAGGATGACTGTGAACTGCTTGCATATATCTGTAGCACCCACTGGGTATGAAGCTAAACCCATGGAAGGGTAAAGGATCAGTAGATGGGAGAAGAGCAGAGATCTCTTACCCATCGTCATGGTCATCATGAAATGGATCTGAGACATTTTGCACTGTATCATTGGAATGCGAGATTCTGTTGGAATTAGGGCATTTTGCTGTTTTGTTTTTCCCTTCACCAAAAGCTCCACTGCCGTACTTCTTCATTGCTCTGTAGAGGACCTTTGTTTTGGAAATGCCAGTTCTTCCTCTCCTTTCAATATTAGCATGTGAAGTCCGTTTTCTGTTTCCAGCCCTCAAAGAAGTCTGCTCTTTTCTGGGAGGCCCAGAGTTGTAAGTTATCATATGGAGGAGTCAACTTGAATGACTTTTTCTTAAAGTTTCATCTTACCGAATGCTTCTGCCTTTGCAGATTTTTAAGGAAATGGGAGTTGGGGGGACAGGGAGGCTGTGGAAAAGACTCTTAGACTCTTATAGGGAGTGTAGAAGAGGCTCTCTCTTACAGAGAGTGTAGGTTCATAGAAAAGCAGCTTTATGTTCACCCCCAGGCCACCGTTATGAGGATTCTTTGTATTAACCATCTTTTAGTGAAGTTTTTGGCCAACTCCGCTTGTGATGGAGCTCCTATTCTTGAAAATTTAGAAACATGTCCATTGGCTGTGGACACTTTCAAGGTATTCATAGGTGTGCCAGGATTTCCATTTTGGGTGTTATTGTTGGATGTCCTCATTAGTAGCTTCATCAAAAATAGCTTCTCTCAATTGTAGTAATAGATACTCCTCCTTTATCCTTTACTCTTTTCCCATCGTATTGTCTATTAGCACCACAGAATAATAGTTTATTGGAGGAATGGTGAGCTAGGAGAAACTCTTAGCAAGTGACAATGCGGGGGCTAGAATCCAGGGCTCCTTACCCTTAAGTCTAGGGATCCTTTGATCACATTTCCTCAGTACCCTTTCTCTGCTCAGTCATCTTCCTTCTTGCTCCTTCGTTCTTTTCTGGGGCCTTCTCATCCTTTTATTAGTAAGTATGTGTTTTAGAGTTTGTCTTGGGTTGGGGCCTATGAGGATGGATATAGGGATTGTGATTAATAAGAAAGGACTTAATTAAGGAGTAGGAATGGGTAAGAGAAGGTTAATTCAAGAGAGGCCAATCAGCGCTGATCCAACGAGAATGGGAAACAGCGATTCAGAACAATGGTTAATGTTTTCCTTTCCCAAAAATGTTGCTAGAGAGAATATGAGTTGCTGGAGAACTTTATGAATTGATAGTACTGTACTCAGTAGGCAATGGTCTTCTCCCCAGTGTCAAACCATGTCTCAGCACATGGGAGCTCTGGCAAGCACTCCTCTCAGAATGTTTTCTGGACTCTTAAGTGGCCTTAGGAAAGGTAAACCATCCAGACTCTACCTTAAGAAATATGCTCTTGAGAACAATTGAGTAGTCTTCGGGTGGAGGAAATAAACTCAAATAAAAAGATCCCTTTCTTTTAGAACCCTCAGTTCAAGTCAAGAAACCAGGGAGTTTTACTTGATTGTTCTGAATAGATTCCTAAGTTTTCAGGGTGTGGGGCTATGAATCCAGAGAGGTTTCTAGTCCTGGCTCTGCAAAAGTCTCCTTGCACCTCGGGTCTCAGTATCTACATCTGTAAAATTAATGTAATGGAATAGTTAATAGAACTCTAAGGCACCTTCCGGTTCTTACCTTTGGGCACCTGGGAGTCTAGTTTCTCCTGTTGTTATCTCATCCGATTTGAGGATACCATTAGGTTTCATGGCCTCCAGCATCTATAGCAGTGTTCTTTACCCTGGCTGCACATTAGAATCAGCGTAGGAGCTTCTAGAAATGCTGATGCCCAGATGGCACCTGAGACAAATCAGAATTTCTAGAGATAGGATACCCATATCCTTAATTTCTAAAAGGTTCCCAGGTCATTCTGTGTGTGGCCAAGGCTGAGATCCGCTGATCTTCTAGAAGGAGAGGTGAGCCTTTTACCTGATGTGTTTCTGTCTCTTGGGATTGTGCTTTCATTGTGTGTGTTGGCTGATTCCTCTCAGTTCTTTTGCAGGCTATGGTGAAATAGCAGGAGCCCCTGGGTATCCCAGACTCCAGCCTAAGAGGATGGGGATGATTAATTAATTATTATGATTCATGGCACTGGCAAACCATTCACCTGTGCTGCTTCTGGCCCACATCCAGCTGCACAGATGTCAGCCTTCTGTGATAAGGGTGATGCTCCAGACTTCATGAACGCAGGTCTAGCTAAGTAGGCAACTTGAGGCTGAGGACCAGAGTGAGTCATGCTGACCCAGGAGGCCCTTGAGCAAGTGACTGAAGACTCGTTGACCTTGCTTCCTACCCATTTGTTAACCCCTGTTAGCAACAAGGGTTGATCCAGCTCAACTAATATCAAATACAGGAATCTCCACCTCACTACTCGTTTTGTTTTGTTTTGTTTTGTTTTGTTTTGTTTTGAGTTACAGTAAGTGGTGTGTGGGAACTGGCCAGTCCCAGCTCTTGAGTGCTCATTGTGTGTATCTTTGCAACTCCATGTGCATTGATGTCAAGTTGGGAACTTGAAATTAGTTATGGAGAGAGTATTTGCACTCCAGAAATTGGCAAATGCTATACACCAGGGCTTTTCATCCTTTAGAGAGACTGGTTGTTAAACATTTGTTAGTCCAACATTCAGTTTACTATTTAACGAAATCATCCATTCACTTATGGAAGAGTGAAGCTTCTTCTCTGTTCCTTCAGATCTGCCTTTGGGTGGGTATTCTACCTTTTGGTCTTGGTCTTACGCTCCAGAATAACGTAGACAATGTCTAAGCCCCCATTATAAGCTAGTTCTTCAGATATTTGAAAACAGCTGTGATGTCTCTCTCCACTTCCCTTCCCAAGCTATATATCCTTAGTGTCCTTGACATTTTCTCGTGGTTTGGAGGCTCAATGGGTGTCTTTGAACACGGGGTGATAGGTGCTGGGTTTTCAGAGTAAGACAAAAATTCTCTCGCAGATGATCTGTGGACTCTTTCATAAAAGGCTTTTCATTTTCTTTGTACATTCAGCTACTGTCTGTCACCCCACGAAGCCAGTGTGGATGTGAATTTAGGGGATAGTTTTGGGTGTGGTTGCTGGTTGCAGCCCACATTCTTCTTCCCCTAGGATGTATGCTGCTGCCAGAACTCTTGATGGGCTCGTATTTGTCAGAGTATCATCAAAACACAGATTCTGGTTTCTGAAACAGGTAATTTTCCCACTGCTGTTTTGTTTTCTTTCAGAGGCTTTTAATATTCCCCGTTCCTTTCTTCCCTTTTCTGTAGCGTTCAATCATCTGTCCCCTGATCACCAAAACTGGGTGTTGAATGACAGCGTTCTGAGTCCAGGGTTTAGTCAGACACATACACACAGTGAATTTGTTAAGATGTATCCACCTGACTGAAACTGAGGCAAAAGAAGGAGGAAAGCTGGTGCTGTCTTAATTCCTCAGAACTGTCACTCCCCATTCTCTTGGAACTGGGACCCAGATGAGTCTGGAGCTGAGCTCAGTATTAGTTAACCAAATTAGCAATACTGTGAACTTCCTTTCAGTCATTTTTTATAGAGTCAGGGATATGGGAGTCAGATGAGAGCTTTTGGTTGAAAAGCAATGGAGGGTTGAATGTGGCTTCCTTCACAGCCAACATTAAAAGGGTGATGATGCTAGGCATCTTTTTTGTTGAGTAGCTGAGTCCATTGAGCTCCCCAGGAGAGCAGTGGGACTGTGCCACAGCAAGCGAGAGCCTTTTGGGGGAAGCGGGGCCGGGGGGGGGGGGGTCTCTGCCTCTTGGCTGTATTCTCAATATTGCTTTCTTTGTCTTTCATTCATTCGGATTTAAGTCTTTAGGAGTAGGTGTAGTGGCATTTCCATCTTCTTGACAGAGAGCGAGAGAGAATGGGAGAGGTGTGTATGTGTGTTCAGGACTGCCTGTCAGATGGTGAATTTGAACCGAAGCAGCTGTTGTCATGGTGATGGCAGGTCGCATCCACCACCATGGAAACCAAAGTTAAAAAACTGATGTTAAGGCTGGAAGTCACATGATACATTTTTGTTTTGTTTTGTTTTAAAAAAAGAAAAGGGGTTTGGTTTTTCAGTCTGATCTTGTGTTTGTTTTCTTTAAAGGCGAAGTTGGGTGGCGAGAAAAAATGCGATAAGGAAAGCGATGAGCTAGTGAAATGGGACATCATGAAGTCTGCAGAGCCTTCTACTGCATTCTTCTGCTTGTTAACTGCATTTCTCCTGTCATGGGGGCAGAAAGGGAGGAGGAGATGCTGCGTGAATTTCCAGATTTGCACCCTTTGCACTGCACACTGTCACATGGAGAAGCACAGGTTAGGAGCCCTCCTGTCCTTCAGTAGCTGTGTGTGGTCCACTCTCTATTGATCAGCCCAGGACGGAGGCTGGAACCCTAAAATTAAGGACTGAGACAAGAGAAGGAAATGCAATTGAGGGTGTGACTTGCTCCAGATAAGAGTGTGGTTCATGCATTGGTAAGTTTAGATGATTAACATTGTTTTTCAGGAAATGGAAAAATTCATCTGTAGTCCCTCAGAACCCCAAGGAATACAGTCCTTCTGTCTACTCTCTTTTCCGGATTGGTCTTTGGCCTACACTGTCCTGCTAGGTCAGCCACAGGAGCAAGTGCAAAGAAGGCTGAAAGGAGCCTATCCAGGAGCATGTTAGCCTCTGCGCCAGGGTCCTTGGGCCTCAGCTTAGCTCTTAACTTGGCCTTTCAGCTGGGCGGGTTGGGGTGAGGCAGAGAAGGCTGGCCCACAGGCATTAGGGAGCCCTCTTGGGTCTCCATCTTTTTATCTCGTACTCGCTGTCACTTCATACCATGATCTGGGCAAAAAGTGAGGCATCTTTCCAGGAAGGAGAGCTGGCCCCAGGCCTCATTTACCAGGGTGGGGTTTAATTTTCTTTTCAGGCAGAAGGGTTGAAGGCCTGCATGCGTGTCCTACGTGGCCAGGCGAGGGGACAGGGGGACAGCTATTCCTGTGAGAGTGTCAGCCTCTAGAGAGGGTGAGGAAGGTGAGGGGGTGCAGGGGGTGCAGACGCACTCTGTGGTGGAGATCGTAGTGGTGGCTCTGGCCACGTCTGCGTTTGACGCACAAGGTCTGTCTCTTCAATGTTACTGGTCCCTCCAGGACAGATGTATCGTTCTCAGCAGCCTGGGCGAGGGGGATGTGATCTCACCAGCATGATCTCACTGCATTTCCATCAGGGTCTGTAGGAGCTGGAGCCGGACTTCTGTGATGGTTCAGTCCCTTCTGTTCTTAGCCCTGGCCTTGGGTGTGATTAATGCCCCTTCTGATCACTGGGAGAGATTGCATCAGAGCCATCAGCTTCATAAATCCTCCTCTGGGGACTGGTGTTTGGATGTGCTTTCCATATGCCCAGGAGGTTCTGGGCCAAATGTCTTTGCTGTCTTCCCAGAGGCCCATTACCATAATTTTTTTTTCAAATCCTTTCTTGCGGTGGGTCTTTTCAGTGTCGGCTCCTGGCTGCAGCCAGCCAGCCCATTCCCAGAGGCTATGACCACTAACTGTTGCTTATCCCAAAGCTTAGAGTCACAGCAGATGCTTGAAGAGTGATTTAGTAGGATAATAAAAATGACTGTGCATTTGTGTAGCACCTTACCGGTTTTCAAAGAACTTTATATTCATGGGTCATTTTAGATTTTGATCCTTCTGTATTTCGTGTTTGGTTCTGCGGGAATGGATGGTGGTGCTTTTCCCTGCCTTGAGTGCCATGTTGGGGTAGATTTTGCAGTGGGAACCCTGGCTCTGGTTTCCCATTACCAATCTACATTTCTCCATTGCAGTGCAGATTTCCAGGAAGATTCTGATTCTTCTCATAGAAAAAAAAAAAGTAGTGTGAAAGCCTTGGATAGCTGTTATTTCATTATCATTCATTTTTAAAATGTCTCTCTGGTGTAGTGCTCAAGGGAATCACAGATTAGGCAGGGCCCCTTCCCTCAGACTGTGCTTGAGTTAACATCCCACTTCTGAGGCCATCTTCTGAGGACTCTCTCATCTCTTAGAATTAGACCTCCCAAAACAGGCAGCTGCGATAATAGGGAGGAAAGGGAGATCTTGTGGGGAGAGTGTCCTGGGCTGGGGGTGAGGGGTGGAAATGGGTAAAGGAGGCTGAGCCAAGCCTTCCCTGAGACTGTGGGCTATTCCCGACTCCCCCAGGAGTTTTTGGAAGTGGATGAGTGGCTGCAGGCTGCTCCCCACACAGTGGCATTCTCCATTAGGCCTGGAGTCAGGGAGAGAGCACAGCATTCTGTCCCTGGTGGCCTCTCAGTCTCTCTGAGTACATTCCATCTCCTTAAGTGTGCTCTGATGTCCCAGATCTGAGAGCACACGGCTGAGAGCCAAGGGGATCTAGGATCAGCATCCTGGTGGTGGTGAAGATACAGCTTTCCCCTGGAGGACCCCAGCTGTGCTGCTCGAGGCCTAAGTCTCTCCCAGTCCTGAGCCTGCAGATCTACCCCTGAGAGGTGTTGGCAGGTGAGTGTCTGCTGGTCCGGCCAGAAGGAGGGCTCCTCTCCCAGGCCGGGTCCCCAGGGCTCTGGTGATAAGCAGAGCCAGCACCACAACTGTGGCCTGTAGGGCAGCCCTCTTCCTTGCCCTGACTTTCTGCGCCTCGGGAAGGAAATGAACAAATGGCAGGTGTGCAGGCCAAGTAGTGCTGCTCAAATTAGCTGTGTTGCTAAGGAAACAAGTCAACTGTTGGAAGGAAGGAGCATCGGGTAAAGGAGATAAATCAATAAGCGAACCTATTTTTGTCATTTCCCTAATGATTGTCTTGAAGCTGCTAGACGGGAAGGGGAGAGATGGAGTGGCACAGGTCCTCGTTAATGGGCTCGGAGGGAGAGAGGAGTGAAGGGGTGTTTGGGGAGATTGCCAGGAAAGTGGGTGAAATGAGGCCCCTGGTGAACAGACAGTGAGACAGATACGGGAGAGGAGGCGTCTTGGCAGGTTCAAAGCACTTCCATGGCATTTTCTCCTTGGGTCCAGTCCCTTTGTTCTCCTGTATTAGATCCTCTCAGAAACCTTGTGCTGATTTCCATTACCCTCAGGTTGGGATGGTTTTATTGTGTTGGTTTGTGTTTTTTCAAAATACGTATAGCTTTAATTGATTTTATAATTATAAATTAATATATACTCACTATAACACTCCAGGCAATGCATACAGGAGTAGAGGAGAAAGTGGAAATGACCCTACTACCCCAAGAAAACTCATTATCCTTCTAGCATGACGGATTTTTTTTCCTTTGCTCCTTTTTCAAAAAATATTTTTTACATCAAAGGGATCTTCTATGCATGCTGGTTTCTATTTTTGAATAGCTAATGTGTATACACAGACTATAGTACAAAAAGTTCAAGTGGGTCCACAGTGTGGAGAAAGTAGGAGATACCTTTGCAAGGATACCTCTGATTCTGGCTTTTCTATGCAATTCACGTATCAATTGATTGATTCATTAATTAGTTAATTAATTAGAAGACAATTACTGCATGCCTACCATGCAATGGACACAAGGGGTCCGGAGGTGAGTAAGACAGGCAGAGCTCCTGCCCTCAGGCTCCCACACCTCACTGCCCTGCTAGCACCCATTTATTCAAGATCTCCAACACAGTCTGGACACCAGGGAGAGATACAGTTCTCCAAAATGTGTTTGGTACCAAGCACAGAACGTAATGGGGGCCACTGAATTCCTGGGCGGAAGGAATCAGAGTTCTGGACAGTCTTCCATTACCGTCTCATGAAGGGCCTTGTACTTTGAGGTCTTGGCAACATGGAGCTTCCTTTGACCTTTCCAGGTCACATCTTTGTGTAGCCTGAGGTGTATTCCCTTGACCTATGGGCCATTATTTGCAGTCCAGGCTCTTGCCTTGGGAGATGTAGCAGAGCCACAAGCCTTAGAGCCAAGCTTATTTGGCTGGAAGTTGTGACGGTAGATGAGAAGAAATGGGAGTGGCGCCTCTGAGTCAGCTCCCAAGGGTGGGAGCAGGAGCCCGGGCCTGAGCCAGTGTGAGTGACTACTGTGCAGTCTTTGTGATGGCTCCTTAATGGAGCTGCTGCTCCTGGGGGTGCCTCCCATTCATTCACGCCTGCATTGAGCATTGAGTCAGCTCCTACTGTGTACCAGGGGCTCTGGTAAGCACTGCCATTGGAGAGATGAACAAGAACACGTCCTTGCTTTCAAGCTGTAGTTTCTTGGGGAAGACAAATAGGAGAAGAAATGATAAAATTGTACAATATAAAGAGCTATGGGGTACAGGGAGAAACCTTCACAGACAAGGTGGTATTTTAGCGTGCTCTGGACATAGGACCAGAAAAGAGGAGAAAGCCCCCCCTTTGCAGGTGGAGGCCAAAGCGCCAAGATGTAGGTGCCCATTCTTCATGCTTTCTTCAGAAAGAGAAGGGGGCGCGAGGGAGATGGAAAGGGCTGAAAGGGAGAGTGGCTGGACCCCAGACGGAATTGGATGTTCTCTGCCAAGATTTCCCAGTCACTCTCCTTTCTGTTGCCTCATCCACAGATGCATGCGATTCCCATAGTCTCACCTCTGCTTCTCAGCAAAACCTCACCTCACATTCTTAATTGCCCCAAACATGAATTCATCCTGAGGTTGAGATGAGCTGTAAGGTCTAAAGGGACATCCCTCCCAAGGATATGTGCATTTAAACAGTTTCCACATTTCAAGCCAAAGGATTGCTGCTCTGCAAGGGTCCTTAGACATCAGGCCATAGGCAGAGGATTTGGGTTGGGGAGGGCGTGGCAGTGGGGTCTTTTCAGAACCTATGAATTACCAAACCCTCACTTTTCGATGGAAGCCTCCCGGGCTTTAGGCAGTGCCGTTCACTGAGGCCTCATGAATTCTCGGCCATCCAGATATCTGGCCAGTCCCAGGAAGTTTGGGTCATTAGCACCGGGGGCCAAGAGCCTTGCTCCTGTCCCCCGAGCATCCAGCAGTGGTGATGGTCATACCTTCCTGAAGCTAGCCAGCCCTGTGGTCACAGAGAAGCCTCATGTATCCGCACCCGGACATTCTCGAGTAGGTCAGCTGACAGGTAAACGCAGGGAGTTGTATGCTTAGGTGATCCAGCTAGGGAAATGCAAGTGTGGAAGTGGGAGCAGGGAGTGGGGGCCACAGAGGGGCTGCTGCAGTCCCAGCAGGTGTTGTGGGGTAGAGAGGCTTGGGGGACATACGGCTGCCACGACCCATCAGGCCTGCAAGTCAGCACCTAAGAGCTCATCAGCTTTGAAGTCTGTGGCTCTCACTTGGAGGTTTTCAGGGGAAGAAGCCTGAACCCCAGAAAGCAATCCTAGCACCCAAGCAGACCCATGAGAGCTCAGGATGTCTGCCACTCCCCAGTCCTGCCTGCCAGGTCACCTGCCGGGCTCCGTGGAGCTGCTGAGCAGCTTCTCTGAACTTGCTCGGGGCACTGCCAGCCAGGGCCAAGGGCAGCTGAGCCCTGCGCTTTGGGAATGGTTTCACTGGGAATAAGGATGCCACCAGTTTCCCCCCTGCCGGAGCGGCAGCCTTCCTCCTCATACCTGGGGACTGGCAGTGACATCTGCCCTTTGGACCAGGGCTTCCCAAATACGTTCCTCTGACACCATTCCCAGGAGAGGTGTTCTGATAAAAGGATGATGTGGTCAAGCGGGTTAGGGAATGCTGTGTACCATTCCCACCACCCCCTTTGGGGGAGGCGGTGGACACTGTTGACAGTAATACCAAAGGCTCCCAGAAGTCCTGCTGAAGGAGCCTGCTTACTCTCCTGAATTCCCGCTTTCCCTCATTGATTTGATTGCCAATTCCTATAACACTGGTATCCCGTGGCCTGCATTTTAGGAACACTGCCCCAGATGCCCTCCACTTCTGTTGACCTTTGTCAGTGGCTGATCAGCATGTTGTCAGGAAAAGGCCTGCATGGCTGGACCACCACTTCTGCCATGCTCTCATCTTCAGGTTACCTTTTGGGTCTGGGGAATTCTGGGTGTCTGAACCCGGCCCAGGACCAGCTAGCCTTTTCAGAGGGCCCCTGGGACACCAGGGTCCTGCTATGAACCCTGGTCCTGCTACACTTAGAGCTCTGGGTCAGACCCCATGATGGGAGGGAGGAGCACGCCCCCTGTGACCAGTGAGAGCTGGTGGCCCTGGGGGCATTGTGGGCGGGGGCTTGTCCCAAGAAAGTGGGCATGCCCGCCGGGTGGGCGTCTGTGGAGCTTGTCCGCTGGCATGTTTAGCTCTCAGGGGCCTCGTTCGGTACTGAGAGAGACTGCGGGAGGAGGAACGGCTGGGCGTGCGGTTAGATTCTCCTCTGACTGGGAGGGTTTAAAGGAGCACAGTGGGGTGCGGAGGCAGGGGGCTGGCTCTGAAGTCCTTGGAGCCCATCCAGTCTGCAGATCCGGTGGCAGAGCGTCAGAGCATCAGAAGCCAGCAGGGCTGTCCCTAGAGCGTGGGTCCTGGGGGAACACTGGGGCTGTGTGGGAAGGAAGGGTGGCCAGCCGCGGGAGAGTGGGCGGTGACTCGGGTGCACGGTCGAGGGGAAGGAGACCGCACTGGGCACTGCCGCGTGCCCTTGAAGAGCTCTGGGGGCTCCGATGCAGCCTCCTGCCTCACCCGCTGTAGCCTCCCATTCCAGCCCTGGGGCCTGAGCAGCGGAGGGGAGCTCACATCTCCTTCCACACGTCCCCTCTGCTGGGAGGTGCCCTGCCCTTCCTCACAGATGCCCTGAATGCCCACTGGCCACTGATGGGCACTGGGGCGGGGAAGCATCAGGGGCCTGATTATGATCTGTACTCCCCAGGGAAAGCTCTAGGCCCTACGTGCTATACAGCAGGCCTGGATATGTGGAAGGACAAGGAGGATGGTCCCTTGCCTTCCCTCCACTTGGCCAGATCTACTCTTTTCTCCTGCCCAGATGCCAGAATCTGCCAGAGCATAGGTTGCTTGGCAAGACCCGTGGCGACTGCTCACTTGTGTTTGTCACAGCAATAGTCACAGAATGAAATGAATCTAGCACGCAGGATGACTTGACTCCAGAAACTGGTGATTCCCTCTCTCTCTGTGAACAGCCCCCCCCCCCCCAATAACTCCTGGGCTCGTGGCACACCCTTTCTGCAGGAGTCCAGATGCAGGCACTTGAATCATAGTCCTGTTGTTCAGAAAGGCTCAGGGAGACCCCTCATCTGTCCACAGAAAAATGCAACAGAAAAAAAACCTGAATTCATTATCCATTCATTTTTAGTTTGATTCTTAGATGCCCTAAGAACCAAACTGCCCTGGACTCAGACTTATGATGCATCTCTGTTTGCTCTCTGTGTAGAAGCTCAGGAGAAAATAAGGTGGGCCTAGGCAAGCTTCTCCTGCCTGCATTAAATATTTTTCTGAATTGGATATTGAAATAGAAGAAAGCTCACATGGAGAGAATTGTTTTTTCCAAAGGCCCTTCTACTCAGTTGAGCAGAGGTTCTAGAGGAGGAGGCCCCAGATGTGATTCCCAGAGATACCAACAGACAGCCACGGCTGGATCCTTGCTGAAGCATCGTCGTCCAGCGCCGAGGTTGAAGCTGGGGAAGAGCAGGAGCCTGCGGCCACATCACTGTCTCTTCCTTCTTTCTGTTTCCGTTTTTAGCCCTGCTTAATCCCCGGCTATACCATTGAATTCCCTAAGTATCTGGAGTGTCAGCCAGATGTCAAACTATATTATTTATTGGCTACATTCCTCCTTTTCTTGGAGAAGGTGCTTTGGGTTTAGAGCCCAACCAGAAATGGTTATAGTTTCTCACACTATGGAGCATCCAGTGCCCTGCCTGCGTGCTTGCTCATAGAGATCATGCAGACTGCACAGGCGTCATTTAGGTTTTAATGAAGTTTGTGTATTTATGTACATAGCCATCGTGGAGGCTGCATCCCTCTCTCTTTGGTGAATCTGTTCCTTAACTTCATCTTTCCTACGCCGTTTGAGTACATGATTTTGGCCACCATCATTGCCAACTGCATTGTCTTGGCCCTGGAACAGCATCTTCCTGAAGATGACAAGACCCCGATGTCCCGCAGACTGGTATGTGCCTCCTTCCATCTCGTCTTTCTCCCCAGTCCTTTCTCTTCCCCGGTTCCCTTCTCCTTTGCTTCATCACCTGGCCACCTCCCCTATGCCCTCCCCTACAGTTCAGTGAGGAGTTTGTTCTTTGCTGAGGGACAAGTTGGTGACAAACTCCACTGGGGTGCAGAAGGACGAGAGGACTGACCTTTTTTAACTCCTGCTCCCAGGAAGTTCTGAGGGCATCACAAACACTTGTGTATACACCGTGTGGCAGCCAGACAAGAAGAAAGGGCAGGCGCAAGGGCCATTAACTTCACTCCCCTTCCTAAGGGACTTTGGAAGTGATAGGGAGAAGGATGCTCAAAGCCTATGTGCATTCACAGTGATGATTTTGTAGATGTCATGTCCATTTTCTCCTTAAAGCAATGAGTCATGTGTTTAGTGTATTACCTCTAGAGAGGGAAAATTAATTGCTTAAAATCCAAATGTGTGGATAAGCGGCTTCAGCCTGATTACCTGCAGATGAAAACCCGTAAGCTTCCAGGGTAAGTGAAGGCCAGCAATGGAAAAGCCAACTTCGCCAAGGCAAAAGCCAGAAACATCAACCATCCTCCTGGGAAGAAGTCTGGCTTGAGTGTGACCGCCTCACCCATCCATTTCTGCAGCTGGCGCCCCCTGAGGCTTCCCGTGCTCTTGTGCACTCCCGGAGTCCTTCAGCGCACTCACTTCCCACCTGTACCTGGGGCTGGCCCAGCGCGGACGTCAGGTGTTGTGTAGGAGAGAGAAGTGGTCAGAGTGGAGAGGGCGGCCGGGGCGCGACTTTGTCTGCATCTGACAAAGTATATTCCGCTCCCCCCACCCCTTACCGGCACCTGTGCTCCTCATCCCGCAGGAGAAGACAGAACCGTATTTCATTGGGATCTTTTGCTTTGAAGCTGGTATCAAAATTGTGGCCCTGGGGTTCATCTTCCATAAGGGCTCGTACCTCCGCAATGGCTGGAATGTCATGGACTTCATCGTGGTCCTCAGTGGGTGAGTCCTCCTGTCTCTCCCTTTTGGTGTGAGGGGATGTGCCTATGTGGTCATGAAGTGGTTGGTGCAAGGAACCCAGGGGTGGGAAGGCCGAAGTGCATGCAGGAGGGCCAGAAGAAAACAGTTTCAGGACGGAATTCTCCACAGGGCCAGACCATAGGTGACCCACCTGCAGGGGGCTATGGGTACTCTGTGGAGATGCATGTGGCATTCCGTAGAGGTTACAGAACCAGGGTGTGGCTGCCTCTCCTTCTGCTTTTCCATTCTGGGTTTGCCTAGTGCCAGGCACACATACCCCGGTGAGTCTTTTCACCAAAGCAAGCAGCTTGCCCTAGCCTGAGGGGCCCCCGCAAAGATGGGCCCCGAATGCCATTGGGGTGCAGTGTTTCTTTGAACGTTGAAGAAGACCCCCCCATGAATATTTTCTTAACTGATAACTGAGACTCGTGTCCTGACCACAGAATTTTTTATGACTTGCAGATTTATTCATATGAGGAGGTATAAAATTGAGTCACATTAAAATGCTTGATAAGTAATACTAAATTGTTGCCAACGCAGTGTCATAGGCGGCATATGTTCATTGGCAGTAGATTTAAATATCTGATAAATCATGTTTTTGAGAATGAGTGTGGTATGGCCTCTCTTGGGGCCTATCCAGTGCCCCATAGCATATGCGATGGGCCTTGGGACTGGTGATAACGGGCATGCCTCTCTGGGCTTTTGTGGTTTCTCGTTGTTGTTTGTGTCAGGTGGCTTTTGGTGCCTGCATGGGAGGGTAGTGGCCCAGACCTCGTGGGGGAGCCCCTGTGGCCCAGACCTGTGTGGATATGGCTATGGCAGCAAGGGGTGTGACTTGGAAATTCCCATACTCAAGCTGCTTGCCAGACCTGTGTGGAAAAGAAGAGAATGCAGTAGAAAAGGGAGGAGGGGGATCTAGGAGCCACCATTACGATTGACCAAAAGGAGAGGGGAACAAAGAGGAGATTTTTTCCAGGGAACAGAGGAGTGGAGGTAGATAAAGTCTGAGAAAAATAAGAGCTTGACAATGTTCGTGTCTACTCATCATCTTGTGGAATACACACAATACTTATACTTTTAACCTTCACACCAGTTGTGATTAAGTGAAAGAGAAAAAGTTGAAGGTGTAAAGGATTGGAATGTTCGAATGGAGCTCATAAGCAACCAACCCCTCAAGATAGGGAACAGATAAATAGATAGAGATGACGATGTTTAAAAACATCTGTTGCCTTACAAAAGGATCTTCTGAAGGTTACTCTCGTAAAAGAAAATTCTGCTGAATTTTAAACATGGTTTAGTCTATAAAGATAATTTGTACATAGTGTTTCAGAAGTGCATGGTCATAGACAATGCAGCACACCTGGGCAATGTTTTCTCATGTTTTATTTTTTTCAGCTTTATTGAGGTATGATTGACAGATAGAAATTGTATATATTTAAGGTATGCGATACAGTGTTTAGACATACATTGCGGAATGATTACCACAATCAAAGCTAATTAACATACCCATCATCTCACATAGTTACCTATTTTGTGTGTGTGGTGAGAACACTTGAGCTCTATTCTCAGCAAATTTCAAGTGTACGGTACATTGTTATTAACTGTAGTCACCATGCTGGTCTCCAGGACTTATTCCTCTGTAGCTGATAGTTTGTACTCTTTGGCCAGTTTCTCCCCCACTCCCAGCACCTAGGAAGTATCATTCATTTCTCTGTTACTGAGTTCGATTTTTTTTTTTTAAAGACTCTACATATAAATGAGATCATGCAGTATTTGTCTCTTTTCAGTGCTTGGGTTATTTCACTTAGCATAATGCCCTCCAAATTCATCCATACCATTGCCAGTGGCAGGACTTCCTTCTCCTCCTCCTTCTTTTTTTTTTTTTAAGGCTAAATAACATTCCTCTGTGTGTGTGTGTGTGTGTGTGTGTGTGTGTGTGTATCTATCCATTCACCCACCGATGGACATTTAGGTTGCTTTCCTATCTTGGCTACTGTGAATAATGCTACAGTGAACATGGGGGTATAAGTATCTCTTCAAGTTAGTGATTTTATTTCTTTTGGATATATACTCAGCAGTGGGTTTGCTGGATTTATGGTATTTCTAATTTTAATTTTTTGAGGAACTGCTATACTGTTTTCCAGAGTGGTTGCACCAGCTTACATTCCTACCAACAGTGCATGAGGGTTCCCTTTCTCCATATCCTCGCCAAGGCCTGTTATCTTTTGACTTTTTGATAATAGCTTGGTGATGTTTTAAATGTCCTTAAAATAAGTACTATCTACTATATAGTGAAAGGTCTTAAATGAGAATCTGAGTCATTTAGAAATACTGTGATTCTGTCTGAGAGAAAAGCATTAAGTACTATAATGCATGTGTATTATATGTCAAGATTGTGTGCATTCTTGGTCCTGCTGAGTTTTATATGTGTGAGAGGCCATTTGAAATTTCTCATCTCATCTTATTTATTTATTTAGAGAATTTGGGGGGAAGGGCAGAAGGAGAGAGGGAGAGCGAGATTCTTAAGCAGGCTCCACGCCCAGTGTGGATTCTGACATGGGGCTTGATCTCATGACCCTGAGATCATGACCTAAGCTGAAATCAAGAGTTGGTCGCTTAACCCACTGAGCCACCCAGGTGCCTCTCATCCATTTATTTTTATTTTAAACTATTATGCATCCATTAAAGAAAATATAGGAAAGTCAAAAGAGAAAAACAGTTCACTGATTAAGAAGATTTTATAACTATTTGGTGATGTTTCCTTCCAACCCTTTTAATGCTAAGGAAGCTTTCTTTTCAGTGCTTATAATTTTGCTGCCTTTTCTCAATATCGTATGGGCATAGTACATGTTACTTCATATTTTGGTAAAAATCTGTAATACTTGACCAGCAGTTTATTAAATGGACGTACACAGAAGATGTGTACTTCTCCATTTTTACAATTATTTGACAGCTGGATTGCCTTCTGGTTTTGGCTATTATAGTTAATTATTAAGAGTGTTCCAATGTACGTCTTTAGGATATCACATTTTAATAGGGTATTGTGACAGGTTGAAGTGCTCCCAAAGACGGCTCTGCCATTCTGGGGTGGGGTCTGGGAGCTAGGATGTATGAGGAGAGGTAGAGGAACTGGACCCTTTGACAGGATGGGAGAAGACTGATGGGAGCAGTACCCACTGGCTTCCCAGAAGGGTTGCCATGTGGCTTGAGGAGCAGATCTGTAGGAGTCACCGGGGTCTTTCCATTAGCATGTCCAGGAAGGCCCTCTGTGTCCTCGCTGGCATGTATCAAGGTGCATGCGAGTGGGCACAAGTGGTGACCCCTAGGCCAAGTCCGTTGTCTTCTTCATTCTCTGCCCACTCAGCCGTCCAACCTCCCATTCTTAGTGGCCTTCAGACTTTGCCAAACGGCCCCTGCTGTCCGTCTGAACCAACAGGACCTTGTCCCTGTTCTTCCCGCACCTACTGATTTCTTCCTCTCTCCTTAATTCCCATGTGAATGTGCTCCAGGGAAAGGGCTTGGCACTCTCGAGATTTGTGCTGAGGGTGCTGAGGGCTGTGGTTCAATCCCCCAGGAACGGCTACTCAGATTTAGTCTTAGGTTCACACAGTTCGTTCACGTACCAAATCACAGTGCTTCTGCAATGCGCATTTCTCAAGCTGAAGCATCATTGACATCAGCCTGTGTCTTATAATAATGACATGATACAATGTAATTGACAGCATTTTTCTTTCTGTCTTTGCTAAAAAGGAATTCCTGGGGCATCCTACAACTCTTGGGGTCTTAGAAGCAGTGAAATATGTTATAATACCAACCCAGGGAGGCAGGCAGATCAGGCTTTTGATGTGAATCATCTAGGATGCAGGTTAAGTGCTCAGCCCAAGATCAACTGCTTCTGGACCGCAGATCCAGGAGTTGGCACTGTGCCCTTTGCCCCAGGGCGGGTGCTTTGCCTGGGACAGCCCCCTCTCCAGGCTTCCTGACATCCGCCTCTGCAGCAGTCCCTGCTGGCAGCTCCTTCTCCCCACCTCAGCTCCAGGTGTCACTTCGTATTCTCCTCCTGTGTACGGAGGGAATGACAGGTGCTGAAGCATGACACAGCGCCCTGGGCTGAGGCTGCACAACTCCTCAGCTCTCAGTGTGTGACAGAGGGGAGGGAGCTAGGGAGGGGGTGTTGAGGTGTCAGACAGCTCGGTCGGTGAAAGACCTTCTATCAGTGACCTTTGCTAAGGAAGGGGTAGCTGGGGACTGAGCCACTCCATTTTGCCTGTTCCTCTGATCTTCCAACCTCTGGTATTCTTAGGTGTGTAAGTTGAGAGAGTTTATGGTTTAGAAAGTTAATAACAGATGCTTTATTCATCTAATGCTCATAATCCCCCAAATGAGATCTTGTTATCCTCATTTGATAGATGAAGAAACAGGTTCAGAGGGAGTATGTGACTTATTAGGAGCTACCTGATCCAGGACTTGAGCTCACATCTCCACATCTTCTGGCACCAAGGTCCTTCTTCACACTCATTTCCCCACACTGTCAGCCACCTGCCAACCACACGGGCTCCAGGTTTTTATATGCAGTCTGTGTGATTGCATGTTTCTTCAGTTCCCTTGATGCAATGTGGGATGGGCAGGGAGGGGGGTGGGCATAATTTAGCAAATGTCCCCGACCCGGAGCTGTGGCTTCCCGTGTGACTTGAGGAGGACCAGAGTCCCATCTGTCCATCCTAAGACTTCTCTCTGTGGGCTTGGAATAAAACTCGCTGATCTGTGGTTAAGAAGCCATGTTACTTAGCTCTTGTGGGGTTAATGTATAAAAACTGAATCACGAGTTCGTTAATAGGCTTGTTTGTTCATTCCAGTCATTTATCTATTCATTTTTTGAACAAACTTGTGGAATACTCAAGCAAATGCTGGGACTGAGAAACACCAAAATTAATATATTCTCATTTCTCCTAAAAGACAGTGGAATTTGCCATTCCTTTAACAAACTATTACCTTACATAACTTGGGATCTCTTGTATTGGTAACAATTTAGGACATGCTGTTTCTAAACATTTATTAGGCCACCTGGAAAATTCTACATTATTTGAAGTCATTATTCTCTGTTAGTCTTTATAATAAATCATAGTACCTGGAATAGATGGGTAAGTGATAAAGGAGGATGGAAACTCAGAGATGCTCCTAAGCCATGGCTAAGAACAGGGAAGTGAGGGCGAGGACCTTCTTTCAACCCTGTTCATCTCTGTAGCCTCGGGGCCCGGATTGTAGTAGGTACTTGGTAAATGTTAATTGACTTGAATCGCTTGCTTCATCCCAGAATCTGTCTGTCACCTATAGGATACAAAAGAGAGTGCTGAGGGAAGCCTTGGGCTGGGAGTAGGGAAGGGTTGTCTATTCCCAATCCTTTCCCTTGGTCTCCATCTCTCTCATGTAGCTATGACTCATCCCAGCTCGCTCCCATTCTGATCACTCCGTTGGAGAAAAGAGCTGAGAATTCAGTCTCTAGGTTATCAAGAGTTAGGGGATTCCAGTCACTTGGGCCTATTTACAGGGTTATCAGTGTTACCTTTTGGGGCTTGCTTCCTGGGTGATGGGGGTGGGGGCAGGGTCAGGGCTGGATATTGAAGACCCAGCCTTCTAGAGGTATCTATAGGGGGTGGTAAGGAGAAAGCAACAGGATCGGATCACATGATATTTGCTCTACAATGAAAGCTGCCATTTGTTAGTCTGTATGCCAAAGACTGTAGTATGTATTCTCACACGCACACATATGTATATATGTGTGTATGTATGTTACTGATCAGAACATGCTGTGCCAACAGTTTTGTCAGCCTTGCTGTGGGAGATGACTTGTTTTGACTATTCCCCTAACTGTGAGTACATGGGTGCAAGCTCAGGAGAATGGGCAGGTGTATCTGAGCCTGGGGCTTTTCCTCTTTTTTCTACTAAGGCCCTCACTCCAGGGCCCACGCGATCATTCTGTCCCCACCCTCCTGTCTTCCTTCAAGACACGTGGTTGAATACCCACAATGTGCCAGGTACTGTGCTCGGTGTGGGTGGGATGGGGCTGAGTGTCCCCAGCCGGGAACCACATGTCATGAAAACCCAGAAGAAGGGCACCCAACCTAGCTATGGGGGGTTGGGGCAAACTTTCTGAAGGAAGTAACGTTTAAATTGGGATTGAAGATGGGCACGTGGGACTTAGACAAAGAAGAAGAGGTTTTCTGGGGAAGGAATGCTATGTCTAAATCCTTGCAGGTGTGAGTGAGAGCAAGCAGGACAGTTCTGAGCTGTTGGCCAGTGTCCATACCTTCTCTGAGAGCTGAGCCTGGAGGTTAGCAGGGGCCCGTGCCAGCCTGGCTCAGGAGCTTGAGCTTTAGCCGGAGGGCAGTGGGAGACCCCTGAAGGCTTTGAGCAGGGCTGGGATGATTCGTTCTAACTCTGCTCTGGATGCTGCACAGGACTTCTTTATCCTGGACACAGTCCACTCTGAGGAATTGGCATGGAGAGGAGAAGGGAGCCATGGCCATGTCTTTGGCTCCAGTTTGGGAGGATGTGCATAACTGAGCAGAGAGAGGAAAGACAAAGGAAAAGGGAACAGGAAAGAAAAGCCTGAGGAAATGCTGTGGGCTGCCAGCACAGGTCCCCAGTTTCTCACCAGCGGCACATGCAGAATGGTTCAGCCTGAAGCCTGTGGTAGGAGGACGGTATCTGGAGCTAAATATACATTGATAGGTATTTTTAGAGGGCTTCTGTAAGCAGGCTGCCCTAATACACGAGTTTCCTGAGCAGCTAAAGATCGAGGAAAGCAGTTTCCCCGTTGGAGCACCATCTCTTCAGTGCCGAGAATGTGGGGGAGGTGTTGCGAACGCAGTCCCAGGGCCCCCAGCCCAATTTAAACCTCTGTGGTGATAGTACGATAACACTTGGTATTTATATAGCATCTTCATGCCAGTGAGCCTGGCAGGATTTTACAGACCTGTCTTGTACTCATCCTCTCTGCTCTAAGTGGGCAAAGCAGGGAGGTGGGGAGCAAGGAAGGGCTGGGTAGAGGGAGGGGGCATTGGAGCTTGTCATTTGGGAGATGGGGAAACTGAGGCTGAGTAAGGAGATGTGAGGGGCTTGGCTCTAGAGGAGCTGAGTCTGGAGAAGGGGATGAGGTCTCTGGTGCCTGAGTGCTGATGGCGGGGTGCTCCGCTAGCCCTCAAGCTGGACCGCTTCTCAGGTTCTTGCTCTCGGCAGAGTTGGTGGCTGCTCACCCGGAGACTTGCTCCTCCTCAGTGGCTCCTTTTCATTTCTAGCTCCACACCGAGGCAACACAGCTGCTACTTGCAGCATCTCCTTCCATCAGAACATTATTTTTTTTAAGTGCGTTTTCCTCCAGATGGGTGAATGATGGGAACGATGGAGTTAGAATAAGGAATTTTGGTTCAGGGGAGAGGGGGACCAAAGGTAAAATGTGGAGCTCAGAGGTCTCTCAGCTCTGTGCCAATGAGAAACCCAGTTCCTTCAGGGAGACTCTGAATGAGAGTCTCAGGTAGTGGCTGACAGGTGGGTGAGCTGGGATTACTCCTTGGGTGGAGGTAATCGTCCTCTCATATATGAAGTCTGCCTTTTTTCTATATTGAGAATCATCTTTGATTCACTCAAAAGGTATTTATTGAGTAGCTACTGTGTTCTGGTTTTGGCATGGTTTCTCCTGAAAGGCTGCTTCTTGCTTCCCCCACTCACTCACTGACGGAAGCTGGAACTGGAGAGAACTGAGTGAGGCCTGAATTGGCCTTGTTGGAAATAGGGAGGGAGTGGGGGAGGCTTCAGAATCCATGGGGAGATCGGTTTGGGGCTGTTTTTCTGGCTTCACATCCATTCAGAGTAGCTTAGGGAAAACATGGTGGCAAGCTGCTTTCCAAGTCAGACCATGTCCACCCTAGGGCACTTTAGTGCCTGTTGTCTTCCGTGTGTGTGAGCGTGTGTGGGAGAGCTTGGCAGTGGGAGAGTTCCAAGGCATGTCTGCGAAGCAGAGATGGATGTAGCATAAATGTTCATTCTGTAGATTTACCAGGTAGACTTCAGAATGAAAGGGAGTGTTTACATTTGCATTCTGTGGATGATGCACGTCTCCTCACTCAGGCCGGGATGTGTGCACTGGTGTCTATTGTAGGTAGAGTCCACAGTTAAGCACAGATATATCCATGTGGGATGTGCAATTCAGCAGCACTCCTCAGTGTATCCATCACTGAAGTCAGGAACTAGCAGAGGTGGTGAGTGCAGAGTGGTTGCCCACAGGAGGGGTGAGGAGGAGCAGTGCAGATGCTGAAAGGAAAAAGAAGGTGTACAGGTCTTTAAAGAGAACATACATCCTCTGAAACAAATAATGCAATATATGTTAAGAAAAAAAAAGAAGAGGAAGAAGATAGCAGGAGGGGAAGAATGAAGGGGAGTAAATCGGAGGGGGAGATGAACCAGGAGAGACGATGGACTCTGCAAAACAAACTGAGGTTCTAGAGGGGAGGGGGGTGGGGGGATGGGTTAGCCTGGTGATGGGTATTAAAGAGGGCACGTTCTGCGTGGAGCACTGGGTGTTATGCACGAACAGTGAATCATGGAACAGTACATCAAAAACTAATGATGGAATGTATGGTGATTAACATAACAATAAAAAATTAAGAAAAAAAAGAGAACATACAAAGGAAAGTGAAGTCCATGGTTACTAAAACTTACTGAATTTTAGACTTAGGAGGATGCTAGATTGCCCTGGCTTTCCCTTATTTATTATTTGTCGCCGAAGAGCGAACCAAGGCCCAAGTGGCCAAGCGACTTGTCAAGGGTCTTGTTGCTGGAACGCGGTGAGCAGGGACCCGGGGCCTCGTGTGTGGTTGGGCTCTGCTATCCCTGACAGTGAGAAGCTGCGGCTGCTTGATTGTGTTCAGGCCGTCAAGCTGGGGTGGTAGGAAACAAATACAGGTTTTTATTAGTTAGCTGGAATATGTATGCGGAATTTATATGGAAACAGTTCAATCTAGTGGGCTGAATGTTTTGGGGGTCCTGGGCTCTGGTCCTGACCCTACAATGCATTCTCTCCGTGATGCCAGGTGACACATCAATAATCTCAGCCTCAGTTTCCTTTATGAAGTGAAGACAACACCTTCCCTAGCTTCTTCACCACGTCTTGTGACAAGCAAATAAAATAATGACGAAGCTGATGTTGATGGTGATGGCTCCCATTTCACCGGGAGCTCACATGTCTTATTTTAAATGGGAAAGCCTTCATACACCACCTCAGTCCTGGCACAGATCATTTTATCATTTTTTTTTATTTTTTATTTTTTTATTTTATTTTCTTTAAAGATTTTATTATCTGACAGACAGAGAGAGAAACAGCGAGAGAGGAACACAAGCAGGGGGAGCGGGAGAGGCAGAAGCAGGCTTCCCACTGAGCAGGGAGCCTGATGCGGGACTCGATCCCCCAGGATCCTGGGATCATGACCTGAGCCGAAGGCAGACACTTAACCGACTGAGCCACCCAGGTGCCCCCAGATCATTTTATTTATTTTTTTCTTTTTTTTAAAGATTTTATTTATTTATTCATGAGAGACAGAGAGAGAGAGAGAGAGAGAGAAGCAGAGGGAGAAGCAGGCCCCCAAGGAGCAGGGAGCCCGATGCGGGACTTGATCCCAGGACCCCGGGATCATGACCCGAGCCGAAGGCAGACCCTCAACCATCTGAGCCACCCAGGCGCCCCCCAGATCATTTTAAATGTAGAAACACAACAAGGCAGATAACTGTCTCCATTTTGCAGGTGAGGAAACCAACACTCAAAGAGGCTAATTCTTTTACCAAGAATTCCAAAGCCCATGCTACATCCGATATATGCACAGTTGCCTCAGGAAAAGTGCTTTGAAAGATAATGAAACAAAATAACAAATCAGTGAGCAGTGATACCTTCCCCCAGGACAGTGATATTATGAAGATAAATGTTAAAATACACATAAAGCACCTTGAGTACTTTGAAAAA
Source organism: Zalophus californianus (assembly GCF_009762305.2). Lineage (NCBI taxonomy): Eukaryota > Metazoa > Chordata > Mammalia > Carnivora > Otariidae > Zalophus > Zalophus californianus. The sequence goes on from NC_045604.1 coordinate 42,427,476, forward strand.
AACGTGTATAAACAATGAAGCATTCAAAATACTCTGATTCGGTAGTGCTCATTCAGAATAGTCATTTATCTCCATAAAACTTGAGCCACAGAGATACGTTTCACTACAGTCTATTGCAAGTTCCAAAACAGTGGCTAATTAAAAAATTTCCATTACTTGTAATTTTGTTTCAAGACAAGTTTACTACTACTTGAACATAAAATAGCTCTCACTTCCTTTTGGTAGTGTATCTAATCTCATCAGAACTGGTCAAATCCTTCTACAGTGATTATCAACAACAACAAAGAAAGTCCAAGAGTAACAGTTGAAACAAAGGCCTTCATTTTTAATCTTTATCGATAATGGAAATACTACATTACCCAGACTCCCCTGCCTTTATTTTATTTTATTTTATTTTAATTTTTTGGCTTCGTCTTCTGGCCCACCCTTCTCCTCCCTACTTCATATGGCTATCAGGTCAGAGGGGTCTGGTTGTTACAAAGGAAGGCTGAAGAGAATGCCCCTCTTCCCTCAGGAGGAATGTCCCATCAGAGAGCTCTAGTTATCGCTCTGAGGAGAACTGACAGGGAAGGCTGAGCTCCAACGTCCTCCAACCCTTGTCTTTCATTTCCTTCTGTTTCGGCTGCCACTCTTCCGTCAGGAGCCTGGGCCGTGGTGACACAATGATTAGGAGAGGAGCTAAAGGCCATGGCTTTTCTCCTTGACTTCTAATTCTGGGACAGTGACTGGGAGGCTGAGTGACAGGTGTGGTGTGGCCGCTTCAAACATGAAATGGCATTTGCATTGAAGTCTCATGATTCACGTCACTGTGGGGGTCCATTGCATGCATCTTACCTCCTCCTCCCACCCCTGTGGAGCCAAGCTGGGCTTACGGAGTTGGTCCTTAGCTCAGGGCCACATAACTGGCCATGGGGGAGCCGAAATGAAACAGACTGGTCTGACGTGTCTTTTCTGTTGGGTCTGAATCAAAAGTTTGGGCAAAAAGGGATGATGAGGATGATGTGTCTCCCAGCCTGGCCCATTCAGGGCTGAGCATGTCTAGCGCCCACATCTGCAACTCTGAATTACGGGGTGGGGAAGACACCCGAGGGGCCAGTCGAAGACAGGGAGGAAGGAAGGATGGAGGCAGCCAGTATTCGTTGAACACCTTCTGTGTTCCGAACACTGTGCTGACTCCGAGGGATACGGCCATGGACCGAGATGTTCTTTCTATTATTTTAGAGCTTGCTAAGACAGAGAAGACAGATGTTAAATAAACTTAAATATGACCCAGCAATTGCATTCCTGGGTATTTACCCCAAAGACACAGATGCAGTAAAAAGAAGGGCCACATGCACCCCAACGTTCATAGCAGCAATGTCCGCAATAGCCAAACTGTGGAAAGAGCCGAGATGCCCTTCAACAGACGAATGGATAAAGAAGCTGTGGTCCATATATACAATGGACTATTACTCAGCCATCAGAAAGGATGAATACCCAACTTTTACATCAACATGGTTGGGACTGGAGGAGATGATGCTAAGTGAAATAAGTCAAGCAGAGAAAGTCAATTATCCTATGGTTTCACTTATTTGTGAACCATAACGAATAGCAGGGAGGACATTAGGAGAAGGAAGGGAAAAATGAAGGGGGGACTCGGAGGGGGAGACGAACCATGAGAGACTGTGGACTCTGAGAAACAAACTGAGGGTTCTAGAGGGGAGGGGGGTGGGGGGATGGGTTAGCCCGGTGATGGGTATTAAGGAGGGCACGTACTGCATGGAGCACTGGGTGTTATATAAAAACACTGGATCGTGGATCACCACATCAAAAACTAATGATGTATTTATTGTATGGTGACTAACATAACATAATAAAATTAAAAAGTAAATAAATAAACTTAAATTTAATGGTATTTAAAGTGCTGCAAAGGAGACCTGTTAGGAGGTTGGGAGAGTTTTAAATTGGGAGCCTAACCTAATTGAGGGAGGCTGTTCAAGGAGTTGCTGTTGAGGTGGAAGCCTGGAGACTGGATAGCATTTGGCTGGAAAAAGAAGACAAGAGGGAAGGGGGTGGGATGGAGAGAGTATATAGGCAGAGGGTAGGGCAGGTGTGAAGGGCTGGAGGTGAGAGAGAGCCTGGCAGTCTGGGAAACAGAAGACCAACAACAGTCCTATCTCGTGACTGAGGTGAGGGTAAGCTGAGGGAGGCTGCGGGGGAGGCGGGGACCACATCATTCAGGGCCACATTGGCATCGCAAGGGATGTTCCACAGGATGCCACTGCATGGTTTGAAGTGGGAAGGTGGACATGTTTGCAGAAAATGAATGGGGATGGGACAATGCTTGCCGAAAAGATAGAACAAATTCCTGAGTGACTCTGTGTCTGCTCAAAATTAGGTACATCGAATTATGTCCTCCAAGAGTCCCTCTCTTCTGTCTTGCCTCCTCCTTCCAACACTGGCCCTCAACTATAATTTTGTTCAACCTTTTGGAGTTGTACCCAAACCCAGTCTGTAAACCTTATAATCTAGCCCATTATAAGCTAAAGATCTGTTAATCTTGCCCGGAGTAGAGACATAGTCCTGCCTTCTGGGTTCACAGTCTGAGCATCTCCTACTGATTTAAATAATGGGTAAGAATTGATGAGTGTGTGGGCTTTTATTTTTTATATTCAGCAGAGAAATTATTTTAAAAATGCTTTTGTGAGAACATTGCTATATGATTATTATGATTTTTATTTTTCTGATAGAACAATAGTCAAAAGATCAAGCCAACCCACATGCTTGTTTATGGGATGTTTCTCTTTTTTCCTGCTTTCTAAGCCTGTGACACATCATGATGCTGGATCTGGATCCCAATTGAACTCTGGTTAATAACCACCATAAACACAACATTTTGTGATTTAGGGGCCCCATCCAGCGAGAGCTCACAGTGCTCTGTAGTTCACCCTCTACTCACTCCTCATTTGGAAAAGGGAAATAGAGGTCTCCTCCTGGTTCCTTTTCTGGGTAAGTGTTGTATTCTGTGTTCTAGAGACAGGTTGCCCAGATGGATGCTTCACAGCTAGGCTCTGGTGCTGGAGATGGGGAGGTGCTCACTGCTTATCCAAGTCTTTCCTAATTACTACTTAAATTCCACATCCTCTTTTCAGATGAGTGCAGCCAGCTGCTTCATGTTCTGGCTTCCTCCTCTCTGTTCTTTCTCTGTCCTTTCCTGACTCTTCCCAGCCCTTCTCTGTTTTCATTTTTCACACTCATTCAAAATAAAAGATTAAGGTGGAGGCAGGTGCCATGGAGGGTGGTGTGTGTGTGTGTGTGTGTGTGTGTGTGGACGTGTGTGACAGAGGGAGAGAGAGAAGATGACAATCCTGACTGACTTCTTCTTAAAGTTTTATTAGAGTGACTTTGAAATCAGCCTCTCTTCCCCAACAAACAAATCCAGGTTTGGGGTGGGTTCTCTCTAGTGGGAATATGATAACTCAAAGGTTTGACCAGGTACTACTGCAAATGAGGGAGAAGGGACTTCCCTGACTTCAGCTCCCCTGAGCTGTCCCTGACCAGAAACAGACTGAAGCTACGCATCAAGAAATCACCCAGAAGTTCAAATTTTGGGACCACGAATAGAAAGTGAAGGCAGGAATGTACCTAAAGTGTCACCTAGCTGTTCCAGTGGTTTTTCAGTCTGTGGGCTCTGGGACTCTTGAGAGCCCTGGAATTACTGCAGTGGGCGTGCAGATCCATGGCCACACCCAGCATTGGCTGTTTTCTGAACAGCGTCTCCCACAAATATGTACCACGGTATCATTTTTCTAAAGTGTGTGGGTGCCATTGTGATTTATAAAATATGAATGTATTTAAAAGCATTGTTGAATAAATAGTGGCCTTTTTTCTCTTCGTTTAGCCGATAGTATACTGTTAACAGTTTGGGCTTTGTACACAAGCAAAGCTGAATTCATATTTCTGCTCTGCTGTTTAGTAGCTCAGTGGTTGTAGGCAAGTGACCCAGCTTCTGAAAGCCTCAACGTCTAGAGGACATGTTGTAGAGGCTCTCTATAAAAAAGGGGTGTGGTAGTAGTGGTAGAAAATGACATCTATTTAACACAGTTGTTACAAGGTTATACTAATGAAATAACGCCTCCAGGGGGCAAAGTGGGTCTAGGATTTTGACATTATAAGGGAGCCTCACGCTTGAAACGATAAGAACCGATCCAGTGTTTGGGGCGCCTGGGTGCCTTAGTTGTTAAGCGTCTGCCTTCAGCTCAGGTCGTGATCCCAGGGTCCTGGGATTGAGCCCCGCGTCGGGCTCCCTGCTCAGCGGGAAGCCTGCTTCTCCCTCTCCCACTCCCCCTGCTTGTGTTCCCTCTCTCGCTGTGTCTCTCTCTGTCAAATAAATAAATAAATCTTAGAAAAAGAAAAAGAACTGATCCAGTGTGACCCATTGTTACAGATGAAGGGGTTGAGGCCCAGAGAGGGGCCAGTGTATGCCTGGTACTCTTGTCTCTGACTGGAAATTATTTGCTTGAAGCTAATGCCTGGTTTTAGTCAAGCTGACAGAGTTTTGGTGTTCAGTCTGATGTAGGTGTGGTGGGGGGAGTAGAAGTTAGACACAGTGCTCACACTCATGAATGGAACTGTCTGGCTGGAGTAGAATATATATATATATATATATATATGAAGAGAGAGAGAGAGAGGGAGAGACAGGGCAGCTAGATATAATGTGATCAAGACAGTCTAGTTCTGGGTTGGATGGTCCAGTCTCTTTAACAGTGGCTAGATGGGAAGGGTGTAAGTTGCATCAGAGACATCCAGATCTCTGTCTAGGGTTAGGTATTCCAGGGTCAGCCTTTGGATCCTTTGCTTTTTTACCATTGACCACAAATGCCTTCTTGGCTAGTTAACTCTCTTTTAGCCATTGCATGTCCATCTTTCTTTCACCCTGTGTGCATGTATATCTCATCTTACTGTCTTAAAAGAAAAAATATATTTTTCCTCAAGATTTTTCAGCTTGAATATAGATCTTGATTTGATTACTGTTTGGTAGAGGGGAGCAATATTAGATCTTTAAAGATACATCTCTTTTTCCTGAAATTCCAGGGCAAGAATGTATAATAGAGTCTACAAAGACTCTCAGCATCCGTGGCCCTTGCTGTAGGAGGATGTGGGATAGGGAATGAGGTAGTTGGCCCTTTTTCATCATATTTATCCTAGTGACAACTTTTCCCCCCCACCCATCCACCTGTTCTATCCAACTCTCCATCCATCCATCCATCCATCCATCCATCCATCTAAAAAAACCATCATGTGTTAGTTAAGTGCATATGGGATTCCAGGCACTATATTGGATGGTATAACAGTAATGTAACTGTTATAGTCCCTGCCCACATGGAGACTGCCATCAATTCAGGCTTAGGGAGGAGTAAGGAAGCTTAGTCTGATATTGCCTGGACTGCACCTGGCAGTGGGGGAAGTAGTGGTTTCATAGGTATGTATCTATGCGTTACCAACATCAAATCACCCCAGTAGTACATAGTGGAAAGACTAAGGACTTTAGTGTTAGGCAGACCTGAGCTTGAACTTCAGCTTTGCCACTGAGATGTTGCTTTGGGTAAGTTGTTGAACCTAGCAGAACCTTGTTTTTTAAATCTAAACTACCCCGTTTGCAACATTTTATGTACTAGATTGAGTAGTGCTCGATGCTCTCAGAAACAACCCCTCAGATTGCAGTGGGTTAGGCTTATGTCTTTCCCCTTGAACAGGCCAGTGTGTTCTTGGCTTTCCTTTACTTTCTGTCCCCTTCTGTCTGGTGCCTCTCCCATCTTCTAGGTTCCCATGGTTTACATCTCCTCGATGGGAGTAGAGAGTATGAAGAAGGCAGACTCGTTTTTTACATTTTTTGGCATAGAAGTGACACAGTAATTTCTACTAACATCCCATTGGCAAAGACCAGCCTCATGACTCAACATAGGTGCAAAGGAGACTAGGAGATCTCATCTCTAATTGTGTGGCTGCTTCCCAGCAAAACCCCACACTGTGGAAAGGAGACCATCAATTTTAGAGGACAGGTAGTGGCCTCTTCATCGTCTATATGAGGGTTAAATAAGAAAATGAATGTATATTGTCTGGTGTATAGCAGATACTCTACACTAAATGTCGTCTTCTAATTCCTAGTGATACTTATGGATTCAGGGAATATTTACCAGGCATGTACAGAACATTTTGCTAAGTATTGGGGCTAAAAAGGTAAATAATAAGATATCTGCCCTCAAAGAGCTTTTGGTCTGATATAGAGATGCTGTATGTAAATAGATAATTTTAATTTGAACTCAGTACCACTTGATCAGGAGGAAAGGCAATGAAAATTATTGTGTTCTGTCCATTTAGTTTTCTATCTATCCATCTGTCCACCTTTATTAAGCGCTTAACATGTACCAGACATAGTTGTGAGTAGTAAGAGGCATAGCAGTGGAGTTTAACCGAGAAGGATGTGAGGGATCAGTGGGAATTGGGTTTCATTTTGCTCTATTGATGCTTAGACTAGAAGCAGCCCCTAACGCCTTTTGCCACCTCTTTTGATCAGACTTTGAAGATAAGATTGAGAAGCAAGCAGTTTATTTTATTTCACGTAATTTTTGTATTGTTGCTTTCCTCTTTAAGATGGCAAAGCCCAGAGGTAGTCAGCCAGGTGAGCTGTTTATAAAATATCCATGTTGGCTTGGATATCGCTGCTGGCTAACTCCTGTCAAATCCCAAACCGTGTAGCCAGTAGGACAGAGGATCAGAAGCCAGTTTCAGAGGGAAAACCAGCTTTTCAGTTCACTAATGTCTTTTCTATCTTTAGTTTGCACAAACAAGGTTGAGAAGTCAGAGGTTTAGTTCATGTACATCTACGACAAATAAATTGGGGAGTCAGTAACAAGTAAATGGTTGTGGCGGATCTTTGGAGAAGGATTTATTATTGTGGCAAGTATCGGCATGGTCCCTGGGGATGTTAATTATGTTGCTCCTTGCTGCAGCGTATAACACTGGATCTAGGAGAGCTGTCTCTTTCGAAGGGAAGAGGCTGGTTTGATTCCAAGTTCATGATCTTAAGGAAAGGAGCTTCGGAAAGGAGCTTCAGAAAGGAATTGCCCAGATGATTCAGTCTCCTTGATATTTCCTATTCCTAACTCTGGAAGAGGGCTTTTCCATTCACCCGCTGGTCCTTGCCATAGTGATACAGGTCAGAAGGCAGGGGGGAGAAGAATGGATAGAGAGCTGGGATTACCTAGTCACCCAGGACTGCTGACTTAGTTAATAGCTGATGGTCTGTGCCAAGCACTGCATTCAACATTTCAAAGCATTTTCTCATTTAATTCTTACAGCCACCCTATGGGATAGATATTATTATTATTGCTATTGGATTAAGGAAACCAGGGCTTCACTGGGTTCCATAATTTCTGCCTTATCATGCTGCTCCTGGTTGGTGGAATCAGGATTTAAATGCCATAGTCCGATTCCAGATCCCCTATCATTAGCCATGATGCTGTTCTGTCTTCCTAATATATATATTGTGGGGGCTGCCTGCTCTGGATTTTTTTACTCTTGAGGCATCATAACTAACAAAGGTAAAGGGATGTATCTATTGGTAGGTCAAAACCCATCCAGGGGAATATGAAACTCACTATTTGGTTTTGGTTACTGCGAAAATGTCTTTTGTTAAAAAGGATTAAAGGAGCAACAGATTATTGGATTTTCGATATCATGTTGATCTTGAAGTCATTTTGGACAGGGTTTTCATTTAGTTCTTTAAAATAGGTCACTGTTACAAAGCAGGACAGCCTGGCAGGATGGGAAGAACAAAGGCTATGGAATTACACAGTTCTGCATTTGAAGACTGAATCTGGCACTGTAACTGAGCAAGTTATTGTTAGCCTCAGTTTCCTCATTGGGATATTAAGCCTTCAGGGTATTTCTGAGTATTTTATGAGCATCCTGATATGATGTATGTCAAGCACTTGGCACAGTGCTTTGCACATAGTAGGTTTTTAATAAACAGTATCTATTACTATTCCCTAGTTTATTGATGAAGAACGGGGGGTACAAAGGGAGCAAATATATTCCTCAAGTTACTCTAAGCCCCACAGAAATGCTTACTGTAGCTGAGATGAAGTTGATATCCCTGTATTTTTAGTCTGTAGTTAACTTGCACTGGGTCATACGAGCTTCTACAATGTACTGAATCTTGGGTGGGCTTTAGGGTCCTAGAATCACTTTGTATTTGATCTGTATTCACAATGCTTAGTTTAGCTAGGACGGGGGTTTCAAATTATAAAAAATAACTGTATTCACCTAATGATAATAAAGCAGGTCTGTATCAAACAAGGCACACTGTCAGTTGGCTATGAACAATAGCCATGCTAAGCTGATGTGTTTGATCTTTTTTTCTCCTTACCCTTTTCTTTCTTTCTTTCTTTTTTTTTTTTTTTTTTAACGATTTTATTTATTTTTTGAGAGAGAGAGAGCATGAGCAGTGGGGAAAGGCAGAGGGAGAGGGGGATGCGGAGCTCTGTCCCAGGACCCCGAAATCATGACCTGAGCTGAAGGCAGATGCTTAACTGACTGAGCCACCCAGGCGCTCCCTTACGCTTTTCAAAAAAATTCTCTTTCCTGGGGCACCTGGGTGGCTCAGTTGTTAAACATCTTCCTTCGGTTCAGGTCATGGTCCCAGGGCCCCGCATCGGGTTCCTTTCTCCGTAGGAGTACTGCTTCTCCCTCTCCCCCTGCTGTGTTCCCTCTCTCTCTGTGTCTCTCTCTGTCAAATAAATAAATAAAACCTTTAAAAAAAATTCTCTTTCCAGTCCTGTTTTTAAATTTATTTACTCCAAGAAACCAGTCCATTTTATTTCTTTTCTAGTTCCTTGTTTGCTTCCCATCCCTTCATACTTAAATAATCAAAATCCCATGATAGTTTCTTTGTGTTGCTTTCCAGTTACACACCTGTGTCTTCCTCTTTTGAGAGATTATGCACATTAATATTTATTGTAATAGAAAATTTATTTGTTTTCATTTCTTTCATTTATATGCTTGCTGTTCATTAGAATTTTTTCCATTTTTCTTATAGTTCCTGCATTGCTTAGCATGTTATAGATCAGTTGCTTATAATTATCAGAATTATTACATTATTAAATTCTTATGATGGCGAATCTCCTTTTTATCTTTTTTGTTTTAGCTCCCATCCCCTTCCCCACTCCTTTGCAGGCTATAAGCATGCATTACACATATAGCACTGAGCTTAATCCTGAATTTGTAGTAGAGTTTTAATACTTATTGCATAACCAAAAGTTTGGCGGTCAGGCTCAGTCAATTCTAGTGAGATATTGTGTGTTGTAGTAGAATTCCCTTCGAGGTCAGAACTGATCAAGTACTGGTACTGGTCCTTATTGGTGATATGACTGTAGGCTAGTTGCTTCACCTTCCTGAGTTTTCATTTTCTGCTCTAAAAAAGAGACAGAAACACTAGTCTTCTGGAAGTGTTGAGATTAGATGGCATGGAATATCCGAGAGTGTCTGGTACCCGCCCTGCTGCTGGTACCTTTCTCTGCCTGCCTTCTCTCATGCCTTTCACCCATCAGTAGAAGGAGTCATGGAGGAACCTGATGCAGATATCTGTATTCAGGCTATGGTGCTGCAGAGAAGGGAGGCCATGAAGTTTGATGGTACCCCTGGCAGCTGCCAGGCTGGAGGTGAGATAGAAGAGAAGAGAAAGAATAAGAAGTAGGAATGAGAATAAGACATTCTGAGGTTCTTGAAGAAGATAGGCATAGGCTTGTAGTTTATGGTCTGTCCATATGTGTGCTTGCTGATGGGTCGTATATATTCTTGCCTGAGGTTGCAACGAAGTACCTCTGCATCTAGACTTTCGTCCTTATCCTCCACCCCATACGTTATGGTAAGCAGAATTCTTAAATGCAAACAGCATGACGCTGTGTTCCCTTAGCAGCTTGCTTTCTTTATTAGTGATTTTGTTAAAAGGATTTGAAAGCCTTTTCTTCCCTTTGGAGAGACCATAGCTTGTTTCTATGAACTGATCTAGGGCTGGATTCCCCTGCCTTTCTGTGAACTGCTCCAAGGGAATCTCTTTTCTTCTCCCTGCCTTAGCATCCACAGCCCCTGACCCTGACCACAGTTTGGTTTTGTCTTTGCCAGGACCCAACCCTAAGAATTTACCGGGAATGAACTCTCCCAGGTCACCAGTTCTCAAATGCAAATCCTCGGCCTGGATGGACATTTGGAAATGAATTTGCCACAGCAAGGACAGCCACTAAACCCTAATTTTACTCATGATCCTGGCCTGCTGTTTGAAGGCAGACCCATTTCCCAAGAGGGCACACTGAGATTGTCTTCCTTATACTTCTGTGAAGGGAGGGAGGACAGAAAACTCCTTGATGGTTTTTGAAAGGCAGACCCCTTCCAAAATTAATTGTACATTAAAAACAAAAGCAAAAACAAAAAGTCAAGAGATTACAAAAGGGTCACTTTTTTTTTTTTTTTTTTTTTTTTGAGTAAGCACATAGAGACATTCCAGAAAGGGTAACTTCTCTCACTACAGTTTTTTATTTCATTTTTTTTCTATCTCCTTGATTTTTCTTTGAACAGAAGATCCTTTCCTACAAAATGACATGCTTTCTAACATCAGTGCTTCAATCAGTGGTGTCACTGGTCTGTGTGGTTATGAGGAAGAGACCTTTAGTTGTGTCCGAAATACTGGGATCTGTTCCAGGCACTGCCTGTCCCTTCTGAGGGGTGGCCCAGGCTGACGTTTACTCACCTGCAGCCTGGAAGCTTCGGATGGATGGACTTTAGGGAGTCTCGAACCGTTTGAAATGCTATTAAAAGTTAGTAGATATGAGCATTTTCCCCTAGGGAAAGGGCCCATAGATTTTACCAAAGGAGCCTGTGACTCACATTTCAGGACTATTCTGTTAAATGATCTCTAAGGAACGTACAAGCTTGAGAATTTATGTCGGTTTTATTACCCTTCCTGTCATGTAGACTTTTCTGTACCTTTGATGTCTTCATCAATCCAAGACCTTATTTTTCTCTCTGGCTCTTTCTTTCTCCCCCCTCGTCGGCATTGTCCTCAGTGGATCTGTTCCCTGCAAGAGCATCATAACTTGACTTCCAGCCTCAGGTTTGCCTCCGCCCTGGTCCGTCATCATGGGAGCACCTGAATCCTTTCTTTCTTCATATCTCTGTCCTGATCAGGACCTGTGGACAAGTGTTTCTTTCTTCTTTGATGTAGCGTGGCATCCCAGACGTGTGTCTGCCCAATCTCCTGCTCCTATTCTCATGCCCATTGTCTGACTGGTGTTGTCACTGCTGCAGATGGTTTCTTCGCCCCAGCAAGGCCAGCCTTGGTGCCTGTCTCATCTTGAAACTTCTCCCCTTGTTCCCTCACTGCTGTCACCGACCTTGTTTCTATCCCGCCTGCCTTTTACCATTCCCTGCCGTGATGATCTATCTGTGGGAACCAGCTCAAGACCCAACCCCTCAGGAAGGTAGCCTTCCTTCTCTGGACACCCTCAACGCTTACATGTGTTTGCCTTTTAGTAGCAAGCCCTGTGCTTCTTCTTTGGTTATTCTTGTGACCCTCTTTCTCTACATTGAGATCGAGCATCATGTTTTCCTTTTCCTCTTATCTAGGGTGACTTGGGTTTTTCTCAGACCTGTAATAGATGCCCAACAAATGTGGGATGAATGAGGAGGTGAACAGCAAGGGTCAGTTCATACCCACCCATGGAGCTGAGGAGGGAGTGGGAATCATGGACCCAGCTTAAGCCTTGTACTCCAGTTGCACTTAGAGTCTGTCCAGGTGTGAGTCCACATAGCTAGAATAAAAATGTGGGCCGTGACCCAGCCTCAGGCCCAGTAGCAGTGTGTGTGTGGTTATCAACCTCCCAGTCGAGCTGAGGGTGGTGAGGCTACAGGTAGAGAACGGGGTGCCATGGGGTGGAATGCTTTGATTCGGATTCTGGGGGAAGGCAGTGTGTTTCTCCCCTCCTACTTCAGAGGCAGCCTGTATCCCATATTAGTTATCCAATTAACTTAGAAGAGGCTGTTTTCTTCCTTGGTGCTTATTCGTTGTTGTTTGTTTAAAATAAATGGAGTATTAATACTGCCAGTTGTCAAATTGGCACGATGCCTTTTCCTTCCATCAACCTCTTTTCCCCCTTCACCTCTCCTTCCTGGACAATTAGCAAAGGGTTTGGTCTTTGGTTGGGATGAATAATTGATTCAGAAGCTTTGTGAATGATTCATGGCCCATATGGTAGGACAACAGGATGTGTGTGTGTGTGTGTGTGTGTGTGTGTGTGTGTGTGTGTGGCTGGCACCTCATACAAAAGGTCAGAGGCTTCTCCCTTGCTCAGTGGAAGGCTGGTGCAGACCACTCCCCAGGGCCAGAGAAGGTTGCCCATGGTCTTTCTCTCTGTATGCTATCAAAGGTAAGAGGCTTGGAGCTTCTTCTAGGAAAGCAAGATTCTCCATGAGTGTGTATGCATTCTAGTTCTTCTTCATCAGCGGTTCTGTTTTTGGTTCGATTAATCAATGAATGGATTAGAATTTATCTCCTTTAAACTAGCTTTTCACCCTCCCCAATTTGAACGGCTCATTTGATTTTCAGAGCAATTGAGGGAGGGGGATATATTGCCTTTTTTTCCTTGGCATTACCATATTTCAAACCTTCCTAGTTAGGGGACATTTTTTCCCCTAACCTAGAGCCTTAACCTAGACACTCCCTGCTACTACATTAATTTGGTTTCCTTGTATACCTCCTTCATTAGAGATGGAGAACATCTAGTTATCATTCATTTTATAACTTTTCTCATCCTTAAAAACTGTTAGGAAATACTTGTGTGCATGGGAAAAATGGGACTGATGCCTAGCTTATATTATAGAAGAGTGACATTCCCTATCTACAAACCTTTGCAGTTTTAGTCATTTTGTAGGGAAAAATTGGGACTCCTGAATATGCCCTGGTCTTTGGAAGCCAGCTGAGAGAACATAATGTTGTTACCTGAACATAGTTTGTTGTCTCTTAGGCAGCCAGACTGCACATTTTATTATAGGAAGTTGAGACAGATGCAGTACAGGAGTAAAATGCAAGATTATGGTAGCATGTTTATTGGTCATTCAGGTTTTTTTTTTTTTTTTCAGGAAGGCTATAAAGATTATATTTTCTAGTACAATTTTAAAATTATGCTTTTCCTATTTATGTCCTAATCCTTTTCAAATTTATTTTTGTGTGTTATGTGAGGTATGAATGAATATGCCTATATATTTTCCTTTAAGTTCCCAACTCCATTTAATGAATAGTACATCTTTTGTCCACTAACTTTTTTTTTTTAAAGATTTTATTCATTTATTTGAGAGAGAGAATGAGATAGAGAGAGAGCATGAGGGGGGAGAGGGTCAGGGGGAGAAGCAGACTCCCAGCTGAGCAGGGAGCCCGATGCGGGACTCGATCCTGGGACTCCAGGATCATGACCTGAGCTGAAGGCAGTCGCTTAACCAACTGAGCCACTGAGGCGCCCTTGTCCACTTACTTGTAAAGCTACTTCTTTTCATATACAAATTTCCATATGTGAATGATTTGTTTTTAGGCTCTCTGTTCTATCTCACTGAATATTATTTATCTATCCTATTAATGACTATATTTTTATAATGGTTTTATAATGGTTTTTATAATGGTTTTTGATAAGCGATAGTGCTAATCATCCCCTCTCCATTTGTCTTTAAAATTGGCTAACCTTGGGGCGCCTGGGTGGCTCAGTTGGTTAAGCGACTGCCTTCGGCTCAGGTCATGATCCTGGAGTCCCGGGATCGAGTCCCACATCGGGCTCCCTGCTCAGCAGGGAGTCTGCTTCTCCCTCTGACCCTCTTCCCTCTCGTGCTCTCTCTCATTCTCTCTCTCTCTCAAATAAATAAATAAAATCTTTAAAAAAATAAAATAAAATAAAATAAAATTGGCTAACCTTGCACATTATAGTGTCATATGAATTTAGAATTAATTTGTCAAAGTTTTAAGATTTTCTTAGGAAATACACTAATAATGAAGTCACAGAAAGAGAAATTAAGAAAACAACCCCATTTGCAATTGCACCAAAAATAATAAAAACCCAGGAATAAACTTAACCAACAAGATGAAAAACCTGTACTGTAAAACTTTAAAACTGATGAAATAAATTGAAGATGACACAAATAAATGGAAAGATATTCCATGCTCACAGGTGGGAAGAACGTTATTGTTAAAATGCTCATACTACGCAAAGCAATCTACAGATTAAATGCAATCACTATCGAAATACCAACAACATTTTTCACAGAACTAGAGAAAATAATCCTAAAATTTGTGTGGAACCATAAAAGACCTCCATAGCTAAAGCAATCTTGAGAAAGAATAAAGCTGGAAGTATCACAACCCCAGATTTCAAGATACACTGCAAAGCTGTAGTAATCAAAACAGTATGTCACTGGCACAAAAACAGACACATAGATCAGTGGAACAGAATAAAGAATCCAGAAATAAACCCACACTTTTATGGTCAGTTAGTCTGCAACAAGGGAGGCAAGAACATATAATGGGAAAAAGAACCATGTCTTCAACAAATGGTGTAGGGAAGCTGGACAGCTACATGCAAAAGACTGAAAGTGTACCACCTTCTTCCATAGTACACAGAAATAAACCCTGAATGGAAATGTAGTGTGTTTACTGACTAATATGGGGAGAATTGACATTTTCATAATGCTAAGTCTTACCAATATCTCTTCATTTATTTGGGATATATTTTAAGTATTATAAGAGTTTGAGAGATTTCTCCATTTAGGACTTGCACATCTTTCAATAGGGTTATTCTATGTACCTTTATTTATTGCTCTTGCAAAGGAATTAGTATTTTTTTGTACTTCCAACTAAACATTGCTAATGTGTAAAAATGTTACTGCTTTTGTCTGTTGATGCTATATCCAGTAATCATGTCAAATCTTTTCATTAATTGAAATCATTTATTGGTGGATTTTTTTAGGTTGCCTATGTAGAAAATTACATCACCTGATAATAACTGTTATTATATTTCTTTCTTTCCAATGCACCCACTATATATTTTTTTCTTATTGCACTAACTACAATTTCTAAGACAGTGTTGAGCAATGGCAATAGAAAGCTTTCATATCTTGTTTTTGATATTAAAGAAAATATTTTTAAATCTTCTGCATTAAGATAGCTGTTTGTTATAATGACATGGTGGATAGTTCTCTAAAGTAACTGAAGTGTAATAGTTAAATTAGTTTTATGAGTAGCTTAATATTTTTATTTGACTTATAAATTCAAAGTTTTTGGAAGTTCATTCTGTAGAAGGTAAAACATTGAGAATGCTATAGAAAAAATTCAATTTAGAAGTTTAACAATAATTTATTTTTGGAGTGATAATATAATTTTGATGCATTGTGGTATTATTGTATAAACAACGTTTTTACTAAATTAAGAAAACTATGGAATGGAAATTGATGGGGTAGTGATGGGGACACAATTCATAGCCAACAAGGTCTGGTATTCTACGTGTTGAGATAGAAGCTGTAGGCAAGTGGAACCAGTATAGAAAAGAAAGGTAAGAAGGGAGCAAGATGGCGGAGGAGTAGGAGACCTGGGTTTCGTCTGGCCTCAGGAATTCAGCTGGATAGGGATCAAACCATTCTGAACACCTATGAACTCAACAGGAGATTGAAGAGAAGAATAGCAACAACTCTCTGAACAGAAAAGCAACCACTTACTGGAAGGTAGGACATGCGGAGAAGTGAATCCGAGGTGATATTAGGGAGGAGAGACGGCGGGGGAGGGGGCCTCTGTCGGCCGCTTCTGGCAAGTGATAGATGCGCAGAGCACAAAATCAGAGCTTTTAGAAGTTGGCTCCGCTGAGTGACATCACTCCAGTGGCTAAGCGGGGGGTGGAACCCTCGCAGGACAGTGTGGTCTCAGGACCCTCGGGGTCACAGAAAGACCCGGGGTGCCTGAGTGCAGCAGAGCTCACAGGTATCGGAGGGGGGAAGCCGGCTGCAGAGACGGAGTTGAGGAGTGGGCTCTCAGCTCAGGGTTGCCATAAACTGTGATCCGTGGCCCAGTGGGGCCACTGCTCCTCCAGCAGGGACCCAACAAGCGGCAGATCCGGGGAGACTCCCCTTGCTTCCCTGGGAGGAGTGGCGCGGGAGCTCACCGCAGGGATCTGCTGGGTTTGGAGACTCCACGTGGGGTCGGGTGCCAGGGATAGAAACACTCGGTCACAGGCCGAGTGAGTACGGAGTGCGGCCGGAGGCCGGGGAGACGGGAGTGACTGCTTTTCTCTGGGGGCGCACTGAGGAGTGGGGCCCCGAGTTCTCACCTCCTCCGGGTCAGAGATTGGGAGGCCACCATTTTCACCCTGGTCCTCCAAAGCTGTACCGAGAGCTTGGAGGGAACAAAAGCACCGGAGAGCAAACCTGAGCAGATTGCTTAGCTGGGACCTACGAGGGCGGGGCAATTCCGCCTTCGGCAAAGACATTTGGGAACCATGGCAACAGGCCCCTCCCCCAGAAGATCAGCAAGAACAGCCAGCAAGCCAAGACCAAGTTTACCGATCAAGGAGAACGGGAGAACTCCAGTGCTAGGGGAATACTGCACATAGAATTCATGGCTTTTTTACCATGATTCATTAGGTTTTCAAAGTTGATTTTTTTAACTGTTTTTTTTTTCTTTTTTTTTGAATTTTTCTTTTTCCCTTTTTCAACCAACATCTTATCAATCCCTTTTTAAAAATTTTTTTTAATTTTTCATTTTTTAGAGTCATATTTTATCCCTTCATAGTAGTTACCCTTATTTTTGGCATATATATATAAGTTGTTCTCTCTTTAAAATTTTGAGATACAGTTTCTTCTAACAGATCAAAATATACCCTAAATCATTAGTGTATGGCTTTGTTCTAGTCTCCTGCCTGATCACATTCTCTCTTTTCTTTTAATCTTCTTCTTTCTTTTTTTAAACAACTTATCTTATTAATTCCTTTTATAAAATCTTTTATAATTTTCATCTTTACAGTCATCTTCCATCCCTTCATTGTATCAACCCTTATTTTGTACATATATAAGTCTTTCTTTCTTTAAAATTTTAGGAGGCACTTTCTTCTAACAGACCAAAATACACCCGAAATCTAGTGTGTGGCACTGATCTATACACTAGTCTGATCATATTTGATCATTTTGGTTTTTTTTGTTTTATTCTGTTTTTGTTTGTTTTTATCTTTTTCTTTTTTCTTTTTTTTCCCCCTTTCTTTTTCCTTTCTTTTCCTTTCTTTTCCCCTGGTTTCAGGTCTTTTCTGATTTGTATACAGTATATTTGCTGGGGACGTTGTTAGCCTGTTAGCATTCTGTTCTCTCATTCATCTATTTTCCTCTGGACAAAATGACAAGACAAAAAAAATCACCTCAGCCAAAAGAACAAGAGGTAGTACCGTCTGCCAGGGACCTACTCAATGCAGACCATTAGTACGATGTCAGACCTAGAGTTCAGAATCATGACTTTAAAGACAATAACTGGGCTTGAAAAAAGCATGGAAGTTATTAAAGAAACCCTTTCTGGAGAAATAAAAGAACTAAACTCTAACCAAGTCGAAATCAAAAAGGCTATTAATGAGGTACAATCAAAAATGGGGTCACTAACTGCTAGGATAAATGAGGCAGAAGAGAGAATCACCGATATAGAAGACCAAATGATGGAAAATAAAGAGGCTGAGAAAAAGAGTGATAAACAACTACTGGATCACGAGGGCAGAATTCGAGAGATAAGCGATACTATAAGACGAAACAACATTAGAATAATTGGGATCCCAGAAGAAGAAGAAAGAGAGAGACGGGCAGAAGGTATATTGGAGCAAATTATAGCAGAGAACTTCCCTAATGTGGGGAAGGAAACAGGCATCAAAATCCAAGAGGCACAGAGAACCCCCCTCAAAATGAATAAAAATAGGTCAACACCCCGACATCTAATAGTAAAACTCACGAGTCTCAGAGACAAAGAGAAAATCCTGAAAGCAGCTCGGGAGAAGAGATATGTAACCTACAATGGTAGAAATATTAGATTGGCAACAGACCTATCCACAGAGACCTGGCAGGCCAGAAAGGACTGGCATGGTATCTTCAGAGTGCTAAACGAGAAAAATATGCAGCCAAGAATACTATATCCAGCTAGGCTGTCACTGAAAATAGAAGGAGAGGTAAAAAGCTTCCAGGACAAACAAAAACTAAAGGAATTTGCAAGTACGAAACCAGCCCTCCAAGAAATATTGAAAGGGGTCCTCTAAGCAAACAGAGAGCCTAAAAGCAGCATAGATCAGAAAGGAACACAGACAATATACACTCACAGTCACCTTACAGGCAATACAGTGGCACTAAATTCATATCTTTCACTAGTTACCCTGAATGTAAATGGGCTAAATGCCCCAATCAAAAGACACAGGCTATCAGATTGGATTAAAAAACAAGGGCGCCTGGGTGGCTCAGATGGTTAAGCGTCTGCCTTCAGCTCAGGTCATGATCCCAGGGACCTGGGATCGAGTCCCGCATTGGGCTCCCTGCTCTGTGGTGAGCCTGCTTCTCCCTCTGCCTCTGCCTCTGCCTCTCTCTCTCTCTCTCTCTTTCTCTCTCTGACTCTCGTGAATAAATAAATAAAACATTTAAGAAAAATTCCTTTAAAAAAAAAACAAGACCCATTGATATGCTGTCTGCAAGAGACTCATTTTAGAGCCAAAGACACCCCCAGATTGAAAGTGAGGGGGTGGAAAACCATTTACCATGCTAATGGACACCAAAAGAAAGCTGGGGTGGCAATCCTTCTATCAGACAAATTAGATTTTAAAACAAAGACTGTAATAAGAGATGAAAAAGGACACTATATCCTACTTAGAGGGTCCATCCAACAAGAAGATCTAACAATTGTAAATATCTATACCCCTAACATGGGAGCAGCCAATTATATAAGGCAATTAATAACAAAAGCAAAGAAACACATTGACAACAATACAATAATAGTGGGGGACTTTAACACCCCCCTGACTGAAATGGACAGATCATCTAAGCAAAAAATCAACAAGGAAATAAAGCCTTTAAATGACACACTGGACCAAATGGACTTCACAGACATATTCAGAACATTCCATCCCAAAGCAACGGAATACACATTCTTCTCTAGTGCCCATGGAACATTCTCCAGAATAGATCACATCCTAGGTCACAAATCAGGTCTCAACTGCTACCAAAAGATTGGGATCATTCCCTGCATATGTTCAGACCACAATGCTTTGAAACTAGAACTCAGTCACAAGAGGAAAGTCGGAAAGAACTCAAATACATGGAGGCTAAAGAGCATGCTACTAAAGAATGAATGGGTCAACCAGGAAATTAAAGAAGAATTAAAAAAATTCATGGAAACCAATGAAAATGAAAACACAACTGTTCAAAATCTTTGGGATACAGCAAAGGCAGTCCTGAGAGGAAAGTATATAGCAATACAAGCCTTTCTCAACAAACAAGAAAGGTCTCAAATACACAACCTCACCCTACACCTAAAGGAGCTAGAGAAAGAACAGCAAATAAAGCCTAAACCCAGCAGGAGAAGAGAGATAATAAAGATCAGAGCAGAAATCAATGAAATAGAAACCAAAAGAACAGTAGAACAGATCAACGAAACTAGGAGCTGGTTCTTTGAAAGAATTAAAAAGATTGATAAACCCCTGGCCAGACTGATCAAAAAGAAAAGAGAAATGACCCAAATCAACAAAATCATGAATGAAAGAAGAGAGATCACAACTAACACCAAAGAAATACAAACAATTATAAGAACATATGATGAGCAACTCTATGCCAGCAAATTAGATAACCTGGAAGAAATGGGTGCATTCCTAGAGATGTATCAAATACCAAAACTGAACCAGGAAGAAATAGAAAACCTGAACAGACCTATAACCACTAAGGAAATTGAAGCAGTCATCAAAAATCTCCCAGAAACAAAAGCCCAGGACCAGATGGCTTCCCAGGGGAATTCTACCAAACATTTAAAGAAGAATTAATACCTATTCTCCTGAAACTGTTCCAAAAAATAGAAATGGAAGGAAAACTTCCAAATTCATTTTATGAGGCCACCATTACCTTGATCCCAAAACCAAAGACCCCATCAAAAAGGAGAATTACAGACCAATATCCTTGATGAACATGGATGCAAAAATTCTCACCAAAATACTAGCCAATAGGATGCAACAGTACATTAAAAGGATTGTTCACCATGACCAAGTGGGATTTATCCCTGGGCTGCAAGGTTGGTTCAACATCCGCAAATCAATCAACGTGATACAACACATTAACAAAGGAAAGAACAAGAGTCATATGATCCTCTCAATAGATGCAGAAAAAGCATTTGACAAAGTACAGCATCCTTTCTTGATCAAAACTCTTCAGAGTATAGGGATAGAGGGTTCATACCTCAATATCATAAAAGCCATCTATGAAAAACCTACAGCGAATATCCTTCTCAATGGGGAAAGGCTGAGAGCTTTTCCCCTAAGGTCAGGAATGCGGCAGGGATGTCCACTCTCACCACTGCTATTCAACATAGTATTAGAAGTCCTAGCCACAGCAATCAGACAACAAAAAGAAATCAAAGGCATCCAAATCGGCAAAGAGGAAGTCAAACTCTCACTGTTTGCAGATGATATGATACTGTATGTGGAAAACCCAAAAGACTCCACCCCCAAACTGCTAGAACTCATACAGGAATTCAGTAAAGTAGCAGGATATAAAATCAATGCACAGAAATCAGCGGCATTCCTATACACCAACAACAAGACAGAAGAGAGACAAATCAAGGAGTCGATCCCATTTACAATTGCACCCAAAACCATAAGATACCTAGGAATAAATTTAACCAAAGAGGCAAAGGATCTGTACTCAGAAAACTATAAAATACTCATGAAAGAAATTGAAGAAGACACAAAGAAATGGAAAAACGTTCCATGCTCACTGATTGGAAGAACAAACATTGTGAAGATGTCAATGCTACCTAGAGCAATCTACGCATTCAATGCAATCCCCATCAAAATACCATCCACTTTTTTCAAAGAAATGGAACAAATAATCCTAAAATTTGTATGGAACCAGAAGAGACCCCGAATAGCCAGAGGAATATTGAAAAAGAAAAGCAAAGCTGGTGGCATCACAATTCCGCACTTCCAGCTCTATTACAAAGCTGTCATCATCAAGACAGTATGGTACTGGCACAAAACAGACACATAGATCAATGGAACAGAATAGAGAACCCAGAAATGGACCCTCAACTCTATGGTCAGCTCATCTTTGACAAAGCAGGAAA
The DNA here is from genome assembly GCF_009762305.2 of Zalophus californianus. Classification (NCBI taxonomy): domain Eukaryota; kingdom Metazoa; phylum Chordata; class Mammalia; order Carnivora; family Otariidae; genus Zalophus; species Zalophus californianus. The sequence continues at coordinate 42,448,879 of NC_045604.1, forward strand.
GAAAGTCCAATGGAAAAAAGACAGTCTCTTCCACAAATGGTGTTGGGAAAATTGGACAGCCACATGCAGAAGAATGAAACTGGACCATTTCCTTACACCACACACAAAAATAGACTCTAAATGGTTGAAAGACCTAAACGTGAGACAGGAGTCCATCAAAATCCTAAAGGAGAACACAGTCAGCAACCTCTTCGACCTCAGCCGCAGCAACTTCTTCCTAGAAACATCTCCAAAGGCAAGGGAAGCAAGGGCAAAAATGAACTACTGGGATTTCATCAAGATAAAAAGCTTTTGCACAGCAAAGGAAACAGCCCACAAAATCAAAAGACAACCGACAGAATGGGAGAAAATATTTGCAAATGACATATCAGATAAAGGGCTGGTATCCAAAATCTATAAAGAACTTATCAAACTCAACATCCAAAGAACAAATAATCCAATCAAGAAATGGGCAGAAGACATGAACAGACATTTTTCCAAAGAAGACATCCAAATGGCCAACAGACACATGAAAAAGTGCTCAACATCACTCGTCATCAGGGAAATCCAAATCAAAACCTCAATGAGATACCACCTCACACCAGTCAGAATGGCTAAAATTAACAAGTCAGGCAAAGACAGATGTTTGCGGGGATGCGGAGAAAGGGGAACCCTCCTACACTGTTGGTGGGAATGCAAGCTGGTGCAACCACTCTGGGAAACAGTATGGAGGTTCCTCAAGCAGTTTAAAATAGAGCTACCCTACAATCCAGCAATTGCACTACTGGGTATTTACCCCAAAGATACAAATGTAGGGATCCAAAGGGGTACGTCCACCCCAATGTTTATAGCAGCAATGTCCACAATAGCCAAACTGTGGAAAGAGCCAAGATATCCATCAACAGATGAATGGATAAAGAAGAAGTGGTATATATACACAATGGAATATTATGCAGCCATCAAAAGGAATGAGATCTTGCCATTTGCAACGACGTGGATGGAACTGGAGGGTGTTATGCTGAATGAAATAAGTCAATCAGAGAAAGACATGTATCATATGATCTCACTGATATGAGGAGTTCTTAATCTCAGGAAACAAACTGAGGGTGCTGGAGTGGTGGGGGGTGGGAGGGATGGGGTGGCTGGGTGATAGACATTGGGGAGGGTATGTGCTATGGTGAGCACTGTGAATTGTACAAGACTGTTGAATCACAGATCTGTACTTCTGAAAGAAATAATGCAATATATGTTAAAAAAAAAAGAAGAAGAAGATAGCAGGAGGGGAAGAATGAAGGGGAGTAAGTCGGAGGGGCAGACAAACCATGAGATATGAAAAACAAACTGAGGGTTCTAGAGGGGAGGGGGTGGGGGAATGGGTTAGCCCGGTGATGGGTATTAAAGAGGGCACGTTCTGCATGGAGCACTGGGTGTTATGCACAAACAATGAATCAGGGAACACTACATCAAAAACTAATGTAATGTATGGTGATTAACATAATAAAAAATGAAAAAAAAGAAAGGTAACAAAATTCAGAAAGTCCATCAAAAAGTAAAAAACAAGGGAAGAGAATCAATAGGCAAGAAAACTAGAAAATACGAATGGAGAAATAAGTCCTAACTTAATAGCAGTTGGAACAAATGTAAATAGATTAAACTTTTTCAAAAAGAGACCCTGTGGTTTTATTTATTTTTAACTTTATATTGGCTGACTAAAAATGATACTAGAAAACTGAAAATAGAAGAGATGGTAAAAGATGCGCTAGACGCATGCCAACCAAAAGAAAGTGGAATTGACAGATGCTAAAAACATTAAGATGAAAGCATTAAAGGGGACAATGATGACATTTTATTCTGATAAAAAGAAAATAATTCTTTAAAAAAAGATGATTCAAGAAGATGTAAAAGTTACATGTTTGTGCATTGTCAGCGTAAATGTTTGTTAAATATTGATGGTAAGTATTAAAGAGGCTTCCAACTGGTTTTGAACAAAACACAACCAAAATTGCTTTTTTATAGAAAGTTTAATACCATTTCAATACACACACACACACACACACACACACAGGATTATGTTTACTACTTACTGTACTTACTGTCTTTTATCTTTTGCAGTTGATGGCAATTTTAATATGCACCTGATTTTTCTTTACAGAAAATTGACATTTCCCCCTTATTTTTGGAGTTGTAAAATTTCACTAATATGTCTTATGTTTTTTTTTTAAAGTTTCATGCCACTTTGGGGCGTCCTTTCAATCCAAAAATTCGTATCTTTATTCAGTTTAGTTCTGGGAAGTACTTTTTGAATTGTTTTTCCCTCCCTCAAATGGCTCTTTCCTTTCTTTTTTTAAATACTGCTTTCTCTCCCTTACACCTATTCTTTATTTCTAGCATTCATTATATGTGATGCTGGGTCATTTCTATATATCCTCTGTCTTTAAACTCTGCTTTTTTCAGCTTTTTATTGCTCTGTGTTGATTTCTGGGAACATTGCTCACTTTCATTTTCTGAGTCTCTAATTCAGCTGTCTCTTTGGCCATTCAATTTATTTAGTCATTTAAAAATTTTTCAGTTATCAGGGGCGCCTGGGTGGCTCAGTTGGTTAAGCGACTGCCTTCGGCTCAGGTCATGATCCTGGAGTCCCGGGATCAAGTCCCGCATCGGGATCCCTGCTCGGCAGGGAGTCTGCTTCTCCCTCTGACCCTACCCCCTCTCATGCTCCCTCTCTCTCTCTCATTCTCTCTCTCAAATAAATAAATAAAATCTTTAAAAAAAATAAAATAAAAAATTTTCAGTTATCCAAATTTTCATTTGTACTATCTATAGCTAATTTAAAAAAATGCTTGCAGTATTCTCACACTTACCCCTAACCTAGTAATTATATGTATTCATTCTTGATGATTATAAGTACTTTGATGGTTCAGTTTGTTTCCTTTCTTTGTGGTATTGAATTTCCTCAAGCACTGGGTGATTCTTGATTGTAATGTCAGCTGTCATATCTGTTTGTGCAAACAGCTTAAAGGGACTTTAGGCTCCGAGTTAGTAGTCTAGTGAGAGTATGGTGGGGTGGGACCTCACTGTGGCAGCTAGTCACCTGTTCCTCTTAGGCATGAGGGACAAAAGGTACTGCCCTACTTCTCACCCAGCTTCCATGCCCATTGCCTTGGCTTATGGTCAGATACTCCAAAGAGAGTAAGGAGGAGAGAGTAGAGTGCTTGCTCGATCTTTCTGCTACTGTGTCAGTAGTGGTGATGGTGGAGGTGCTGATACTTAGCTAACATTGGAAATTATAATATGTGTCAGGCATTACTCTTAAGTTCCCACTTTATATGTACGAACTCATCTAATTCCTCAACAACCCTGTGTTATATATTATTGCCATATTATAGATGAAGAAACTGAGGTACAGGAAGGTTAATTTACCCAAGGAAGTAGCTACCTACTTCATAGGGTTCCTTTGAGGATTATTGAATTAATACATATGAAGCACTTACCATGGTGCTTGAAACATATTAAAACTATGAAGATGGCTGTTATTTTTCTCAGTGCCAACCTGAGCTGGCTGAAAACAGGCACTAATAAAATACGTGGTAAATGAATGAAAAGACAGCAAAAAGTGGTAGTCTATTTGGTCTGTAGAAGGTCATGTGGAAGTTGGACAGCAAACCCTGTGCAAGTGTTTTCTTAAGTAATAAAAATAAACTGGGTCCTGGACATTGGCCACTTGGTTCCCACTCTAACCAGCTCAGGAGTTTAGATTTTTAGTATTGAGTTCTTGGTTCTTGGAACCATTTTAACTTTTTCTGTTTTTGTCATGTGGTATGACTTAATTTGAAATTTAGTTAATAAGTTTTAAAAAATCAGTTGCTTTTCTTTCTTTTTCTTTCTTTCTTTCTTTCTTTCTTTCTTTCTTTCTTTCTTTCTTTCTTTCTTTCTTTCTTCTTTCTATTTTAGTTTTTAGCAATATTTTAAAATTTAAATTCAATTAACATACAGTGTATTATTAGTTTCAGAGGTAGAATTTAGTGATTCATCAGTTGTATATAACACCCAATGCTCATTGCATCATATGCCCTCCTTTATGCCCATCACCCAGTTACCCCACCCCCCACCCCCTCCCCTCCAGCAATTCTCAGTTTGTTTCCTATAGTTAAGAGTCTCTTATGGTTTGTCTCCCTCTCTGTTTTCGTCTTATTTTATTTTCCCCTCCCTTCCCCTATGATCCTGTTTTGTTTCTTAAATTCTACATATGAGTGAAATCATATGATAATTGTTTTTCTATGATTGACTTATTTTGCTTAGCATAATACCCTCTAGATCCATCCACATCGTTGCAAATGGTAAGATTTCATTTTTTTGATGGTTGAGTAGTATTCCATTGTATATCTATACCACATTTTCTTTATCCGTTCATCTGTCGATGGATACCTGGGCTCTTTCGCTGTGTTGGCTATTGTGGACATTGCTGCTATAAACATTAGGGTACAGGTACCCCTTTGGATCACTACATTTGTATCTTTTGGGTAAATACCTAGTTGTGCAATTGCTGGGTCATAGGGTAGCTCTAAAAAGTCAGTTGCTTTTCATTTCTCATATTCAGAGTACTGAAAAAAATGTTAACTTTTGCTTTAAGGGAACTTAACACTCAATTTCCATATACATATATATTATATACACATTTACATATACCACACGAGAATAGTTTTTTTCTTTTAGTAGTATATTGAAAATCAGCGTCTAGCACAATGTCTGGAAGAGAGCAGGTGTTCGATAAAGTACTGCTGAGTAAATGAGCATGTATATGTAAATTAGAATGCAAGTCTCTGCCTTCATGGGATCCATACTATAACAGAAGAGAGAGACTTGTAGAAAGTAATTAGAATACATCACCATAGTAATATTGTGTAGAATGTATCCTGGGAACTTGGAGGAAGAAGAAGGTGACTGTATTTGAGGAAAAAAAAAATCACAGAGGAGTTGATGTTTGTTTTAGCTGCATTTTGAGGATGGATAAGGTGTTGCCATGGAGAATGTAGTGAAGGGCATTCAATCAGGGCAAGGGGAGGATATCACCCAATATAATGCAAAGTGAATTGCAAAATCCTGAGAATCTACACAGTGAAATCTGTTCAATGAGATCATGTTAATCAAAAAGGCTTCTTGAAATTTGAAAAAAAATCATGCAAAAGATAACCATAGATTTTCAAAATGATAATGAAATATGATTATGCAATTCTTTGCCTAAAGGCCTTCAGTGGTTCAGTGTTGTCAGTGGCAAAGTACAGGAGCCATTCAAGATCCTTCCTGACCTGACCACATGCAGCCTGCCCTTTAGCTACACTGGATTACTCGTAGTTCCTTGAATTTCATGCTATTTTATGCCTCTGTCTTTTTGAATATGCTCTTTTGCCTGCTGTTACACCATCCTTGCCATCCCTTTAAGCTAATTCCTCATTTCCCTCCACCTTCCCTTCCTTCCTGGCCACGTTCTCTCTGAATTTTACTCCTGTGGTTGACATTGGTGTCTCCTCCACTAGATGGGTTGCTTGCTGGGGGCTGGAGGGTGGGTTTATAGCTTACTCTCATTTGAATTCCTTCCATGACTGGTCTTTAGTAATCTTTCAGCAAATACTACTGAAAAATAGATGACTGAACAAGCTAATGAATAAATTAGGGAATGGCAGTTACGACAGGGAGAAGAATTCAAAAGGCAGGCACAATGTTTCAAGGACATTTCTTAAGGCCAAAGAAATGCCAGGTTGAGGGCGCCTGGGTGGCTCAGATGGTTAAGCGTCTGCCTTCGACTCAGGTCATGATCCTGGAGTCCTGGGATCGAGTCCCGCATCGGGCTCCCTGCTCCTTGGGAGCCTGCTTCTCCCTCTGCCTCTTTCTCTCTCTCTGTCTCTCATGAATAAATAAATAAAATCTTAAAAAAAAAAAAAAAGAAATGCCAGGTTGTTCCAGTCTATGTCCAAGAATTACCTTCATGGCAGGAAGAACATATCATTCCTAGTCTTCTACTCCTTCCCCCTTCTCTAATGGTCCTTTTTAACATTACTAGTGCTGCCTGTGAGCCCTTCAATCCCACATGTTCTACACTGTCTGAGTCCCAGTAAAGCCTTCCTTGAGCTGAGTAAAAGCAACTTGAAGAAACTGATAAGGTTTTTTAATAGAAAACCTTCCTCAGAGCAGTAACCTCTGAATATTAGCTGTAAAGCCATTACATTATTTAATGGATAAAACTTCTGTTAAAATTCACCTTTTCTCCATAGAAGACAGAGTCCAGGTTTTGCTCTCAGTCTCCATGTATATGAAATGGTGTCCAGTGAAGCTGTGTTATTTGACCAGGAGGTCTTAAGTTAAAACACGACGTCGGTAAAATCAGACACCAGGATGTCTGATTTCAGGTCCCCAGTCTGATAACAGATGTTTTCTACAAGAGATGTTTTCTATTTGTCTTTCTTTGGTTTCTATCCTCCTCAATTCCAACATTAATAGATACTCAACAAACACCTACTGTTTGTGTATGACATGCTGTTGGGTGCTGGTGATACAATGCACAGGTAGAGCCCGTTTATAATGAGGCAGATGGAAGATCTTCACAAAACCCACATTAATGTAACCATGTTTCCAACATACTTTGGGAAGTCAATCTTAATTCTGTGCATTCATAAATAACAAACATCAGAGGTCTTTGATTCCTGTATCCTCATCTGATTTCTCTTAGGTTCACTACCATAGTCTCCATACTCTAAGGTAAATGGTTTATTATATGCAGTTATATATGGTAGTTTTTATTCCCTGTGTGCCTAGCACTTAGTAGTCATTTAGCAATATTTGATGAATGTTGAACACGCTAATGAATGAATGGCAGATATGAGAAGGAGGAGAATTTACGAAGGCAGGCAAGTGTTTTAAGAGTGTTTTTAAGGTTCTAGTAGTCCCAGAGCACCTGCGTGGCTCAGCTGGTTGAGCATCTGACTCTTGATTTTGGCTCAGGTTATGATCTCAAGGTCCTGAGTTCCAGCCCCACATTGAACCCTGCATCAGGCTCTGTGCTCAGTGGGGAGTCTGAGATTCTCTCTCCTTCTGCCCCTCCCCTTTCTCTCTCTCTCAAATAAATAAAGCTTACAAAATAATAAAGTCCTAGCAGTCCTAGGATTTAAACATGGTTTTAGGCAAAAAATGTTGTACTTTACATTTGGAAAGAAACTGAGGCTTTATATTCAACAGTCTACCGCCAGAATAATAGCAGTTATAGATTAACCCAAAAAAAGATGGAGGTAATTTCTAAGAAATGGGATTTTAGGAGCTACTAATGCTGGGAATTATGAGTTTCCCAATTAGATAGGTGGACAATGAAAGAAAAAAAAAAGACAGGGATGTGATTTATAGTTTAGCAGTAGCCAGATTGTTGAGAGCACACACAGAAGTGAATTGATACTCATCTCCCAGATTAGTTAAGAACAGCCTAATTAGCTAATGAACTGTTCCAATCCTATGTCCTGAAAAGCTTGGTTTCTGGGCAAGCTGCAGTGCTTAGCAGCAGCTGCAAAATGTGTAGACATGCTAAACACCAAGAAGAGGAACACATGCTGAGTTCCGACCTGCAAAGGTTGGTCTTTTTGTGTTACCCGTTCTTAAAGGAGTATCAGAAAGCGTGGTGAGTAAGAATAACAGATACAGGACACGGTAGCCTGGACTCGAGCCAGACTGCCTGGGGTCAAGTCACAGCCCTGTCACTTACTAGCAGAGCGATGTTTACCCCCTGGTCCTCATGACCTTGCATCGTTCTCTCCCACATCATGTCAGGTCTCGTCTGTGTGACCAAGAGAACGTGGCAGAAGTGAGGGTGTGACTTTTAAGCCTCGGTCATAAAAGACCTTGCCACGTCTGCCTTGCTCTCTTGGATCACTTGCTGTGGGGGAAGCCAGCTGCCATGTCATGAGGACACTCAGTGAGCTCTACAGAAGGTCACATAGTGAGGAACTGGGCGCTCCTGCCAAGGCCATGTGAGGGAGCCATCTTGGGAAATCCAGACTCAGGGTCAAGCCTTCAGATAATGGCAGCCCCTAGTGAAATCTTGACTGCCAGATCCTGAGACATCCCGAGCAAGAACCATGTAGCTAAGCCACTCTCAGATTCCTGTCCTGCTATGTGAGATCATAAATGCATATTGCTCTTTTAAGCCACCACACACTACATTTTACTCTGCTGCAATAGACAACTGAAGCAAAAGACTTTGTAAAGAACTAGTGTAAAGCATGTTTAACAATAGACTTGATTTGATAAATAGTAGCATACACTTTTAATTTATTTTACAGAATATTTTTATGTTTCTGAAAGTAACTTCTATGGAACACTAGTCCCACAAGATGCTCCATGTAAAAGGGGTTTCGTGCTTATATAACACTGTGCTGTACATTAGATCTCCTTCTTGGAGATCTCCATGCTCATAAACATATTAAAGAATCTGAGAAGTCCTGAGTAAAGGATTTTTTGATTAGCCCAGGGTTTTTCAGACTTACATCACTAAGAAATTTCTTTATCAAATATCACCTGCTAAAATACCGTGGCTCACCCTGTAAGAAACATTCTTCTATAGCACTGATTTTCAGACCTAAGCCTACATCAGAATCATGTGGAGAACTTTTAAACACACATTGCTGGGCCCCGCTCTCAGGATTTCTGATTAAGGAGATTTGGGGTAGGGCCTGAGAATTTGCATTTCTAATAAGGACTCTGGTGATGCTGCTGGCGCATGCACCTGTGTTAGGGGAGTGGACCCCACTTTGAGAATCACTGTTAGATAAGGTTCCAGGTTCTTTGGTAAAAAGCTTTAAGGAATGTCTATGCAAATGGCCAGGCCAGTAAGCACAGGAAAGGATGCTCAACATTATTAGCCATTAAAGAAATGCAAATCAAAACCACAAGGGGATACCTCTTCACATCCACCAGAATGATTATAATAATAAAAAAAAAAACCAGACAATAGCAAGTGTTGTGCAGGAATGTGGAGAAATTAGCACCTTAACCATTGCTGGTAGAAGTGTAAAATGGTGCAGCCACTTTGCAGAACACTTTTGTCAGTTTCTCAAACTGTTAACCATAGTTACCATATGCCCTAGCTATTTCACTTTTAGGTACATTCTTAAGAGAAATGAAAACATGTACCCATCTAAAAACTTGTACCTGAATGCCCTTCACCTCAGTATTCATAATAGCGAAAAGTTGCTAAGCACCCAGGTGTGCATTAGCTGATGAATGGATAAACAACCTATGTTTATTATATTATAATGGAATACTATTTGATGATGAAAAGGAAGGAAATACTGATTCATGCTACAAAATGAATGAACCTTGAAAACTGTGCTGAGTGGAAGAAGTCCTTCACAAAAGGCTGCATACTTCATGATTCCATTTATATTAAAAATTCAGGATAGGCAAATCTGTAGAAACAGAGAGTAGAGTAGTGGTTACCAAAGGCTGGGGGGAGGCTGGGGGAGGAGTGACTGATAATGGGTATGGGGTTTCTTTTAGGAGTGATGAAAAATGTCCTGAAATTATATAGCAGTGATGATTGGATAATTGTTTGAATGTACTAAAAAACCACTGGATGGGAGAAGACCACTCTGTTACTATTATTATTATTTTTTTTAGAGAGAGAGAAAATGAGTATGAGCAGGAGGGAGGGGCAGGGGGGAGAGGGACAGAGAGAATCTTAAGCAGGCTCCACACAGCGCGGATCCTGATGTGGGGCTCAATCCCATGACCCTGAGATCATGATCTGAGCTGAAATCAAGTCAGATGTTCAACCAATGTTCAACCAACTGAGCCACCCGGGTGCCCCATGGGAGAAAACCACTCTAAATGGGAGAATTTTGTAGTTGTAAACAGACTTAATAAAACTGCTATAAAAAAAAAACGTGCATAGCTTCTAAATTAAGAGAGCAACAAAAATACAAATATCCAATTACATCCATTGTTACTCTTGTTACAGTCCATCAGGTGCAGGGACGTGCTACGTATGGTGGCAGTAGTGGGCTGATGCGAACAGGACACTTGGATCTGGGGGGCCTTTTAGCTCTCTTCTCTCCCTGTGTCCCTCTCTGAAGACAATAAAGGTTTATTGTTGTTTTATGGTGGCTCTAAGTGAGCTGTGGAAGTGATGGGGAAACAGCAGGCTGACCCGTAGTCATTGGACAGAGTACAAAGCCTGCCTATGATCTGTCATTTACATGGAGCAGTAGGTGACAGCAGTCTAAAGGGTAACCCTTCCCAGGGTTAGTTGGTTTGTTTTGGTCTTTGTTGTTGTTTGTTTTGCATTCTAAGAGAACTTAAAGTCCTGGGGCGCCTGGGGGGCTCAGTTAAACAACAACTCTTGATTTCAGCTCAGGTCATGATCTCAGGGTTGTGAAATGGGGCCCCATGTTGGGCTCTATGCTGGGCATGGAGCCTGCTTAAGAGTATTTCTCTCCCTTTCCCTCTGCACTCCCTCACCCCTGCCCCCATTTGCTTGTGAGCTCTCTCTCTCTCTCAAAAAAAAAAAAAAAGAGGCTTAAAGTCCTAAGCTAGAACAGTGGTTCTTGAAGCTTTAGTGTGCATTAAAAAGCATTTGGAGTTCTTTTTAAAAAAACAAAACAAAACAAAACATTTGGAGTTCTTATTTAAAAAGCAGAATTTTGGCCTTACTCCAAGAGGGTCAGAAATCTGCATGTGAAGCAAGCACCCAGATAACTCTGATGCACGTGGTTCATGGACTCCGTTGAAAACATTTGAGCTGGAAAACACCCAGCTATAGTGGGAAAGTACATAAATCTGTATACAGGCCATACAACCAATTCCAAGACAGTGATTACTTTGGGAAGGTAGGGGAGAAAACGGGTTGGGGTGGAGTCTTAGGTGTATCTGGCATGTCCATAGCTTTTAAAAAATGATTTGGAAGCAAATATCAGAAAATGTTAAATCCCTGATAAATAGGGGATTGTGTATGACTGTGTATGACTGTTGTGTCTTACGTTTTATTTTCTGAATTTCTGAACTGTCTCATAAGAAATACGGTATTTTATCATCTTTGGGGTTTTAGGTTTTAGGACCCTTGTAGGGACTCTCACCGCAGGCTCTGGGTTTCCCATAGGGCTGTAGGTCAGGGTAGCTCTCAGCCCGAAAGCCCTCTGGCGGGCCTGGCCCCACCCCTCTCCTCCCACCTCTGCCTTCTGCATGGAGGGCACCCTTGTGACTACTCCTGGCTCCACACAGGCTCCAGCAGAGCAGGACCAGGAACTCCAGAAGCCGGAGGGTGGAATTTCTCCTGACAGAACAGGAGAGAGAGGAGGAACCAGAAAACTACAGCCTGCCTCCTTGGTCCCAGGAGCTGTCTGTTGCTGGAGTTTGGGAGGATTCCATATGCAGGTCATCATGGTTGTCACACTTTCCTTCCTTTTCCCTCATGGGTTTCAAGACCCCTGCCTTTCCCCCCTACTTCTAGGAGAGAGGAGTTTTTATTTCTTGGTCAAAGGCTATCAGAGGGAACACTACCGCCCCCCCCCCCCCCCCCCCCCCCCCCCCCCCCCCCGCCCAGTCCAATCTCTTTCTTTACAGTTTTCCTCAGGTATATTCTTTCCTTGGTCCCCTATGACATGGCCGTGCTCCTCAGGTATATTCTTTCCTTGGTCCCCTTTAACATGGCCGTGCCCTGATGTGCAGATGAGGTGACGAAATGCTACTCCAGGTGGCTGCCTTGCCGGGGGTGGGGCTCTGAACCCCACACAGCCACCTTGGGGCACAGGGGGAGGGCTGGCCAAGGCTTCAGAATGCTGGGCTCGCTGGAAGGCCGGTGCAGGCAGCGGGGCGGCGGCGGCGGCGGGCTGGCTTGGGCACTTCAGTAACTGGAGAGTTCACAGCCAGCAGACACAGAGCTTGGCTGGAAGGCAGAGGCACAGCGAGTCATCACGTTGTGAAGCAGGCCCAGGCCAGTCGGGAAGCCGGCCAGCATGGGCCATCCCTGAGGAGGAGGGAGGCCTGGCCCAGAGCGCTCTGGGCCGAGTACTGAGACTCGGGCTCTTACCAGCTACTTCTTTCCCTGAACCCCTGCCCTCCTGTTTGAAAGCAGGCAGGGCCCTCCGTCTGCCTGGAGGAGGTGATGGCACTAAGGTCAGGCGTTTGTTATATTTATAACCCTATCGTTGCTGCAAGGCCTTGCCTCTACCAAGTCCCCCCGCCCCTTCCTGCTGCGCGTGGTCTCTCCACAGGAGCCCCTGCTGAGGCTGTGCCCTCTGTTTTCTATCTCAGATTGCCCCCTTTCCCTTCCCCGACCTGCCCTCTTCTGTGTGTGATGCCTCTAAAGGTTTCTGAAGTTACACGAGGGATTACTTAAGGTTCAGCGTAGACGAGTTCTCAATGAAGACAACTGCTGGCCATCGGTTGTGTGCCGAGCACGGTGCTAGCTGCCGTTGGAGGCCCAATATTAAATAGGCCCCCTTCTCCATAGAGAAGGGTCTGTGGGGCCAGTTCACGCTCATCAGTTGCTCTTCTGCCTCTTTATGTCAGCTGCCCGTCTCACAGAGCTATTGCAGCCTCAGGATTTGGAGTTGGGTGTTAGCCTGGGCTTGGAAGTAATGAGACAGGTACTGGCCTCATCAGTTTTGTGCATTCTTCACACCTTTGTTTTCCAAGTCGTGTCTGTCCTTTTAGAATAAGCCCTTTGCGTGTGCCTTCAGCGTCCTCCTCCCAGCCACTGGCCTGCATCCACGTCATCTCAGTAATATAGATGATTTAATGGCCCTGGCCTTCATTTCCTCCCCAGTTTCAGTCTGTTGACTGTCATGTCTCCTTAATGCCCCTTCTGCAGCAAGGCATGACCCTGAGTGGGAACCTAGAATGGCCGTCTGTTTCCTGTTGCCTCGGGTCTGACCTCTTCTGCATGACCTCTGAAGCCTTTCTCAGTTGGTGATGCTGTCTGCACCCTGGCCCTGATACTTTGGCCACCAGCTCGGCTCTGTTCTCTTAAACATGCCTCCATTCTGACTTTCACATCCCTGCTCAGGATCCGCCCGCATCTGGAATCCCTCTATCATCCCTCCTTCCTCCTCCTATCCATCCTTTATACCCCTCTAAAGCCTTGCACCATGAGGTCAGCTGGTTCTTCTGCATTCAGAACCACCTTTGAATTGGAAGGGATTTCAGAGATTCTTGGGTCCTGCTTCTCTCTAGAGGCCCCAACAGAGAAAGTAACCTGCCCGTGAATCCATACCAGGTGATTCCTGGACCAGGCCCCTCAGCCCCCGTCCAGGGCTGCTTTCATTATATGGAGCTGTAGAGGAAGTGTTCTCGCCCACAGCTAGCTGCGATATTGCCATCAGCAGCAACAGAGATGCAGTGGAAGTAAATAACAATATTTGTGGAGGATTTCTTATTCATTGCCTTTGCTGTGCAATTAGTGCCTTATTATAGCCTGATGTCATTCTTATTGTCAGTGCCACACATTGAGCCCTTTTATATCAGAATATAACGCTTCCTTGTTCACTAATTACTTTATGCACAGAAGACAAAACTGTCTTAAATATCTTTTGTAGCCCAAAGCATCTCCCACAGTTGCAGGCAGGGAATAGAACTCACCACCTATTTGTTGATTCACTGGGTTTCAAGGACAATTCCAGGCAAGGCTCACATTTAAACAATTAGTTGTGTTGGGGACCTGCCTACCCACACTGGTATTGGCTCTGAGACTTCTCAGAACCACCTGGTTAGAGTTAGATACCTTCCCTCCTCTCTCTCCTCATAGCACTTTATTAGCACCTTGCTTGTTGCTCAGATCATGTGCATAATTAGGAACAAACCCATGCCTCTTTCTGGATTCTGAGCTTCCGGGGACAATAAGAAGTCTTTCTCAGCATGGCCTGTAGGTTTCTTTGGCCACACAGTTTCTTCCACATGGTTGTGCTCCATACACGGCTGTTAAATTGAATATTATGAGTAATGACATAGTCAACACCATCTTATCCACATGTAGTCTATTTGCACAGCCCAGGGCCTCTTTCCACACTGTGGCCAAACCCCAGGCTGGGATGAAGGCCAGGCTGGGAGGGTTTGGGATGCTTTCCAGATGGGCAGAGATAGTTGTATGTCTCTGAGTATGTCTCTGAGTATGTCTCTAACCACCTCTCGAAGTGAAATATATGATAAATTACTTTGGTTTTTATCCACTCTGTTTAGTTGGCTCGGTCTCTTCCTCCCTTTATCAGTCCAGATAATGAAGAGATGATATTTTTATTGTTTACGCCGTGGCACAGAGAATAAAGCAGGTTCCCAGGTAACCTGACACAGGCGGCATTTTCCAAGCACCTCAGCTGATATGGTCTGGGAAGGGAAGGTATGTCTGGGGGACACAGAAAGGAAAAGCTAGACAGAAAAAGGAGTCGTTCTTTGTTGATTCCAACTCGGAGAGATGGAAAGTGTGACCTCATTTTGTGAATAAAGAAATGGAGGTCCAAAGAAGGAAAGCCAGCCTAAACTTACAGGTGGTGAAGGTGTGGGGTAAGGACTAGCAGGAGGGGGGCCTTCTGAGCCACTGGCCTGGTTGTCTGGTTTTGGTTTCTTTAACCCTGTAGCCCCATCAGGTGGTTAGGAGAAATGCCACATGACTGGATGGTCAGGCCATGCTTTGAGGGTGTAAGAAAGGGACAGGAGCGAATAGATTAGGGTAGGAGTGCAGGGGATGCCTGAGGGACTAGAGAGAGATGTGGGGGAGGAGGGCTGAAAAGAGAGGGGCCAGCAGTATTTGCTATTAATTCAGAGTGATTCCTTTCTCTGGAAAGAAGGATGAGTAAGAGAATAAGGGAAGGCCACAGTCATGCCACAAATCGTCAGGCTCAGGGAGGTGGAAAACAACAGTTCACCTCCCGGCTGCTTCCAGATTCATTGATCTCTTTCCCTTAGAATGATATTGCCTCAATTTTAGAACTTTCTGAAAACTTCTGGGGAGCGAATCTGTCCAAAGGAGAAGGATGGAGGAGGGGAGTTGTCCTTGGGGTCCCAGCGTACTTGCTGAGGAGCTGTAGACACGGGGGGCCCCACGAGGCTGGATATGTGTTTTCTGCTAGGGGAGGGAGTGGATAATAATGATTAGATGTCCCCAAGCCCCTAACTAAGTAGACTCATAGTCCTAAATAAGGAATAGAATTAAAGGGGGAAATTATACAGTCCTGAATTAGGATTTTTATAAGTGAATAAATTGAGAACTGGATAGCAGAGCAATGGCTCCTCAGCAATTCACATAAGATTTGTGTTTTTATGGTTTGACTAATATTATCTTAATTTCTATTGGTTAGGAATATAGGGTCCAGATAAAAGATAGTGGTAATACATGTATTCTCTTGACTTCACTCCCATGGAAATGATGTGCTAATTCAAGAGTCATGCTGTGTAAGGGATGCTGACCACCTGGGATGCCCTCAGAGGAGGGTGGCGGGACAGTGTGGGGCTCTGGAAACTGGAGCACCTTTTTGATGACTGTAAGTGCTTAGTAAGCTATAAACCCTTCCTACAGGATTCACAGTATCTTGGGAAATTGGACTAGAAACCAGCCATTGCAATAAGGGTGATAGGGCTGTAGGAGACGAAAGTCCAGCGTGCTCAGGGAGCGTGAAGGAGGAAGCGTCTAGGTCTACTGGGAGGAGTCAGGGAAAGAAACCATGCAGAGGAGCTGTTGCTTGAGTGGAGACCTCTTCAGAAGGGGCTCCTCAGCAGTGGGACTGGGGGAGAAAGCAACAGCGAGGGAACGCAAGCGGAGGCACAGAGGTGAGAGCAGACGTGCCGCCCTGGAGAATGGCACGTGTACAGTGTGAAGGGCTTGGAGTGTCGGGGGCACGAGGGAGGGTGGGTCCACATGCTGCTGAGCGGTGAGGCGGGAACGGTGGGGTCTTGTGTACCACAATAACATGTTTGGATTTTATTAGGAAGGCAATACAGGGTCATTACAGGGTTTAAAGCAAGAGAGTGGTAGAATCCCTGGATGGTTGGACCTTCTAGCCTTCTGAGCCTGGGACTCTTGTGGTGTATGTGTGCAGTCATGATGATTAGGAAGGGGTCAGACTGGAGCCCCAAGGACCAGTTAGGAGGCTATCTCCTTTACATGCTCTACTGTCTAGAAGAAAAATGAAGGTATGAACCTGGATCGTGTCAGTGAGACCAGACTGAAGAGGACAGATGTAATATTGGGATCTTTAAATTTGTATGTTGAGGGAGAGGGAAAAAAATCAAAGATGAATCCAGGTGGGGTGGATGGAATACCTTCCCTGAGAGATAACACGCTGGATGAGGAGTAGTCTGGAGGGGTGGGGATGTTTTTGTCTTTGTTGGGTTGGATGTGCTTTCTGGACCACTGGGTGTGGAGCTCAGGGTAGGGGTCTGTGTGGACATCTGCAGTTCATCAGTGTGTGGTTGGCAGTTGAAACCAAAGACATGGGCCAGATTGCCCCAGGGTAGGAGAGAGGCCGAGAGAGAGAGAGAGAGAGAGAGAGAGAGAGAGAGAGAGAGAAGGCCAAAGGTAGTAGACTCCAGGGGAAAATATGCAGGACCTGAGAGGGAGTCTGAGGTGCAGCACGAAGGGACAGGGAGGCAGGTTGATGAAGACCATTAGCAGAAAAATGAAGGCAGTTTCTAGAAGAAAGGAGTGGTTCACAGAGTCAAATGTGAGGAAAGAACCCACTGCTGGCGTTCGTTTGAGAAACTGACTTTTTTCTACTTCCTTGTTAGAAATGAGTTTTTGTTTTGTTTGTTTTTATGGCGGGCAGGGATGTACAAGGACCCTGCCCCTATGGGGTGGAATTATTATTGCTTGGGGTCTTCGATTCTATACATAAAGTCTGTTCTGGTTCTAGGCTTTTGTCAAAGAGCAGAGAACTCTTGCAGTTTGCAGTGAGAGGCAGGGGGGCTGGGTGTGAAAGATGAGCTCCTCAATTTTAGCAAGACTGTCTGAGCTCCTTGGAAGACAAGCTTTATTTCTACGTAAATAGAAAGTATTATTATTATTATATCCTCACACTGTATCAGAGCCAAACACTGGAGTCCTTAATACTGTATTTATTTCTCTGGGCTTCTGGAGGGGTGGGGAAGAATGGGACGTTTAGGTTGCTAAGTGATTTTGCTTCTAAAAATAATGAAATTCCCCAGCGGCTCTCTCTCATCTTTTTTTTCTTTTTCTTTCTTTTTTTTTTTTGGTTAGCGTAAGAATGCGAAGGTCAAGCTATGGCTTTATGGATGACAGGCTATGTCTTGAGGTGGCCTCAGGGCAGCCTGTTGGGGATGGTGAGGAGGAACTCTCCTTCTCCAGTCCTCCTATCTGTGTCCCCTTAGGGCTCACTACTTTGGGAAATTGCAGGAAAAACTGGGCCTCCCTCTGCCTGAATTGAAATGCCTTGTGAGATAGTCAGCCCCAGTGGTTGCTATGGTGATGGTGGGCGGTTGGGGGGAGCTGGTGATGCAGCATTTGGCCTGTGTGGCTGAGGTCCCCAATGCAGGCTGCTTGGAGCCAAGGCTGCTGATGCTCTCATGACAATTCATTTGGGATTCCAGAGGGTCACTTGCTGCAGTGTTGAAATCTTCAGACAAGCCAGCCAGTTTGTCCAGCTGAATCCTTCACTGTTGAATATGGCTCTCACAGGCCAATTTTTGGCAGGTGTTCATGGGATTGGGAGCTCCACAGTGACCTTGATGGGGGAAGAGGGTATGTGGAAGAAAGTTCTGAGCAGGGCAGAGGGTGGGGATCATAGCCTTTGAGAATTGAAAATGACCTTTAAGATCATCTAGTGCATCAGTCTCCTCAACAATATTCCTGACAACTGGCCACCATGCCCCTGCTTGGACTCTTCCTATATTGGAGAGCTCACTACTGGGCAAGGCACACCATTCTGTTGTTGGATAGCTCCTAGGTTTTCTTCCTTCCCTCCCTCCCTGTCTGTCTTTTTGTCTTTACAAAATCTGGCCCTTTCTAATTTGATCTACTGGCTTAAGTTATGCCAAGAAGGAAAGCAGTGTCATTCCTCCAAATGACAACCACTTGCTGCCAAACAAAACAGTAGTCTCTTTCTCAACTATTTCTCACCTGACATCACCTCAGGACCCACTGTGCTAACCCCATTCCCCAAATTTCTCACTATTGTTCTTAAAATATGACACCTAGAACTGAACATAGTACTCCAATGGTCAGAGTTATGTAGAGTACTTTCAGATGATACCACACATCTGCGAACACAGTCTGAGCTTATTGTTTATCTCCTTCATCACACCATTGTCTGATAGGAAACTTGTGATTGTCAGTCTCACATCTTTTGTATAGAGTTTTCACTGTCCTCTAGTTCTCTACATTTTTGCTGTTTTCATCTAAGATGTTGATAAAAACGTTGAAATGGACAGAAATGGTGATAAAACTCAGTAACATACCTCTAGGAACCTCCCTAAAGGACACAATTACATTAACAGCTAACATTTTGATGTATCTGTCTAATCTCTCTAGTCACTGGGCTTTTGAGATGGTTGATATTATTATTATTATTATTATTTATGACAAGGAAGTGGAACCACAGAGAGGTTAGGTAAGTTGCTCAAGCTCTCACAGGCTCTAGATAGCAAACTTGGTACTTGAATTCCATCTTTTATTCACTGGTCAGTATAATTGGAGCAAGACTTTTCAAATGTCAGCAACTCTGATCCAGTGGTACTCTTCACCGTTCTGAAAACATGAGAGATTTTGTCAAGGGCTGCTGAAACACAGCAATACCAAATCTTCATCATTGGCCCGATCTGTTCTTCCAATAACCCTATTAAAAAAAGAAACAAAGTTAGCTTGGATGGGTTTGTTCCAAGAAATCTTTTGCTAATTCCAGATAATAAGAAACAGTGATAATAGTGATAGTAACAGTCCTCACATTTACAGAGCCCTCGCCCTTACCAGTCAGTGTTTGAACAACTTGCTTTCTCGAAATTCCTCACAAAGTAGCCATGTATTGCAGAATTCTTCTGGGATTGATAATGAGGTCACTGGTTATTATTCTAGATTTTTTTGAAATCAAATATTTGTTTGGGTTTAGGTTACTTTGGGTTTCTAAGGCCCTTGATTTTATCTTCAGTTTCTAACAAGTTCTCTCTCAATTTGGGTGTTTTGTTTTGTTTTCAGTGTTGAGTCTAAAGGAGCATTGAACTTGGGGGCTGGAGATTGGGTTCAAGTCCAGTTCTACTATGGCTTTTTATCTATGGGACTAATAGCAAATCACTCAACCTTCCTGTGTTTTGGTCTTCTCATTTTTTAATTGGGCAATAATTCCAGTGAAGCATATTTCTAGGGATGTTGAGATGCTCTTGTGGGAGAATGTTTATGTAAAAGTGCTTCTCAAGTTTTGAAGTTTCAGACTTACTTGAACCATTGTTATTATTTAAAATGGTTAGATAGCCCCTCTTATGTTATCTTCTATTTGTGTTTCACTTTTAACAAACTTTGTCTTACCTTTTTTATGTTATTTTATATATTTATAAGACACACAGAGGTCTATGGCCGAATATTGGTCACCAGGCACAGAAAGATACCCACCAGCCCTCTCCACACTGATTTGTGGTTGAAGCGGAAGAAATGGGGTTGTAGACTCAAGGAGGGAGAGGGTATCTTTTTAGAATTCTTTTGTCCAGAAAAAAGCATCCGTACCCACTATTAAACAGCAGAAGTCCTCAAAAAAGCAAGCCACATTGATCCTGGAAGAAGGGCGCCATATGTATTGGTGTTCATTTTCTTATTTTTCCTTATACCCTCTGCCAGTGTCCACAGGATAGTCTGGTGCCCCCTACAAGTCTTCTGGTGTCACTGTGGGGGGGACAGCTGCATGCAGAAGCAACCAGCTTTTTATCCCGATGGCGCCAGCAGCCTCATTTTCTCTTTGGGAAAGCTAAGGCACAAAAAAATGGTCAGGGACCTCCATGGTGTCATGAGACCAGCAGAACCAGGCACTGCTCTATTCCGTCCTTGGTCTTGGTCCTCTGGATTATAAACTGTAAGAGGGCAAGACCATGACCCCCTTGCCATTACATGCCAGCTCCTCACATGATCAGGTACCACATACATGTGAAACGTCAGCATATGGGCTTGTAAGAATGAAGGGATGAATACATGAGGGGAGAGTTCTTTTCTGTGGGAACTGTGGCTCCTGCCAGTCTGAGCAACATGCAGCCCTTCAACTTTGTGAGGAGGAAGCCCAGAAAGTCTCCACCGATCTTTATTCCTGAGACCCTGTCAAAAAGTATGGAAACGTTCTGAGATTGTTGGAAATGTGGGCCTAGACTAGCAAATGATTTTGGAGTGATATAGGTATGTCCAGCTGCTGTCAGCAGTGAAGGACGCTGCAGAAGTAAGGATGGCGGATGGGTTTTCTGCTTTAAATACGGCTCTATACTAGAGTTGCCCAGGCGTCTTCTTAGTGGTGTTGCAGCAGGGCCCTCCTCTGAGACAGAAGGGGTGCCGGATACCTTCCTGCAGGTTTGCATTAAATACTGCGGATCCCAGGAGAGTGAAATCTCATACATTTTCATTCCACAATACCCTTGAGAGATGCTCTTGTCTCTTCACGTCCCCATAGTACCCACCTCTAAAGCAAGAAGATAAATACGAAGCAAAAGTTCAGGCTCCCTTCCTGATCACAGAAGGTCTGGACTGCAAGAAGGGACAGAGGCACATGTGGCTGGTGGAAGGGGCAGGTTGGAGCAGGCTGGCTTATTGCAGCTCAGTCCCCAAGAAGCCCTGTGGGCACTGGTCCTTTGAGTGCACCCCACCCCACCATAGTACCAGGTGTATGGCCTCAGGCCACATTTTGGGGCGGGTGGGAAGAATTTGAGGGGGGGGCAAGGAGGTGCTGTGGGCCTATTGAAATAGTGAAATGCTAAAGCTTTCCATTCCGAGGGGCTCAGGTTGCTGATTCCCTGAGCAGAGACCAGAGTGTGTGTGGCACCACGGCCACAGAGAGGTGGAAAACCGGAGTTCGGAGGGAGAAGCAGAGAATCTGTTAGTTCATGACTCTTCTCGTGGTTCCCACAGAATTTTTAGTCCCCTGCCCATTTCTTTCAAATATATCAGAACCGGTGAGATGAACAGGCACGTATTCTCCTGCGGTGCAAGAACCGGGTGCTGGGTGTGCCCCTCCTTGGCTCTGGGAGAAGAGGCGTTGGTGAGGGCTGGCTGAGTGTTTGGGAATCTGCTCAGGGTGGCTGGCCATTCCCTCAGCTCTCGTCGCTGTGGCCCTGGTTGCTGCCTCATGGGAGGCCCGGCCTGTGGGCCCACAGCACGACTTTTCCGTCAGCGCCGTCCAGGGTACCTCAGTTAGAGGCTCTGAGAGCAGCAAATAGTAGATGTGGGATCCGTGGAGGGCACTGCCTGGGAGGCTCCAGAGCACCGCCTGAATATTCTGTCTAGCCTTTGTTTTCCCCTCCTAAAAATTACACCAGCAACTCTAACCTCACTGCGGTCACCCTTTGCCATGTAGTGGCTGCCTCGATTCTTTTTGACAGCCTCAGACATTTTAATAGTCCTGCTGCTGACAGCCATGGGGAGCAGGCATTTCCTGTCGGCATGCTGAGTATTCTGAGAAGACAGGGATAATGGACTTCCTTTTCATCCTGGTTACTGCCCCAGGTTCAGGGCCTTGCAGCAGGGCTGTGGCAGAGCCTTCTCCCCGGCAGCTCTCTTCTTTCTGGTCCCTCTGTTGGCCACCACTGGACAACCTTCTAAAGCATTTTCTTCTCACGTTGTCCTCCTGGTCCAGAACCATCCATGGCTCCCCACACTCAACAGAGGAGGAAGCAGAGCTGGCTTAGCAGCATTTTTGAGGAAAGGATTCACAGTACATTAAGAAGACAGAATGGCTGCTGAAAGGGATGATGCTATCTGGACTCTGCTATCAGCAGAGTTTAGGGTCCCCAAACAAGATTCACACTGGTCCCACTTTTAAACTCAGCCCTGGTTTTTGAAGTGGACGCTACCTTTGAAGAGGCGAACAGGAGTGGTTCCAGATAAAACTGTCCAGAATAACTAGAGTTTGGCTTAAAGAAGCATTACAGGGAAATGGGAGAAGAAATAAGGCCGTGAGCCTGGGAAGAGGATAATTCCAGGACCATATAATGCTTATCTTTGAACATGTGAAAGGCAGTCTTAGAGGTACGTCAAGAGGGGGTTACTTTGTATAACTCTGAGGTCAGGGATGGGCTGCCTTGGAAGAATGTGAGCTGCCCATCCCTGTAAGGGACAAAAGAGAGGCTGGAATGACCCAGGAGCACTATATAGAGGTGTGGAGCTTGGGCTCAGTGTTTTCTAAGATCATTTCCACTTTGAGGTGGATCTAGTCACTCTGTCCTGCAACACCCATTTATTGAGTACTTTATGCCAAGTACTTTGTCATAGACAGGTTGTCATAGTTCATGTCCCCCCCAGAACTCACATGTTCAACCTAATCCCCAGTGTGAGGAAGTTTAGAGGTGAGCCTTGGGAGGTGATTATTAGTTCATGGGATTAATGCCCTTATAAGAAGAGGCCCCAGAGAGTTCCCTCACCCTCTTGTCCATGTGCAGACACAGCAGGAAGATGGCTGTCTATGAACCAGAAATCAGGTTCTCACCAGACACCAATCTGTTGGCACCTTGACCTTGGACTTCCCAGCCTCCAGCACTGCAGAAAATAAATTTCAGTTGTGTTAGCCACCCATTCTGTGGCATTTTGTTATAGGACATGCCTTCTATATTGTATTGGAAATATGGCACAGGCCTTGCCCTCAGAGAATTCATCCTAGTAGGGGAGACAGATAAGAAAAATGAATTATAAGCTAGAACGTTGGGGGAAGGCTGTTTGGAAAGGCTTCCTAAAGGAACTCACACTGACAAGAGCTTTGAGGGGAGTGTTTTGGAGGAGCAGGCTATACCTAAACAAGGTAGAGTACGTACAGAAGCACTGATGTGATGTGTGAGATCCTGGTACCTGTAGGAAACTCTAACTAGGTGATTGGAGGGCTGTCTGGGGGCAGTGTGGTGAGAGGTTAGGCTAGATCCTGGCATGATTCTAAAGTTCACATGGACGTACGAGAGGATTTGACCCAGGATGCTACATATCAGCCCTGAATTTTAGAAAGATCATTCTAGTAATGGTCTGGAGATAAGATTGTGGAAGAAGGGAACGGGAAGTCAGAGAGAAACTAGCAGGTAGTCACGTGAAACATGATGAGGACATTGGTAGTAGAGATAGAGGGACAGAGATATTAACAGAGAGGAAGCTACAGGAGTTGCTATAAGAATCTCTGGAGAAAGAAGAGGTGACGTTTGAGTTGAAACCTGAGTGATGAGAAGAAAGGACCAGCAAAGCCCTGCAAACAAAAGTAAATCTAGAATGTTCAAGAAACAGAGAGGAGACTGGTATGGCTGGGTGACAGAGAGCAGTGAAGATCACTGAGGGAGATGAGGTGAGAGGGGGAGGCAGGGCCCAGTTCGTGCAGGACCTTATTTGTGGGAAAGGTTTGGGATGTTGTTGTAAGTGCGATGAGAAGCTGGAGCATTTTAAGCAAGTTGATCTGATTTACACTTTTGAGAGTTCATTCTGCTCTGTGAAGAATACACAGTAGAGGGTGCCTTCAGGCCAGAAGCCCTGTGGGAGGCACCTGGACCACAGAGTGGAAGTGCTCAACAGGGTACTGGATATGCAAGGAGAGAGGTTTGCCCAGGAGATAAAAGCTGGGGAGTCATTTGCATTCAAGTGATAGTTGGAAGCTTGGTTTCAGGGAGGGCACTTAGGGAGAATGTGTGGATTGGATAAAAGGGGGAGGTGGGGTACAAGCATGAAACTGTAGGAAACCTTGTTTTTAAATGAGGGTGGAGGAAGAGGAGCAGCCAGAGGAAGAATAGCAACTCAGAATGAAAGGGAGGAGTTTCACAACAAGGGCACCGAACACAGACTTACAAAATACTACAGCGTGAATACCATCAAGTTCATATTGGATTTGGGGGCCTGGAGGTCATCGATGACCTGTAGTGGAAGTCATTTCTGTAGAGTGGCGAGGGCTGAAGCCAGATGGCAGTGGGCTGAGGAGGTGGAGTTAGTTGCAAGTGCATACGAGTTTCAGCAGCAGGACACCAGGTTCAGCAGCTGGACGGCAACATGAAGATGGTGAAGAGGGGCACTTTGCACATCCAGGAAAGCGCTGTGTTAACAGGTAGAGAGTAGGGAGTTGAGGAAACGAGAGAGAGAGAGAGAGAGAGAGAGGGGCTCAGAGCACAGCATCCCTGAGGGCGTGGGATGCAGGGAGGGCATCAGATGAAGGTTGGTCTGCAACATGAGAAACCTCAGCTCTGCTCAGTCCACATTTTTATTAGAAGGTTTTGCTTATTTTAAGTAAGGATCTAATAATTATTGGAAAATTATTTCTGCATTTGTTGAATTTTAGTCATATTTGAAGTTCAGCATTCAAAACATGTCTTTGGTTATATATGTAAATTAATTATATTTATATATATAAATTAATATATTCATATATATTAACTAATTAATATTAATATGAATGTAAGAATCACCATCCAGTTCAGTGGCCCTTCTGCACAGGGCCATGAAGAGTGGTTTTGTGAAAAGCATAGGATTGCTCTCTGTGGTGCTGACTTCAGGTTAGGGAGATATTTCAGTCAACCTTCTGTCTCTCTCTTTTATAGTTGTGTTTTCCTGCTTATAGTAGGAATTCATTCTCATGAGAGAAAATTTGCAAAGTACAGAGGAATATAAAGGAAATACAGATAACCTGTAATTCCACCTCCTAAAGATGATCACTGTTACCCTTTGGGTATTTTTCCTTCCAGTCTTTTTTCTTCTTTTACACATTTCATATTGTTGAACATACATAAAATAATTTCCCTTTAAAATTATGTTTTTCCCCTTAAAACTATACGATGGCTTTTTCCATGTTATTAAAAGTAATGTAGGAATAGCATTTTAAAGGCTGCGTAATATTTCATCAAGTGCACTATACTCAACCCATTCCCCTCTTGTTAAAACACTAAGATTCTCTGTGGAAAATGGTATGGCAATTTCTCAAAAACTTAAACATAGAATAAACATACTATTCAGCAATTCCACTTCTGCATATATACCCAAAAGAACTGAAAGCAGGAACTTGGACAGATATTTGTACACCAGTGTTTATAACAGCATTATTCACAGTAGCCAAAAGGTAGAAGAACTCCCAAGTGTCCATTGATGGAAGAATGGATAAACAAAACATGGTATATACGTACAATGGAATATTATCCATCCCTAAAAAGGGAGGAAAGCCTAACACATGCTACAACATGTGTGAACCTTGAAGACATTATACTGAATGAAATAAGCCAGTCATAAAAGGGCAAATATTGTGATTCCATTTATGTAAGTTACCTAGAGTAGTTAAATTCACAGAGACAGAAAGTAGATTGGCACTTACCAGGGGCTGGGGGAAGGAGGGAATGGGGAGTTAGTATTTAATGGGTACAGAGTTTCACTTTTGCAAGATGAAAAGAGTTACAGGGATGGATGGTGGTGGTGGTTGCACAACAATGGGAATGTACTTGACGCCACTGAACTGGACACTTAAAAATGGTTCTGGTGGTAAATTTTATGTGTATTTTACCACAATGAGAAAAAAAACCCCAAACACTAAGGACCCTGACAAATGTATACAGATAGCTAACCACCTCCATAATCAAGACAAGAATATTTCTTTCACTCTCAAAGTTCCCTCAGGCCCCTTCCTAGCCAGTTTCGTCTCTCAGTCCCCAGGCTTTCGTAGGGTGCTGAGCTGTTTTGTCCTTATCGTTTTGTCTTTGCAGAATATCATATACATGGAATCAGATAGGATATAGCCTTTTGATTCTGGCTTCTTGCATATAACATAATACCTTTGAGAGCCACCTATGCTGTTGCATGGATCAATAGTTCATTTCTTTTTGTTGCTGCCTAGCAGTTGGATGGGTGTATCACAGATTGTTTATTCACCATTTGAGGGACATATCTCAGATTGTTCCCAGTTTGGGGCAATTATGAATCTATCTGTGATAAATAACCATGGTTGGGTCATATAGCAAGTGTATGTTTAGCTCTAAGCAGCTGCTGCAAAACTGTTCTCCAAAATGGTTGTACTGTTTTGTATTCCCACTAGCAATACATGAGCGTTCCAGTTGCTCCACATTCTTACCAGCATATGATCTTATCAGGCTTTTTATTGTCTAGTTTCATTTCTGTTTTAGCTTTCTGGTAGGTAGGTAGTGGTAACTATTGTGATTTTAATTGGCATTTCCTTAGTAATTAATAATGGTTCTTATTTGTCATCCACGTCTCCCTTTGGTGAAGTGTCTGTTTACTTCTTTTGCTCATGTTTGTAATTGGGTTGCTTGTTTTCTTATTATTCAGTTGTGGGTGATTTAAAAATATTTTGCTATCATAAAAAATCCTTCATTGAACAACATTGTATTTGCCCTAATTTTGGAATATGGATTCAAAATAATTTCCTAAACCTCCTGGATCAAAGAGAGTGAACATCTTCAGTGACCTTATATACAAAATGTCCAATAGCTTTGCAAAGTACCAATATGCTTTCTTTCTAGTGGTGGCAACTTAACAGCAGAACAGGCTGTTGTGTTGTTTTAATTTGAATTTCTTTGACTATAATGCTATGGAACTTTTTCATATAATCCCTAAATAGTCTATGTTTCTTCTTTTGTGAATTGTTTATAGCTTGCCTTTTTTGCTGCTAGATTGGCACAGAAATTTGCCATGGCAATATCTATCCAGGGTAGTTAATAGAGTATGTGAAGATCAGTGCCAGGATCAGTGGTTTAGAGGATTTTCATTTTTTCATAAAATATTAACCTGGTCTCAGCCTGGTTTCTTTCATGCTCTGAGGCCATGAGCTAATTTGCATAGCTGGCAAGGTAAAAATAACTTCAGAGCCGAAAAGAAAGATCATTGCCATTGAGTTAAACTTGGACCCTGGGGGGCCAGCACTTCTACATGGGGCAGCAGTTCCTTGGTCTAGACTCCATTATTAATAAACACACTCCATTGTTCCTTATAAATAGAAAAAAGGTGCTCTTTTAAATTCCTTTCTGAGAAAATGGCCATGCCTCTTAGCTCTTCAGCTGGGAGAGAAGTAACCTCTTGATTCTTGCAACAATTCAGCATTTTATTTATTCACAGTGAGAGTACAATTAAAACCACTTACTCTGTGCTTACATATCTCTATCAAATAGATTTGGGTAACAATTAAAGAGTTCCTGTATATAGGCGCAATTCTTTTTAATTATTAAAATGGCTTGTGTTTTATTGTATTCCAAATAGGCGGTATGGGATGTGATATGACTCAGAAGTACTAGAAGGAATTTTGGTTTAATGACTCAAAAATAAAAAGCACTTTGTTTTCTCTAACAAATAGCTCTAGTTCATTTGGGGGCTCTATAGACAGTTGATATTTTATAACAGCTTTATGGCTGCCTCTTCATCATGCACTGTAATTGTAGGTTGGTCTGCTCTGCAAGTACGGGAAATTATCTGGGTATTTTTTTTTAATACTTGTCATCCTAGAAGACAGATGGCATATGCCTGTCATGCAAATCAATCTCTTAGGCATTGTAGGCTGAACTAGGGAAGAGGAACAATGGACAAATATGTTTTCTCTAAAATTTATGGATCCATATTTTTCTGAAAGAGTCAATGATTTGAAAAGTTTTATAAACTCAGATTCTTTTAGCTAGATATTCCTCAGACATCCAAAAGAAAAAAATCTCCTACCCCAATACACTATGAGACGGTAGAGTTTTATTACTTAGGTTTTTCTTTTCCTCCTGCTTTGAGTATCCCTTCAGTCAACCCACCATCTAGTGTTCACCTGCACTCATCCACATTTGACGTCTTGACAAGAAGACTCTGGCTCTCCCCAGGATCTTGAATATGTATAATTTTTTAGTCTTTCCAAAGCTGAAGAGGAAGCAGTGTTTCAGTATCTTAGGATTTAAGCCACTTGCTAAGGTGACATCAAGAAAAAAAAAGCTTTCACATTCTCTAATTGGTGTATTGGCTCCATGCCAGGGCATGGTTTTCCGAGTTTTTCCTTGTTTTTCATGTATCTTACTTAGCTCTTGTCTGGCCAGGCCAGTTATGTCAACTTTCACTTTGGTTTCTTATCCAGGTGATATTATCTGGACAGAATAGGTGAGTGGGTCATTGTGAGTGATAGACACCTAACTTGGAGTCATTTAAGCAAGGAGGGCTTTTCAAGGAAGACGTGTCTCATGGAACCACCGAGTTGCAGAAATGTCAGGAAGTAGTTGGGCCTCAGGAACTGCAGGATCAGGGTGCTAGCTCCAGAGGAATTCTTTCCTTTTTTCATTCTTCTTACCTCCAGGGTCAGCTTTATTCTTCTCTCTTACTACAGCCAGCTGTGTTCTGTGAGAACAATGACAGCTCCTGAAGCCTATCATTTTAGGACTTTAGCTGCTTCAGGAGAGATCAGCCAAACTCTGGTCCTCCGTCCAAACATCCCCGGGGAGAAACTTAACTGGCTAGCGGTGGCATGTAAGAGCATTGCAGTTTTTGAAAAGAATGGTAGGGGGAGAGGGCGCCTGGGTGGCTCAGTTGGTTAAGCGACTGCCTTCAGCTCAGGTCATGATCCTGGAGTCCCGGGATCGAGTCCCGCATCGGGCTCCCTGCTCAGCAGGGAGTCTGCTTCTCCCTCTGACCTTACCCCCTCTCATGTACTCTCTCTCTCTCCCTCATTCTCTCTCTCAAATAAATAAATAAAATCTTTAAAAAAAAAAAAAAAAAAGAATGGTAGGGGGAGAGTGTTGTTTTTGGAGGAAGAGGAGATCCTAGCAGTACAAACAATAGGAGGCCACTGTGTGTGGGTAGTGGGGGAGTATACCGCTGGTCTCTGTAATGTGATACTGGAGGTCACTAGTGCAGCCTTCTCATGAGGCCAGCATTAGCGGCTTGGCCCTAATTAGCTGCATTCTGTTGCTCAGCTGGTTTCTGCTCTATCCCAGGCTAGCCATCTCACAAGTGCTTGTCCCTGGACCTCAGGGAGACCTGGTGAGAGAAAGTGTGTGGGTGGTAGATCAACAGAAATCCCTCACCACTACTAGAAAAACAACTGAAAGAACATGTATTTATGTTAGCGAGTTCTTATAATGTGGGATTTCCCTCTCCAGCAATTATCTGTCTTTGCCAGCTCTCTGAAGTACAGTTTTGGTAACATTCATATGATCCTGCAATCACAGGACACCATAAGGCTCTGCCGAGAGGCAGCTCTGTGGTTGTCCTAGAGAAGACATTTGTTGAACGTATGTGCCTTTGGGATATGTTTCTAGCTATTAGCCATTATCTTTTGTAGCTACCAAAAGCACTCCAAATTTGGAATCTAAATTTCTGGATTTGGGTCTCAGTTTGACCATTTACTATCTCCGTAATCTTGGGCTAGGCAGTTTCTCTCTCTGAACCTTAATTCTCAAACTGACGAAATGGAGAATAATGTATCTTTATGGGATAAGGTTATGTAAACTGGGAAGCAACGAGGCATTTTTTTCATCATCATCATCATCATCATCATCATCTTTATCATCACCTGGACCTGAATGACACTCATAGAGTTTCTACCCATTGCTTGGCATTTCTCCTTGCTGTGTCTGAGTGAATCATCAGGGGCTTTCTTGTAAAACAAGGAAGAAACCCAGGACCATTAGTAGGAACCTGACCTTTGTCTCCATTACACTGAGGTTAAGTAAATAAAACCCTCCTTTGTACGTTACTGTGTTCTTTACCTTCCATGATCTGGGGAAACTTTTGGATTAAAGCTTCCTTTGTAGACACACTGGGGTTAAGCTTCATGTAGCCACTAGGAGATGTTTAAAGAAGAAGGCAGAGGACATTTTTATCAATGTTGGCATCAATGCATTTTCATCAAAATTATGACTTGTAGCTGGGGGTCACCCTGGCAACATCTTCACGTCTGCCTGAGAGGGGCTGTGTGTGCTTCTCCCAGAGTGGATGAGGACTAGTTGTGAAACACACGCATTGCCTTTAATCAGGCTACTACTCAGTTTGAAGGAATCGCTATCTGAGAGATTCTCTGTCAGTAGTGGTCCTCAACCTGTGATGTGTCCCCCCCCCCCCACCGGCCCCATCACAATGTCTAGAGACATTTTTGGTTGTCACAACCCCCGGGGGAGGGGGGTTGGAGGAGGGGTTGCTACTGGCACCTAGTGGGTAGAAGTGGGGGATGCTGTTAAACATCCTACAATGCACAGAATAGCTCCCAACGACAAAGAATTATCTGGTCTCAAATGTTAATACAAACTCCTCTCCTTGGCATGACATGGTTTGATTGTTGAACTTTCTTTTAGTGGGAAAGGCCATGATTTTTCTGTTCACCAAAAAGCATATTTGGGGACCACTTCATAGCCTCAAGAGAGTCTTGGGAAATTTAATTAGGAGCCCCATTTTAAATTCCAGAAAGGGTAGCCTTACCTTTGTTAAATACAGAACCACTTGTCCTTTCTGGAAATGGCACAGACCTTCTCTTTTGGAAAGGGACAATTTGACCCCACTGTCCTCATTCTCCCAAGAAATATTGTGACTTCTTCCTAGGCAGAATCTTAGAAGAAAGTTCATGCTCCATTTTGGTCATAAATCAACTTGGACCCAAGTCTAAATAAATAAATAACAGCCAACCAACTAACCAACCAAACCCCAGAAATAGCTGCCTCGTGACAGTTTTGGAGGTGGTGGTCTTTCTATAAGACTACCCATTCTGAAAGGCAGCAAGATGCTGTTACTATTTCTGGTAACAGAGGAGGGAACAGGGTCTCTCCTAGACTGCTGTGTCTGCAGTTCTTGGAAAAACACAGTAAAACTTTTCAAGGCAAACTGTTTCATCATTCTGGGGAAACACCAAGAAACCACATGGTGCTATTAAAGCAGTAGTTCATGTTGGTCTATCTTGTCCTCTTTAGAACAGTCTCCTTAGAGTGAGCATGTGTATTAGCTAGTCTTTACATCTGGGTTTTTCAAACTGTAGGTCAACCCCATTAGAGAATCGTGACATCACCTTAATTGGTTGCGACCAGCGTGAAACAAAAAATAGCAAGGAAAATTTGAAGAGAAAATATATCACACATAGAATATTATTTTATGAGGCACTCTGTAATTTTACACACACACACACACACGCATGCATACACACACACACATACATATATTCATCGTGGCTTGTGATGTAAAATATATTTTGTACTGCAGGTATGTTCAAAAAAGGTTTGAAAATCATTGCTTTATATGCTTTTACTTTTGAACAAAATTTGGGTGAATTGAAGCAACACAGCATATTTTCCTTTAAACTCAAAGGCCTGAGTTCTATGAGCTGTTCATTCCTAAACCAGTCACTATTCAGAATAGGACAATGGATGATTTGCTTAGGATAATCTAGATTCAGTCTCTGGGCTGGAGAGAGACCCAGCATGACTATAGGATATCTCTGTTATCAGGAAAGAGTACTGTGGAGGAGGCAGGTGGGAGCAGCTGTCCTAGGAGGGGCCTATGGGAATAGAAGTCGGCACTAATTCAGGTACAGTGGCCAAGGTAGACACATATTATAGCAGCTCGGGCTGGGCTTGGGGAGAAGCTAAGAGACCAATGGTTCAATCAGGGACTTCTTTGGGGCTCACAGTAGTGGTGTGGGTAACCTGATGCTTCATTACCAAGTGTAAGCCTGGATTTTGAGCACTGCTAGGCTTGGTCCAATCTCTAACATGTCTGTGAAGTTTTCTTTATTTGATATTTCCACACTCTCTAGCCTCTCTGCTTTCCATACTTCCTGGATTTCCCTAAGTTCCAGACAACACCAGCCCTTGTTTGAATTGTTCAAGTATACCAGTCTCCTTTCTGCCTCTGTCCCTTCTATGCATGTCTGTTCCTGCATCTGGGATGCTCTTCCCACGTTGTTTCCTCTAGCCTACTCATACTTCACCTTTGAGCTCATATGCCATTTCCATAGGAAAGCCTTCCTTTCCTGACCCTCTAGTTACTATAATTGTGATCTGTGTAATGTCTTTTTCATTAAGTTTCATGAGGACAGCCACCATCTCATCCTATTCTGCATTGTAATGCCAGTGCCTACTGCATTGCATGCATTCAGTAATTATTAGCACACTGTAGATGGGTTCTGGGTTCTGGGTTCTGGGTTCTAGGTTCTGGGTTCTGGGTTCTGGGATTGAGCTAAGCCTGAATGGTATCAGAGGGCCCTAACATAGGGTCTGGGGAGGAAAAGGGGGCAGCTTGCAGAGACTGGGTACTGGGCCAGTACCCAAACACCTATTTTCCCTCTCTCAGCCTCATCCTTTTCCCTCGGATGTATTTTGGTCAAATTGAATTTTGAGGGGAGGTTGTCTCCATTGAACAATGTAGTACACAGGAACTATTTTTTTGTTTTTGATAAAATGAAGTAAAATCTTTAGAAACTGATTCCCAAATCAAATTATACTTTCAGTAATTTATTTAAAAGGAATGGAGAGCCAAACGTTGGGTGTAATTTAGTAGATTTTTGATAGATCATCATTATTTGCACATGTGGTAAAATCTCCTTCAGTTTGGATATCTAATTATATAGGTGCCAGTGGGCTCATTCGCAGCTCCACGGACAAGTTCATCCGATCTGCCCCAGTGGGGATCTGTTAACACCCCTTTATCCCTGAGTCAAGGGTATTTCTTGGGCATTACTGTTGCATATCGTTAGGGAAGGGACCATAGACAGAAATGTGAAAGGAACTTTCTGCCATTGAGGAGCTGGCTTT